>NC_133934.1:121649784-122288951 GCF_031877795.1 Strix aluco | reverse complement strand
TATTCTATTCTATTCTATTCTATTCTATTCTATTCTATTCTATTCTATTCTATTCTATTCTATTCTATTCTATTCTATTCTATTAGTGTAAAAAGCCTTTGAATTGACTGAAGCAGCGACTGAAGAAGCAAACGTGGCTCTGGCATGTAGCTCAGGTGTGATACAGTTCAAATTCCTGAGGCCTGTTGGCAAAAATGTGCTTTCTCCAGGGAAGCCCACAGACCACGGCTGGACCTCACAGGTCTCCACTGATTTCTAGCTCTGAACTCTCCTTCTCCTGCTTCCCTGCCCAAGGAGTGATGAGGTTCACCTCCCTCCTGCACTGCCTTTTTCAAGGTGGTTTGGCTCACACCCTTTTCCCTAAGGGAGAGGAGGGGAAATGGCTGCAGGGGTGGCAAATCCTGCCCGGACAGCTGGACATGGCAGCAGTGCTGCAGCTCTCCATCCCTGTGAGGGAGATGAGGAGAAGGCAGATTTGTTCCTGCCCTTAAAAATCCCAACTGACCTACTGCAGTCTGTGGGAGGGGGGGCGGGTTGTGTTCCCAGGCTGAATCTGGGCACCGAGACAGCCACGTAAAAATCATTCAACTCATCTCTCCCTCCTCTGTGCTGAGATTTTCCTCCTAACAGTTGGCAGATATTTTTTCCATGCACATGAGAATATTTGCTGCAGGTCTAAAAGACACAGGATCCCTCTCTCCCAGGTCTCATTTGGCTGGCAAAAGAGACCAGCTGCCTTTTCATCTCCTCTCTCATGCATGCACATATCCCCAGAACTGTGTCATTTGGCCTCTGTCCATCTTGCTTTTGAGTTGTGGCAAGTCTTTCCTTACCTGATACAGCTTAGTAAATATTCCAGTCATTTCATGGCAGAAAGGGGCATGTTTCAGGATATATATACACCTATCTTGAGTAATTCAGCATCTTCCTTGTCAAGGGGAATGAGAAGATGCAGTTTGTCATCCTAAAAAGAAAGAGAGAGGGCTTAGTTGCTCATTTTGGGTCATCATCAATCGGGATTGACTTAGGGAACTCTACTGAGGTGGGATTCTGTATTTTTTGGCTCAGCTCTCATCTGTTTGCCTTCTACTGCATGCATCCCAGGTAATGTTTTCCCCTGGTGCGTGGCCTTTTTCTTTTATCAGTAGATGATGTTCCGTGTACAGCATCCTGACTAGCTCACCTGTGCTTGTTTCACTTAACGTGAAGGTATTGTGTGATTTAAGTGTCTCAGAAAGTGAGATTTGCATAAATTTCCAAAACTGTCCTCTAACAGAGGAATTTTTAAGCACAAAAATGATCTGGCTGTGAATAATACCTCCTGTCCAAATGTTCGCTGGTGAAAACACACTAGTTGCTGTGCTGCAGAATTTTGCAGCGCCTTGACTGAAAAAGAGTATGAAAAATGGTAAAAACGGCACACTTGTGTTCTGGATGCCATTTTGTAAAGATGGTTTGCAAGTTGCATACTCTAGCACCTCAACACTGGAGCTCCAGCCACCTGCATCAATACAGCTGGGTCTGCTGCTAACCTCCCCGATACAGGCGCATGCTCTGACTACGCTGTAACTGCATTTTGGAGCATTCCCTAGTCCAGTGCTGAACGCTGGCACTTAAAAATATGAAAGAATTTTTGTATTGTGTATATTGATGGAGAGTACAGTAGGATGTGAATGTTGCATGAAGAGAAAAGAGCTCAGTAATACAATAGCAATTTCTGCACTCAAGCCCATCACTTTGAAAAGCAATGCTAATATGTGTAATAGTAATGAGTAATACAGCTCATTGACTCAAAGCAAACATGCCATGGTGACTCACAATTTTTGGAGATTAGATGATAAGAACTACTAGGCTGGATTAATTTTGTTTCTTTTTGTATTTGTGAAATTTTTTTTTGACAGATTGCAGTTTTCCTGAATTTACTCTTTGTTCAGAATGATTTGACAAGTGGCATCTATGAAATCTGTTTGGCTGGTGGTGTGTTCAAGCTGTTCGTAAGGACTTGTGCAGTGTGTGAAATTAAAGCTGTTTCGTTTAGGTTTCCACAAGCATGTTCTTTGGCTGGATTAAGAGTCCTCTCAGAAACAGGTTATCAGTGTAAAGAAATTCAATTCAACTTTGTGGACTGGAAATTCGGCAATCATTTCATAAAATTTTGCTTTTCTAGTGGCTATTCCTGATGGCAAGATTGTTGGAGGGGTTGGAATAAACTATACAAACTGGGTGAAAAATACTGTCAAAATAAACTGCTTTTCAAATGTAAAAATATATTGGTTGGAAATTATTTTTTACACTTGCTTTGCTCTAACAGCTCCCATGGATCTAAACAAGGAAAGTTATCTAACAAGCAGAAAGGGGTTTTTTTAATATTTTGGAGATGGTTGGATTTGCAGTAGCAAAGAGTTTATTCTGTATTTTAAGGTACCATCTGAAAAATGGTTTCCTACCGTGTAACTATTAAGCAGTGGTAAAACCAGGAGTCTTTTCCTTTCTCAGAAAATAACAAAATCATATTGTCAAAACTTTGAATGGGGAAGTGGTTTATTGCGGCTAACCCCAAACTTTCTCATTCGTTTATCAACAACCAAAACTTGAAAATGCTTTGATCAAGAATTTGGCACTTGGACTTGTAACCAAAACAAAAACAAAAAAAAAATCCAGTTTCCAGAGTAGCTAAATGCAAGTTAGGGTAGAAACTTCCATATAACCCTAGCAACAACACAACCCCCAGCATGCATTTGCCTTGCTGCTGCCAGAGATCCACCGTGCTGCGGTTGAGATATTCATCCATCTTGTCTAACCCAGACACAGACGCATGAAGTAATACAAGGATTTCAAGTAGGTCATTGGTTGTAATTTCCTCAGTGCGTTGCTGAAGTCACTTCACTGCTTCTGTTGAGGAGTTCCTGTGGGCACTGATGTGAGCAGGAGCATCACACCTCCCTTGACACTCTTGCAAGGACTGTGAGCATCGCAGTGGCCATGGTGGCCATCCTTGGTGCCCTTCCAGCTCATGCCTTTAACATGTTGGTCTTCTCTCCCCAGCTATCGACCTGTTGTACTGGCGTGACATTAAGCAGACAGGGATCGTGTTCGGCAGTCTCCTGTTGCTGCTCTTCTCCCTGACCCAGTTCAGTGTTGTCAGCGTCGTGGCCTACCTGGCCCTTGCCGGCCTCTCGGCCACCATTAGCTTCAGAATCTACAAATCGGTCCTACAGGCTGTGCAGAAGACGGACGAGGGCCACCCCTTCAAGTGAGTGCTTTGCAGTCATGGCCAGGAGCCATTTATCTTGCAAAGGATCCATTCCCAGTGGTGATTCACATTTCTTTAGCTGCCACTTTTATACTGGATAAAATTATTTTCTTGATCATAACAGGGGGAAATAATTTTTTTCTGTTGTCCAGTGTCTCAAGAGCTGTAAGGCTGTATTGGCTCAGATACTGGGGGGAAAAAAAACAACACAAAAAGCCATCATCCTCTGAGACATGGGAATTTTTTTCTGAAATTCAAAAAATCCAGAAAATTTTAAGCAAATAGAGAAGAAAAGTTTTATTGAAACTAATGATAATACAGTATCTCTTCAAGCAGGAAGATTATTGTTTCTGGGCACACTCTTTTGGGTGTAAAGGGAAACTATTTATACCTTTTCTCCAGCACTGCTTGGCTGTGACATGGCACATGACCTGAGACAATGGTGTTGGTGCCAGTGCCGGTGCCCTCCCCACCCTCTGCAGGGTCTGGGTGGTTTGCTCCGGGAGAGCAGCAATCCTTTCTCCTCTGCTGTGCCAACAAGTTGGTAAACGAGGTGATGGAACCAGTCTGGTTTGCAAACACACACACTGAAAAGAAGTCTTGTTGGGGTGCTGCTCCTTCTGTTTCACCTGGGTCAGTTCTGAGATGTGGCTCACGACATGGGCATAGCTCAGAGTGGGGTGCAGGGCAGGTGGTGGGGTGGAGAAGAGAAAAGGGGACATGTGGCCAGACAGCAGCTTTTGTTCCTCCAGAAGCTGCCAGCTGGAGGAGATGTCCCCTTCTGTGGCAGCAGCATTGCACTGAAGTTTGTGGGGACCCCTCCTCAGCTAGGACTTACATCCTCCTTTGGGTGGAGTAAAGAGAGAGATCCCATCAAGACCAGGCTCTGTGTGGGGAGAGGGCAAGGCTGGAGGCAAACAGCCCCGGCGCAGCCTGCACTTGCCCAGGGAGATGGGTCGTGCAAGGTGAAGACTGTGTGCTGGTTGCTCTGTGCATGCAGGAAGGGGGACACGTTGCTTCAGTGCAAAGAAATGAGGTCTGGAGAGGAGGGAGTGATGGGGTAGGCAGGCACGAGTGTGAATGGCAGGTGAGCCTGCCTGGGTTTGTAACTGGACCTGTGTTTCTGGCAGAGCCTACTTGGAGATGGAAATGAATCTTTCACAGGACCAGATTCAGAAATACACAGACTGTCTCCAGCTATACGTCAACAGCACAGTCAAAGAGCTGAGGAGACTCTTTCTCGTTCAGGACCTCGTGGATTCTTTAAAAGTAGGATTGCTTTAAATATTTTTAACCCTCTCTAGAGGACCAATCTACATTTCAAAGTGCTGCTTTCCATGTTGACAGTGTTGTCATAAAGCCTAGTTTTGCAGTTCCAAATACAAAAGTTGCTCTCATTTTTGATTTCCAAACTGCTTGCTTCCAGCAGTTTAGAGGTTTGGCCATCTGCATTTGAATGTATTGATACGTAATACAGGAGTTGTAGAAGTTGCAGGACCAGCTAAGCTCCACTGCAGTTCTGGAAGCATCTCTGTGTAACACTTTCTATGACTTTGCCACAAAACAGTGTGTTCCCCTCTAATACCTCTGTTAAACTGGATTTCCTCTAATGGTGGCATTTCCTGCTATGAAGGCTTCTTTCCCTCCCTGCTGAGATCATTATTTATTTTCAGCCTTACACCCAAATAGGTGTTCTTCAGAGCAAAGGGAAGATCATTAGGAGAGCAGACATGGGTTAGGCTCCTAAATTACTAAAGATTTTTAGAAAAATGTACCTATCTCCCAGCCTCAAGAGTTTTCAATCACTGGGATTATCACTGTGGGGCTGTGATTACCCTGTGTGGGATGACCCCTGCCAGCATCAAAATTGGATGCAGGAATCTGCCTGTGCCATGCTCAGTGCAGAGTCCTAAATGTATGCAATTAAGCCCTAGATATACGTGAAAGCTCAGCTAAGAGAGTGAGAAGCAGTGAACAGCAGAACAGAGAATAGGGTTTATATACCCAGAAAAAGTACCTAGTTTCTAATGTGCTTCACTTAACAGCTCCCCTTACACATTAAAAAAGGCTAATGTGCTATTAAGTTAGCTAGTTAAGTGAACTAATTTCTTCTTATGCTGACAGTGGAGGTCATGTAATGATGTATCTTTAATTTAGTTTGCAGTACTAATGTGGCTGCTGACTTATGTGGGAGCCCTCTTCAATGGCCTGACTCTTCTGATAATGGGTAAAAATCAACATTTCTTTTAAAATCTATTTTTTTAACTCCCTTGTGATTTCTAATTAGACAAAACAGCCTGTCCTTGTGCCTTCCCCACAGTTAAACCATCAAGTTTTATTTGCCTTTCCAGTAAATATTCATTATTCCCATTACATTGTCCCTCCTGATAGAACTAATTTGTGTTTTGCAGCCACTAGTCCCAGAGCAATGGGAAATTCCATATTTGGGAAGTTTGAACAAAGTTCATTTTTAATACAAAGATCCCTGGTGGATCAGCTGACTAAGTGGCATGATACATGTTTGTCGCTGAAGTAGGTCTCTTCTCTGGAGGAGTCTGATCTGCAGGAATATAACACTGTGCTCTTTTTCTCCCCAGCTGTGGTGTCTATGTTTACTCTCCCCGTTGTATATGACAAGTACCAGGTAAGTCTGTCCACATGGTGTGGTTTGGGTGTCTGGATGGTTCTGCCTTGTTGATGCCCGATTGACTTGGTCTTGTTTTGCTCTTTGCAGGCACAGATTGATCAATACTTGGGACTTGTGCGGACCCACATAAACACTGTTGTGGCAAAGTGAGTTCAGCAGCAGCAGACTTGACCAAAAGTCTTGCTGTGAGGCTGCGGTGCACTGGGGGTGGGTAAGAGCTGGGTGGTCCCGGGGACAACGTGCCCTATGAATGATGTCCTCCCCAGCTCCTGGCATGTCAGAGCCTGTGGGGGGGCAGATCCCTGGAGGAACACGGGCCTTCTCAGCTGAGCATAGACTGAGGCAGAGCTGTGACCCCACATCCTTCTCTCCCCTCTCCTGCCCACTGGGGAGCTGTGGACAGAGCAGCCCAACCAGGGACTGATGTCCATATTTTACCTGGCCAGGACAAACAGGAAGGAATGTGTTAACTCCCTTCCCCACTGACCACCCCAAGCCTGGGTTTTTGCATTCGGGGACTCTGTCCCCTAGAGTTAATAATACCGTTAATGAACAGAGTGGGAATTAGAACACACCACCCTGTTACAGAAAGCAAATATCTGGAAGCACCATAATCTTGAGTGTTTCAAGCCACCATGGAACAGATGGAAAACCTGGATGAAATTTTTGATGCAGTCTGCTCTGGTTCCTAATGCGTTGCCTGTATCAAAAGCTTTTGTGGGATCCCTAAGGGCACAGTGAGGGTCTAAGCATAGTTCTTGACACTAGAGAATTCCTGAAACAGGATGATTGGTCTGGAAGGTGGATCCATGCATCCCAGTAGTTTGTAGCCATGGCTTTGCAAAAGTTGGCTGAGTAACAGGAATCCAATGGAAGGTTACAAAATGGTGAGGTACAGAGAGCAAGTGACCCATGAGGAGATGCTGAGGAAATGGCTTGCTTAGCCTGGCAAGGAGGGAGCTAAGGAGTGATTTCATAGCAGCCTGTAAGTACTTGGTGGGAAGTTACAAGATGATAGAGCAAAACTCTTAGTAGTGGCAGATGTTATAACAAGGAGCAACAAGATAACTCCAGCTTCGAAGGTTGCTGTTGGACATTAGGAGAAACATTTTCACTAGGAGATTAGGACAGCACTGGAGCAGGCTACACAGGGAGGTGCCAGAACCTCCTTCCTTGGAGGTTTTCGAGATGCAACAAGAGAAAGTCATGGCCAGCCTGATTTCTCACTGATGATAGTCCTGCCTCACATAGAAAGTTGATTCAAAGACTTCCAGGGGTCCTTTCCAGCCAATATATCTGTGATTTTGTAAAACCCTTAGCCTTGGGCAGGACTAGAACTTTGTACTGAAAATTCTTTGTTTAAACTTCATTCCTGGCTTCCAACAGACCACGGTAGAATAATGAAGAGGGGAAGAATATCACTGAGCATATCCCATGGTTACATGAACCACCAAAACCTGGGCAGTTTACAACTAGGGGCCTGTAAGAACACCTAGATGGGCATCACCTCTTTTTCTTCTTAGACTGTAGTCCACCTGTTGTGACCACACACTGAACACAAGCTAGGGACTACCCGTGGATAAGACTCCAAGCAGGGATCCACTGGAGTGGAATAGCTGCCTCACCATATAATCATTCTTTTTTTTCTTCTTTATTTCTAGGATTCAAGCTAAAATCCCAGGTGCTAAGAGAAAGGCAGAGTAAAGCAGACATCAAGAATTCATCAACTACAGTAGCGAAAAACGGGGGAATCTGGAGTGAAACAGCTCTGTTCTTACACTTTACTGCAAATTTATTGTTCTTTTTTTTTTCTCAACACCATAATCTTAGAAACATAAAATTCGGAAGCAGTGCTTTTCCCCTGCTGCTTCTGCACTTAGAATATTTGCAATCACTTGTGTCAAGCACTAAAGTATAGTAAAGAGAAAAGTGTACTAGATGTGGTTTTTTGTGTTGCTTATAAAGTGCATGATGGTGAGAGCCTAAATAATATTGACCTTTTTATTTTATTTTTTTAGTGTTTTTCCTTCTTCTATTGGCATTGCTTCTATAACTTTTAATGTTACATGTGGCTAGGGGCTTTCCTGCTTAGCGCACTGATGCAATAGTTAAAATTGCTTCTACGTCACTGGGTTGCTGGTTGGATTCATCTTTATTAACTATATAGAATTGTAGACTGATGTTTTAGTGTTTTCCAGCACAAATAAAATAAACAGTAATCGGTACTTATGGTAATCAGTTTTGTATAACTCAAAAAAATGAAAACAAAACCCAGTACTTTTGTTGTAAGGGATTGACAGGCTGATTTACATGTATGGTAACTGGAAAGTTCCAGCATGTTAAATTTATTACAATTTGTATTACATTCTCTGTAGTTCCTAATATTTGCACTTATGTACTTGATACCGAATGCATAAATAAATGTTACTAAATGTAAAAAGTTCTCCCTCATGTTGCCACTGGGATTATCTTGTCATTTGCAAACTGGGCACATACCATGCAAAAAGAAGTGTTTTCTCTCCCTCTCCCCTTGAGATCCACACACACTTTGCCCTTACAAAATGGTGCAGCCCAGCAAGATCATCTGTAGTAGGTAGCTCATCTATCAGTTTCACATCTTGATGAGTACAGAAATAAAAGATCTTAGCCCATAGTTTGGTTTTTTTTGTTGGTGCCGTTAGCAAATAACAGGAACATGAGTATTGTCTGTTCCTCCACGTTGTGCAAAGCACAAGCAACACACTAACAGGAGGGGTCAGCACAACACAGAGGATTTTTCAGTTTCTTTATGGTCATGTTACTCTCTTATCCAAAGCTGTTCTTTGAAATCTGCTCTAAACTGTGGGATAAATACTGAATCCAGAGGCTGGGAACTGAAATAAACATTTGCTCTTGTTCAAAGGTAAAGGTTTTTTAAAAATGGCATTTGGTGTCTGAGAACCATCAGACAAGAGAAACAGCTGTTGAACATTATCTAGAGTGCTTCAAAAAACCCACTTGGTTAAGTGCTGAATGATTTGCCCATTTGTGGAATATATCCATGGAAACTTTTTTTTTTAATTGTATAAAAATGTGAACACCAAAACATTTTCAGCCAAATTGCAATTTTTCTTTTTTTCTATCACAAAAGTTTTTATGCAGAAATTATTTCTATAAAGAACTAGATCCTTAAACACTTACCCCAACTTTTTGAAGTCTTTCCTTAGATTCATTCATTTAATTCACCTTCATGTCAGTTTGCCATGGACATGGTGGCATCTGTCCTAGGTCAGGCTGCAGTTCTGTTTCTATATAAATGTACAACCCAAATGCACACGAGGAGTTGGTAGAAACATTGTTATAGCTGTGGGCTAGTTAATTCTTGTGAGGAGTCTCAAATACCCTTATTTTCATTTAAGGTTTACATTTAAATATTCTTCTTTTGTTTAAAAATGATAGACTTTAAAAAATAATAGTCTTTTAAATGTCACCTGCAGCTAGATAGGAACATTTTTTTCTCAATGAAAAACTGAATGCCTCAGAGCGACATATGTTGCTTTTGATCAAATGGAATATGTTTGGTTTAGCATGTGTAGTTTACAGCCAGTGGTTAAAATTCAACACCTACCCCCAGCTTTAACTGCCTCTTAGACTTCCATATCACTGCATTCAGATGGCCACTATATACCCTGTGGCTCTGGGTAAGACAGTACAGCCTGTACAAGTGTCCTTGAGAATAAAGATTGACCTTCAGAGTTCTTATTACTCACAAGATGAGTACATGGGTCCAACAGATTAATTTTGAAAATGAACATGCTTCATGTCCCATCCCACTGGTCCCATAAAGCTGTTCTTCCCTAGCACCACCAATGCAGTCATAGCCAAGACGAGCCTTTTGCAATGCCAAACCCTAAGCGGGATTTAAAGGCTACATCTCCTGTATATTTGAAAATCAAACAAAACCTTCTGCCAGAGTCCAAATATTCTTAAGAGCCTAAATCAAGAGACCAAGAACCCCATTCTTGTCTCCTCTAGCATCACCCTCTTTCCAAACCCACAGCCCTCCACTCCAGGCCCTCATCACCCTGACTGTACCCCTCCACGTGCACCTCTCAAACCCACACCCTTCTACCTTTTCTCACATCCCACCTTTCCAACCCAGCTCCCAAACTGCTTTGGAACCACCTTGACTTCCCATATATTGGGCAGCAACAGCCTGCAAGTGGGCATGTGCTGCTGAGCAGCTGGGGTGGGTTAATCTGGTGGGTGGAACCAATTAGGAAGATGTAGCAGAGGCAGAAGACTTCAGCCAGGGCTTGGATGGCTTGTGCTGCCTGTGGTCACTACCACCTTACTGGGATCACAGCAGTGCTTTCCATGATACCTCCAAACATGGAAGCTTGGAGAATGCCATCATGCTGTAAAGCCCTTTTTTTTCTGATCTTCAAAATGGCAAACTTGTAAGGGCTTCTAGGCAGGTGAAACCTGGGAAGCAGCTCACACTGCCTGGGTAAAATGCAAGGGAGGGGAGGGTATGAAACCATTCTTTTCTCTTCGAAATGTTCCTTGCCAGAGGACCCTGGACATCGGACCTCATCACTAGTACTTCAGGAGTCAGCTTGTCCTCCTGGATCAAAGGCTGCTTTAACAAGATACACAAGCGTATGGATGTTTTGAAGACCCACCTAACCAAGTGAAGTTGTTCAGGTGGCTGGAGTGAGGTGCGTGCTAAGTACCTTGCCCGAGCAGTATCTCTCATCCTCTGTCTCTGGGTAGTTTGAGAGGGTGATACTCCCTTCCTGGAGAGGAAGCTGAGAGGTTTCTGAGGTGGATATCTCAGCTGGGAGGCTTGTTTAGATGCAAGGGCAGGTCTGGACCAGGCCTTTCCATGGCTGGGAACTGGCTGGCTAATGTAAAGACGACAATGGTGTTTTGATCTGCTCAACCTGATGCTGCCTTTCAAGTAAGGTAACAGGTCTACCTGATGATCATACCTTTAAAAGCCAGCCCAAATGACTGCTAATTTGAACTGAAACCAGTTTAACTCTGACTTGGGGATGTGAAATCAGGAGTGATGTGCTGGTGGGAGAAAAAATCCTGTTAGAACATCTACACCTACAAATGTAGTTTTTTTAGGCTCTGTGACTTTAAATTATCTTCTCCATGGTTTCACCTGTACCCTCCAGAAACTTTATAAGCCTGCTCCTAAGCTGCTGCCTGTTCAGGGGAGGTTCAATAGTTACTGAAGAGCTCTGTCAGTGCTTTATGTCTGCCTATGTACCTTGAAGTGAATACTCCATTGGTAGTTTAATGTGAAATGTGAATACTCTCTAACATGGTTGGTTTTGATTCTCTGCTGCTTGGTGCCTCAGCAGTATTTCACTCTTCTTCTAGCATATGTATTTGCCTCTGAGCTCTTACTGATGTCTTTTATGCTTCCTCTGCTAATCTAGTGAGAGTAGGATCATAAAACACATCAGTGTCAGGAAAGCCCTGGAACTGGGAGAAGATAAGAATGATATAATATTCTGTGAGCAGCTAATCCAGTTAAAGAGAAGTCTGTCTGCTTCCCCATAGCTTTTGCTATCTCCCTGCATGCTTTCAGATGGCAGCTGGCTTCCATCCCTGTCCTGGTGGGTGACAAGCCAGTCAACTGTAAGCTTACCAGCTTTTCCTTCTCCATATGGGCCTAGGGAAAGATGTGGCAAGCCCATGTGTTTGCCCAGTGCAGCTCTGAAAACATCATGTGATGTATTTCTTCCTGGCCCTTCTTAATATATTCTATTCTCAGGCACAGAATTAAAAGATGGTCCATCAGTGAATCTGCACGCGAGCTTCCTGGGATGCCAGGAATCAGTGGAGTGAGGTTGCTGGCATGAAGGAGCCTGGTAAGACTGGCTGGCACTTGCAGCCACTGCAGCACATATGGTATTTGGATAAGGGTGAGACGTGTTGACTGATTAAAGAGTCAATAGCTGCAGTGCCTGAAAATGGAAGGAGGAATGGTTTCTGTTAATTTCTGCCAGGATTTCTTGCTGCTCAGCACCTTTACAGGAGAGAGTGGCAAACCCTGCTCTCTGCCACGGTAGGGGAAAGATACTAAGAGTGGATGATCCTTCTCCACCCGTGTGTGTGGAAATGGGAGTTGACTGAAAGTAGGTACATGGACTTGACCTGCTTCTCTCTTACCTGAACTGTTCATTTACTGGCCTTTGGCATTTACTCATAAGTGAACAGTCAGCTCACCATCTGTTGGTGCTCTCCTCTGGTCAGCATCTAATCCAAGTAACTGCAGGCTGGCAAGTCAGATGGCTGTGACTTGCCACTTCTACAACTCTACTTTCTCCTCTGTGTGGGTAGCTGTTACTGGGGGAGGATGAGCTCTGAAGAACCAGAAAGGGCACCTGAGCCCCCTGAACCTCCTACAAGCCCGGCTATCTTCACCATCTCTGCAGTTCCCCTAGAAAGAGTGCTAAATCTACAAGTATGGCAGAATTGGGGGAACATCACCATGTGTGTGCAGGGCAAGGTAAAGTTACATAGGCGGGCAGGTATGCGGGTAGATGGCTCTATCTCGCACGCTGACAAGCCCCCATTGACTGGGATGTGCCCGTCTCTGCACTGCCCGTGTTTGCGTCTTCCCCTACACCCCTGCTCTGCCTCAGCCAAAATGCTGGGAGATGCTGAAGGGACCAAGATCAAAGTAAGAACATGGGATAGAGCTGTGGGAGGAGTCTGTATAGGAAAACCAAAAGACAAAGTAGCCCTGTGCTGACATTGCTTTTCCCTCCTGTCTGCCCCTTAACTAGCGAGTCAGACTCATTTCTCATGTTCACTGAATATTAAAGTGATTCAGCCTCAAGTCTGCAATTTATGCATCCTCATGGCTCTTTTTCTTTAAGTTGAAAAAATAATTCAGTCCAGTGAAGCTAATCGTCACTCACACTAAGGCCCCTCTGCGTATATTTCCCTTTATGAGGGAGCTGTAAAGAGGATATTACATTTTTACTTCTTTTGTACAGCCCTCGAATTTAGCTAAAGTGATGTAAAGTAGCCCAGACCAGTCCAAAAATGTCTATAATGTTTTATAGATGTGGCAAAAAAAAAAAAAAAGAATATGTAACGTCCAGGCAGTGGAGTGATTTGAATAGCAGATATCTTTACACAAAATACTCTTCATTTGCCAAGTTAGACTTGAGGCCTAATTTAATTTCTCCTAATTCCACAGATGCTTGCTTGGAGAAAGCACCAGCCACATGATTATTAGCCTGTACACTGAGTGAAAAAGGATCACCTTCAGCACAGGCTAAACACAATTACTGAACCCTTACCAGCAGAACATCAGCTTGACTTGTCAGTTATCCACAAATTTGTAGCACTTAATATAGAAGAGGTGGGGCCGTAACCTTAGAAGGATGCATTTGAGGAAGCACCTCTTGTATTCCTTCTAGTTGGAAATTTTGAAGTCCTAGAAAACTTCCTCACCTCTCTCCCCCCTAGAAAACTAGACAATTTACAACTTTTTCAGCCGAAATACAGAGATATGTCGAACTATGGAGAGCAAAACTATCAAAAACTATATTCCAAGCTTACACATGTCAGCTTAAAAAAAAAAAAAGCACTTAAGGAATATAAAATTCTGATACTACTAGTGTCACTTCTGAACACCAGATTTTCAGAAATAAGCTTAAATTTTAATTCTGACATCAGGGTATAACTAAGAATCTCTCCTTGTCTCAAATGTTTTATCTCGCCCACTTTCCCAACAGTAATCACAAGTCTATGACTCACACACTATACCAATAGTGCAAATTAAAAGAAAACAGTATTCCTACTGCTGTTTAGCCTACAGGTCTCCAGTCACAAGAGACATGAGTAAATTTTCCTTCTGGAGCAAAATGCTGTGGACTCTGTTCTGCAGGTTGAACTATGGTACCATAACCTAAGTCTTGCAAAAGAAATCAGGCAGAGAAGCTGCTACACAGTCATGTACCTGGAGTCTGTGATATGGTGCCATGAGTGAAATTATGCATGAACCAGATAAAATGGTGATTAATAAAAGATTTTAAGAAGATCTTCAGGAGCAGATGGTAATCAGTAGTGTTAAAAGGAGAGGGCAGTAGTGAAGTTTCCAAATATCAGCCGTATTTCAACTTTTAATACATAAAACGAAAATAAATAAAATACCCCAGATGCAAAGGATGCTAATGAGCTTTGCTAAAGATACGAAGTGGTGAAGTATTGGAGACCATTGGGATGCCATATGGAAGGAACCGGATAATCTTGAAGCCCATGAGCAATAAAAATCAGATGATATTTTGCATCACAAATGCAAAATTACGTGTCCTGGATTGATAACAGAAAATTCTCTTGTTGGCTAGGAGGATGCTGGTTAGAAACAAATATTGATGAGAATCCCTTGGTTGAATACAGTAGGAAAGTGTTCATTGGGGCAGAGAAGTGCTATTAGGAGTACCCAAGGGAATGTAGGGGCCATGACAGGAATGGAGTCCAGAAGAGTTTGGCTTCATTACACCAGCAAAATGAAGTCTGGGAAGGGGTGATATAGTTGCTCTTCACATGTACACTGGGGGTAAACACCAGGAAGGCTAAAAGCTGTTTAAGCTGGTACTTAACTAAGCTGCTTAATAATGACACAGGAAAAAAAATATATTCCATGGTTTTAGTTTGGAAATTAAAATTTATTAATGTCAGAGAAATTAACACTAGCTCCTAAATAAGAGTTAGAAACAAGCGCTGTGAATCTAAGAGTCATTCAAGGTAGGAAATAGGTTACATACAATACCGATTGCCTTCTACCTATTGCAGATGGCAGTTCCCCATGCGGCTCTTTCTTGTGCTGAAAGTGAGTTTACAAGAGAGGATTGAAGGGAATCACACACATTCCTCCCTGCCCCCCCTTCCCCCCAGCAATTATTTCACTAGTGCACTAACCATTAGAGAGTCTCTGTGTTTGTTTATGAGGAAGAGAATATTATGGATGCTCATCTGATATGGACAAGTAGACCTACTGAAGTCAGAGCAGCTCTCTCCAGATCATGTGAACTCAAGATTTGGCCCATTCTCTTTGGGAAGAAAAGATTGCCATTGTCATTTATTGTTAACTAGTAATTTTTGTGATCCCAAGAAAGGTATTTCAGGCTCAGCAAAGACATCCAGGCACCAGTGAGGCCATCATTACACTTGTGACAAAATTTTAAAGGCTTGTCAGTTCTTGCAAATGCAGATGGGGCTTCATGCTTCCTCTTGTTTCCTGAAGACTGGTCCCTGTCTCCCTCTGTGAATCCTGTTTGCTGTGACATAATTTTGTATGCAGGGAAAAGGGTAATCAGATTAGATCCAGGTTGTGATGGATAGGTTAATAGAAACGACTGCAAATAAACACAAAGGGGTTTTTTCTGACATAAGTAAATAGAGGGGGAAAAATCTACTGGAATTCCATTCTTAGTTTTTACTCTAATAAATTTGTCAGGAAGCAGATGATTTATAAGAGATGTAAACTTTCATTCACATTGAACATGCATTCACTTTATCCATGTGCAGACTGTGAGTTGTTGTAAAAGGAAAGGGGGAGCAGATCCTCCTAGACAAAATTATCCCTGCTTACTCAGACCTAATATCCTGGTAGCTCCTGTAAGCTGGTGCTGCGTTGCCCAGCTACTCTCACACTAAGGCTGGGCAGGGATTTGACCTTCCCCATTTCATGATCATGCAGTAGCTAAATTGATTTCCAATACAGGGCAGCAATAAATTCCTAGAAGTCTGGAGCTAGAAATCAAAGTATTTCTTAGCTTAAATGTCCTGCAGCAATTGTAAAACCCTCCCAGTTTATGACCTGTCCTTTGCTCATGTGTGAACTTTATATGTCTGTACCATTTTTACCACCTTCATCTTTGACAGGAGTTTGAAAGCAACATCTGCAGATAAGGTCTTATTGGACTTGCACAGGCAGCATGATGGCAATTGAAAAAGCATGTCTCTAGGAGAGGAGATAACCCTGCAGAGAACCTTTTGCGTAAGAGCCACTAGAAATTTTCTGTTAAGTGTCAAAGAGCTTGAAGTCCTTTGTAACTCTACAGAAGTGTTTTAAGTTCTAGTGAAGCCCTGTCTTGAAATATCTGCTGGGAAAAAAGTTGTCATTTCACATCAGAAGTCCTGGTTTTGAAGCTGTTTTTGCAGAAAAAAATGGTTATATTTTGTAAGAAAAAAGGAAATTTACTATTATTTTTCCATTAAAATGTGTAATTCCACTGATACATTTTTACAAAGGTCTCTGTACAACCACAATAGCGATCATAATATTTCAAAAAAACCTAGGAAGAATGGGTGAATTTCCTAACTAGAAATGCTTAGTTGCTTGAAAAGGAAACAACCTATAGTTTTTCTTCAAGTATAATTTCCAGTTGAGGGGCTAAATTCACCAAGAGAATTGAGAACTTGCCCCCAGTACTTTGGTATTATAGAAATTAATTTTTTTACTTGGCCCAGAGGTGCCTGAATTTTGGCCAGGTACAAAACTGCCTGGGTTCTGCAACCACTGAGTTCATTGAGGCCTGACTCCTGCTTAAGACTTAAAAAGATTTTCAGAAAAAGAGGGCCTTTCCCTTCTTCCTAGCAAAGCTTTATCTTGTAGTTACCAAACTGGCTGTCATGCAATGGAAAGATGACTTTTTTTTAAGCCAGATAGGTTAGGTCTTCTACTAGTTCAGGGATTACTATGTTCACCCAGATAATGGTATTCTGTCTGTAGTGAAATGAAGACATGGATCCATCTATTTTGGGGGTTAACCGGAAATATTTTGCGTAGTCAAACTGCAGAAGAGCGTTACCACAGTCTACAAGGCAGTGGACACTGATTGCCCCCATCTCCTGCATCAGGAGGAGGGGAGGATGTCATCTCACTTGGGATCAGGTCCCGTGTGTGTGCCCAACATACAGGATTAACATCAGGTCATTTAACACATGGCTGTTCTTGGCACAGTTTGATTTCCAAAGCAATTTCTTGGAGTGCTGGAGGTGAAGGATGGCACCACCTTTGCTGACTGTCACTTGCTGAGCCATAAATCAATACTGATTGTGAACGAAGGTCTCCAGTAATAGCTTGGCAAGGTGGCAGCAGCCATAAATATGTAGGAAAGAAAGGAGCCATCTCCTAACAAGCTGGTTATCTCCAGAGGAAAGTTGCAGCACTTTTTATTAGACATTTTTACATAATTAAAAAGAGGTGATATTATCCTGCTGATTATTTGTCTCTATGAGCTTAGTTCACATGTAAATAATCAGCAGTGCCACTTCATATTCCCTCAATCACTATTTTATCTTCAATTTTGAATAAAGGATATTTGTTCTTAGAGCCCCTGTTTTTACAGTGATAACTGTAAAAGACAGATGACTGTGTTTAAAAAGATCCATGGGAAAGCTTCAAAATGCAACTCAATTGCAGCCTTCAGGCTTGGAAAAGCAAATAAAGAATCTAAGCTTTATTATTAATATTTTTAAAACTTGCATGTTTCAAAAGGGTGGCATGCCAGAACAGTCTCCAAGGCCAGAAATTATCAAGTTTAACTGCTAGGACCTAAAAGTACTGTATTCACTGTGTTTTGTGAGAAGACCATTTCATATGTTGGCCAAGATTCTTCTAGTTTTATTGTAATATTTTGATCTAATCGTGATATGATTCATTGTCCATGACAGAGGAAAGCCTCGAACCAGAAACACAGAGGTTGCAACAGTGAAGAAAATCCCTGATCAGTCATCTGCTCCTCAAAAATTACTTCTACAAGGAACAACAACCCACCCGTTGTCCCCATGGACATGCTGTGGGGAAGGCGGTGAGGTGTTCTCCTGCCCAAGGCCTCCTTTGGACGCCTGTGCACATCATGACCTCCTCCCCAGCATCTCTGTGAAGCTGGCATGGGGTGGGGGCTGCACCCCCTTGTAACCCTGGGAGGTCTGTTGGAGCAACAGACCCAACCTGAGCCCCTGGGAGGTCTGTCTCAAGGCACAAAGTGTGGCTCTGAGTCCTCAGAGCCTAGTTGCCTGGCAACAGCGAGGCCTGGTCCAACCTCCATGCTGAGGTCTGGCCTGGCCACCATGTTGAGGCCTGGTCCATCCACCACAGCGCTGTCGTCCTCTGCAGTGGCACCAGCTGCCCTCAGACGTCTGGAGAGCCTGGGTGGGTGTACACAGGGCTTGGGGGCCTGCTGAGGTGCCTCCTGCCCCAGCACCAGGAGGGACGGCTGGCCTCCCCAGGGACAACGTCCCTCCAGCCCTGCAGGCAGAAGCAGGGAAAGACCCGAGCCTTGTATTGTACATCTATTTTCTACTCTGAGGATGTGTGGAGCCAGGGCTTAATAAGGAAAATGGGTATTATTTTGCCTTACCATTTGTTGCTGGTTTAAATATCCACGTAAGAAAATATGGCTAACATTATCCCCATGGCTGCATTGGCTGTGGATTGTCTTTTCCTGTTTACCTGCAGCCTGGTTTACTGGGTTTAATGTAGAAGACATAAAATCCAAAGGACAGAGTCACTGCAAGTGGTGGGGAAGGGCCATGTGTAGGCCATGTGTTTCTAAATGAGATGGCTGCCATTGTTATTAATGCCTTTCCTCGTTGTTTTGGTTTTACTATTACGTATGGGGCCATCTGGTTCCTCTGTGGGACTCCCAAGACTTTTTGGCAAGCACATATGTGAAGATGTCTAGGGTTTTTCTTCTTCAAGCCTTTCTACTACATCTTATTTCTGGAAACCCTGCTTAAAAAAGGATCTTCATGTACAGCTACAGTCTCTACCTGTAATACAGACCTCCTCACTAACACCGTTGCTGACATTGTAGGGCAGCGTTGAGAAAAATCCTCGTTCAACTACAAGTCTGGTGTCACATTAAGAAAGCAAATACACTGTGCACGGTGGTTCAGGCGCTGTGGCAGGTGGTGCGAGACAGATGCTTGTGGTCCCCTCAGCCTCTGAAGTGAGCATGTGGCATGGTATTGAAGGCAGAAGGAAATTTTAAATATGCTCAAAGCACATATTCATTCCTTTCAGGTCTTGAGAGGTTAGAAGCCCTTGAATTATCTTGAATGTTAATTTTTTTTCCTGTGCTGTATCAGACAAGAATCTGCTTATGGAGCTGTTGGGCCTTCTTGGAAGATAAACGTGATCTGTAGAATCTCATTTATCACGTTGTCTCTCGTAAGAAATACAGCCTGCGTTCAGGATAGCTGGATGGATTACAGAGATGCAAAACTGGAACAATTCAGCAATCAGCAACTTGGTGCGAAGGCCTTCGTGGAGGAGATGAAGCAATGACTAAAAACAGAATAAATTTACTTTAGGAGGAAAGATTAATCATCATGCAAGAGAAGGATTGCTTCAAGTGTAAGCAAGGAAATTGCACTATAAGTAATAAAGTTAGCCAGGGAAAAAGCACCAAATAAACTAAGTACCAGGAGATACATTTCAAACAAGCTTTATCTGGCTCTAAAATGCTTCTCTTTGGGAGGTAGGGACAGACTTGTATTATGGCTGAGCAGTCTCGAGGGATGGATTCCAAACTGGGGGACACTGCCTCTGGTTATCATTTCAAATTTTCCAATTTCAGAACATTCAAAACTTTCTGTCACTGTCAAATCTGTTTAACTGTAATGGAAAGTTATTCTTTCTAACAAAACTGGTTTCTTATAAATAGTGACTATTGGGCACAGCTTGTGGTTATAGATGTATATCACAAAATATTCACTTCTGGACGCCTCAGCTGTCAGACTAAGGACTGTGTGGAACTAGGGCCTGAACTTTGAGATTGGTTGCAGGGCATTATCTCAATAGCTTAGTTTCAAAGGCTGTACAATTATAATGTCCCTCAAAGAGCTTATAACCTAGGGGTCAGAAAAAGGCATAAACAGATGAGACAAATGGCTTGGGGTGACGTAAGCTGTAGTATGAGATCTAAGTTGATGTGGAAACACTTCACCAGTAAATGTCCATGGCCTCAGTACTCTGCCCTCCTGTTCATCTGCAATTCATCCCATGCCCAGAGGAGCCAGGGGGGTTGAGGAAGGATTTCAGGTGGGACAAACAGTTGACTATAGTTTTTGAGAAAGTAGTATGCTGCACAGAGAGGATGAACTGATGCTCTTTTTAAGCCAGAAGTTTGTGCCTGTGGCACTGAATGAGAGAGGCCAGGAGGGATGGAAAATGGACAGTTGACATTTTTTGCATATCACCTTGGTTTTTATGATGCTTTTAAAAGGTTTAAAGGTTTGATTAGGAGAATAGTTTTGGCAGTGAAGAGGGTGGGATAAAAGGTGGGCTGAATTTTGGAGCAGTATGTAGAAAAAATTACAAGGCTTTCAGAAGGATTTTTTTTTAATAAAAACTCTGTATTTGGGAAACCTATACTTCACTAATGTTAATTTAGAGCTGGCATTTAGTTTTGGTTTAATAACAGGCATGGAAGGAAACTGAAAATGTCCGAACGCTTTATCTCAACTTTTTTCAGAAGATGTTTCATCTAAGAAATATAATTTTGAGGGAGTAAGTACAAAGGAGAGAAAATCAAATAGATAAAAAGAAATCAAGAGGGGGTCTGGAAGAAAGAAGACCTCAAGGACTAGGAAAAAAGTCTTCACAAGCAGAACAAATTAGATTTTAACATGGATTTTCATTTATGCACGATATGCCTTAAATTTTGTTGTGTTTCTGAGGAAAATGGCTCATAGTTCTGTTGATTTTAAGGTGGTAAGAAGACTGTGATTTCAGACTGCTATCATTAGAAAGAATTGTCTGGAATTACTACTAATCAGTGAAGCTGGGGCAAATTCTGCTCTTACGCCACCCACTCTGCTGTTTGCTGCATATGTAGGCTTGTTTTCTGACATCTCTCCTGCTCATAGTTCACAGAAAATGCCGTACCATCATCATCAGGCCTGAAGATGGGCAGGTAGGGCAGAGATAGTGGCTGCTCCTGGCCTTTGATCTCACCAACTCCGGATAAAGATCCTAATGAACTGGGACAGCTGCTAGTTTTCAGATAAGTTAGTAGGTCAAATTAAAAACAGACATCTCAGCTGGCTGAGTGCCTCGTCTTCACTACAAATTCACTTATGCTTGGATTATGAATTTTCTTTTTCCCCTTCCTGTGAGGGTTTAGCCTCTGTTACAAAATCAGGGTATAAAAAAATTTCATGCCACTGTAACAGGTACAATAATCTTTTGGATGAATTCAAATCCTTGCAGTTATTATTCCAGCTCAAGATAAATTAAATTTAACAATACAAAGAGTAGCTTCTGGAGTAACGTAAATCTCACTTCAGACTTTGATGAATCCGGATTAGCATTTTTGGTTGGAAAGAAACATAATGAAGCCAGGAGTGCTTGGAAAATTTCTAAAAATTAGCTACACCCTGCTTATGGGAAATAACATCTGTAAACTCCTCTGAATGACTCTTTTAAAAGATTAATTCTGCAGAATTTAAGTTGGAAGCATTCTGTGACTGAAAATTTTACCAGGTCCTGTGGAATTCATATGCCACTTGTGCATCTGCCTTTTCTGTGTACCAGGAGGAATGTGAAAGATGCTGACCTACTTTAGAACAAGGGAAAACAGATTTAGCAAATAATTGAAAAATAAATCCTTCTCTTTCGGAATAATTCTTGCAGAACAATAGAGCAATATTTGAAGATTAAAAACTATACATTTTATTATCACTGTATTTTTCATTTAGAAAAACACTTGAAAGATGAAGAGACTGAATTCAGTGGGGAAATTATGCAGTGTCTTGAAGATACTATTGCTGCTATTAAGGAATTGGTAAGACAAATCTAATTTTTAGTTTCAAATATAAGGGAAAGTGTTAGCTGGTAACTATGAAATTAAACTTTTACAGTTGTACTATTAGAAGCGTTCTGTTGTGTGAGATATTTTCTACCTTAAGAGAGAGATAGGCACTTTGCAGTGAAGTTGGTGGGTGCCTGCATGCACTTTGCTACCTGCAGAAGTCTGGCTATAATAGAACAAACCAAACTAACTAGTATAGGCCACACAGCTGATCCAAGCCTTAGCTCACCTGCTGGTGTTTTAATGGGGGAACAGTAGATGCCATTTATCCTAGGGGCTAGTGAAATTTGAGGTGTGCCCAGGCTTCTGTTGAAGTAAAAAGAGGAAGGGTCTTATGCTCAGCAGAGTAAATCAGGACTTGGAGTTGAAGTTTTGTTCCCAATTCTATTGTGTCTTGCTACTTTGTACTTGTGCAAGAAGTGTAAGCTCTGAACCTACAGTGACTTAGTAGGAGCATCACAAAAACCACCTGAAGGCAAAGGTCTACTTGTGTAGAGCTTTTTACATCATAAGGGCCTTAATGCTGTCAGTGCCAGGGAAAAGAATAATGCTTCCCTCTCAGGGCTGCTGTGAGGATCCACCCACTGATGTTAGTTGTGTTCTGCAGATGGTAGAGAGTTCAGCAGGTAGGTGATTTGCTCGATGACTAGGTGCAAAGGGATTTTTTTTAACAGTTTGTCTTTCCTTGAAACAATTGCATTGTGTGTGATAATATGAGACCTTACAGCAATTATGAGCTGAGGATGACTGTTCATAGGTAGCTAACTTTTGCTGTAAGATCTCTGAAGCCATTAAAGCTGGAATGGCTTCAGACAGAAGGTATTTTAAAAGTATCTCTATGATGTATTTGTCTAGGTAGGTGTAAATCTTGTAAAACTTTCCTTTCTCCTTCACTAGGCCTCTAAATCACCTATTTCAGACCAGCTCTGCATTAGTCTATCAGATGAGTGTTTTATGTAAAGTGCTGAAATCATAAAGCTGTTTTCTTTTTCACTGCTTCAGCTAATTGAGGATGTAACTCATATGAAATTAAAACCTTTTACACATTTATGTTACACCTCTAAATATTTCATCTTCCCAAGGAAATGAGAGTAATTTATATGCATGCGTACAGAATTTGCTCTGTAGACAGTAAAATTCAGCACTATCTTTTCTTCCCACAGTGTCTTAGCTGGTGATTATAACTGCTAGCAAAACTAAAGGAGAAAGATAAGATTGGTTTTATGCATAAATTATGATGCCAAAGTCAACACCCATTTAAGAACTGATTTCTTTTCCCAGACATTTAGGGCTTCATCAGCCTGCCTACAATTCTCAGTCATACAAATATGAGGATTCAGTCGTTTGAAGGCTTCTCCCACAGTCAGTTCGGTCTGTTTTCTCTTGCTCCACCATCACTCTAAAGGTGACCCTTCTCATACCTTTAACCATGAACCAGAAGATGACTTTCTAGTGTGTCTCAAGGCCAGCTAGAGTCCCCCTTCTTCAGTGTAGCTTCAGGCCACAACGAAATGTCTTACATAACACTTTTTATGCACAATGGCAGAAGCTGACAGCTAAGACCTTCCCTGCCAGCACAGTTTTTGTACCAGAGATATAGGTAACAGCTTCCTGACAATTGTTAACAGTCAGAAGCCAACAGTTCCTGGACATATATAGGTTTGTTCAGCTACCTGTAAAAAAGTTATTTGTTATTTTGAAGAGTGAAAAAAAGGAGAAAAGAGAACAAGTATGAGCAAGGGGAATGATATATCTAGGCATGGAAAATACCCAGTATGAACTAACCAAAAAAAAAAAAAAGTTTTGTAAGGAATAAGTGCTTTTTCATCTGTTGTATTACTTGATTCTCCCTTGTGAATTCTTTAATTGTCAGGAAGAAATGCGAAGGCATACCCTTGAATGCCTAGAAGAGGAGACTATAAAAACCAGCAAACTTTGCTTCAGAATGCAGAATTTTCCAGGCGAGATTATTGCAGAGATGACAGGTAGCACTGACTTAACCAGCGCTGAAAAAAACAAGAGAATTGAATTTTCTATGCATTTATACAATTTGCAGTATTTCATAAAATAACTATTACTGCTAAAAGTTCACTTTCAGTAACTTACTAATGAAAGAAGATAGGTGTTTGCTGATGTATGGCACTGTGGGGGAATTTTCTCTCATGTAAGAGTGTAAATGAGAGATATCTTCACTGAAGATCATGTGCAAGCACTAGAGGAATGACTGGAGAACTGCAGCATTCAGTTCAGCTCCCAGCCATGCCACAGCCTTTCTGTGATACTTGAGATGGAGCACTTGAGTGCTCTGTGCTACAAGTCCCCTCTTTGTGAAGTAGGGACAATAATGCTTATCTGATATGATATTACTTTTGGGTGGGGTTCATCTGACCAAATGCTCATCAAGGGTCTCTTTTTCACAGTAAAGAGAAAGAGGCACTTCTAGGCATGATTCATCTCACCCTAGAATAGATGTTTAAAGTAAGTCAGAAGAATCATGAGCTAGAAGTGCCTCTTTCCACTGTCTATGAAGGGAGGCTAAAGCCTTGGCTCAAATGTAGGTATCAAGATGAAAAGACAGCTTGAGCTCTATTTCTCTGTTTTTTTTTTCCTCAAGTATGGCTTGACTTTTAAGATGACCAAGGCATACTCTGCTATGACTCTTCTACTTGCACAGGAGGAGGTATGGCAACATGGCAGGGTGACCAGGGAGAGCAGAACTTCTCCTTTTGGAGTACCACAGAGTTAGATCAGCTTTAGGTTCATCATGAAGCAGCAACCTTATTTTTTTTGCCTTTTTTTAGCCCCCCCCCCCCAGCTATATGCTATGTTTCTTGATTACTTTCTTACAGCAAGTTTCCTCCCTCACCTTCTCTCTGCCTATAGCATGTGATAGCTATGCAGTTAGCCAGTTGTTTATACTAGCTGCTCCCATTCTGCACTGCCTAAGTGTTTTTGCATGGGTGAGTGTACACTAATGTGACTGTTATCTCAGAAGCCGAAAAGATGCTGTAGTACACCGCCCCTGCACAGAGGAGATTTAACCACAGTGCCTCTCCATGCAGGCTCTTAGTTTCAAACAGCTGTGACTTTTCTGGGAGAAATGCTATTGAATGTCAAGCCAGGTGATCCTGCTCCTTGTCCTTGGATGCCAGAGCTGGTTGTGCAGAAGTTTTTTTGGTGGGGAAATGAGTAATTTTTATCAGTTCACTGTATGTCTAGGAAACTTTGTAGATGTATAGTATGGAAAAGAGCAATTGTTCTGTGAGAACACAGCAGGCTGCTTCTTGTCGATAAATGCAGATGACTCCAGGAAAATGTGGTAAGATGAAACTACTGAAATAACATATCTGATTTCAGGGATCTTAGTATCTTATAATCACAGCTATCCCTTACCAGGTGACTACCAATAGTAGTGAGTTAAAGATTATGAATCAATCCCTTAACGCATTATCTTATATATACCTTTTTACAGCCAAGAGACTTCTGCATGTTTCGTATTTATTTTTTAGCTCTTGGTACTGCTGCACGTGAATCTAGTGCTGCTAAGATACATCAGCTGCAGTCTTCATTGAAAAGCATTGCTGATGAAACTGAGTTACTGGATGAGAAGCAAATCCTTTGTGAAAGACAGAATGCTGCACTGTGGTATGTATTAATTTGAACAAGGAAAACCATACTGGTGAGATGATTAAGGAGAACTGAAATGTTATCAAAACATGGTGATCAGTGCTTGGCCCTCACCCCTGCAGCTAGCCACAAATGTTCCTAGGCAACTCTGCTGCAGCAGCAAGCCTGGTTTTTAAGATCTTGTTTCTTGAACTGCAGAGCCTACCTGCTGCTACCTGCACTCTGTAACCCTGATAAGCTTGCTTAGGGAAAACTGCCTGCAGCTTTGCTTCTCACACTGGCAGGGAGAGTTTCCTCTTTCAACAATTAAGATTAAGGAATGACTACAGACAAAAATCATAGTTTTCAGTTAAAAAAAGAACTGTAGAAGGAACTCTGAATCAGTAACTGTGCTAGAGATCCATCTTCCTCTTCAAGAGTTACCCCAAGAGGATACAGAGACTTCGAAGACATTTGTTTTCTCCTTGACAGATTTCATGTTACTGTCACCTTCTGCCATGCTGCTAGAGCTGTTTAAAAATAAATGACAATGCGTTTTCTTGGGGGAAGCCTGCTTTCTTCATTCTTTCAGTGCTTGTTAGCAGCCCTTCCATTTTTAATGAAACTTGTGGAAAATAATCAGGTCAGTAAAACTTTGAAAAAGTTATAATACAAATATCTGAAAGCTGTTTCATTGGAATGCAAGATCTCAGATGGTCTTCATCACAGGTACTGCTGCACGTCATGCTTTATAGTATGTATAGTGTTATAGTAGACTGAGTTGCTAATGTATGGATAGGCAAGTATTCATTTCAGTGAACATCTGAACCAAGTCTTTGATCTGAGTGAATGGTAGGAAATACCATTTTTATCTATTATTTATTTTTTTCCAGTGAGGAACAAGAATACTTGCGGAAACAGTATGAAGAAAGAGTAGACTTGCTGAATGAAAGGATGGCAATGAAAGTTAACACAAATATTCTCTTAATTGAAACTTGTGATAAAACAAGAGATACAGAAAGAGAAATAATCAGGACGAAGGCAGCATTAGCAGAACTGAAAGAAAAAATAGCTGAAAAAATGAGTAAACTTGAGAAAGAGAAAGAAAAATGTGATAAAAAGGTAAAAGTTTTGAAGTGTACTTCAGTTTTACAGACAGTTATATAGTGCTGAAAAAGAAATGACCTTAGAAATTATTCCAGATGTTGTATTTTGCTTTCTCGTATGGAGCTGACATATGTCTCCATATGTGCTTATGAGTGTGCAGTGTGTATACATATATATATACACACTCAAACATGCACACATCAAAATTGCATGGTATATGAAACTTCTAGCAGCACATCTCAGAATGTCATGTCATATTGATGCTTCTTACTGACTGTGGGACAAATAATCATATACTGGGAGATCAACCCCTTCAGGCAAACTGCTTAAAGTAAAAGTACCTTTATTTTCCAGCAAGGTCTGAGATAAGGTTTTACTGGTTTTTATATTCTGCCCTACTTTCAGTTGTGTATATCTCATATCCTTTCTGAATGATAACATAAAACCAGGTGATCAGATTAGAAGAAAGTTTTCTAGTAGAAAATATGGTATAAACAAGTTCCTACACTGGAATAAAACTGCATGAAATTTTGACAGATCAGGTCCTAATTTGCATGTTATATTAATTAATTATTGTTTCTTTTTCTTATAGAATTTTGTCATTTGGTACATAGTTGTGGCTTTTGCAGAAAACTATTTTCTTCCAGTGTAAATTTTGTGCTCATTTAATTTTGGAAGGCTTCAGATTTTTTTAATATAAATTTTTAAACAATGCACAGTACGTTGTTCAATTAACTGTGTTATTTTTAATGTAGGAGAGAAATGTAAAAAATCCTTGATACTCAGGAGGCAAAAACTTCCAAGAAAAAGCATGAATTTGAAAACTTGAATATAAAATTTTTGGACCTACAGAATTTGATAAGTCTGAATTCAGCGGTAAGTTATAAGCAAAATTGTTTTGGTTCATTAGTGCAAGGATAAAAATTCAATTTCATAAATGGTGCAAGTGAGGGGAATTTATAGAGAAATGCAGTCCCTACCTCTTAAGAAGAAAAACAAGCTTGCATGATGTCTAATTAACTGACGTTATTAATTGTTAGTTACTCAGTTATAAAGTCACTTTCAAAAATAAAAGGTCCATATAGACTGATTTTACCAGTTTAATGAGACAGTTGGCTGCTCTGTGCTGGTCAATCTAATTAACAGGACATTTTTATAGGGAATATTAAAAAAAGTGAGCGAGAGGATGACTTGGATCCCAGTCCTGCACATGCCTCTGGTGGAGCTAGTTGGAGGACTAGCTGAAAAAGAAAAATTATAAACAACAGCTATTTAGTGGATGCAAACTATGATATAAGGGGAAGAAATCAGAAGAAATTTAGAGAAGACTCTGTTCAGATATTATGAAAGAGTTTGTACTGGAAAAGTGCTGTAGTAACTAAAATAAGCAAAGAGACTATATTATGCTCAGCTGCCTGAGAATGCATTCAGCATTGTAAGTAACTCCACACTGGTGGACATGACAATTTTAAAGAGGCTCAGGATCTGGAAAGTCAAAGCTAATAGGGCTGAAAGAAAAGCAGGCATTCTCTGCCACCTATTTAATATTGGCTTCTAGTTCAACCCTGCTTACTCTAGAACTATTTTTCCCTTTTTGCGGGGATAACTTATCAGAAAAAAATAAGGAAGGATCAGTGTCTTCACCTTTCTTTCTGTGATTTCTTGCAGAGTTAACTCAAACTAAATGCATTCAGTTTAACATCTGCTACCTTAGCACTACTGAAAGCAACCGTACTGCAAAACTAATACTTATGTAATGAGTTGAGCCAAACTGAGATGTAAAACATCGTTTTCTGCTCTAGTCTTGCCAACTTCTGTTAGAAGCACTGCTGCCCTCCCATGAAAGTCCCTTCTGTCTCAATGAGTATCACGTTGGTAAAAACTCCAGAATTGTACCTGAGTTAATTGTGCTGTGAGGTTCCCTTAAATGAGAGATTTCATATTCATAAAACTTCAATTTTTTAAAGTTTTTTTTCATTACCAACCTGCATTGATTATTTTTTTAACTTGTATTAAATATAATAAAAACATCCTTAACCACTGTTTCCTCAGTATTCTTTCTTTGCAGGCTGTACTAATTTTGACTATGAAAGCTCAAAGTGGCTAGAAAATAGTACAGTCTCATGCAGATGTTATGAAATCTTAAAAAAATTTTAAAAAGACCAGCGGCAGTAAAGGGATTCATTATCTGCTCTTTCAGAAATTTCATATGTTTTGACATAGTCTGTTATAATTTTTATAGGCTGTATTTAATGAGGAAACTCACACAGCAAAACTGAAAGAAAAAAAGCAAGCAACTGGAAAAAGAACTGGAATTAATAAAGACAGACATGCTGGCACTCTCAGAAAAGAAGTAAGAATTTCTAGACCGTTTGATTTATCTTTTTGCTAAACCTGCATCAGTGTTTTCTGAGGGAATTTTTCCCCAATATTTAAGAAGAACCAGCCAAATTCTATGAAGTATGTGAATTATGTAATGCGAATCTTTCTATTTGTTTCAGTGGCCATACAGTAAATACTTGGAGGATTGCTGGAGTTAATTAAATTATCTGTCAGGGAAGAAATATTCACAAACAGTGCCCCTTGAACTAGAGTTACACTGTTATTCTAACAATATGCATGGTAGGAAAGTCAGTCATTACTCCCTGCACATGCTATCACTGTCCTATCAGCTGGAATACTTACTTTTGCTATGGCACAGACATTTCTTCTTCTGTATGTTACCTGAGATGCAAAGCATCACAAATGCTGTGAATAAGCAAAATAATCCAAACATCATTCTATGGGCTTGTCTGTTACACCCACAGAGCTCAATGTGGAAGATCCTCAATTTGGCGTTATCCAGGACGGCTCCATAGCTGCTTCTCTTCTGACTCTGCCATAGGCCTTCTGAAGAGTTATATGACCAAAGTGATGGGGAAAAAAATTGAGACTCTTCCTGGTAATTCAAACTTCTTATTTGAAACCATTTCTCTGTACAAGCTGAGATAAGAATCCCTGCAAAGAAGAAAATATGAATTCTAGAAACTTGGGTAAAATGATTGCTCTGAACTCTGCTATTTTTCTTGATGGCAGAACTAATTCATTAATGTCTTCATGAAATGAGTGTTGTCATTAATTAACAATGTAATTACTGTAAAAAATGAGCTGCAGCCAGCATCCGTCTGTGGTCCTGGATCCTGTAGGTAGTTATAAATCGCTTATCTCTACTCTACTGAGTATTAACTTCAATAGAAATATTTGTGCTGGGGAAGTTGACCATACTCATGTTTCAAGGGTCCAAACAGTTATGATCTTGCGATGACCACAGAGCTGTGGGCTATGGTGAATTTCATAGTCTGAGTGTAACAGAAGTATTGTCCTTCTGTTCTTTTTGTGTTGCATTTTTATAGCTGCTCAGTGTTATGAATGTCTTTATTTGGTTTAGAATGTTTGTCTTTCATAACTTATTCTACTATCTGACATAGCCCTTAAGTTAGGCAATTGACTTAAAGAAAGGATTTGGTCAACATTTTTTTTTCCTTCACAGTGTTTGACACATGTTCTCAAAGCCTGGTTAATACGGATTTCTGGTTCTCTATTTGTTTGCTATAAGACTACTGGGATGCTGGAGCTTTCTATTCGTCTTTTCTTTTTGATATCCTCTCTTCCTCTGTATCAGATTTCTTTCTTCAAACACTTCTTCAGGCAGGCTCATGCTTCTTACATGACTCCTGTTTTGTATGGAAGATAGAAAAAGGAAGTGATTATCCCTTGTGCAGACTGCATCCTGTAAAACAAATGCACAATGTTCATCCAAGCAAGAAGTATAAATCTATGCTCAAACTTTTCCATTTTAACCTGTAGACCTGTTGCCGGTAGGACTTGTCTACCTGAAAGCCTGTCTGTTTAACCTTTGTGTACTTTTTTTATCAGTTAGTCCATAGAAAATGTTGCCTCTCCCCACAAACCTTCCTTGGCTCATATTTGAAGATCTTGTAGTAGAAAGCCTACTAGTTCTGTATGTCCTCCTTACCTTCTTAGCAGGTTTTATTCTCATCAGAGATATTAGAGGGAAGTAATGAATAAAAATACCTGAATGGAATAGAGCTCAAATATATGTAGATGTAGCTTATGTTCACGAGGGGCCTGAGAATAAGAATGTGGGTTTTTTTATTAAATAATTTTTTGTTAATACCCTCCTAAATATGTCTACATTGGATTTGTTTAATAGGATTCAGCTTGATTCTGAGTTATCTTTTTTAAAATCAAAAATTGCACAAGAAAAGGAGGATTTCAATAAGAAACTTGAAAAGGTAAGAGAGAGATTTTTATTCTGGCTCAGAATTTTTACTAGGCCTTGTCTTGTTGAAACACTCAGTGGGAACAGGTTTGCACAAAGTGTGACATGTGAGGTGCTTTAGGTGCTTTGATTTGCCTGTGCCTCTGTGCTTGATGAGCGTGAAAAGGGAAAAGGGGCACAAATATCTGCAGGTCATGTGGCCTCTACCTTCTACTCTACTTGGGCTTTGGAGGTTGTGCTGGAGGTAGGGGCAAGATCTGCTCTTCAGCTGAGGTCATGGGCTTTTTTACATTATTATTAACTTTTATTGCATGTGAGGAAAAATCGAATTAGTGGTGGCATTCCATCTGCTGAACCTGTGAAGGAATGCCAACTGCCTGAGATTATTGTTGCTATGTAGACTACGCATAACTGTCAGAGGGTGGTTCCTGAGTTATGTTCATAACTTCTCCTCCAGAGGTGTCCATATCAAACAAGATGTCAGTCCATTTAAAAACTCTGCCATACTGACATTAGGCAGCACTAGGTGGGAGCCACATTCTCCCCATCCCATGGCCACCCACCTGCTCTTCTACTTCATTCCCACCATCAAGAGTCAGGACCCCAATCGTCATCTTATTTCATTTTTCTGTTCCATCTTCCTGCCTTTGCCTCCTTCAGCCAGGACCCATGACTCCTCCTTCCCTCCATCTTGATATTGCATGCCCGTCATCCCAGTGTTCCTTCATTGTCAAGCCTTCCCCATTCCCACTTTATCACTCTTTGTATTCCACACAATGGAAGTCACCACCTCCAGCTGGAGCAAGGTACCATGTGTCTGGGCGCAGCACACAGCTTGCAGGCTGCTTCAGAGTGGTTGGTTTGATTAAGGCCATGAAAAGAAAGATCCAGAAACATGATCTTGATGTGGTACATATATGTGTTAATTACATACATGCTGTGAATCTTGATTCATTGTAAAGTTCTCTAAGATTTTTTTGATTAAAGGCACTACAGCAGTATAGAATGTTATTATAAGGTAAACCAGACAGAAATAATAATAAGCTAACATCTGTGGTCCTGTTTCTAGACAGAAGAAGATCTAAGCAATGCTAAATGCTTGAATAAAAGACTTAAATTAGAAAATAAAGCTGTGCACCAAAAGTATGAGCAAGTACTGGAAGAAGAAAGACACTGGGCTATAAAGAGGGATGAGATGGTGGCAAGGTAGGTTTTACCTGTCAGCTTTTGAATAGAGATTTTTTTAAGTTTGTGATTTTATGATGAAGGTTTTTGTTGCTACACATTGACATCGTGTTTCTGACAAAGTATCTAACTTATTCCTTTTTTCTTCTGGTAGACTAGGGAAATTATCTGCTTTGTTGGATGAAAAGCTTGAATTTCTGGCGAGTCATAGGATGGAAAAGAAAAACCTAGAGAAAAAAATCAAAAAACTTGAAGACAGCCTACAGTATGTAATCTTTTAATATTGACAATACTAAATGGTCTCAGTACTGTTCACTCAGGAGTTCAGCTATTTAAGAGATTCTGAAATGTAACAGTCAATAGGAAGTTAAATGGGTTTATAAACTATACTAGTAGGCTGGTGTGAAACTTTATACAATAACGAGGTTAGCTGCCAGTTACCCTAATTTAATCTGCAGTTTTTTATTACCAAGAAATGAACATATGAATAATGAAGGATATTGAAGCAGTGCAGAATGTAAAACTTCACAAATAGTTCTGTCTGTGAATTCCATACCAGGTCTTGGACCAAGCCACTATCTGTTTGTGTTGGTATCTAAGAAAATCTGCTTTTACTCAGATAAAGCTAAATAAGCACAGATTTACCCTGTGCACAGAAGTGCTCCGAAAAAGAAATCTTTGGCTTGTGTAGTCTAAGCAGAACAGACGTCCTGTGCCCTATGCGGTGGGGTATGGCTGGGAGGAGCGTGGCCAAAGCACTGCCACTCTCTGCTAGCTTGTGTTTGGTGGAGGGGATTTGGGATTTTGCTGCCATAAGTGAGGGCAGGTCCCTGTGTGCTGACCCCAGATATCCTGCTTTGGACCCAGTTCACCTATTTGCTAGAGAATCAGGAGAGGAAGGCCTTATGTTGTACACTAAAAATAAAATTCAGTCATGTAAGAAGGGCAACCCTGACAAAAAGGAGAGCATTTATTTTTCTCTCTGCTGGAGTGTCATCCTTTGCAAGAGAAAGTAAAAAGGTTCAGCCAATTAATCTTACATCCCCCAAACCTAGCAGAGCCAAGTATCTGCACGCACTCTGTGTTTTGAGTGGCACCAATTGTGCTGGTTCTGTGCAACATTTTCACAGTGTGCCACTGAAGGGGCTATGCTCCTAGGGTCTTCCTGTCATCTAAATCCTCCTGAGGAAAGCTTGTTAATGTGGAGTTGCCCTACTTATGGATATAATTATAACTAAAAAGTAAGGAAATAATTGCTCACCTCCCTTTCCATACAATGAAAACATACATCTATTCTGCTTTGTAGGAAAAGAAGTACATTTCTATCTTGATAGGTTCAGTGTCAGCATTTTTCCTGACAGAGGAGATATTGTTGCCATGTAAATGTGGGATACAAAAAAATAAGACCATGAGGTAGCCACACACTGCTTAAAAGGAGGTAGCCATGCACTGCTAAAGAGGAGGAGAACTTGTGACGAAGTGCAATGGCATCTACAGTATAAAACTAAGTTCACAGTTTAATGAGGTGAAATAATCATTGCATAATATCGATTTAGTTGGATGTCTACACTAGCAATTGTAAAGGAAAGAGTTGTAAGAGCTTTCTCACAGAATCAGTCAGCTCTTAATTTCAGACTTTTAAACTAGACTATGAGGAACTGTGCAAAATGCATCGCAGCTCTGACCTCTTAAAAAAACTGACTGAAAAATCCCCTTCTCCCAGTCCCTGTCCCTGTACTTTCCTAGGTTTTTATTTTAAGTTTGTGCATAATTATCCTGTTCTGTGAATTTTCAATGGCTTCACAACATCCCTCCATACCAAACCCAAAATAATTTCATTTTGGTGTACCTCACACAGACCTCCCAGTCACTTTAACAGGGCCACCAAACTGGAAATAGAAATTAAGATCTCTTGTTAATTTTTATTTTCTCTGAAAGTTATATGCAACGTATTCAGAATCTCATCATTCACCTTACAAGATTGACTGATTTTATTTATTTTTTTTTTTTTTTAAATGAGCAATTTCAAATTAAGTCTGTTAGGTTGCATTCACAGAGAGCAATCTTCAATTGATTAAACCCACTGACTGAGAAACCTAGCGACTTAACAACAGTGAACATAGTTTTGGGAAGTATGGAATAGAAGTAGTATGATTTTTCAGGGGTACCTGAGAATGATTTGGGACACATTCTGCTACTATTAAAATGTCTTACAGTACTGGCTTGATCAATTTAGCTTTGCATTTGGAACAATAAAACTTGTGGAAGAAAGCCCCATACAACCTCTCTATAAACCCTCATGGAGTTTGGTGTGGGTGCTCCCCACCACCTTTGTGTCTTGAAGGAATGAGAATCACTGCTTTCAAAGTACCAATCTTTTTTATTGTATTGAACTCTCCTAGCATGTGTTGAACAAATATAAAGTTCATGCATTTTAATATTTACTGCATATGATACACTAGAAAATGCGTACTAAGAAATTCAAATAAATTTGATTTGTCCATCTGGCCAGCAGTTCTACTTATGAAAATACTCTTTCATATTACTTGCTACTAGTACATTAGCGTAATTGTTCATTTCTGAAACATCTGTTCTTGTGTTTTGCATTTGTTTAATGTTTCTGGCTTGAAAAAAATACTCCTGGATTTGCCTTGGTTCTTAACAAGAGTCTCTTAATTTTAAAGTGATGTTTCCAACCTGAGAAGCAACAATGTATAACACACAGCTATGGTTGAACACTATAATATGTGTAGGTTTTTGAGATGTGACCCACAGATACCATATTGTCTCTCTCCAACTAGTGTAAGTGCTTAGGATGCTGGTTGTTGGGAAGGAAATTTTGGAAAACTGTACTAAAATTTTCACTTAGATTAAGCTCTTTCCAAATCTTCAGCATTATTTGTGAAAGCTTATCTTTTTTTTTCCCCCCAGAAATACCAAGGAGAGATATACAAAAGAGCTGGAAAGTCTAAAGCAAGATTTGAAGACAGAAAATAAGACAAGGTAGGATAAACTAGGAAGTGTGCATTGTATCTTTAAAACAAAGCAGCAAATTAATGAATTATTGCATCTTGTTGCTGTTATTATATCAGAGATCTATAAAACCAAAGCCTTACTATGTCAATATTCAGTGATAAAATGGCAAATAAAAGGGCAGCTCCTCAAGTATGCCCGTGGTTTCATTTGAATATTGTTGCTATAGTGCTAAGTGGTGAGAGCCACTGAATTTACTGTGTAAGTGGCTTTTAATCATTACGACACTAAATGTTCTACTTTATTTTTTAAGTTATTTGGGATTTTCCCAGGATATGAACACTTATGTAAACTGTAAAACTAGGTTATTATTTATTTATTTATTTTAATTAATTTCAATTAATGTTCATTGGTAGCTGAGCCTGCACCTTTGAGGTCAATGAGAGCTTTGCCATTGAATTCAATGAGAAAAATGTGTCTCAGTTCCCTGTAGTATCAAGCACCCACAGCTCCAGCTAGGAAGTATAGGAGCTTTGTGTGCTGAGCACCTTTCAAAATTAGGTCCTCAGACTGTTGGGAGCTGGGGTTCCAACTGTCATATATAGATGAATCCTTTGACAGAATCAATAAGAATGAGATACTCTTGCATTTTCAGGTATTTAATCTTTCTTCCTTGGACTTCTGTATTTTTCATTAGTTAAGCAGTGTTTTCTACTGAATCTGTCTTTTTATGAAACTTTTAGAATTGTAAGGAGCATGTTGCACAAAGGTCACAAAAAGACTTAAGGGTTATTTTATCTATATTCAGAACATCTGCCATGGAGTAGTTTGTATCACTCTTCATAGACACGCACACATGTCTAGCCACAGTGGTGTGAGGTACCTACAGAAAAAGCCTTGAGTTGGATAAATCTAAGAGAAATATTGTACCTGGAGTTAAAGTGAGAGTGTTGTAAAGCTTTTCTGCTAGTTTTGAGTTTCTCAGCTACTATCAGATTTTAACTGAAGCTCTTGGGGAGCTGTTCATATTGTTTGTCTAAACTCAGTTTTGTGTGTGTGGTTCTTGAGGTGCTATCATGCCATACCAATATGGAGATACCTTCAGAGCATTAAGACCTATGTACTTGAATTAATTTTTTTTTTTTTTCTTTCATGAATGCGTCCTTGTATGTGAGATCCCTGATGGAGGATCTTTTTACCTCCTCTTTATTATTAGCAAGAAAAAAGGTGGATTCAGGAAAGTGCTTAGCCCCCAACAGTTGATAGGATACTCTCCAAAATAGACCCATTGTCTGCTCAGCTACTTCAGACTAGCTGTGCAGCTCTGACTTCTCATCTGATTATTCTGTCATGTAAGGTGCAAAGAGATCTGGAGATTTCTTGGTCATCCAGTCCAGTCTGGTTCTCCCCTGAACATTGCATCATAATTTTGTCTTCAAAAAATAATCATGCTCAATCCAAAAAGCCATTGCTGCTTTTCCCCCCTTTCATTAAGATGCCATTCTAAAATCTTATTCTTTTGATGACTAAGAATAGTTTTTTCCGACTTTCAGTGTGCATTTTCACATAACCAGCTAGTGCCTTTTTGGTTTTGTATCAGTGTTGTTTTTTATCTTTTTCATAGTTTGCAAACTCTACAGTTTTATGAAAGTGAAAGCTTGTCCTTTCCAATTTGCTAAGCTAAATTAATCATATTATTTGGTCCAGACTTATAGTAGCTAATTTTAGACACATAAGAGACACTTAAGTGAGACTAGTCACCTTAAGACTCCTCCTCCAGGTTCAGTACAGAGAGGCATTTTAAAGGTTTTTATGCCTTTTCACGCATCACTCCTAGATTTTGTCAGAATCCCAAATTTCTATCTGAACCACTTCAATTGTAGTCCTGAAGTTACAGGATATATGTTTGAGTCTTCCAATCACTTAAATTAGGCTTACAGTGCCTCTGATAATGTTGTCTCCCTTCTCTGTTTTTCTCCCAATTTCAATTTATTTCTGCTTATGTGTCTGTCACTAGAGTAATGCTTCAGTGGAAGCTACTGTACTTAGCAAAGCAGAGAAAACTTTTTCTTGGAGGAGGAGAATAGAAACAAAAAAGTTACTGAAAGAATAGAGGCTGGCAAAAAAAGGCATGCTGAACTACTTCTGGAGGTATAGTTAAGCAGCAGGTATTATAACCCATTGCATCCGGTGTTATGATATGTTCATGTACGTTCAGAGTAAACTGATACCTAAGTGAGTAACCTACAAGGGCCAATTCCTTGCAAGCTGTTAAGCATGGTATCAGGTCTAAAGATCTTCGGTATCTAAAGATCTAAATGTCTCCATTCTTGGAGATACCCAAAAGCCATTTGGACATGGTCCTGGGTATCTTGCTCTAAGCGGCCCTGCTTGCACAGGGGGGTTGGACAAGATGACCTCCAGAGGTCCCTGCCAACCCCAACCATTCTGTGATTCTGTGATCTGACCTTAATTCCCGTTAGTAACAATTTTAAAGCAATTGTTTATCTTAGGAGATGAGTTTTAAATGCAGATTGCTCTCATTTTACTCTAATTGCTTATTTCCAAGTGGTACAGGTAGACATTACATATTACAGAAATCACTGACCTTCATTTTGCTTTCCATTATGAGATTGAAGACCTTGAGCAAGAGCTTTCTCAGTCTGAAAAGCACGCCAAAGCCCTGAATGAAGAAGCAAGTAAGAGGGAAAATGATTGAAGGAATTATAACGAGGATTTTGCTAACAAGATAAAATGTCTGGAGGTAAGTTTTATGGTTCTTTTTATTAACCTTGGGAAGATTTCTGATGGATGAATTGGTAGTGTTTGTTGCACTTTTCAGGTTGGTGTTTAGGGGTTTAGTGCCAAAAGCACTTAAGACCCTCAGATTGAGACACTGGAATCAGTACACAACCATATATATATATGTACATGTATATATATTTATGTACATATGGGCATCTATGTTAAAAGAATGCTGTGAAAGTGTTTCTCAGAATGGATGCCTCCCACTTTATAATAACAATGTGTGCAGGACCAGATTCAGTCCTGAGATGCATCCAGTTTAGCTTTGTAGTGAGCCTCCCAATGTGTAACCTGTTAATGTAGAACTTGTTTCCTCATTTTTGCATAAAAAGCTCAACATTCATGGAAATATGACAGCTTGATTTTAGACGCTGGTCAAATTCTCCTCTGAATTATTGTTGTTGTAAATCTACTGGAGTGACTGATGGTGTGCAAGACATAACCCAAGGCTACTTAATGTCAGTGTTCTTTATAACACCGATGACTTTCTTTCCCAAAGAAAATAGGATGCTGAAATGCTGAATATGAACTATGCAGAGCTTTCAAACATTTCAAGTACTTCTTCTATCTTTGGTATATAACGTATGCTCTGTCCCCAGGGAAACTGTCTGACTCCTGGTCAACAGTCTGATTTGAGATAGAATAAATCAGATGCCAGGAGTGTAGAAAATATCCTCTCTGTATGTCTGACCTTAGAAAGGTGGATTTACAGAAGGCCTTGAGGATCTTTCTCATTTTGCTGGTGGAGGGGTTATGCTCCCATATCACACAAGACAGTTATAGTCATGTAACTGCTCAAGCTTCACTAAAAATCAGGGCTGAGACCGACACTGCTAAATAAACAATTGTGCTGGATTCATTCTTGTGCTTTCTGGCAGCTGAGCTATGCAGAATATACAAAGGAGATGCTAAATATACTTCGACACTCTCTGTCTTTTCTTTAATACGATCCATTCTAAAAGAGTTTTTCCCTCATCTAATATAGTGCTGATGAAACTGTTATCAGAAGGTTGCCCTTTCCTTTGTGGCCTCGACAGAGCCAGGTTGAAAAAGTAATTGTAACTGTTTATTTTCATTCAGTGACACTCTCTAACATTTTCTCCTTTTTTAACTGTTTTCCTGCTTTGTTTTCATTTCCTACCATTTTGGTGAGAAAAAAGAAGTTGCTTTCTTTTAATTCCTCATTTTATTTTTGGATCTTTCAGCATTTTCTTACACTTGCTCTCCACTATTTCATCTGCAAAATGATCCTGTCTGAATGCTGTCTCATGGATATGGTCTGGGTAAGGGGAATAAATTCCTTTGTAAGAGTCATGTCAGATCAGGATCATTCTTCTCTGTCTGGAGCATCATGGTGATACATGATATCAAAGTAGTCCATAGAAATGAGACTCAGATCACCTTTCTTTGCCTTCTTCACATTCCTGTTTCTGCCAAGGACCCATTTCAACTGTTCTCCTCCATATTTTCCAGTTTTTTCATTCTTTTTACCCATCCTTTACTATAGCCCTTAAAAATAAAAATATAGCTCATGAGCATATCCAAACAGCTATACTTTTAGGTTTTCTGATACTTCTGGTCTTTGATCGCAGGAGTGGATATGACTTAGTTGACTTCAGGGGGAACAAAAGCACATAATGCAGCATTTGACATTAATGTCTTGTAAGAAGCAAGTTCAGAGTCCTGGTGTTACTTCACATCCTGAGCTCAGTTTCATTTTTTTCTACGTCTTTATTTTATTTTGTCTCTCTCTTAATATTGTTCTTCAAGTCTCCCAGTCTATATAGGTTGTTCCTGTTCTCCCTTTCTGTGTTTTCACCTATTGCAGCAAAAGACATGTATTTTTCCACTGAAAAGTCATTTAACTCACGACTTGTCTTTCTTTGCCCCTAACCAAGATGAAATTCCACTATGCTGAGAGATGCACATACGTTGAATTAGATGGGGGGTTTTTTGCTTTAAAACCAAAGGTCAGATTTTTTTAAAGCTAAGGAATGAGACAGAGAAAGATTAAAATGTACAGATTTGTAATGGTATTTAGGTGATGATCTGCTTAGTCTTTAAGAGCTAATAGTTCTTCTCCATGTTGATGTAACAGAGTGTAAAGATTCCCAGGCGGGTAAGTCTTTGCAGCCTTGCTATAGGGGGCTGTACAGTTCAGATCCTTGAGCATTGTAGTCAACATTTGTATTAAACAAATATTAGTATGATTGAAAAAATATTTTTATGGCTGGGCATGGAGCAACAACATGAGACAGGTCAAGTCACAGAATGACATGCTGATAGGAAAGGGCATGTGGAATAACGTGAAAGCACTCCATATTTGTGGTAAGAGAAAGAAATATTGAAGTTTGTTTTGCTTCACTGATGGGTCAGCAGAATCAAATGTCTAGTATACTAATGTCAGCATCAGAAAAGTAACATCTCAGGCAAGGATAGGGAAGGAACCGGTTAGCAAGCCTTCTTAGAGAACTCAGATGCCTTCAGATCGTCTGGGTGTAATGAAATTCACCTTCAGGTAGTTAAGTGGCTGAAGCCATTTCAGAGCTATTCGTGATTATATTTAAGTGCACATCAAGAATAGGTGAGTGAATCTCAAATCAACTTCAGTTCCCAAAATAGCCATACTGGGTAAAACACAATGTTGGTCCTAGCAGAATCCTGTCTTCTGCAGTGATCAATAGTCCTGCTTGGAGAAGTAATGTAAGAACAGTCAAATATAGAATGACCCTTCTTCTGTATAATTTCCATGACAAATGAAGTGTCAAGGACTTCTTTGGATGAAGATGGTATCTGCATTTAATAGCTTTTGATGGAATTTTATGCTATGCTGGATCTTCAGTGCAATATTCTCCTATCACTGATTGATTCTTTTAGCTCACATATAAATTTATCCTCCATAACAACCTATAACATAATTTATTTAATAAGGACAAGAATTTTCTTTTGTTTTAAACCTGCTGTCTCAAAAGTTTATCGGCATCCTGCAGTTCTTGTGTTATGAGAAACAGTGAATAATGGTTGTCTTCTCATCTCCTCCAGCAAAGGTGTGTGATTTTACACACCTTTATTGTGTGTCTCTTCAGTTGTCTCTTTTCCAGGCTGAATAATTCCATGTTCAAAAGCAGTTGCAAAGCCATTCTAGGTAATAGTTACCCATGTTTTACTGGCAAAACAGAATAATGGTCCCTGTTAGTTTGCAGGAGGTCTGCTCTCAGACTGGAATTAATCTGTAATTTCCTTCATGACTTAAGTGACAGGATAGAGTGAATGCTTATTGTATCTGCAGACAGCAAACACAGTAAGAGTGGAGGCATGCTCTGCAGAGCAAAACCAGAATTCAGAATTATTTTAGCAACTTGCAGAAGCAATTTTGGGAAAAAAAAGGTCATAATAAAAAAAAAAAATCCTTACTTTTGCGTTTTGGTAGAAACTGTTGCCTGTACAAATCCATCATGAGGGAGGTGTTTAGGCAGTGATAAATAGGACTAAAGCTGACAAGTTGAACATAAGTCAACAAAGATTTGTAGTAATGAAAAAGGCAACTGTCAAACCAGTCTGTACAAAGAGCCAAATAGCCTGGCAAGGCTTATGATGTATGTTCTCTACTCCAGCTGGTTTTGGTAGGACACAGCTGTAGTACAGTGCCTGGTATTGATCACCTCATTTAAGGAGGATGTAGATTATTCTGAAGTCCAAGATGAGCTAAGTAAAGATGATCAGAAAAAACAGATATGCAGCTTTTCCATTTAAGTTAGGTAAATCTGACAGAAGATGCTACCAAATAAATAAAAATTTATAGCAAGGTGATAAGCTTTTCTCCTTGTCTGCTTCTTGAGACAAATAACAGAGAATAGAATAGATTTAGCTTAAGAAAAAGTTAGGCCCTAAGAAAGCACTGACAGCACAAATAGTAAAACCCTGGAATCAGCTGTCTGAGACATGGTATCTCTACCAAAAGGGTTTTTAAGGACAAATCAAACATCTGTCATGGGTACTTACGTCTAATTGATTCTGCTGTACAGCAAGAAGATGGACTAAGATGACCTTTTGGGATCACTTCCAGTATTCTTTTATCTGGTTTTGTTTGGTTTTGTTTTTTTCTTCCTCTGGATATGTAGAATTATTTATGCATTAAATGCTGCTTAGATAGATTATTGATTAATATTTCATTTCATTAAAGAATGACATCAAAACCGCAACTGAAAATCTGCTTAAAAAAGAACAAGAATTAAACACAAGCAGGCTAACCTTGGAAGAAACCCAGAGAGAAACAGGGCAGAAGTATACAAAATACGAAGAACTGAGGAAATCATTTTTAAGTAAGTATTAAGCAGCTCTTCTACATAGCAGGGCTTTCTCTTGCTGTTTCCAAAACCAGCGTGCCATAGCCCTTTGGCTGCCTATCGCTCAAGTATCTATGAAACAAGTAGAAGCTGAGCTCTTTGCAACAGCTGGAATCTGTAGACATGGCCATAACATGAATATGAAGTGTTTTTTAAAAATACCAGACTAGTTAAACAGGTCACTTACTGATGGAATCCAGTATTATTTATAACAGCTTAACTTTAATGTTCAGTCATCACACTGTCTAAAAACCCTTTCCTTGCTTTGCAGAAAAGAAAGATGAAGAGGTACGAGTCAAAAGAGCCATTCAGCAGTCAATTAAAACTACTGGGAAGATCAGGGAGGACATGGTAATAACTTAAAACTTAGCTGTTCTACTTCTGCAAAGTTTCCATCACCAGCTTTATTTCCTCCCAGTAAAGACCAGGCATGCATGGAGACTGGGACTGGGTGAGACAGGCTGGGGATGTACCTTGCTCTCTGTTGCTGTACTCCCATCTGGGGGATGCTGCTCAGCTTGTAACCCAGCATTTATATCAAGCTGCCCTTGTGCATGATTTTGCATTCCTCAGGCATGTGAGCAAGTCAAAAAAACCCCCAAAAAGGCAGGTGAACTAAGGGCATTTGTGAACCTGCTTCTATTCAGATGCTTGCTACTGCTAGGGCAAGAATTTCTGCCACCTCAGTAACTCATATTTGAAAAATCTTCTGTATCCTTGTCTCTTTACCTGTATTTCTCATTTCTGACTTCAAGCATTCAATCAGCACCAGTGTGAGGAGAGAGAAACTTGTACAGCTGTGGGGGTAGTTGCAGCGGCTTAAAATGTCTGAGGTGTGGGGCATCTACTGCTCCCAGCCAGGGTGTCCCCGCAGAGCTTGCACAGTGCCTCTGCCTGTCAGCCACCCTCAGACCTGCTGCAGCTGATGAGCCCGAGTGCGGTACCCACAGTGCACGTCAGATCTGCTGTGCCTGTGCAGGCCGTCGTTAGGGTGCACACCCAGCCAGTCCCAGTGTGCACTGGAGCCACTTGCTTAGGGCTGCTGGGTGTCAGGCAGCCTGGCCAGAGCTTGCTTCAGCAGGGCTGTACATTCCAGGCAAACAATCAGATTGCTTTTGCTTTCTGTTTCTCTGCCAGATCAAAACTTTTAGGTGGAAAAGGAACACAGTCACACCTTCTGTTGTTAACAGTAAGAATTAAAACGTCTTATGCTTCTCAGTAACTAAAGACAAGCTCAGTAAACTACATAAAGGTCTCTCATGAGGCTGGTCGGGTTGCAGGATTCGTGCCCCAGTGGTCTGGTAATGGGCAAATCTTTTCTGAGCTCCACAGAACACAGAAATTGTCTTTGTTCAGAAAAGGGAAACCTGTTTCTCCAACCATATTAGAATAGGAATAGCATGACAAAACAGTTGTGTACACCTGAGCCTCCAGTGACAGACAAGTGATGCTCCTGTCTCTGGGTGACCCTGTATCAGGAAGGTCACTTCACGTCAGAGCTGGTTCCCTTCTTGTGGACCATGAGCAATCGTTCCTCCTCTCTGTCTCTCTTCCTCCTCGTTGGTAAGAGGGCATAGACACCTGTCTCAGTACTCTGAAATTTTTAAATGAAAGCTGCCACATAACAAAATCTCTTTTCACTTATTGAATTACAAAAAATCCTATATAAAGATCAGTTAGCACTGAAGAGTTTCTTATTAACAGCTGGAGCTGAGGAACAAATTGCGGATCAAGCGTGATGCTGCAATTGGCCAGTTGAAATATCATACGGAGAGTATGAAGCTGCTAGAACGAGACATCTATGAGATCAACAGGAAACTTGACATTGTGAACACCGAAAACTGCAGATTCAAATTAGTGAGTATATTGAAGCTTGACAGTGTTTCTTCTTATTATGAAGTTCTCTGTTCTTTTTTCATCTCACTAGCTGTGGAAGACGATGAAATATAAACAGCACAGGACAAACCTGGCCTTTTAAATGAATGTGTGGGGCTGTGTTTAATTTGGAAGGAAACAAAGAGGAATATCCAAGGGCAAGGCATCTCCCTGAGGCATAATCAATGTCGTATATCTGCTGCATTCAGTCAGGGATTGTAGGAAAAGGCCTTCCTGACACATGAAGGGGGCTGAGATGACCGTGAGATGTCAAATAGGCCTGTGCGATTTGGAATATATGCTTTTGAAAATAATCTGTATACTTTTCACGCCTTAGGCTATCAGAATAGTAGAATCTCCTACCCCATAAAACAGATGAAGTAGAAGTGGTCTTACTGCCAACTGTTACCAGGCTGCCATCCAGACCTGAACCCCCATTTCTGCAGCCATGTGGACTGTATTTCAGAGGTGATCTGAACCCTGTGCATGGTTTGCTGCCTGCGGGCACAGAGCTCTTCAAGGGCAGCTGCCTGAATCTCTGTAGCTTTGCAGATGCTGGGTGCCAGCTACTCTGCAGCTCTATTCTGAGGTTTCCCTCAGGAAGAAAACTCTTTGTTACACTACACGTCACTCTCCGCATGTTCAATTCACTAACAGAAGCTGATAAGCTCTGATTTTTCAGATACCTACGTTACACCAGGGAATGCTGTTTATTGTGCCCAACCTGGGCCACCTAACACATCTCAGCCAAACCTGGGACAGTACAAGGTGGGTACTGGTAGAGCTGATCCAGCGTGAATGGGCCCATCCTACTTTGGGGGAGCAAGTGAGGAAGTTTCCTGGTTTGTGCATGACCTGTGCTGCTCTGGCCATTCTGTGTCCTCATCCATTTTATTTGGTAGCATAGACACGCTTGTGTTGATTTTGGCAACTGTTAAAATTTGTTCAGCAAGATGAAATGGGTGCTGTTGTTGAAAAAAAGCGTGTCCAGAGGAATACATTAACCTTTGTACTTCCATAAGCTAAAACTCAGCTTAGCGGGTTTAGCGGGAAGGATACTACTGTTCAGTCACCTCTGGGAGGAGGCCTCCACACACAGAGTACACAGAACAGGAACTGTACTGGATAGAGAACTTTACAACATGTTTCCTTTCCTTCTACCTGGCAGTCAGACAAAATCATCATGAGGAATCATGCTCAACATGTTTTATTTTTTGATGGGAGAAGGATGAAAGTCTCTTTCCACTGGTGGGGGACAGAAGCTAGAATGTGATGGAAAAAAACCAAACTCTGTGGTATGGTCAAGCTCTATGTGTTTTATTGAAAGTCTACTGGAAAACAGGCTCTATTGTTTTATTCAAACAACACCTAAAATACTGTATTAGCTTATTCTTCCTGATGTCTCTAGAAACAGTGAAACTATTTGGAAATTATCTAGAAAACTGTGGCAAGTATTAGTTGTAACTATTTTTTCACAGTGCAATGCTCAGATAAAAGAAGATATTTTTGCAATGAATTCTGAAGCAGAAAACCACAACTCGGCAACAGTCAAAATCCTGAATGACCTAGCAGGGCTTCATGGTGACATGTTAATAATGATTTCAAGACAAAAAAGTGGCTTTTAAAAAATAATATCTTTCAGTCCATATGTCTGTCTTTTGGCACAGCAATCTATCACATTTTAGCTGTTGACTCTCTTGCAGATCTTCTTCTGAAGGGATGGTCAGAGGAGAGATTTATTCAAAAGGTGAATTTCAATTTTTTATCATACTGTTTTGCATAAATATATTTCAGTTACTATGTAAAAAAAAAAAAATTCTTATTGCAAATAGGGCACTACAATTTTTGAAGTCAGGCAGTGTCAAACTATTAAACCTATGTTTTCCAGCACTGTATAACAGTCCTGGCTATAAAAATAATTTTTCCCAATATAGTTCCTTTTGCTCCTCTTATATTCAGTCCTCAAACTTGTGCAGTCTCCCTGTCTCTAATAACATTGTTGCTGTTCTACCTTCAGCTCATCAGCCTTGTAATATTTTTCCAGTTGGGGATAGCCTTCATTTTGAACAGGAATTAAACCAAACTATCATGTAAGAAAGTTTTTCACCAGTTATTCCATTAGAAAGGCAAACTTTTCTTTTTTATACAAGGGTTGGGTAGTTAATGAAAACTTTCAGCAGAGCTACACTCAAGCTGTGGAAAAACAAGATAAACAAAGCAAGTTTCTTAACTTTTTTTTCCTTTTAAGAAAAAATAAATTCTAGTCTGTGTCATTACAGGAATTTTTGGAGAATGAGCAGGAAATACTGGACGCAGTGACAGCTCTAACAATAAAAATTCAACAACGAGAGGAAAAGATTGGTGGTATTAATAGCAGGCTACAAAATAAGCTGGAAGGACTGGATTCTCTGGTTGTCAAAAAATCTAGAATGGACGTTCACTGTAAGACACACTAAACTTTCTTTTCTACTCTTTTTTTTTTTTTTTTAAAAAAAAAATATCCCAGAATATGTTAATTCTTAACAGTTTGTAATAAAACACAAGTCGTACAGCTGTGTTTATATCCAATCTCCCTGCTGCAGATTGAGACCTACTGGTACATTTATTAGAAGAACTAGGCATGCTTATCATCTTTAATTTCCACTTTCTAAAGGTTTGTGATAATAACAGTGAGGGGGCTGTAAAATAGTCTGAGCATCACTGATCTTTCCAGAACTATATGTTTGCTTTTCCACAAAGGATAAATAAAACTAACAGACCCCCAACTCTCACAGCTTGTGGTTTGCATAGTAATCACTGTAGAACTATATGGTTAATTAATGTTTATGTTCTCTAGAATTTTACATGTGGGCAATTTGTACTGCTGTTTTCATTTAAATGAACAATATTCTATACTCTTATCTTGGAGAGAGGTGATATTACAGAGGGGTCCTAGGCACATACAAATCATTTGCTTCAGAGCCTCCTGTTAACTCAGATGCTGTCGATACCTGCTTCACTTGTTGGTTCACAGAGATCTCATTTGTCATGAGTCACAGTTTGGTCACTGTATAACCGTTGTCTTGTTACAGAATGTGGTTTTTATACATATTAAAGCTGAAAGGCTATGGCATGCAGGCTGCTTTGAAATCAATGGGTCTGGGTAATATGACAAGAAACCAGGGGGAGCGATGATGAATTTTTAGATGAAGGGAATGTCTCTAGAGGAAAGTCAGGCAGAGAGGGGAAGGATGGTGAACATACAGCTGAGGAGAATCCTACTTCATCTGAAAGCCAGCACCAGTATTATTTTCTGTTTGAAAGGTGCAGGGCAGGTTTCTTCAGAAGGAGCCTGCACAAAACCATTGCTTGGGCATTCCAGACTGCATGTATTCATCTAGCTGCATCTACCTAACTCTTTGGCTGCCGTTACTTTTTTTTGTAATGCTAGTGAGAGAAGGTGATAAAAAGAGCTTACTAACTTGTGTTTTGCATTCTAGGTTTTGCTGAAGGCTAGGAGTGCTGGAGCCCAGCAGGAAGGTCAGTGTTTGGGTATGACCGTGCAGGGTCCATGGGGTGTGCTGCCTTCCTGTAAGCTCTGCTTTTAATAGAGTCCCACATTCTGCAGCCTTCAAAATGAACACAGGATTCTCTAGATCTAGCAAAAGATGTACTCTTTTCTACAGTTAATGTTACCTGGGAGTAGTTGTTACTTTTCTTTTTAAAAACAAGATCTAGCCCAACATTTAAACCCAATACATGTAGTCCATACACGGAAATGCACATAAAAGTGTAAAGTCCTTAGTACTGCACCTTTGCAAATGGCTTTTCCTGCACGGTGCTGCACCGGCTGCTCACGCGCCTACTGTGCCTGTCCTGATGTGACAGCTGTGCGAATGTAGACACAAAACTGTGTTTAGGGCATTTTAAAGAAAAATACGCCTATGACTGTCAGTTATGGAAATGGTATTTTAACATGAGTTTTAAAATCATACTTTTAGAACTGTCCTCCAAATTAGTGTGTCTGCAAATTGCATATTGTAGTGGTATAGACAGCATTTGATGTCCTTAAGGAGATCAATTACTTCCTTAATCCCTAAATAAAACCTTCCTTCTGCAAGCAAGACCCACTTTGTTTGCACGCTATTTTTAGAAGCAGTGAACCTGTCAATCGGCATTGCATGTAAAAAAGAAAAAAAAGCTGTGGAGAGAGGCCTATCAGATGTAACAAAATCAAACCTTCTCTGGAGAAAGAGGAGAGCGACATCTCGAGGCAGCCTGGCTGAGGCGACACCCCGCAAACGCCGAGCTGCTGGCAGGCCCTGGCCTTAGCAATGGAGATAGACAATCACATAAAAAAGGCATTACCGTCACACTTAAATATAGAATTACAGAGTTATTTGCACTGCTACAGCCTATGATCCATACAGTAGGAAGAGTTTACGTTGAGAAGATCTTTATTACTCTTCCCACTGTGTTCAGACCTTCAGCACCGCTCTGCATCTTCTTCTCCACCCTCTATAGCAGTAAGTTACTGGTGACTAATGCTCAGGATCCTCGCTTTGGGTATCTTCCTGTACAATAGAGAGAGAAGACTAGAGTCTGTCAGTGGATGTTTGGCTTCAGCAAGGCCAAAAGCTCACTTCTGAATGGCCTCAGAAGGTTTAGCAATTATTATCAAGATTTTGATGAATGTAGAGCTGAGATAATGGTATCTTTTCAAGGAGATAAGGAATCTTCAAGTCTTTTTATTACATCTCTGCTGGTTTTGTACTTGTCATTCCAGCAGTCTCTACTGTTGCAGTGGTGCTACTGCATAAAGGCTGCTCCTTTCTCGGCTGCTAAGCTCCACTGCTGCGTGAGCACAGCTGCTGCTGCAGCACTGGTACAGCTGCGGCCACAGAGCCAGAGCATGGGTTTAGCGGGAAGGATACTACTGTTCAGTCACCTCTGGGAGGAGGCCTCCACACACGGAGTACACAGAACAGGAACTGTACTGGATAGAGAACTTTACAACATGTTTCCTTTCCTTCTACCTGGCAGTCAGACAAAATCATCATGAGGAATCATGCTCAACATGTTTTATTTTTTGATGGGAGGAGGATGAAAGTCTCTTTCCACTGGTGGGGGACAGAAGCTAGAATGTGATGGAAAAAAAACAAACTCTGTGGTATGGTCAAGCTCTATGTGTTTTATTGAAAGTCTACTGGAAAACAGGCTCTATTGTTTTATTCAAACAACACCTAAAATACTGTATTAGAAAATAAACATATACAAGCAAACCGCTGTCACAAGCTTTTTATACAGATTCAGTGATAACTAGACAAAGACCTTCCCTCTGATCTATACCAGGTATTTATGAAGAATACAAAGTGCAGCTTTTTAACATTACACAGTCTCACTCAGAGGTGTTTCACCTAGAAGTCTTGTACATAAATAACTTCTTTTAAAACAGAAGTTCCTAAAGCGTAACAAGCACTAAAATTGCTTAATCCAGATCCTTAGGACAGCGTTGTTGGCACAGGCTCCTTTTAATGTCCATTTCCACCTTCTGAGAGTATGCGCGACGGCTCGGTGTACTTCGCTGTCACTAAGTAGAAGAGGGCAGGTGCAGGTACCAAGGCAAGCAAGGGCAGGTCCTGCTCAAGCTTATCCAGTTTGGAAATGGAGATGATTCCGTAGGCATGAAGTAACCAGTGGCTGAAGAGGACGACAAGCCTTTTCTTCCTGACAAGAAGATCCTTGAAAGACTTGAAAAATAAACACAGTATCCTGTTAGCATTCAGCCTGTTACCTAGTACCTGGGGTCTAAGAGATGTTACAGGCAGCGCACAGACTGTACAAAGCCTCCTGGGGTCGAGCCCCTCCAGCACGTAACACAGTTTCTCGGTGCACACAAGAGGGAAGTCTCACAGGAGCTTCCACCAGCGAAGAGGAGCAGTCATACAGGAAGAGGCTTACACACAGAATACACTGCTGAGAAGAGGCAAGAGACAAAGTTGTCTCTGCTCATTCAAGTATTTTATATTATGAGTTTTAACACAAGAAAGATGTTTACCTACCTCCACTTCAGAAGCAGACATGTACACAGCCAGCGTAACCAAAGACAACACCAGGATGATGTATGGGAAGGCATAATCTAAAGGCAAACATGGGACATATTAGCAGGAAAAAGAATGCAGGATACACATTTCAGCAGAGAGAGATTTTCTACATATAAGCATGGGTGTGAAGTAAACCAAGCTGCTATAGCTCACCCCTTATCATCACATCAAACACACACAGCAGTAAGGGTCAGCCAGCACAACTACTCAACACCTCTGTCTTAGGCTTGCAAACTTTTTCTAATATTTCTAGGTGGAGTTACTGTACACTTAAATCACTAATTGAAAAAGGCAAATAATGAAAAAAGTAGTCAAGCCAAGTGGGGATTTTGTGGCCCCTGTCCCCTTCATGTGACAAGTATGCTGGAAGCTAAACCAAAAATAGCTGTTCTCCCCAAACTTATACTTTAATCCATCTCTAAAATCAGACAAACTCTACCTTAGCAGAAAGTGGAATTAACTCCCTGTGAATTAATTTCCTCTCATACCCCCTCTATTCCCTTTTGGGGAAAGGGACAGTCTCCAGCAGCGCCGGCAGGGGCACGGCAGTGTTGGTCAGGAGCCTAGTTAGGACAGGGCTACTATTGAGCAACCTCTTCGGGTAAGACTCCTCACAACAACCTTAAACAATGTCCTTATTCTCAAAGCAAAAAGCGTGTCATGGGAAGGAGCAAAGAGACATAAGTCATTTGTTAGTGTGTGTTTATAGGTACGTTTATTAGGAGAGAACTCACAGAGCAGGCCCCCTCCAACAGCTTGGAGCACAGTGAGGATAGGGAAGAAGTACAGTGCTGCATAAATGCTTTTAAATCGATCAGACTTTCCTAAACCACAGGCAATCTTCTTAACCAGAAGAGGCCGAAGTAACATCATTAACACAAGACAGAAGGCATAATATATAAACACAATGGTGTACCTGGAAAAAAAAAAAAAAAAAAGAAATTCCTTAAAATGTGCAGTTCTTTTTCTCCTGCAGACTCAACTTGGAGACAGGGAATCTGGGGTTAGAGTCAGTCAAGTCTAAAGAATTTACAAACAAAGAATGTAAACACAGAACAATGGGCTCACTTTTCCTAGGGGAAACAGTCAAGATGCAGCAAAGGGGAAAAAAAATGAACTCTATGCTTCATAGGTGACTCAGAAAGTTACCAGGTGTTGCTAAGTGCTTCACACACAAACCAGCTCAACACATGAAAGACATCAAGGATTGATACTCACTGGTCCGAGTTACATCTGAACACGCTTTGCAGCTTTGAGAAGAGGCGTGGACAGAAACACGTTTGTATAGAAGGAAGGGACAGACAGGAGTACAAAAGCCTTTACACTCACAGGGGGTAGACTGCTTCATGAGTGCAGTGCACCGTGGTGATGTAGTCAGGACTTGGGTTGTAAAGCATCGTGTACCAGTCCGAAAGCTTCTTCACCCTGCAGGAGCGGATATGCAGAGAGCCAACGGGGTCGCTGACGAGCAGCGTAACGATTGCTGCAACGCTGCACTCGAACAAGGCGGTGACATGCTGCAACAGCGCGCTGGAACTGTGGAAGGAGAGAGAGAGATTTACTATTTTGCAAACACTAAATAAAATCTAAATGCCAGCTGGGAAGTGGAGGCCCACTGCAGCACAGAATCTTCTATTGAGTTAATGTTCCACATGACCAATGACAGGACAACGCTGCTCAAATAAAACGTATCTGAAGCTGAATGTGAAAACTCATTTACAACCTCAGATGATTTAATGTGTAAGATGTGATTGAACGACATTCCAGCTTCTTAAATGAAAGCTTGCTGTAGCATAAGCATCCTGTCAGGTGAGGGACAACACCACTCAAGCGGTTGCAGTTTCAAAGAAAACGTCAGTGAGGATAAGACACCACACTTACATACAATATAAGCAAAATTTTCAAAGCTGCAAGTGCTTGTTAAAGACAGTATATATTAATATATTAAACTCTCTCAGTCCCCTATGTTTTTAGTGTTTAGTACACTCAAGTCATTACTTCTTAAAACTTTCAGTCTAGCACCTAATGGCTACATGTGGCTGTGGTTTTAAACCCCTTTTTTACAGAACTTCCATCATGCACCGTGTTGACATAAAGGTTACATCAGCTATGCTATCAGGACCAAACCCCACTATATATATTTGTAAAGAGAAAACTCAAACCCATTCTCTCACTGCATCAGGGCCTCCGCAGCTGAAAGGTCTGCCCCAGGAGGGGCATGACACACTCCTGCCCGCTACTGGAAAACCCAATCCAGCCCCAATTGCCAGATGGACTGGGCACCACCACATTAAGGAGATACAGACCATGCCCTGAGGGCAGCAACTGGCAAGAACCTGCAAGACTCTTATATGTGTAAATAAACCCCCCCTCCAGCTGCCCAAAGCTTATGTGCTACTGTACCAGCTCAACCAACAGCATGAACTGCTGGACTGTTCAATTCAGCATCTGAGCTTGATCACTCATGGATACGAGATTTCCATTTTTAAATAACTTATCTGAAGAAGGGGCATACGAACCTCTTTTTTCCTGAATACCATTCAATAAAGAACCAGTGTAAAACCAGGGGAAGCATGGCCATGAAGCCAAGGTACAGCCAGTCATAGCGGTCTGGAGATCCCATACATTCCCGGCAGATTTTGTTGTCATCAGTTCTTTGACCTCTAGGGCATACCTACAAAAAGTAGAGACTGTATCTACAAGGCATCTGAGTACTATAACGAATCACTGCAGTTCCTGCTTGAAGTAGTCTTGGGGCAAGAAATGTATGTGGTTTTTAAAGAGATGAAACATTAACCTCAGCAATTTCTCAGCTTACACTGGCTTTGCTCTCTCCGGCTCTTCCTTCTTAATATAAAAAAAGGTGAAGCAGATTTAAAAGGCTTCAACCAAGACTCCCTTTTCCTCTCCCACTGTCACACCATCGTGTCCCTTTCATTGCTAAGCTCACTCACCAGGCCACTCACAATCTCTGCCCACCCCAGAGTTTCTTGCTCCCCGTTCATTCCACCCTCCCTGGATGTTCTCCTTTAGTACTCCAATAAAATCAGTGAGTAGAGCGATTTCAGCACAGCTCTCAGCACCATCCCCTTCTGTTCCAGCTTTCGCAGCCCCTCCACTCAGCTCCGGCTTAGCACCGAGCCTTCAGCACCTCCTTCGGGCCAGGTTTCATCAAGCAGCTCCTGCTTTCGGACAGAGAGCTCCGCCCGCTCTCTGCAGCCCCCCTCTCCACCTGATCCCCAAAGCACCTCTGGGCCGGGCTGCGGGCCGCGGTGCTGCCTACAGCGGGATCCGCATCAGCCGCCGGAGCGGTCCAGGCCGCGCTGTCGACGCCGGGCCCAGCCCGGGAGGGAGCGGGGCCATCCCCCTGCCCAGGCCCAGCCTCTTCCGCGCCACACTTACCCCGCAGTCCCCGTAGGTCTCCACGGAGCCGTTGACCGACAGGACAGTCCTGCCGCAGTACAGCCCGAGGCAGGCGGGCTGGATGTCCACAGCTGCGGGGAGAGCGCAGCCCACGTTACCGCGGCGCTCCGGCCCGGGCCGCCCCGCCTCGCACCACCGCGGCTCCACCGCGGCTCCCCCACAGCCACCGAGCGCCACTGTCGGCCCAGCTCCAGCCGCTGACACCCTCCGCCATCAGCCCCAGCCCCAGCCCCAGCCCCAGCCCGGTACCACCGGGTCCGGCACTCCCCGCCCGGCTCGCCCCGTCCTACCGGAGCGGAACATCCCGGTAACCGAGCAACGGACCCTCCGCGGAGCCACTTCCGCATCCGGTTCCCCGCGCGGGCCTGGGCGTGGCCAAGGGGCGTGGCGGCTCTGCCCGTGGGTGACGTAGGACGCGGGGGCGGGACGTCCCCGCCTCAGGGGGCGTGGCCACGCGTGGCGTTGCGCGGGGGGCGCGGCCGAGGGCGGGATCGCGCCGGGGCGAGGGCGATGGCGGCCGAGGGCGGTGGGGAGGGCGGCGTTGGCTGCGCGGGCTTGCGGCTGCCGCCTCACTCGCCCTCGGGGCTGGTGCTGCAGACGGTGGAGATGCACACGGGCGGCGAGCCGCTGCGCATCATCCCGCGGCTGGAGGCGGCGGAGGAGGCGGTGGCGGCGGGGGGGCTGTCGCTGCTGTCGCTGCGGCGGGAGATGGCGGCCACGCAGGACCATGTGCGGCGGGCGCTGGTGCACGAACCGCGGGGCCACGCCGGCATGTACGGGGCGGTGGTGGTGCGCGGCGGGGCGGCCGCCGCCGGCGCCCACCTGGCAGCCCTCTTCCTGCACGGCGCCGGCTACAGCGCCATGTGTGGCCACGCCGTCCTGGCCCTCGGCCGCTTCGCCCTCGACTACGGGCTGGTGGCAGCTCCCGACCGCCCCGAGACCGCCGTCCGCCTGCGCTGCCCCTGCGGGCCCGTCACCGCCTTCGTGCCCTGGGACGGCCGCCGCAGCGGCAACCCCGTCCGCTTCCACAGTGTGCCCGCCTTCGCTGCCGCCACCGGTGGGAACCAGGCCCGCTGCGCTGGGTTCCGGGGTGGGGTTGGTGGTGGCCGTGCTGGGCTTGGGGGCTGGCAGCCTGGCTGAGGGTGTCTGGCAAATCTCTCCCCGATTCTGATGTTCCTTGGAGGCTGCCAGGGATGGTGTAAGGCGTCACATGCTGCTCTAGCACAGGAGCACTCGAGTCATCGTCCTTGTCCCTCCCCTTCTGCACGGCTGGGTCCCTTCACTCTGTGTGCAAGCCCGTAGCTCAGCACAGTTCCCCCTCCTCACCACCCTCCCTTTCTCTGCCCAGACTTGGCCATTGATGTCCCTGGTCACAAGAAGGTGGTGGTCGACATCGGCTACGGCGGCACTTTCTACGCCTTCCTCAGCGCTGAGCAGCTGGGCCTTGATGTGTGCTCTTCGAAGACCAGAGACCTTGTCAATGCAGCGAGCGCCGTGACGGAAGCGGTGAAGAAACAGGTATGGCAGAGTGCTGCGGCACCCCAGCGTGTTCCCTTCGGGGTGACTGCACCAGACCAAAGCCCTTTATTCCCCCGAGATGCTCAGGATGGGAGGGAGTCCCTTCCTTCCAGCCCCGTGTTGAATTTCAGAGTCCTCCAACCTCACAAGAACGTGAGGAGTTTGCTGTCCTCCTGCTGCGCTTGTCTCTGTTGCTGGAGAACCAGAGATGGAGACGCAGCAGTGTGGCCTCGTCCCCCTCCTCTGGTCTCTCGAGGAAGCTGTGCTGCACGTACTGCTGACAGCCCAGCAGCTGCGTGCCTTGGTGAACCTGTCTGTGCTGTTCCCAGTTCAAGCTTCATCACCCTGAGAGTGAAGACCTGGCGTTCCTCTATGGCACCATACTGACAGATGGGAAAGATGCCTTCAGTGAGGAGCCCACCACCAACATCTGTGTGTTTGCAGACGAACAGGTACAGAAACGGGCTCTTCCCAGGCACACGGGGCATCACCTTTTCCTGCCCTACATCCACTGCAGAGACAAGGGACGCTTCTGCTTCTCCTCAGTTTGGGCGGTGATCATTGCTTTTGCTACCGTGATGTCTCTGAAGAGCTGAGTGTCACTTAACACGTGCTGGTTTAGTTCCTAATGACAGAAAGACTGCTGCACATCTTCGATGGTGGCATTTTAAAAAGGCTCGTACCCATGTCCCATAGGTAGGAATTTCCCAAGAGTTCAGGGGCTGAGGTGGGATCGCAACATAGTGCATGTCCTTAAAGTCCTAATTTAGGGAACAGTTACTGGGGATGAACAGAGCAAGAGAGAAAAGAGGGAGTGTAAACTTCTGTCCTTGTCTGCAGTGGATAGGGTATCACAGAAATAGCAGGGGAAGTTTTTGTTGGGAGTTCCCAGCAGGGAGGAGTGTGAAGCATTGGGACAGACCACCTCGGAAGGAGGCCAGTGCTCTGTTTTTGGAGGTTTTAAAAACCAGGCTGGCCAGCAGCTCTCAGTGTAAGGAGAACTGATCCTGCCTTGACACGTGGGAATGGAGCAGGTGGCCTCTGCCCTCCCAGTCCTTTTGGTATGATGCTGGGAAGGTTTCAAGTGCTCCGTAAATAGCCTCAACATTTATTAGATCATTCATCCCTACAAGTTTGCCAAAGCTGCTCACAATCCGAAAGCACCCCAAACCTGCTTATTTTGTCTTCTCATGAGTGATGTATCTGGATTCAATACAAAACCCTGGGCTAGAAGGGTTTCCCCCAAGCACAGTAAAAAGGTGGCAAAGAGAAATGAGGGGAGCAATATTGTTTTCTATTAAAACCCAAAATACTACAGCTGGTTCATCTCTTCTGAACATAGGTTGACCGAAGTCCGACAGGTTCAGGTGTGACAGCCCGCATCGCCTTGCAGTACCATAAGGGCCTCATCCAGCTGAACCAGACCAGAACCTTTCGGAGCAGCACCACAGGCTCCTTGTTCACCGGGAAGGCAGTGAAGGCAAGTGGCTTGTGCTGGACTTGTCCTCTGTCTTGAGGACTGCTGGAAAAGTGCTGTTGCCTTGGCTCAGTGGAGCAGCAGAAAAGCCTTTCTGTGCCTGGGGAAGCACGTATGAAAGGAGGGAGATGCCTGGGGGTCTTGCCTTCTCAAAAGCTTCATGCTTCTAGATTTTTTATTAGAGAAGCCAGTAACGGTAAGATCTTGTCCTGTTGCATGGCTTCCCTGCAACAGGAAGAGGACTGAGGTGAGAAATATCTCCAGTGCTCATGTAGATAAATCAGTCTGGTCTGTTCTCAGTGGCAGCTAAGGGTGGATTCCTGGCTTAATCCCCTCTTCCCTGCTCAAAGGCTGAGCGTGTTGTTCGGAGGTGTAGAAGCTGGGTCTGTGCATCTGGGTTTCCAGGCCCAGCCCTGGCCCCATGGGATCCAGCAGCACATGGCTGTGAAGGTTTGGACAGGCCCCAGGGAGCTCTTGGTCTTTGGGTGCAAGCGGCCACCAGCTTGTCAGCTTTCTTTGAGGCAAAGCCACGCTGTCGCAGTGCAGGGGCTTGTGAGCTCAGAGCGGGGGCAGCAGCAGTTGTGCAGATGTGGAGCCCGTGCAGGCGGTAAAAGGTGCTGGGCAGGGCAGAGTACTCGGTGAGGGGTCTCTCTGCATAAGTTCTAGGCTGCACTGGCATTTTGTGGGGCTGAGAGAGTGGAGAACCTCCTGTGCTTCTGTCCTGATCCTAAGTCCCTCTGCAGGAAGCCAAGTTTGGGGACTACAATGCTGTCATCGTGGAAGTCTCAGGAGAAGCCTTTTACACCGGTACAGCCACCTTCACTGTCGAAGAGGAGGACCTGCTGAAATATGGCTTCTTCTTCAAGTGACCTGAGGCACTGGGCAGTAGCAGCCTCAGCAATGGTGCTGTGCTTCTCTTCTACCCATGTGTTTCTATTCTGCTTCTCCACATGACTCGTTGCAATATGCCAGAGCAACAGGAACAGCCTTTGGTGGTGTGGCAGCATGGCCCATGTTCCAAGATAACAGGCCGTGTTCCCCTGTTGTGATTAGCATATTGGGTGTAATGTGATTAGCATATATGGGCTGCTCTGAGAAGCCATAATCTTTTTCTTTTTTTTTTTTTTCCAGTAATTATTCACAGAAAATGGAGCTAATCTTGGAGAGCTGTCTTCAAATGTACGTGCCTTCTCTACATCTGCAAATTACTAATTTCAAAGCCAGATTCCTATTAAACGCCAGCTGAAAACACTGCCTTTATCCTCAAGTTTTCACTCCAAGAGCTTATTTCCAGGAGTCTGCCGAGTGTGTCACAGCTGTTGGTTTGAGTTGCCTGCTCTTCCTCCATGCCTCCTGTTCAGCTGACTGTGCTGCCTGGTCTCGTGCCCCAGCTTCCCTGCTCAGGCCTGTCCAGACACCCCCTTAGTCGCATCGGCCCTGCCAGAGCCCTCCTGCGTCAGAGCTTGCCACTGTCCCCGCTGCTGTCCAATCCACGCTGCTTCCCTAGACCTTCTTCTCTTGCTTGTCTTGGACCATTGGCTCACATACCCCGTGGTTAACTTTCAACAGGAGCCGCTGTATTCGAAGGTCTGAGCCATTATGACCTTTGCTTGATAATTATTTACTGATGATTCTGTCTCAGTCCGGGGGCAGCTTGCACAGCAGAGTGCAGTCAATGCTTGCTTTGCCAGAGTCCCTCGAGGGAAGATTGCTGGTGGAAAAAACAAACCAAGCCCTGGGTTGTAGGCAAGCATTTGCAGTTGCAGAAGCAGAGCTTCAGACCACTCATGGCCTGTGATTTCCCCTGTGTCTCTGGACAAAATGGTGTTCGTTTATTGAAGACACTTGTGGGAGCGTGCCTCATTAAAATGAAACATGAGAATGATCATCTCTCGGTAGCTCATGCAGCAGAAGGAAGCAAGTCATGCTGGAGAGCTTGGAAAAGGTTGGCATAGAAAAGCCTGGGAGGAATTTCTTCTGTCAACTTGAAAATTATAACTTTGGAATGGGAAAAAACAAAAATCTCATTCAGAGAATGGCTGTGCTGCCAACAGAGGGTTTTTAGGTTGACGTCTGGGGCTCTTGCTTCCAGCTTTCCTGTAACCCCCAGATAAATCCCATACAGCCTCTGGTCTGGGAGAGCAAGAAGTGACACACTTCCTCCGTGCTTGGAGCAAACTCCTCCGTGTTTTTCAAGCTTCTGGGCATCTTCTTTGTGATCAGTCCACCAGCCTGGCTCCTGGTGAAGAGCTGGGGCAGCAAGTCATGAAACCCAGCACAGAAAGGCCGGAAGCTCTTCAGCCATTAATTGGGTCACAGCCTTCATTATCTATTCACTATCCCCATCCTTAAGAAATTTTTCATGTAGGTGCAGGCAGCTCCAGCGTGGCTGAGAGGGGTGGGCACAGGGTCCTGCTGCCCATGTGGGAGGCCCTGGCCTGACCGCTCAACCCCTCAGCTTGTGAGACCCCTGCCTGGAGAGACTCCGCTGGAGCGTCTGGGGGTAGCCGGCCCCTGCCCCTTCATGATGGGCTGCAGGGCTGTGAGGGGAGAGGGGCCATGAGGGGAGAGGGGCTGTGATCGGCTGCAGGGCCATGAGGGGAGAGAGGCCCCGTGAGATGAGGGGGTGGAGGGGGGGGGGGGGGCGCGGGGCGCATCCCCGACTCCGGGATGGGTATGATGCCGGTGTGCGCTGAGGGGGGGGTCCCTGTCCCCAGCTCAGCCGTGTCGGCCGCGGTTCCCCCGGCCCGGCTGTTCGGCTGTGGGGGCGCCGCTCCCCGCCCCTGGGCCGCGGGGCGAGCCGGGCCGGGCCGGTTTCCCTGGCAACGGCGACCGGCCGCGACGTCAGCGGCTGGCGGGGCCGGCGGCGCGGCGCGGGCGGGGAGCGCGGCGGGCGGGCAGCGCCTCGGCGGCCGCGGCGGGGGCCGGGGCATGAGGCTGCGCATGGAGCCGGCGGCGGCCGTGCCGGGCAACCTCTCCCGCGGCGGCGGCGGCGGCGGCAATGAGAGCGGCGGGGCGGCGGCGGGAGCGGCGGCGGGGTGGTCGGCGGCGGCGCTGGCCTCGCAGGCGCTGGCGCTGCTGCTCATCTTCGCCCTGTCGGCGCTGGGCAACGGGGCGGTGGTGCTGGTGATCGCCTGGCACCGGCAGCTCCGCACGGTCACCAACGCCTTCGTGCTGTCCCTGTCGCTGTCGGAGCTGCTGGGCGCCCTGCTCTGCCTGCCCCTGGCCTTCCTCAGCCTGCTCAGCCGCCCGCCCGGCGCCTGGCTCTTCGGGCAGCGCCTTTGCCTGGCCAGCGCCGCCCTCCACGCCGGGCTGGGCATCGCCGCCACCCTCACCATGGCCCTCCTCTCCTTCGACCGCTACTGCGCCATCGTCCGCCAGCCCCGGCACAAGATGGGCCGCCGCCGTGCCGCCCAGCTCCTGGCCGCCGTCTGGCTGGCTGCCCTGGCCCTGGCCGGACCCTGGTACGGGCTGGCGGGCGAGGGGCAGCGGGAGGCCCGGCCCGGGGCCTACCGCTGTGTCTACGTGCTGCCCTGGGGCTCGTCCCGGCTGGGGCCGCCCTACGGCGCGGCCCTCATCGTGCTCTGCTACCTCCTGCCCTTCGCCCTCATGTGCTTCTGCCACTACAACATCTGCCGGGCCGTGCGGCTGGCCGAGAGCCGCGTGCGGCCCCTCACCACCTACGGGCACCTGCTGCGGGCCTACGGGGAGATGCGCACGGCCACCACTGTCCTCATCATGATTGTCTCCATCATCTGCTGCTGGGGGCCCTACTGCATCCTGGGGCTGGCCGCTGCTGCCGGCCACCTGCCCTTCTCACCCACCATGGATGCTGTGGCCAGTGGGATGGCCTGGGCCAACGGTGCCATCAACCCTCTCATCTACGCTGCCCGCAACCCCAACATCTCTGTGCTGCTGCGGCGAAGCCGTGAGGGCGGCTACCGGACTAGGAACAACGTGGCGGCCTACCTCTCGGTCCCGGGCCGCCAGCTGGAGCCCCGAAGCCGGGCTGATCGTGTCCGGGAGCGCTACGTCAATCGGCACAGTGGCCCCCCAGGCAGCGCCCCGTCCTCCTCCAGCCCAGCGAGTGGGGGAGAGGTGGCCATGTGGGCCTGCAAGAACCCCGCTGTACTCTTCTGTCGGGATGGGCAACCAGACACCGTCTCTGAGGCCACCTTGCAGGCCAAAGCGGACACCGTTGACACCAGCCTCTGAAGGGATGGGAGTCCGGGATGGAGGCATTCGGCCCTGGAGCTGTTTCCCTGAGGAAAAGCGGGGAGCCCAGGCGCTTGGAGCCCTTTGCAGCCAGACTACCAGGAAATGGGACTGCGTGAGCCACAGAGTAATTTCTCCTCCATTGTGTGAGCTCTGATTTGGTGATCTGATCTGCAAGCAGTGAGAGCTCCACAGGGAAAGGAAGTCCCCCTTCCCTTTCAGCAGGCCTGATACACTGGAGATAGCTGCTGAGCCCAGCCAGCACAAGAACTTGACTGCAAGAAGGAAACAGTATTTGCTCCAGTCCTGCAGAAAGTGCCACAGTGAAGCTAAGAGACAGACACACAAATACAGCCCCAACCGACTGACTGTGTGAGCTGGTTGTTAAGTGCCAAAAAAGCAATTGAAAGCTGAGCACTGGCAGCTGGAAGACACTCTGAAAACACCACACTGTGAAACTGCATCATGGCGGTTTTGTTGCTTTAACCCATTATGTGTGGAAGTGCTGATAGTCAGAAAGTCGTAGACTATAGGACAGGCTAAAAAAGCAATCTGTTAAGATTTTTATTTTTTTTTTAACTCCCAAGCATAACAAAACAGTAATTGTTGTGAAAGGGAAGCTGTATACCAGGAGGGGATGAAAAGAAGATGAAACCTCACCTGTCAGAATTTCAGCAACTTTTTTTTTTTTTTTGCAGGTACAGTCTGCTTAAAATACTATGAATATGAGAAATGAGAGTTCATCAGGCAGACTGAGGAAAAGCGTGTGGGCGTAGACTATGGTATTGCTGAGTTTGTGGACAAGGTGTGTGTTTTCTTTTTGAGTTCATCCAAAGTGTCTCACATCTCTAATCATGTTTAGAGGAGCCATGCGAGAGAGGTGAAGGGAGAGGTAAAGCAATATTGTGTGCTCTTCGTGTGCTCTTAAGCATGTGAGAATGTGTATATGCAGAGAACATATTACTGTATTAATGGCAGCAATCCATCTGGAGTATAATATTTTAAAACCAGCTCTGTTTGCCATTGTAAAAAAAGGAAAATAACACAGTGGAAGTGTGATTGCACAGCACAAATTCATATGAATTTATCAGTATAAATTTTTGTCCGAAGGCCTAAAGCCTTAAATGAGTATTTTGAATCAGGAACTAAGATTGGGCCTTCCTTTATCTTTGTCAGAGTTAAATGTGAAAGACAGGCAATGTTTTTCCTTGTACAGGCTTTAAAAATACAATGTTACAGTTTTACGGGCTTTCTCAACTGTTTGTGACCCAAGTGAATATAGTATTATTATTTTGTAAGTAACTGAGACAAGAAATAAACTTTGTCTTTTATGCAGAAGATGAAAGTGTCTCAGCCTGGCATCGTTCTCAGCCCAGCCTTGAGAAGGGAACTTCTGTAAAAAATTGCCAGATGAATGATAGTAGAGAAAGACCTAATTGTCTGTGAAATTTGAATGCAGCTGTTTTTCATGCTGTGAGCATTACCGTAATTTTCTTCTGTGATGCTCCTGGAGTCCATGAGGAAAAGATTTGACCCTTGGCCACCTCTCAGCACTGATACTTTGCCCTGCAGATCCTGGATTTTGCAAGTTGAGCAGTGTATTTGTACTGTTCAGAGCGAAGCTGTACAGAAAAAACACAGCTTTTCACAGAAGCTGTTTGACAGCAAGTGAACACTAGTGACTTGTTAGAAGGGTAGGACAGGAATTTCTTGCATACCTGCCCTTCCGCAGCAAGATATGGCTAGTGTAAAGTGAAAGAGGTGGTTGTGAATGATGACATTAGATTTAACTCTTACCTAAGTAGCTGACAGGTGGTAACAAGGAGATTGGTGCTGGCTAACTTGCCATACAGAGCATGCTGGTGTTTGAACAGCTTCAAGAGCTTTAGCCTCAGTTCCACTAGTCGCCGCCTTTTGTATTATCTATAGAAAACTTTACGATCCAGGAGTTGGCAAAGAAAACCTGTGGCGTTCTGCCTTCCCAGAAGGGACGTTTCTCCATGAGTTGTAGCAACAGTCCTTAGAGTAAGTTCCAGTGCTCTGTAACGCCAGGAGGACAGAAGCAAGGAAAACTGTCCAAACTCAGTACTCATCAGCCTTGTGTAGTACGGACAGCAGGCAAAGGCAGGCCGCTTGTAGTTCATGTGTCACCTGCAGAACAGCACCCTAACTCCGATCCTCTGGCCACGGTACCGCTGGCATGTTTGGCGTGTATCCTTATTGTGGTTTGAAGTCCGTGTTGTAGGAGAAGGGATGTCACCAGTTTTAGTTTGACTCCTCTGCAGCTCTGAAGCAGAGCCTGTACTTTGACCAGAAGTGATCATTTAGAGCCTTCCTGTCTTTAGCACCACACAGATTTACAGGGGGTTTTTTTGCACTTTTTGCATGCAAGAAGAGCTTTCTCTGCCAATTGGAACAAACTTGGTCAGAGTAGATGAACTAAGGGATAGTTCTTGGGTTAAGAAAATGTGGAAGATGAAGGTCCAGCACCGCTGTGCCTGACGTGGTGTGCTCCTCAGTGCTGTCTACGGCTGCCTTGATCTTACGGCAGAAAGCCCCTGAAAAGGGCAGCCCTGCTGCCCTCGGTGCTCAGCTCTGGCCACCTTCCCAGTCCCTTCTACCCCCACAACTCCAGCTGACCCTCGCTAACCAGCTCAGGCACTAAACAACAGAAAACCACTGATTCCCACTCCTGCATGCTGGCTTAACTTTCTACTGATTTAATGCCCTGACCAGCATACCACAGGCCAGGTAAGCACCTTTGTGGCAGTTCCTCCTGGCAAGGGCAGGATTGGGGATGCCAGGCCTGAGGTCGATCATGGGAACTGCACCAGGAGTGAACTAACACGACTTTCTAGGAAGGTGGTAGTGAAGCTGTAACAACACATTTTTTCAACATATTTTTAACAAGAGTATTTAAACATTTTTCAACATATTTTTAAACATTAGTCTTGTGTGTGAAGAGCTGAATGAGGGCAGCTGGCTGTGGTCTTTGAGCCATCACAAATTAACACATTTCTGTCAAACACTGGCTTGGGCGGTAGCACGGGGACGTTCTTGACCAGATCCTTTTTGACATGGACCTGCTGCAGCTCTAATAGAGAGCCGGCCTGTGTTTTAAAGCTATGCCTGTTCTGTACTCCTCATAATCATAGAATCATAAAATCATTTAGGTTGGAAAAGACCTTTAAGATCATCGAGTCCAACTGTTAACCTAACACTGCCAAGCCCACCACTAAACCATGTCCCTCAGTACCACATCTACACTTAAATACCTCCAGGGCTGGTGACTCAACCACCTCCCTGGGCAGCCTGTTCCAATGCTTGACAATCCTTTCAGTGAAGAAATTTTTCCTAATATTCAATCTAAACCTCCCCTGCTGCAACTTGAGGCCATTTCCTCTTGTCCTATTGCTTGTTACTTGGGAAAAGAGACCTACCCCCACCTCTCCACAACCTCCTTTCCGGTGGTTGTAGAGAGTGATAATGTCTCCCCTGAACCTCCTTTTCTCCAGGCTAAACAACCCCAATTCCCTCAGCTGCCCCTTGTAGCACTGTTCAACAAGTTAGGTATATGCGTCTCTACAGTCATGTTTTTAAAAGTACGTTTTAAAAAATACAACCAAAAGGTAAAGTGTCTTAAATAAATCACAAACAGCAGAGAGAGAGACACACACAAAACACAACAAAGCCTGCAGGCTGCCTGCCAAAACAGTACTTGAAATGCTGCTGTGTCCCAGCTGTGCTAAAGGTTGCTGCCTCTCGCCAACAGTGCAGAGTGGGCAAGAAGGTCTTGGCCATGCTTTCACACAAGCCAGTGTGTCAGTCTTTCCTTGTACCTCACAATAACTCAGTATGTTCATCCAGGAGAAGGAAACCTGAGGTTTACCTCGCTCTTTTACTCTAGCTCTGAAAATTCTGCCCATGGTTGCAGCTGCTTGTTCACGGGTAAGAAAACATTACAGGAGGTGGCTCCTGGCCAAGCCACTATGGAGACATCAGCTCCTCATCTCTTACATGCCTGTGCTGGTGTCACCCCACTTAGAGATCCTCTTTCTTTGGGCTGAAGGAGAACTCAGAAGGCAGCAAGACACCGAGGGTTTAGATACTGCAAAATTAGCGCTGAGGCTCCAACCCTCCAGCCATAGCTCTGCAATACTTCTGTCCTTCTTCCTCCCTTGAGATGAGCCTGGATACAAGGTGAACCGCAATGTCATTTGCAGAAGGGCTCTGCAAAGGATGTTGGGACACTTTTTAGCACCCCAGTTCAAAAATCGCATGGGTTATTCACTGCAGGATATTCTGCATGAGAGAGCCGTTCATATGATTCAAAGACCAGTTCAGCCTTGGATACCAGTGGCAACGTTAGTCAAAGCCAAATTAAATTTAGTCCTTGGGCTCTTTAGTCCCTCGTTGGCTTTCCAGCATACTTACCCTCAGTTTAAGAGTGCCATACTATCTGGCAGTGATACGTATGCCACTGGTATAACTAATGCTCCATATCTTAGAAGGAAAACATTAAGTCTTGATGAATGACAAGCATTTTAGAAGGTACTGTTACAACTGGAGTTGATTAAATCATCAGTTTCATTCAAATCATTATTTTCCACTCCCTTCCTAATCTCTGGATGAAGTCTTGGTTCAAAGCAAATGCTTTGTGCATAACTTATGAACTGCAAACAATTAGCAATTTGTAAGTGACAACTTGATGGGCTGTAATAGCTGACAATAATCACCAGAACTGGAATAGCTCACGTGAATGAGATCCCCCATTCCTGCTTCTCTTTCAGCACTGGTGTTGGTTTGTGTATCTAGTAGACGCCATCAGAGACCTGAGCAGCCAGCATGGTTTTTCTGCTAATGATCCTAAGAAAAGTCTCCTTCTGTTAATGAGACCAACTGCTCTGCCTTCAGGACTGCTGCATCCCAAATAAAAGCATTCACAGTAAGGGTTGTGACCAATGCAGTGCAAGCCCTAAGTGTACCTCTCTGAAATCTAGTTTCATCCTTAAACTCAACATGTGCTGCTCTTTGGAAGGTTTGTTGTAGAGACTGAAATGAATAATTTGGAAAGCGTGTCAGAAAAGTGGAATTTTGTGCAATGCTGCAAGCTCTCTAGAGCTGCAAAAGCTGCAGCCCAGATGCCTGATGGGATCAGTCCTGATGCTGGCAGGGCACTTAGTTCAGTGGCAGAACTGCATCTTCACTCTAGCTACATTTGTTTTTTTATATGGTGACTCTGATTACTAATAATAAATGGGTGCACCTTTAGATCTGCTTGCAAAGCATTACACAGCCACAAGGTAGTAACTAAGCGCCAGAAGAATAAAATGGTCCCAAATCCTGCAGGAGGAGTAGCACCCAGTGGGATCCAGGCTTGGGTGACCCCATGCCCAGCTGTGCTGTGCTGCTTTGCTGCTGCAAGCCATGAGCTTGCCAGGACCAGTGACTTCACTGGGGCTGGGTATGGGAGCTTGAGGTACTATCCATTCCATGGGCAGCCCTCTTGCTGTTCCCAATTTGCAAAGGAGCAATGGGTTTCTAATGCCATGCTGCTAGCACCACACTAGTGTCTTAAGCATCTACAGTCACCCCAGCTGAAGTGCTTGGAGAACAGCTCTGCATTTCTAGATACTTTTTCCTAGGAAATCACTACTGTGAGAAGCAGGAGGAAAGGTGACATGGAGAGACAGACAGTAAATCCTGCTCAGTGGCATGAAATGGATGAGTCACTGGGGAAATCAAAGTGAAAGTAGCAGAAACCCCAGGGCGCAATACCAGGGCCTGCATTAGTCTAGCTGGGGAGTGATGGATGATCTGCTCAGCCAAGAAGACCCCAGGAGACTGTGACTGAAGCCAGAGGAGATTTAGCAAGGGGGGCTCAAAGGCGAAGGGAATGCCGACACAGCATGATGTGTGCTGGGGGTTGGCTCCTGCACTGGATTCACTCGCAAAGACGCCCTTCTCACCAGGCAGCTGTGCCAGAAGGAAGGCAGGTAACGACACCCTCCAGCATTTCTGTGCTGAGGAGCTGGCAGCACTGTGCCAAGAAGGTCCTGGGCCAGGCTGGCGTGTCTGCACAGCTCTGCCCTGCTCCTGTCCCATCACTGTGGGCATGGCCACTCTGTGCTCAGCTCCACACACCTCAGGGGTGGGTTTTTGGTTGAGCCTTAAACCCATGCTCTTCTAGCGCAATCTTTAATAGCCACAACCAAAGAACAATCAGTGCATTTGCTGCAGGGATCATGGCATTCATCCTGCCACCCCAACTGGAGGGGACGTGTTTGTGCTTGCTGCTCAGGCAGCAGTCAAGCCCTTGAAACCTCGCTTGGGCTGTTTGTACTGGGTGAAACAGCACACCAGTGTGCCCACAGCCTTCTGTGGTGATTGTGAAAGATGAGCTGGATCTGTCTATGATTCAACAGAGGAAGTAAATTCACTCTGAGAGGAGCCATTTTTTATTTGTGCTATTTCTTGATTTGCTGGCGCTGAGCTCCTCCAGGTTCAGCTGGTTTAAAAAAGGCAAACACTGGTGGAAGCCCACAGAACTGACCGGGGAGCAATTTCCAAATACTTGGGATCCTTAGTTTTATGCATCCATTATTCTTGCCTTTATAAACTATTTTCAACCTTATCTCTTACACAAATAGTCAGCTCAGAAACTAATAGAGCATCTAAAGGGATTCGTAAACTGAAAAAAAAATTTTTAAAGCTTTGCTCTGATGAGAGGATCGCACCCTTTCTCAGAGGGGATTTTATTGTAGTGTGCACTAGAGGAGTTAAAGGTGTTTGCAAACCTCAGTGCTTCACACGTCTGCTTTCTTTTCAGACATGGGGACACCCTCTCCTCCTTGCCACCATAAGGAGAAGCAGAAAGGTGGAGCAGGGGTGGCTCTGGGGAGGTCAGTTAGGAAAATGACACTCTTCAGCTTCCGGGGTGAAGATCAGGAGTGGAATTATTCAGTGCTGCCCTTCCACATCTGGAGGAACATCCCTGTTTCTCCCAGGGCCCAGAACAAGTCTGGCTGAAGGCAGCAGGAATCTCTCCACCTGCTTCTGCCTGGAGTACTGAGCCCAGGCTTAAACAACGTATATGCCCAGGGGCTTGACCAGAGGGCTTCTTCACTGAAGGGTGCATGCTCAGAGCAGGTGGAAATTGCCCCCAGGTTGGGGTGCATGTGGGTGCTGGGCTGGCTCCTAGGTGAGGCTGACAACTAGCCCACCCCAGCCCACCACAGGGGAGGGCAGCTGGGGAGGTGCTGGTGCTGCAGCTGGTAAGGAATGAAACCCCCTGGATGGGTCCTACAAATTAAAAACCCTCAGCGTCATAGAGGTGGGCAAAAGCAGCAAGATAAATTTCTCTTAAATCACTCACCCAGCAATTCCCTCACAACCATGTAGATGTAATTTGCCTACCTGACCTAGCAACATCCTCTGAACTAATCTCAGCATCAGGGAAAAAAAAAAAATGCTCTGAGTAACCAGGTCACTTAATTCTCTGGTGAAATCTAATGTGCCGCAGCAACTGTGCTCCTCTGACCTGTGCCTGTGGCTTCTGTGCTCAGTCTGGTGCATTTTACAGAACATTTGGTAATATGCCGTCCCTGAGGTCACATCAAGCTTTGAATGCGGCGTCTGAATTGTGGATTCTTTCCAGAAAATGGAATTCAAATGTTGATTGCCCCCAGCTATTAAATTGGAAAGATTTGCCATAGAAACTAGGTCTTGCCTGAGTGCTTCACACTCTGATTTCACAGTAAAAAGGGTCTCAGGCAGAGACTGGGAGCTGGGCGAAGCACCAGGCTGGGGCTTCCTCATCTTTCTTCCTTGGGCCCAGGGGATGCTCTGCACAGAGCCTGGCAAAGTAAAGCTATGTGAATGTACACAAGTACACATTCAAGCAGATGGAAAAGCTCCCGGTACCCCGCAGCACCCAAAGCCCAGGTAAAGCTGCAGTCACCGTCCCAGTCTGGCTTTGCTTACAGCAGCTTCCTGGAAAACCAAAGGGATGGATTAGGCAGCAGGAACATAGCTATGTTGGCCTGTCCCTTGTCCTCCAGACTTCTTGTCATGGTGCCCAGGATAAACCTGGTTTAGGGCAGCTCTGCTTTCCGTTGCCCAAATACACAGTGCATGTGTCCTACCCCTCCTGCAGAGACATGGCTGAACTGAGAGCACGGGCATGTGAGCAAAAGCTGGAATATGGGCCAGTAAAGAAAATGGAAATATGACAATTCAGTAACTTATCTTCACAGAGCTGCCCTGGGAACCGGGAAACTCCACCTTAATGCTGAGTTCATATAACATCACAACAGAGTTCAGGGAAAGCTGGGTTTTTGGCAAGGGGAACCTGCGTGGAACAAACTCCCAACACAGACCCCAGTGTTGGGACACGTCCTGGGGGACACGGTAGTGGGGCGGGCCACTCTATGCTTTCAAAAGCCGTGGAAGTAAGCTCAGATGACCCATGAAAGTATTTTGAGTTAGTTTATCTTACACATACATGCATTTGTGTTGCCTGAAGCTCAGGCAGTGCCAAAAGTTGCAGTGAAGCCACACGTTGTGACCTTTGGCTATTTGACTCAAATTATGGTGGATAGCATTAAAATTATTCCTCCTCAACTACGTTGGGGGAAACATATATAAAATTTAGCATTTTGACTATTCCACAGCCAGAGAACACTGAACAGACCACAGTAGAGATCTGGCAGAGGAAAGCAAGAGGCAGGATTGATTTTGTACTTAAGACAGCTGTAAAAACATGAAGTCTGGAAGGTGCCAGCAGATGGTGGTGCTGCTTTTTCTGAGGCTCTGCTGGGGCCCGGCAGCACAGGGTCCTGGCTTTCTCCCTCGCTCACCAGCACACACTCATCAGGCTGATTTAAGGCTAAGAATAATATAAAATGCCCAGGGGTTTCAGGTTAGAGCACCTTTGATTAAAAGGGAGAACTCTCTTTTTCACATACATATATTGCAAGACCCTGAGCGATGCCAGGGAGAGAGCTCACAGGAGAGATGTCTGCAGGATTTGCTGCAGGATTGGGGATGGGGACAGGGATAGTGCTGGCTCACAGCCTCCCTCCTGCACCCATCGGCCTTCGTGTCAGCTTGGTCTCTCCCGTCCACCCCAGAAACACAGCTGGAAGGACATGGTCACCCCACAGCACAGGCTGGTACAGAAATACCCAGGTGCTTTTATGGGGTTTTGTTGCTATGCTGGTCTCTGCATCGAGGGGTGAGTCTGTTCTGGGGTTCTCCAGCAGTGCCAGCCCTGCACAAGGGCCACGGATCTCCTGATTGTGCTATGCGAGATCGTGATTGGCAAAGTGCAGTTTTCCCCCAGAACAGCTGCTTGAGCTGTGACACAGGCACTGGCACTGGGGACAGAGCCAGGTCCAGCCACAACACAGGTGGGAGCAGGACTGGCAATGTCCCCGCTTTGCTTACCCTTTCCCGAGGGTCTCCAGGAGGGACGTCAAAGCCTGACAGATCCATCGGTCCCATTGTACGCTCCCTTGGGAGTAAATAAATATTTTTGAACATGAAGTCCAGCAAGCTCCTGCCGACCTGGCACCCTGCAACCCCTTGCCAGTGGCACCGAAGCGGCAGTGCTGCCAGCAGTGCCGGGAGCCTGGTGTCTCCCCGACGAGCCGTGTCTGCCCTACTTGCTGAGCTGAGTTTTGCATGCAATGCCGTGTCTGCATCAGGTCATCGCCCCAACCTCTTGACTCATCTTTTCCAAGCCGGGGCGTGATGCCAAGGATAACAGGTTGAGTGCGGGAGGTGACACCTGACACTCCTCGCTCCAGCGGGACTCCCAGTCGCCCTGGCTTTTGGCAATGGGAAAGCTGCTGGGCTGGAGTGAAGCACAGCCAAGGCTGGCTCATCAGGTTTGGTGCCACCAACCCGGGTGGCCCCATGGGGCAACTCCTCTGGGAGCGCCACACCCCACAGCTCCCCTGGCACTGCCAGGTCTGGCCCATCCAGCACACCCTCCTTGTGGCTTTAACTGGAGGGAGAAGCCAGGATTTGGGGCACAGAAGCCCTTTTTCAAGTGAAAACCTGGACAGCCAGGCCATCAGTAGACGAGCTCCTGGTGACATGGGAAGAAATTTCTACTGCCAAGAAAACATCTCTGGTGTGTCTAGATAGGCTTCCTAGAGGCACACTGGCCAGCCCAGCCAGCACTGGCTTGGCTCTGTCAGCTGGTAAAAGGGAGACAATCCGATCCCACAATGCAAACTGGTGGCTGCCTCAACGTAGACTTCTAGAACAGCTGGTCACCAAGGTGGGAACAGGCACTAGCAACAACACAGCAGGGAGAAATGAATGGGGTCACTAACTGGGAGGGTGTTTCAGAGCCCACAGGTAGGTGACCGTGAGGATGCTGCGAGCCAGGAGGGTGGAAAACCCCCCCGACTGCCTAAAAGCATGCAGAAAGGCAGTGGGGTTATCAGCCAACCCCAGCAATGCTTGCAAATACACCCAAAAAAGAGCAACATGCGGAGGGCCTTTTCTTCAACACCTGTCTCAATCCCCAAATACCCCATTTTTTTCCCCCCAAAAAATAACTCATGGCTCTGCCATGTACACTCACCGAAATCGTTTTTCTTTATTGCATACTGCCGTCTTAGAAAATGTACAGTCTCATAACATTACACAGCATTTCCCGCTAGCTAAGACTACTAACATCCTTGCACCTAACAGACTACCTCAATCACTACTAAGCTAATAAGGTCCAAGACATATACTTCAGTTTACAAATTATTATGGATTTTTTTTTCTTTTTGGCATTATTAAAAAAAAAAAAAATTGTCTTTAAAATACACACCCAAGAGAAAAGAGTGGCTACTTACACCAGCACCAATCTAAAAGTAGTTTTTGACAATGGCACATGGAATTACCTGCACACAGCCTTTGTATTTATTTATAGAGATATAATTTTTTTTCTTTTTTTCTTTTTTTTCTGGAAAGAAAACAAAGACATGGCAAAATCAGCCCGATAACGAGGCTGTTGTAAAACAATTAAAAAAAAAACCCAAACAGGTTTGGAAGGGCAAGAGGAAATCTGTCAGGAAAGGTCCTGATGTGGCACTGGGGTTGCAGAGGCAGGAGCCGGGGGTGGGTGCTGGTGGCCGAGCCCTGCACCCAGGGACCCCAGGAGGCAACTGCCCTTTCCGACTCCCACCACCTTTCGAATTAAACACGTGTGACCAACCATTCCTTAAACCATCAGAGGCCAGACTTTTTTATTAACCTTTTTTTTTCTTCTTGTTTTTATATTTTAAATTCCCCCCAAAAGTCCATTCCCTCAATTGTATGAGCCCCATTTTTTCAGCCATAAATAAAAAATATAAATAGAGGCACTTTAGTTAAGGAATAGTATTATCATTACCTTTTGTCTTTATTTCCCCCTCCTTCTTAAAGCAAAGTGCTTAACTCCACCTTTGAACATAATCTGCAGGTTTTGCAGCTGCTTGGATACGAGGTGCTGGACTTTTTTTTTTTTTGCACTTACCTGCTTTATTTATTACTGCTTTAAATGCTACTCAGAAAGTCTTTTTTTTTTTTCTTTTCTTTTTCTCTTTTTTTTTTTTTAATCTACAGTGCGTCAAAAGTTGCAATGAAGAAAAGAACAAAATGGTAAAACCACAGCTCTTGACAACTCTGGTTAGAGAGAGATTTCACAGCTTTCATTCAGCACGCAGACCCCACGGCCTTCAGGTGCTTAGAACCATATTTTTTCATACAAATTAGTTTAAACAGCACTTTTGCTATACAGTACATCTAGTTAACTGACATCCCATACCCCACCAGTAATACCGATTATCTGACCAAAAAAAAAACCAACCAACCTTATTTCAAATAGTGTTAATATCTAGTGCAACAGGGACAAACTCATCTCTCCACAGGAAAAAGAACAAACAAACAAACAAACAAAAGGATCACAAAAGTATTGGTGGTATAAAAAGGTTTTGTTTTCTTAAAAAACACACCACAAATAAATAAAAGTAAAAAGTAACAGTCCTCTATATACTCAGCATAATTTAAGAATAGAAATGTTAATATGTTAATGGTGGTTACTTTTTATTCTCCAATTCTTAATTTTCTAAACCTTTAAATTATTACTCCCTGAGAGCTTTGAATTATTTTTATTATTTTTTTTGTCTTTTTTTGGACTGACATTTGACAGGTAGTTCTGCTTACAAATTTGCAATGACAATGAACAGCAAACCAGTCGAAAAAAGGACCTGGCTAAGAGACGAGCATTTCTTGGCATCGCTGCTTCTGTGTGTCCGATAAAGAAAAGAGAAAAGAAGGTGGGTGAAAGCCGGTGGGTTTTGCACCAGCCCCTTTGTATATCAGTGACCTTCGGTCCTGACCCACCTTGACAGAGGATACAGTTTGTCCCATTGAACAGAAAGCAAGAATAAAAATTACAACACAAAAGTTTATGCTCCTCCTCTCCTCTGAGAACCGACCTTTCCCACCATCTTGGGCCAGAAAATGTTATAAAAGTATAAATACATCTGTGTGGTGTTAGAACAGTAAGCACTTTGGGGTAAACTTTCTCCTTTAGCACGGTGGCGGTAAGAGGAAAAAGAGCGTTTCCCAAGGATGATGGGAAGAGCATTGCCGGGAGCGCCTGTGGCGCCGAGCTCGGGAACCAGCACGAAAGCATGGATCTGCGAGTTTTTTAGAATGATCACAACAATGAGAAAAAAAACAACCAACGGATTAAAGTTCAGTCAACTTTTCTTCTTTAAACCGCTCGGCTTGTGTGCAAGGCCTCCCGTGCAAACAGCCCCGGGGGGTCCGACCAGGAGAGTGGTGGGGAGCGGCTTCCCATTGCCTTTGGGGACCATGGGGACTGCCGGCGTCTCCGGGTTGGGTCCTCTTGCTCCGCAGATGCGGCATTGTGCTTGTGCATGGGGAGAACTACTTTTCGGAGTGGGTCAGAGGGGAGGAGGCAGCGTTGGCACCCATCAAGGTGGGCTGCCCGCACATCTCCATCTGCGCCCCCAACCCAACTATATACACAGTATATACACACACACACTCACCTGCGGGGAGAAAGAGCGTGCCACTGTTTCGCTTTGAATTGCAAGGCAGTTTAATGGGAATAACCCCCCCCCCCACCCCAGCCACTTCAAAAAGACTAACCCACGTTTTTTTGTTGGGTTTGGTTGTTGTTTGTTTTTCAGAAGTTGAGCTTGGTGATGGGCCTCTCGCGGCCACAGTCGGCCAGCTGGCTGGCAATGTGCTTGCGGTTGCGCTTCAGTTTGAAGAGGTCCTTGTCGAAGACTTCGCCCGAGCGCAGGGCCGAGACGAGGTCGTCAAACTCGCCGCCTTCCTCCCCACTCTCCTTCGCCTTCTTCATCTTGCGCTCCCGCTCCCGCTGCTCCTTCAGCTACATGCCATGGCAGGGGAGGAAAGAAGACATCTCACTCTCATGCAGGTGGTTGTGGGGGTGCCCAACACACACATGGTCACCCCCAAACTCATGAAACAAGAGCGGTTTCCCGCCCCAGTGGTCAGCACGCAAGAGCTGCTCAGGGTTACTGATACAACCCATGGGCTGAGGTCCAGAGCTCCATGGCTGCTGCTGGTGGGTCACAGCAGCCCACAGGCAGCACCAGCTCTGCTGCACATTTTAGTTCCAAGATCTCACCAACCTATGGTCATTAGCTAATTAAGCAATCAACAGTGAAAAGACAGTGGGTCTAAGAGAACAGAAGATCCTTGCCCAGTCATCAGTGCTCCCCAAGCCACCACAGCCACCATGGGGACAGCACGGCATGGTTGCCATCCTTGGGTGCCTTGGGGGTGCTGCCGAACTCGCTGGTGCCCACTCACCTGTGCCTCCATGCGTGCCCGGCGCTCCTCCTCCTCCTTCCTCCTCTTCATGTTCTCATTCTCCTGCTTGGCCTCAGTCACAGCTTGAAGGAACTGGTCGAAGATGCCAAAAAACTCATCAGGCTGCATTTTGCCCGTGTCTTCTCCAAAGTGCTTCACAGCCTTGGAAAACTGGGAGAGAGAAGACAGGGGTCCGTCAGTCTCAGAGATACCCACTGCACTGGCGAAAACCTCCATGGGAAGCCTTTGACCTGATGGCCATGATGGAGAGCAGGGCTTTACTTCATGAAGCCTTGACTTAAACATGAAATAAATCAACTGATGTTTTACCTGTTGCCTTGTAAGAGCCAACCTGGATAGCTCCTGAGCCCCCTCTCCCCTTCTCGCCTCTGGCTCTGCTGAGCCTCCCCCCACCCCAGCTCCACTTTATTAACTAAACAGCAGTAAAAACAAGGAAGCAAAATATTGTGGGACCAAAGACCGAAGACATAAAACTAATAGTAAACACGGCAGGGGAAGGGAAACTCGCACTTTTAAGTTTTTCTTTGAAGTATTTTTGGGGTATTATTTATCATTGCCACATGCTCTGCTATTGGAACCAAATGTGTTGGTGAAACTTCTAAAAGACATTTCTGCCCAGGCTCAGGCACAGCCCTCGGTAGGGAAATAGGGAGTTTTCCGGACTTTCATGCTGTTTGGACACCATTAATTTAAGAGAGTCAAATGAGGCCGTAGCAAAGGTCGGGACAGGACATCCACGATCTGCTGATGTGTCCCAGTCCCCAAGGACCCCGTGAGTCAATCCCTAGGACTGACATCCTTTGTTCTCACTTCCAACTTGTTCTCACTTCCAGTTTGAAGGAGACTCTTTGTACACAGAAGTTTGTTAAAATTGTGATGGCGCATTCTGGAGATAAGCATGCTTAAAAAAACCCCAAAATCAAAGCACAAACAGATTTATTAGTTGCTTTGATTTTGCTGGATAGACCAAGAGGAACGTTTTTAAAGCCTGCCTCTATGATTTAGTTTTATTTGCTGGGGGGCCCCAGGCTCTTCAAAAGACATTTAGGGAATTTTTATTTCTTTGTTTACTTAAGAGACATAGCACTTCAAGATGCAGGGAGGACTCTGAGAGGTGCCACTATATAAGTCAAAATAATTGAGGTTATTCTTGTTGATTTTCATCAAGATATTAAATTCTCTGCCATGTTACATGAGATTCTGGTAGAGGGGGAAAGGCTGAAAATGTTATCCTCACAGGATATAAAGTTTATAAAACAGTGATGTTTCACTTTCCTAAGAGAAAGCAGTAACACAATTTGAAATTGGACATGTGTTTAAAAAGTGAAGAGCTGGTGCACTTTGCACAGCCCATCCTATCCAATAACCATGGGAACAGCTGCACATTGCTTCAGAGTGGACTTTGATGGGCACTGGGGACCACAACCAGACCTTTTCCTCCAGGTCCAGTCAAGTCAGCAGAAGATGATACAGTTTGCAGATCATTTTTCAGCATCTCCACAGTCCTAACTCACTGCAGGAAAGATCTGCCAGGTTACCGTCAACAGTTTAAAAGAGTGCCCTGGGCTAGCCATGGCCTCGGGAGGGCAATGTTCAATCATAATGCCCAAGCATGGATGGATGGTCTGGAGGACAGTGCCAATTGGACACTGGTACAACCAGGGAGAGGAGGTGGTGATACTCGGTAACTTCTGACTTTGGAGAGGTAGCTCATGCTGTGGGACAAAGATAGGACCTCTAAAATGGCCTCTGCTGGACTATCTCCTTGCCACTTCAACCAAGATGAAGGCCAGGCCAGGGAGGAGATACTGGAGGACTGTTCTTGGAGGAAATGGAAACCAGCTGTGTGTCCATTTGCTAAAAGAGGGGAAGCAAAAGGTGCTTGGGGATCACAGATGTCAGCCAACAGCCACACCTCTGCTGTGATTTAAACCAGCCTGGTAGGGAGAAAAGGACAACATGGCAAGAGGTCATTGCATGTAGCTGCAAAGCACTCACCAAGGCATTACTCTGGGGAAGGAGAACCTTTTGAGTAGCTTCTCTAACCAGGTCTGAAGTTGGCCTCAAGTCATGTCACTGAGGTCCAATTCCTCTTCTCTGGAGAGAAGAGCTGGGTAGGTCTCAGAGCAAAGTTACACATCAGGTATTATTTTGCCCTACAGAAGTGGGGTCACTCGAGCAGCCTGGGTTGTCTCTGATATCAACGTCTGGGTGACCTCATGTCCAGCCTGAAAACCTGGTTGCATTTTTAACTCCTCTTCATCAGCACCAGACAGAACAGCCTGCTTCCTTGCCACCTTCAGCGTTCATTGGCCACGATGCCCCAGCTGCCACACTCCTAACTCTAAAGTCACCAAAACTGGGATATTTCCATTTTAAGACACAGAAAGCAAAGCAAGCACTCTAGGCTTGAGCGAAAGCTCTTTACCAAAACTCAGATCCTCACAAATGACCTATCATCTCTTCCCCTCATGGACACAACTCTCCCATGGCTAACCCCTGCCTTGCACTTCCAAAAGATAGACAGGTATTTCATGGCTTTCTACAGCACATCTTGCGTCCCAGAAGCAGTCCATTGGCCTGACCTGTGATCCCCTGGCATGTTGGGTTGTGGAGCAGGTAAAAGGCCCTGGGGACAGACAGGGATATACCCACCCCCACACTCCAAACAAACCATGAAAAGAACCTGTCTCATGTCAGGGTCTCAGGAGGACACACATGATCTCGTGGGGGAGCTATCTGAGATGTTAACACACAGCATGTCCTCTGGGAAGGCCAGGACCATCCGTCCCCTGTTGGCTGGAGGAAAGGCTGAAATGCTACCCAAGAACTCAAGGATGTTGGTGACCTTACCAGCTCTTTTGCTTCCATTAGAAGATCTTCGACATCTGAGAAGCTGAAGCTGGCTAATGTGACGAACTGGCTGACCACAGACACAAACTTGTCGCCTGTTTGCTGAACCTGAGACTTCTGGAAGTCCAGCTCCTTTGAAGAAAAAAAAATATAAATCTAGTCAGGCTCTGGCTGACGAGGGACACACATACCATCAGTCTCTGGTAGTGCCACTGGGTGTGTGCCTGCATCAGTGCCACAGGTAGTGGCTGCACCACCACTGCTGCTCCCTCCTGCCATGCGTGAGACCATGGATTGACCCCTTTTACAATGTCATGCCTGCAGTATGCTTTTACGGCCAAATCCTGCAGGAGAGATGGTGGAAGCAGCATGATTTAGCAAGACGGTGAGTCCTTTGGGATACCTCCACCATTTCATCACTACTCCAGCCAGGCTGCAGAGCGCTCCCCAGCCTGAGCCCCAAGCCCTCTGCGGTTTTACAGCCAAAGGGAGACTCCTCGGCACATCACAGGTCCTCCACGGGCATCATCACTAGACTTACTCAGCGTCCCTTGGCGCATTAGATATAAACCACGCACGTGCCTAACCACACACATTAACTTTGGTGCCAAAACAGCCCTAAGAGGACAGGCGCACGTGCAGGGCAGGAAGCAAAGACAAACAGATCTCCAGGATGTGAGATAAAAGCAGCTTCACTGGGAGCTCCCTTGCCTGCCTCTCTAAGGAGGGATGCCGTGGTGCTCAGAGCCAGGCTGGACTGTATTTGATTTAAATAATACTTACATTCTCCACTGCTCTCAGGCCGGTCCTCAGAGTGTTTATTTCTTTCTCCAGCTCGGTCATGCTGTTGGAAATGGCAGGATGTTAATTTTCAGCCTTGCCCGGTAAATTCTACAGCTCTCTGACCAACTTGACCATGTTTTTCCACTGAAAAGACCCCAGTGCTGCACATATTGCCTCCTGTTTGCAGAGCGGCGTGTCTCGAGCAGCAAATCGGGCTGACAGCCTCTAAGCTAGGACAGCTGCCTATCTCCAAGTGGCTGCAGTTGCTTGTTTCAAAGCAAAGCACTTTTCTGTATTTTTAATCAAGGGGACTGTGAATGCTTAGCAAGCTCAGCAGCCTCCAGACCTCTCCAAGGAAAACGAGAGCTCAGGAGAGGGCTTTGCTGGGCACAGATTTCTCTTCCCCTCTTGAGGGCCAGCAGAAGATAGGCTTGTCCCAGTGCACAGCGGGCAGTTTTTCAGGGTACCATGGTTAGGTGAATGCCATGTAAAGCATCCTTCCTAGCAGTGAGGCTTTCATAAAGGGAGATAACCCAAATATAGAGAAATAAAAATAAATCATCATGTCTGGCACTGACTTTGTTTACACAAGGCTCACGCCCCCAGTGTGCTTTGAGTTCAAGTGCTTACGGGTTTCTACCACTGTATCTGAGGGGAAGATTTCTCACAAAGACTCGATGACCACAGGCTTGACGTCTTTCCAGGGGTGTCTGTCCTAGGGCTGGGGTCCCTGGAAACACTGACGTTGGGTCATGGGGCAAGCATTCCTGGCAGGTTTAGTCTGGGAAAAAGCAGTTTTGGGAGCCCTGTGCTCCAGCAGTTCATTACTAGCGGGGGGATTGACAGAGGCAGAAATTTTGCTTCACAGCTGCAGGGCTGGGGGGAATTTAGGGTTTTCCAGAGCTTTAGAAACTTTTTGGTTTCACTCTAGATTGGACCAAACCCAAATATTACATACGGTGTCCAGTTTAGAGCAAAATGATAAAGTTTAGGGGGGGGGGGAAAAACCCTCTGTGTAGACGTTTTCTTTCCCATACGTGTATCTGTACAACAGCTGCAGATACATGAGCATGAGAAAGCCAGAGCCTCCACTGGCGAGGAGTGTGTCCTGCTCAACCACATTCTCAGTTGATGCCTACGAGTGCAGCCATCACACACTCCTCCTTGCACATCAAAATGTGTTCTGTCACTTTGTTTAATCCCTGTGGCTGATAATTATTTTACATTTTAAATGCAAGGATGCTCGCTTTGCACGTTACAGATCTTCCATGGGGAAGCCACTATTGCTACGAGAGCACTTTAAAACTTGAAAGACCCTCGAGCCACTATAAACTCTCTGCATATTTGCCATCCCCCCTCTAAAAAGGTGAAATTTCATGTCCATGGCTAACACGAACACGTGCTGACTGCAGAAATGTGTGATCTTTGCTGCTCAGGTCCCCAAAGCAGGAAAGCCTGTAAGCTGCTGCTGAACTTTAAAACCAAAACAGAGCCTCATTGATTTCAGGAGGACTTCAGCACATACCTGAGGGCTTTGCAGAGCAACAACAGATTCCTTCTGCACTTAAAAGTTCAGCGTGTGTTTAAGGGCTTTGCTGAACAGGGCCTCCGCCGGCAGAGAGACAGCAGCAGCCTGCTCCAAACAGGTCACCGGGAGGCAGGCAAGGCTTAAAAGCTCGTTGCAGATACCAGAAGCTCCACGTTGGTGGCAAAACAAGGGCCAGGAAGGACCCAGAGGCAGGTTAGAGCCCCTCACACTGCTGCCCGGTCCTGCCCATGCTGCAGGCAAAGCCTCCCCACCACACACAGATAAACAGCTGCCCTTTATCTGCAGCCACACCACAACCGCTTCCTCCCGGATTATTTAACGTACCATTAGAAATTAATTAAATGCTTCTGTGGTGAGATAACAACAGGAAACGACTACTCCAAGCAGCTCTCCTCCCTCGCAGTTGGAGGCTCAGAGGCTCGCAACCCTTTGCTGCAAGGGCTGAGATTTAAATTCACCAGGTGATGTTTCCTTCTGTGTCCCGGGCTGCTCCTGGGCCAGTGTGGCCACAGCACAGGGCCCAGCCCAGCGGCCGGGATCCAACTGGGAGGGGGGAAAACACTCCTGGCGCTCCCTAAGTGCCACCTAAATCCCTGCTTACTTGACTTTCGCTGCCTGCGGGATGTCTCGCAGCTCCTCGTGCAGGCGGAGGACTTTGGGGTATTTCTTTTCAACGATAGTGATGAGATAGTGCAGAAGGGTGATGTTCCTAGGAGAGAGGAGCAGCGAGGTCAGCATGGTGGCACCATGGGGAGCCAAGAGCTTGGTTGAAAACCCTGGTTAAATCCCAACCCTGGTAATGAACTATTTTTGAATTTCTGCAAAGATGCTGCTTGCTGCCTGTCTGGGGACATGGGATGGTTCTGTCCCATGCACCGCCACAGTGCAGAGCACCCTCGTCCCTGCAAGCAAGGGCCCTCCACAGAAGGGACCCTGGGGAGGTGACTTGAACATCACCACTCCTGTCCTCCACTGTCTTTACTGATGGATGAGACCAGGCAGGTTTGAGACCTGACCCAGCTCCTCTCGTTCTGTGCACAGAGCTCGGAGGGTGAGAGCGAACCAGGAGATGGCTGTGGCAGCTTGGGGGGGGCTGCAGAGGGTGTTCCCATGCAGATCCCTCCTCTGGCCCACTGTGCCACAGCATGACGGCTCTTGGCTTCTCAAAGGGTGAAAAAAGCATTTGGAGGATGATCCTCCTAATCAGCCTTGGCTGCCGTTTAGCCAGCCCAGGAAGGAAAGCCCCCATCAATCCCTGTGCTGATCTGCAGCTTGGCTTCCCTCGAAATCTGTCCTGCTCAATAAATGGATGCTTGCATCATCAGATGCGCCAGATGGGACAGCAGAAGGGTGGGGACCGCTCCCACCTACCCATGTCCTAGAGACAACACTAATGGCCCCTCCGTTCCCCCAACATCCCCAGGTTCTGCAGATGCTACCGAGGACGAGGGCAGGAGCTGCTCACTTGTCAATGCTGGACTTGGTGTCCGCGATCTTGTTGAGGCTGGAGATCTTAAACCCAAAGGCGTTGCCTCTCTGGCCCTTGTTCATGTAGTTCCCGAAGGCCAGGACCACCTCCAGCAGCTGCTGGAGGCTGCTGCTCTGCAGCACTGCCTTGGAGCCAGCGCGGATGGCTGAAAGCAGAGAGGTGTGGGACATTACCCCCTGCCACAACAGCACACCAGTCCCCTTTTCTTCCAGCAGCCCCTTCAGTGCCCCCATGGCCAAAGAGTGACCACCATGTCCCTCCCTTCCCCTGTATCACTGCAACCTCCATGCAGACCAGGCTTGCCCTACGATGTTCGCCCTACGATGCTCTTTCCCTTAGCAGGTCTGGTCACTTGCCTTCCACCTTGGGTTTGACTTCTGCAACTCTCTCGGCAAATTTCTTCTTGAAGTAGAGGGACTGCAGCCTTTGCTGATAATGGTTTATCCTGGAAAAAAAAAAAAAGTGCAGTTTGAGCTTTGCTTGTTCCAGGCAGAGCTCAGTTGCTCTGCTGCTCACAGCTGTGCTTATAAAGCACGCTTGAGCCACGGCGATTAAAAAATAATGACCGCATTTCTCCCTGAAACTATGCTGGGATGGGAAAAAATGACAACTGAAGCTACAGCTGTCCTGGGGTGGATCCAGGTGGGCTCTTAAGCACATGCTTAAGCCTATCCTTAACTCAGCAGGTTCAACGAGTGCATTTTTACATCCTATTGCTATGAACAAACAGCTCTTTTTACAACCACTCCTTAGCAAAGATGCTCATGAGGTCTGGGCTCCCAATGGATTTGTGATGAGCTGCAGCTGAACACAGGCACACCAACTACTAGCGCTAATGAAACTGGACCTTCAGATCCTCAAAATGATGGCCTGGGCTGGAAAGCCACCAACACAGCCCAATCCAGCCCTTTCCTGGGCAATTTAGGGACTGCTCTACTCGTGTCAGCTGTATTTAGGTTAAACAAGATCTCACTTGTATGCAAATGGCGATCTGATTTGAGTCATTTGGACCAAGGACCCATGGGACACATGCTCACAGACAAGGCCATGGGCTGCGCTGTCATTGTACTAATCAGAGGTGACAAAGACATCACACTCGGTTACAGACCACAAGGCAAATTAAAAAGCCGTGCTGGAAATCAAGGAAAATATTTGCATTGGCATGTTGTGCTTTCCAAAAGATGAAGGCACGGGAGCAACACTTGGGAAAGAGGCTGTGAAGAAGAAAGGTGACCTGCGACAGGGAAGCTAATTCTGACATCTTCCAGCCCTGAGGGCTTAGGTCTGAACTTCACAGCTCCATCCTGCCTGTCTCTGACACTCAGCAACTACACGGTGCATTGCCCTGGTGTTCATCAGCACATTTCTCGGGGAGGACAGGAGCACTTCTACTTTTGATTTCCCAGTACTACCTCAGATTGTAAAACTCACTGATTTTGCAAACAATGATGTGCTTGAAGTTCAGCTAAGAAATTGAAAGAGCTCAATACTCAGTTGGATTTAAATAAGGAGCTTCAAGATTTTAAACCAACATCTCCAGAGGATGTGCATGCAAAAGATAAGGTTATTCATCCCTGAAGACTTCTAAGGCTTAAATGATTGCTACCAAGAGCAGGAAGAAATGACATTTCCTTTCCATCTCATATATTCTCAGGAGTCCCGGGGATGAGTCATTCCTGAGGTGAGGAGTGGGACTCATCTATGCAGCAGGGCAAAATTTACATATATCAGTCTTGAGTATTCACTAGGATATGTTCATGTGAAGGGAAAAGAAGCATTGCTACAGTGTTGTTATCATTCAAACAGTACTTCCCACCTGGGCCATGATGCAGATGATGCAGTCTTTCACAGAGTTGTGCCAGACTAAGCTTTTCTCTCCTAAATGAGAAGGGCAATGTGTTGGGACATGACCTGGGAAGCCAACACCTCTCTGCTGAGGATCCATCTCCCCATCTCTCCCCCCTGCTCTGCCCAGCTGCTGCTTGTCTGGGATGTGCAACCCTGATTTTAGGAGCACAGCATCACGAGCAATCCTTATGGATGGGAGCACGTTGCTTGCCCTCCCGTCCATTTGGCCCACTCATTTCTCGATGTGAAAAACAGTCAGCAGGGCTTATTTCCCAACCAGGCTCCATGAAACAGCCACCTCACAACCAGCCTGTGCAGCCACTGGCCAAAACACATGTTCCCTGGGCCACCAACCTGCTCATTTCAAAGAGGAACCGGTCAGCCTTGGCCATGCGGTCCAGCTCGTGCTTATGCTCTTCCAGCAGGTCAATGTCACCCTTTTCAGGAACAAACTTCAGGAGCTAAACAAGGGAAAGCACACTGGTGGACATGAGGTCCATGCACAGTTTTTCAGGAGCAAAATGGTGATTTACTTGCTTGAATGTACTACCTTTTTGGCATGTACAGTGACCCCAAGGCACCTGTGAAGTAAGTATTATTGCTGGCCCTGTGACCTTCCTCCCATTACTCCATCACATTAGTGTCTCTTGCTTCTGCCCTGCCATCACTCTGGTTTTACAACAGATGTACTACATCTGCTCCAAGGAGGTTTCAACATCAGCTCTGCCAGAGGAGGTGTCGGGGACTCTCATTTGCTGCAACTCTTACCTATTTGCAGATGGAAATTTTGTGCAATGAATCCTCCCACGTTTGCTGAAAGTGCAATTACCAGCTCAGCTTTAAGGACAGGTGAGTAATAAGCTTCCAAAGGAATTCAGAGGGGGTCAAAAATGGGATTCCCTTTTTGAGGACTGCACAAACGCTGAATAAGCTTTCAAAAATAAACAGCCACCAAGCACGAACTTTAAGCCACAGCCACAAAATGGGCAACTGGCTCAGTCTTGGGGGTCCCAGGGCAGACCTAGGTACAGACATGGCATGTGCAGGCCATGCTGCTCCCAGCGCCGATGCTACAACTGAGCTGCTTTCCTGTTGCTCCATCCCACTTGAGTGGTTTTTCAACATGCAGTTGGTAAATAATTTGGGCCCTAACACACTCCTTTAAGCTGTGGTTTGGTCCCAAGCGCCTTGCACAGTGTGGTCTCAGCATTAGACAACCATGGAGGAGTGCGAGACACATTACCCACCTGCTCCAGCATGTCTTTTGGGAGGTCCTCCTGCTCATCCATCGTCAAAATTGCTCGTTTGATCTCCTCATTTGAGAGTTTCAGCCTGGGAGGTGGAGGGGAAGGAGAGTTATTCCCAGCCCAGCAATCAGCCAAGTTTCAGGAGCATTTCCTTACACACCCATGCAACACGAACAGCTTAACTCCCTGCCAGCAGCAGCATCACAAATAACACTATACAGTGTGTTATGAAGAAGGACATGTGAGAAACATGGTAGGACCGTGCTCTGCCAAGGCACAGCACAGAGCAGTCCTGGCCCTGCTGTGAACGGCAGGTCAAACCTCATCGGCCAATTCCCTCTCCCCTATTTTACAGTATTTTATATAAGTATTGTAGGTAGTTTATTATACATGTATTAAAAATATGTAATTTTTATATGTAGCTCTTGCCTGTAGCAATACTGCTCCTGCAGTGCCAGCACCCCTGAGGGCCATGGGGCCAGGGGAAGTCATGCTCCCCATCAGCAGCATGGCCCAGCCTGGGCTCAGGGGCACAGCTCAGCAGTGCTCCTGAACCCATCGCCACAAGCCCTAAGGAAAATTTGGCCAATTTCTGCTGCTTTTCTTGGATTTGAATGTTGCCTCCCCCACCTCTCCCAGCTGCCTTTGCTTGGAGTCTCCCTCGAGGAAGAAAGAGAAAGAAATCCAGAATTTGGGGAAATGGATGCACAGCATCCCAGGAAACCTATCAAGTCTTTTTTTGGAGGGGTGGGGATTCAATGGGCTTTGAAGCGTAACAGGTTGGAAACCAGATCCCCTTCTACCTTTTCCTTCCTCCACTTCGCCTAACAGGAACTCAAGATGTAGCCTCAAATTGGAGATTTTTAAAAACACAGACCATTGTATCACAGCAAGCAACAACAGGCTGGTCTTCCCCCAGCAGCCTTCACTGAGCTGAGACAACAGAAAGATAGAAAGACGCCCTCAGCTCTTCCTGGGCTAGAGCAGCCATTAATTACAGTTTAAAACATTTGCAGCACTCCCTTTGACTGCTCCTTGCAACGACTTTGATTGCAAAACCACACATACTTTTCTTCACGTTTTTGCATTGCAATTGATAAAATAATCTAGATGCAAAAGAGGGAAAGCCCAGAAACTTCTGCAACTCTGACTGCCAATACCCTATCCCTTGCCCAGCTTCCACTGATGGTTAAAGCCACTGCAATAGATACAGGTTAAAAAAAATTCCCCTGTTCTTGCATGCAGGAAAAAGTCACACAGTTGAAAAGACCCACTTGTGGGCTTTAAGGAAACCCATCATCCTGGTCTCAGTGATCAGTGCTGCCAAGGGATGCTGAAACACTGGATGTGGCTCAAAGGAATGAGCTGAAACCAGAAACACATCCTCTGGTGGGATGTGAGACCTTGTGTCAACCTGATCAGCAGATCAAAAAGAAGATCGGGCACTGACTTGATCACTCCAAGTAATTAAATGAGGAGGGTATTTTTCATCCTGGCACCTCTTCAGGAAGCAGACTGAAACTATAGAGCTGGCTTTTGGAAGATGATGCGGAAGCAGGAAGGGTGCTGGTCTCTAAGAACAGGGTAGCAAGAGCCTGGTTTAGCCTGAAATCTTTTGCTCAAGACCTGAAGTGAATGATTAGCTTTATAAAGGCTGGTGGATCTTACAGACCTGGCAAGTAAATATTTGTTCCTTATGAGCTCATCCTGTTTCTCATCCCGTACCCGGTCCTCTCTTACCTCCTGCTTGAGGGAGCTCCCAAGAGAGAGTTTGTTAAATGAGGAGTTTAAGTCTCACCGCAGCCAGGGGAGGAAGCAGAAAGGTTGCACTGAGCAGCAGCCAAGACAATTGCTAGGTTTACCTCACAAGGAGCAAACTAAGGATCCATGGAAAATACCCCCTCTGATGCTTGTAGTGACGAGCAACCATGTTCTGGGGACACCCTACCTGTCCTGTACGAGGGCAGTGGCCGGGATGGACACGACCTGAGATGGGATATAAAGCTGCAGGAGGACTCCTTACACCCAAGCAGCGACACAAGAGCTCAGACTGCCAACAAATGTCACATCAGTCCCTGCCTCAGTGAAAAGCAGACATTGGCTGAGTTTGGACATTTGGAGGATCCCTGGGAGGCAAAAATGTTCCTGGGAGAAGGGGGTGGGTATGCAGCTACCCCCCACCCAAAGCCAAAGCGAACACCTAAAGCGCACACTTTCCACAGTGATTATCTCCAGGAAGGTGGTGAAAGATGAGTGTGACTTTTGTAAGCCCTGCTCATTAAAAGCAAAGTCAATAATAGAATATATTAAAAAAAAAAAAAAAAGAGGCTGAAAAAACTTTTCTCAGGAATCATCAAAACCCGGTGCCAAGAACAAGAGCCTGTCCCGGTATCGGAGAGAGCAAGTGCGGGGCGCCAGAAGAAAACAGCTTCTCAGACAATTTGATGGGAAAGGGGCCAGTGAAAGCTAGAAGCTTATCTATAACCACAATAATTATCATTGTTGGCAGCAGCTGTCGAACGTGAGCCGTCTGAGAGGAACGGGGTCACAGGACTTGCTGTCACAGGGATTTAAAGCCAGCAGCCTGTCGATGCGAAGTGACAGCTCGCCAGCCTGACAAGCGCGGGGCTATTTTGCGTGGCTTTTATAGGGTCCCGCGGAGGACGTAATAAGTGTGAAGGGGAAAAACGAATTCCACCGGGAAAGGGACGCGCCCTCTTGAAAAGCCACATTCATTTAAGAAAAATGCTCCATGCCGCCTTGCTGGAGAGAGGAATCAAACGAGCCATTCACTGCCAACACAGGCAGAAAGCAATGGAGCAAGGGCTTGATTTTCATCTTGCAGAATGCAGCACTAAAAATACACACACGTACACAGGGAGCAAAAGCAAGGACACGGTGGGTTCATGGAGGAAGACCTGATAAGGCGCTGACATCGGCAAACCATTCTCCAAAAAAAAAGAAGAAAAAAGCAAGTGTTAAAAATATTCTTGTACTGCATTACAAGGCGGAGGAAAATCCAGTGATCTCACTGTGCAGTAATTTCTCCCAAAGCAAGGGAAACAGGCAAAAAAATAAATCTACAGAGAGAGATAAATTATCTCGCTGGCTGTAATCTTTCCACGCTGCAAGCCAGACAATGCCTGGTGAGCTTACAAATGTCTGGGCTAAACCAGGGGCCAAGCTTCCAGGTCCTTTCGCATGTGAAAGTCTGCTCGTCCCCGTGGTGGCCACACGAGCGAGGCAGGAGAGCAGCAGCCCAGCTGCAGTGAGCCACCCTGCGAAACCAGGTTAAGCCGAGCCCTTTGCAACACCGGGGCCAGGGACCGGCTGCTCCATCTGATCAGGGATGGGCAACTGGGACAGGCAGAGAGGAAAGGATTTACCCAAGGTCACACAGAATCTGCTGGAGATGCAGGGGATGGACCTGAGCCCACCAGCTGGATGTTTGGGCTTCATCCTGACACCGCCCTTCCTTTTAGCTGCTTGGCATCAAGAATAAATCACCTAAAAGGGTTTTGGGGAGAGAAACTCGATCGTGGTCCTTTGCAGAAACGGGGGAAGGAGCAGATTTGGCTGCTGCTGTGCAGTGCTAGAGAAATGCCCTGTCCGGCTGGGCCCTCTGCCTGCGCATCCCCAGGAGCACCATGGGATGAACCCCAAAGCATCTCCAAAGCCGTGGCTGGCAAAAGCCACTGCTTTCCCAGAGCCACTTGTCCCTGCAGGGCTGCGGGATGTGCCCAGGAAAAGCTGTATGAGAGGCCTGGGGACCACCCTGCTGGGCAGGTCCAATCCTGCTTCTTCCCTTGGAAACAACCCAAAGGGGATGGCAGACAGCCAGAAGCCTCTGTGTTGCCCTTTTTGTGGGATTAATTACTGGCGACCCATTTCCAGCCATCGCTTTCTTGGAAGAGAAAGGTTTGCTGGTGAGATGAAATTAAGACCTTTACTCAGTAAGATACGGAAGATGCCTTTGAAGTTCAGCGCTTGGGCAGCTCCCCTTCCCACCGAAGGGGCTATTTGTGTGCTTAACTTTCAATTATACATTTAGACCTCTGGCTGAATTATACCTAAACCCACTCTGATTACGCTCAGCCTAAATACGCTGGGGAACAGCCCAGCCAGTGCCCTGAATCCCATCGCTTTACTTGCTAATAGCTGGCTGCCATAGACGTACTCACTTGCCTGCTGCTTTAAACTCTGCTTTCATCGTCATCCTTTTTATTTGGACTGTTCGGAAGTACAAAAATCCCCAGAAGCAACCCAGAGCAGAAACAGCCATAAACACGGCAATTTTACCACTGAACGCTACAGCTCATGGCTCGCTGCACTCATCGCTCCCGCTGCCTGTGGGGCTGCAAACCACCTCCGGGAGAGTGTGAAGAATCACCAGGGACTGCGAGTTACCCAACCAGAGGGGTTTTTTGCAGACATCAGCCTCTGCATGCTTTCCAGGGAAGGAAACCAGGCGGGCTGCCCAGACGAGGCACCAGCTCCACTGACCCACGGTCCGGGAAAACACAGAATTTGGGCACTGCGGCTGCAAGCCCAATCTGCCAGTGATGCTGCTCCATCCCAGCCAGTCCCAGGTGGCACAAAAGCTTCTGTGCTTCCAGGCAGCAGAGTAAATATTTCTGAATGGAGCTATATTTTACTACTGTTGGGATTTTTTTTTTCTGGGTGAGTCAGATACAAGTGGCATTTTCTACTGCTGTTTGCTTTGCTTTTTTTTCAAGTAGCTACACTGATGGTTCATCCTTTCAGACCACCACAGCCTGGCTTCTCCTTTCTCAGGAGTCAGTCTTACTGGTGTAGTTTATCTTGCCAAAAAAGGCCCCTTTTATCCTCTTGGCAGCTAGCCAGGGATCGGATTAAATTGCTGGTAGCAGTGCTGAGCCCTCCTGGTGAGGGGCGTGCGGGAGGCTGCCATCCAGCGGGGCTGGGCAGCTGTAAGAGGGGGATGTCCCCTTCCCGAAATCCAGATGTGGCACAGGAGACCTGCACAGGCAGCCAGGCCCTGGCCAAATTACACTGCTGCTCCCCGCATCCTGCCAATACCCAGTGCTTTCCCCAGCCTAACAGAGACCCTCTTCAACCGCCACCAAGGAGCAAACACAACCCAGGCCAAGGAAGATGAGAGGTGAAACCAACCCCCTCCCACGCCCTGTAAAGGCTCACCGGGTACCCCAGCCCCTCTGGGACTTTCCAGGGACACAAAATTGCCACGTACCCGGTTAAGCACATCTCCCCCCCTGGGCCACCCTGCCACAAATGGTGTAAGGCTATAGCTGGGTTCAGGTGTCACTGGCTCTCCTCCCACGCTGGCTCCTGTCATTAAAACCTCCTTGGGGATAAGGAGCACCCCCCAGCCCAGAGCAGAGTATCAAGCATCCCCCCACTCCCTGGAGGGCGAGAAGGCATTAACTGTACCTGGAGAGGAGGATATTGCAATTCTGAGCTCTCCGGCCGTCTATGACCGAAAGCTCCTTGACTTTATGCCGGGAACTCAAAGTGTCATTGATAGCATCTTCCTTCTACAAAAAAATAAGGAAAAGAAAAAAAAAAGGAAAAGCCTGGAGAAAAGCCTTGAAGAGGCAAAGACATTTAGTACTCTCAGCACATAGCAGCACGATACACAGCGGGTCCCCATTAATCAGGAGTGTCACCATGGGTTACGGGTAAAACCCATGGCCTGTAACTGAAACACAGTAAGTCATTTCATAAACCAGAGCTGGCTTTGAAGCCCCTGGTTAGAAATGTAAATATTTTCTCAGACAGGGAAGATTTAAAAATCTGCAAACACACAGGCGCTGCTGAATAAATAAAGCTGGGCTTTCTTAGCATACATATTTGTGATACTTCATTAAATCCTTGCATGAAATATTTCATTACGGGCTGCTGCACACACTCAGCATCACTCTTGTTCTTCACCCCCGCTCCAAACATCTGCAGTTGCCCTTCACGCAACAGTCCTCCCCAGCAAGCTAACCAGTGCAAGCTACCAGACTTGCAAATGCAACATGAAGCATTTGCAGCAATTTCAGTTTAATTCTCCCAAAATAAGGGATTTCAAAGCAGGAATCAGTGTGGCATAAACACCTACATCTCCTAAGCAGCTTAAACACGTTACCTTCATATAAGTAACAATATATCAAGTGGTGGTTGTGGGCAAACGGGCAAAAAGCAATTTTGCAGGGTTGCCCAAGGGGTTCATGTTGCCCCTGGTTTTAATTTACCATATCACATGTTTTAGTAAGGTTAATCAATTAAAAGCCAGCTATTCAATCCTCCTGGAAGGAACACAACCTGGAGCTGCAAGGTCCCATGCACTACAGATCTGCACTAAACGTCTATGAGCGTAGACCTGGCACACAGCCATCGCATGTGTTGGGAGTGAGCACAGAAGTTCCCATTTTTTACTCTTTTTCTTCTTTGAATGAAAAAAACCTACAGCTATGAGAAGTGGGAAGCTGCCGGCACAGGTGGTGTCGAGTGAAGGCAGGTGAAGGAAAGTGAGCCCCATGTCACCTACTATCAGCTGCCCCTCTCGTGTGCCTTGCTTGCTCTGACTGTGATGAAACACAGAGCTTCAACCTGTACGTATGAGTTTATTTATTTCCATGTTTTGACAAGCAGAAAAGCCCAGTGGTAGGAGCTTCTCTGTGTTAGTTCAACCCCTGGACTCAGATGTTGGCTTTGATGTCTCATCAGACAGCAGAGAGGGCAGCTTCTTACTTACCAGCCTCCCTGGCTCCAACTTTCAAGCGGCTCCTCCTGGTGATCTTTGTACCTCTCTGATTTAACCCCCACTTTGCCACACGTTAACCACCCCCAGCACCGCACCGTCCCCAGCCCCGCGCTCGCCCTGCTCTCGCCATTTGCAGGTGCCGAGCTCCTGCGGATGCTCACTTACCTGTCTGGAGTTACCGTTCACAAAGAAGTCCTACGGCCATAGCAGAAGCATGGAAAAAGGCAGTAAAAACACATGCAGTTCAGTGATCTTGGCAAAACCAAAAGGAATTGAAGCACAGACAAGGGGAGGGTGCAACACAGGGGGTTTGGCAGCACGGGGTGGCACGCGGGGTCTGCCAGCGCTGAAATAGGGGGGATGCACATGAAAATGTGGTGAAGATTAAAGGATGCTCAGAAGGGGAGGGCTGATGGGAGAGGTGGCTCCATGAATGGATCAGGCCAAAGTGTTGGTGTGCAAGGAGGTGAGGAGGGGATATGGGACGAGGTGGGAGGATGCTGGCCAAGCCCTGCCACCGTTCTGCACGAGTCGGCAAGTGGTGGCCCAAAGGCATAGCACTGCTCAGCCCGCCGTGCCGGGGAAGAAAATTGCTAGTTTTTGCAAATCTGAGGGACTGAAATGCCAACGCGACTGCCAGGAAAAACAGGGCTTTCAAGTGGAAATAATGAGAGGCTCATCCCGGAGCAACTCTGGCCACAGCAAAACTTTACCATTTGCCATGGCAACACGTTTCCCCTTGACTTCTCCTCTGACAGGGACAACCTCCCTTCTCCAGGGCTCAGCAGCCTGGCCAAATGCCACCCTGATGCCCACCAGCACCACACTCCTCTGAAGACCTGATTGTCCTGCCGGGCTCCCCTCACCAGACTGGAAGCACGTGTGGCAAAGCCAGTACCACACATGTGTGCACACACAGAGGAGGCGTTTTCCCTCCTTGTTCCCTGGGCTGCATCTTTTTTTTTTTTTTTTTTGGTGCTTGGCTCAAGAGACCAGATGGCAGCTCCATGATGGAGAGGGAGGTTTCAAAGGTGCAAAAATGGTTATTTTTTTTTTAAAAAAAAAGAAGACAGAGGAGGTAAATGGGTCCAAACACAGTTGGTTTACAAGGGTGCTTCCCTCCAGCCCCTCTGGGCCGAGGTGGTCGATGGCCCATGTGCCTGGTTTGATTTGGTCATCCCCAAACAGCCCATCACTGCTGCCTTTTTAAAGGAAACCTTGTTTATGCAGGTTTTCCCCTGATCGGCTGCTGAAGCTGGATCAGCCCAGGACCCACATGTGGCTCCGGGCAGGAGGGTGGGAAAGGGCTCTGTTAGATGCCACCCAACACCCGGGGCTGGGGGACTGGCACCCGCTGGGGGCTGAGCTATGCCAATCGCAAGCCCTGTGGCTAAAAACCAACACGTCAGGCTTTCCTCGAGCCCACAGAAACACTGCGGCCAAGCAGAACAAGATGTGCCAGGAGGCAAAGAAACACCAGCCAAGAAAAAGAGCGACTGACCCTTTCTTCACCAGAGGGATGGGCACCCATGGGGTGTGGTACGGGCAGCCCGGCACGGCGTAAAGCGTTCCCCGAGGCAGTGTTGCACCCGTCTGTGTAGAAACATGTGTTGAAGAGCTGCCACGACCTTCCCCAGGAGCAGAGCTCTGGCAATGCCACCACAGCAGGGTCTTTGCAAGGAAAGGGGGACCTGCAGACCCTGAGTAAGGACATCCAAGCTGCCACTGCTATACTTCAGGGAGGTTAGATGGAAAACTGTACGATTTAGCTGGATGTGAGGCTGTTGCAAAAGCAGAATTTAACTCTGTGAATCAGTTGAGGTTGAGGATCGGTGTTTCATAAAGCAACCTCTTCCCAGCAGGCTCCTTCATGGGACAGGCACAAAGCACATCCACAAGCTGCAATGGGTATCTTCTTGCTCGTTTAACTGGCCTTTAATTAGGAAGCCTTCCTTCCATCCTAACGCTCAGACCTGCCCCATGATGCTCAGACCTGCTCCACACTGCTGGAGAGGAGAAGGATGCGGTGGTCCTCCTGCAGTCTCCTGCTCCAGGAGAAGGAGGGCTCCTCATACATTAAGGTAGAGAAAAGGCTCATTACAAAAACCCTCCCTCTCTGCCTCAAACCAGCCTTATCCCTGACCCTTTTCCTCGCATGAATGGTGATCCAGCCTCTGCTGCAGGATGGTGGTGTAAGAAGGAGTAGCTTTAAATCTGCTATCACCATCCCCACAAATGTTCCCCACCCTTGTTGCCCCTGGCCACTGTGCAGGTCACTCTTATTTGCATGGAAGAGCTGGAGGCTCTTCTTTCATCCTTTTTTGGGAGATTAATTCTTACCCAGCTCACTGCTAAGCCCCTGGTTCACCAACATGTATTTTTCCACTTGGCCCTGGCTCTTATACATCACTCACCGCTGTGGGACTTGCCAGGACTGCCCTGGCTGTGTCACTGTCCTTTATCAGCATCAGTCTCTCAGTCTCTTCCCCTTGCAGGCTCTCAAAACATCTCTGATGGAGGTGCAGACCCTGCGTAGCACACCTAAGCCCTGATAGCCCTAGACTTGCTTTTCTCCATCACCGCATGCACATCCTTAAGGAGCTACCCCCAGCCCTGTCGGGTCCTCACACCACAGCCTGAAACGCAGAGCTCCCGTTGGTTTTTCTGTTACATCTAGCAAGATTGGTAAATGCTGGTATCTTGTACAGGACAGGGAGGATATGGGCTCCCCTGACAGCTCAGGGCAAGCGTCCACTCTTTGCCCAGCACGGGGCAGGGATGCTCCCAGGCTGAGCCCCAGGAAGCCCAGAGGGCTCCTGTCCTTCCTACATGGAAAGGACCTTTCCCAAGAGCTGCAGACCTCACTTTACAGGCTGCGTTTACATCCCAGCCTGTGACATGGGAAAAGCATTTAAAGAGATGCTTAAAATTAAGTACATCATTAAGTCTCAGAACTGTGCACTACTTAGGGAATCCCAGGCACTATGGCAAGAAAAATAACCGAGTGCTATCAACAACAGCCCCGCAACAGCTACTTGTGGGGGGGTCTGAGAGCTCTCTGCACCACACGCACCTGCCCCCAAACTGTGCTGGGGTGCTGGCCGCAGTGATGTACCACCCAGCCATGCGATTTCAGAGCCCTGGTTTGCTCAGGGCATGGGCAGGCAGGCAGCCCCTGATGTTCCACACTGTGTCTGAGGACAAGTGAGAGGTGCAATCACCAAGGGAGTGATTTTCAGTCAAGGGCTCAAGACAGGGAGCAGGGAGGAGAAATCCCTGTTCCTCCACTGCTTGCTCAGAACAGAAAGCAACTTTTGCTAGAGCTCAAAAACACTGCAAATGATTAAGGCATCTTTCCCTGCAGGGACAGGCCATTCGCATGGAGCTCCCCCAGCCCCACACCGAAGCGCCCTGTGGTGCACATGTTATCTCAAGGAGCGCATCTAACCCCACGTGCCAGCAGCTGTCTGCAGAGCCGTGCTGCCAGCAACTTCAGGGCACACAGTCAGGCACCCCCTCCCCATGCTGAGACTGCAAGTGGGGGCACCCGGGGGACTCACAGGTGAGCAAGCACGCGCCCTCAGGTCCAGGGGCATGTGCCCCATCACTTAACTTGCACAAACCGGTGCTACCATGAAGCATGGATGAGCCACAAGGAACTTGTGTGACATGCTCCCAAGGGTGGCATCTCACAGGTGAACTTTCACTTCCTCTTTCCCAATCTCCCTTCCAGACGCTCTCACAGCATCTTCTGTCAGTCCCACCCCAGTCCCTGGCTCCCACATTCAGCTCCCATTTGGTTCTCATCCCATCTGGGGTGAAAGCCTGTGTCACAGTGCCCCTTGCAGCATCTTCCCCTTCTTGCTGACACTGAACCTAACCAGCCGCTTCACCCAGCAGGATCTTGGCCAAGCCAAATTATTTTTAAATTCCTGCCTGACAATAATCTGCAGCACACCAGGTGATTCACGGACTTGGGCAGGCAAGCCAGAGGACAAATCATCCTGCTGACACACCAGGTTTCTATTCTTGCTTCCCTTCCATTTCCATCTCATCTTCAGACGTGCCCTTCAGCAGGCACGAGTCAAGCTCCAAAAACACTGGAGGAAAGAGCCAGCACCATGGTCACCTATTCCCAAAACACACCGGGGCAGCACACACTTTTGGTGGGTTACTCTTGGTATTTGCCCTGCTCTAAATCTGCCCTAATCTTTCCCTCAATTAGCCTCTGGAAGAGATTAAACTCTCACATTGCCTAAGGAGCTTATGTGTTGGGTCCACTCCTCCCCAGCACCGTCCCTCCGCCTGAGCCTGACGAGAGCAGGACAAGCTGTTCTCTCCTCCCAGCAACGCAGCCAGACATCAGCAGGTGAACATGACTTTTTCAGCCTATTTCCTTGCTTTTTCTCCTGCCTTCTTGAAAACCTCATTGCTTTTGCCCATCGTGGTTGTGTCTGGGGTAAAACAAGTGTCTAATTTTCTTCGTCTGCTTTGATGCCTTCCAAACTGGGGCCATATTGCTTGAGCAGGAGATTAAAAAGCAGAGACTTTTGCCTGCAGTGTCATTATTTTGATTTGGGATTTGTTTTTTTGTTCAAAGCTCACATTTTGCTCTGGGCTCACTACAAAAATAAAAGAAGAGATCCACCCATGGTAGATGTGGGCAAAACTTAGTCCTTCTTGGCCAGAGAGGGATAGAAATTTTCCACCCAATACAGAGACATGAAGCAGTTGCTGTTAAGAGTGATCCAAAAATATCACCCAACTGTGGCCACATCTTGGGGCTATTTTCATACATTCCCTCTTTTTTTGTTGTTTTTTTGGTGATCCATCTTCATGATGCATGTGGTCAGGTGTGTGGGCAGGGGTGAAATCAGGCACACCGAGCCGTGAATGGCCACTTCAATGCAAAGGCACTAGCGTGCGGATGAGAGGATAAAGCAGATCGAGTTGATCTGGCAAACATGTTGTTGGTATGAAATAATGACGGGAGACATGTTTTGAGACCACAAGAGAAACCGCGGGATCTTGTAATGGCGGAGCCTTGCCCAGATGCCCATGTGTGCCCTGGGCCAGCCATTACCTGCTGTCTTTGGTAGGCGGAGAACGTCCTTTCCAGGTCTTCAAGGTCCAGGATTTTGAACACTTTTGTGTCATCTATGTCAGTCCACACAGTGCCTGCCAGCTTGTTCTGCAAGACAGTGGGAGCACTTCAGGCTGGGGGTCCCCTGCCCACCTGCCCTTACATCAGGGGGTGGCCATCTGGCACTTCTGGTTTCACTGCCCAAATTATTGCCCGGCTTACCTCTGGCAGTTTGGACCAGTTGAAGGACTTGAGGGCGTTCGTTGGCTGTGGGATGCTCTTCTTCTTAAAGGCCATGCCCAGAGGTGCTCCAGGGGGAGGCATCACCCCATCCAGGTGTGGGAGACCGGAGAGAGGTGGGGGACCGCATGGAGGGGGTGGGGGTGGGGGAGGCGGTGGGGGACATCCCCCTGGGGGTGGTGGTGGTGGTGGAGGGGGAAGAAGGGATCCGGGAGCTGGAGAAGGTGAAGGGCCACCAGGAGCTCCTGGTGGCATGGGAGGTCCTCTGGGGCTGGCAGCACAGATCGCCCTCTGGGAGAGAAAGAGGAGGGGAGACTGGTCATACGGAGCTGGGGGACACCACCCAAGAAATGTCCCCATGCCAATTTTTTTTTTTTTTTTCCCAAAATTTAACCAGCATAGGAAGCACTCAAAAGCTTCAGTGCTTCCAACTGAGGTCTGATGCAGCTGGAGAGGCAAAATCACACCATCACTAGGGATGGACATCTTGGTGGCCCTCCCAACAAGCACCTCTCTCAGCCCCCTGTGCAGCTCAGCCCCTAGAAATCACCTCATGGTGTTTGCAGGGGGTTTGGGACTGGGCCATAATGTGGAGGAGGTTCAGGGCCTCACCCTGCTCATCTCATGGAGCTGCGCTGTGAGATCTGCCACCTGCTGCTTGACCTGCTTGTGCTCGCTGGACTCCTTCTCCAGCTTCTCCTTCATCTTATTCAGCGTCTGCATCATTTCTTCCTTCTCCTGGGCCTTGGCATCACACTCCCGCTCCTTCTTCTCCAGCTTCTGTTGAAGCTCAGTGTGCTCTGAAACAGCCCCACGAGATCAATTTTGGGTGACAAACACTCCCTTTTGGCAAACAGCAGTGTGCAGGGGACTAACCCCCATGCTGCCCTGCAGAGAAGCTGCACAGTTAAGAAAAGGGAACATGTGCTGTGCCTTAACACCCCGGCCAGGGCCTCCCCATGAAAAAATGAGTATCTGCTTTGCCCATTTCCTTTGGAAGCCCCATAGAGTGATACTGTCTCAGCCACTCAAAAAAGCCTGTAGAGTCCATGCAGATAAATACACGCATACGTTCTCCATTTAGCTTACCGCACATGCTAAGGTTAAAGTTAACACCATATATCTCTCCATCACTCACCTTTTCGCATTTTTTCTGCTTGCTCTTTCCACTGTTTCACTTCATTTTCATTGACTAACCTAAAAGGAAAAGACATGTAGCACATGAGACAATCCTACCACAGTAAAGAAGCAACCATCATCAGCAAGAAACAGGATTGAGCAAGCCCAGGCAGTGGGATTTAAAGCTCCCAAACTGGTATTTCTAACACCTCTGCTCTGCCTCCCCTGGCAGGGTTTTGCAGTCTGGGATGCAGCGCTGCCTCAACAGCTCCAGGGATGCTGGCTTGTCCAGCCGACATGCAGAAACATCACCGGGTGACAGTAAGTAAGTGATGAATAAGGAACAGTGACAGCAGCAGTCAGGGGAGATAACTCACTGAGGACACAGAGGCTGAGCTTAATTCACCTGCACATTGTGCTTAAGAGGCCAAAGTGATGCCACCTGGCAGGGATAACCCCCAGCCCTGGCCCTCGCCAGAGAGGCTGGCAGCAAAGCCACGGTGGCCCATGTTGGTGCTGCTCAGCAGCCAGCCCCAGGAAAGGCGGGCAAGCACTTACATTCGGACAACATTTTTAATATTGAAGTTTTCCAGGGGAGTGGCGTCGGGGTCCTGCCCTTTGTCACTCTGGATGACGATCTGCTGCACGATCCTGTCGAGCAGCAGCCAGTACTGGACAGTGTTGCCGCTTCTTTTATCTGGAGGGGAAAGAGGGGACAGAGTGAGGGGAGCAGCAGGAAGGTCTCTGCCATCCCCAGGGAGGAGACGTGGGCTGCCAAGCCCCCGGCAGCCGTGGGTTTCCTCGCCTCCTCCCGGGACTCACAAGGCATTTGGAGACAGTGGTGCAGGATAGACATAAAGTGCGGGTACGCCTCGGTGTGTGTCAGCCTCTTCCTCGTCAGCTCGAACATCTGAGTCGCACTTTTGGTGTCGATGTGGACCTGCGGACAGGAGTGAAGCAAGGTCAGGCCATCAGACCGCTGACAGCACCGCCTGTTTCCTGAGACTCAGGTCCAAACCCCACAAGCCATCCCATGTCTCAGGCCATGTAGAGGCTTTTAAAAGGAACCGTGACATCAAGTGCCAGTGTCTGTCATACTCACCAGCTCAAATCTTTTGGCAAATTCCAGTTCATCTTCATTTCTAAGCATTTCAAAAAAATCTAAGTGCCTGAGGAAAGAAAGGGGGAAAAAAAAGACTGTTAAAAGCAGAGACAAATGTGATGATTAATAAATTGCAGGCAGCCAGTCTGGCAGTGGCCCAGAGACAAGCAGGATTTGAAACATCACCCGGATCTTCAGTTTCGAGCTCCCAGTCATTACAGTCTGTCCAAGGAGCCTTTGGGGACGAGGAGGGGAGGAGGAGGGCTGAGAGCATCCCCCAGGCCCCTGATGGCACATCCTTTCCAGATCAACCCTATGTTAGAGTGCAGCAAAACTATGCTGGGGTTTTCCCCTCCTTCACTGGTGACAGCAAAGAATTTCCTCAAAAGGGGCAAGTCTAGACCCACATGCCTTCCCCAAATGCCAAGTCCAGGAACCAGAAAGCAAGGGTGCAAGGCAAGGGCAAAAATAACCAGCAGGCTGGAGGTCACTACTCACCGGTCAAGGGTTGAATTTTCATGCTCTCTTAGTTTATCAATGACTGGCTGGATCCCAAGCATGAGAAATTCGTATCTCAGATGGAGTCTGAAATCCAGGCTTTCCTGCAAAAGACAGTTGTGGGGTCAACACAGAAAGGTGCACACACCCAGAAAGCTCACTGAAGTGAAAACACCCAAACCCACCAAAACACCTCCCTCTCCAAGAGCCCTGGTGCTCACCACGCCTGCCCCCTGGCTCAGGACTGCATTGATGAAGGACATGATGGCTGTCTTGAGGCTCACTTCATCTCGATACCGCCCCGTGCTCTTGTCCAAGTCATTGATCAGCGTCTGCCAGACACACAGCATCAGTTAAATGCCCAGTGACAGCCCCAATGCTGCACAAACAGCCAGGGGACACATACAGGAACAACTCCTCGTGATGCTCCTATAGTCCTGTAGCAACCTGCTGGTGATGGATCATCAGCTGCTGCCCTGCTGTAACACAGCCCACCCCAGCACCCATTTTGGCTAACATCAGGCCATCCAGGTGTGTTGCATCACCTTGCAGAGCTGTGATCCCAGCAACCCTGCACAAACAAGCTTTTTTTAATTTTTTTTTGTGGGTGCTCCCTTAAATAAGGGGTTCCTTACCCAGCTGCAGACCTCATCAGACATGGTTCCGGGGTAATTCCCAGAGTATCTGAGTTGCAAACGGCCATAATAAATCATTTAGATAATAAAGCATTTAGGTATCCAGGAGGAGGAAGAGACACGAATGCCCAACTTCGGGAGCTGAGGGGTGAGTTGAGACCCACCTACCTGAAAACGAGTCCGTTCGCTGGCGTATTTCTGGTAGTGCAGCATCGCCTCCAGTACCTTTTTGTGGCCCCCGGGAACCAGGCACACAGCGCCCATGATTTCCAGCACTGCCACCTTCGTCTTAATATTCTCCGTGCTCAGACTCTGAGCGATTACATTAATACTCTCTGAATGGGCCAGGACGTGAGCCCGGCCCAGGGAGTTGTTCATTAGTGCTTTTATACATCCAATGAGCGAGGTATGTATTTGAGACTTTGCAGTCTCATAGTCCATGCTTTTGAGAAAGTTCAGAATACACGACAAGCCATCCAGGTCGATGAACCGGGTTACAAACCTGTCAGAAAGAGGGGTTTTAGCTCTAAAACCAAAAGCTAAAGGACCCTTTTACCCTCAAACAGGGCTGAGTCATCTGTTTTTGTAAACCCAGGACCTTCTTACATATTTTTTCCTGGACTTTGAATAGCAGAAAGTCTGCAGGACTCCTATGGCCCAGAGACAGGGATAGGGTTGCAAAAATCCATTTAATCAGTGCCCAGTAGTGTAGGCAACCAGGCATCATCTGCACAAGGTTGTCCAGAGCTAGGATATTTGGAAGAGGACCAGCTAACCGAGCCATCAGCACAAGCCCCAGGGTGGAGGTTAGGAGTTTGCAGCCATGCAGCTGCAAAACCTTCCCAGTCCCCAACCTGAGTTCTAAATTTCACTTGCTTGCGACCAGTTTTGCACAGGACTGGAAGAAGCTCCCAAGCTGTGGAGTCACCTCCTTGGTCAGCTGCAGACACCCCAACAGCAGCCGAGACCATGTCCATGATGCCTGTCAGACTCTCTGCTTCCTGCTGCCTCTCCTGCCTCACCATCCACATCCTTCTCCTCCCTTAGGCACATCTCACCAATTTTAAGGGGTTTCTGATTTTTATGATGACTTATAACGCTGCTAAACAGAAAGCAGACAGCAAATGCATGGCAGTGCCTCAGGCAGATTCACTACAGCAGGCTGTAACACTGCATGCTGCTCAGGCATTTTAGGACCTCCCTGCCCGATGCCATCCAGGCTGGGTGTATTCTGGTTTGGCAAAAGGCACAGGCTCGGAAAGCAAATAAACCAAAAACATCCCAGCACTGGGATGATTTTAATTCGAAACAAGCCATGCTGATGCACAGCAACAAAAGGGGTAATTGCAGGCTCAGGAAAAACTGATTTCTCTGCTTCAAAGCCTGTTCTTATAGCCAAAGTCAATAGGAAATCTGATGTTCACTTCCCTGGGCGCAAAAGCAGGTCCAACAGGTAAAATTGTCTATAAAGCCTGCTGGATCCTTCTGACTTCCAGTGAGACAGACTCACAAACCACTTTTAAGGTCTATGGAAAGTTTCATGGCTGGATACCAGCCCTGCTTCCAGGGGACAGCAGGGAGACAGAACCCAAGACGTCAGGGTTCCATGGACATTGGGTGCTCACCCCTGACCCTGGGAATTTCTTACCAAGTACCATCACCAGAACCATTGCAAAAGAGAAACAGAAGAGGGGAATGCAATTACAAGCACTAGTTGTTTCTTCCATAACCAGACCAGGTCATGAAACATTTTCCCATCAGAAAATGTTGACCTGAGGTATCTTAAAGGTTTTGCAGATGTGTGCATGCAGACTCCAGAGAAACTGAATTTAGGAAAAACTACAGACATTCAGAAAGAGTCCCACCCTTTCTTTATCCTCCCCATGAAAACCTCCCAGAAACATTTTTTTTTTCTTGCATTTTATAAAATCCTGAAGATTCATGTGATTTTATTCCTTTAAAAAGTGCAAGAGAAGTTGAAGTTGAAACAAAGGGCCTGGTTGACCAACAAAAACTGGATTTAAAAAAAAAAAAATCAATCTGGAAGGAATTTTTGCATTTTGTTCCAATGAGAACAAAAGCAAATTTGAAAAAAAAAGAAGCTGCCTGATTTGCCTGAACAGATGTGAAGGTCCTGGTGGCTCTCGGTCACTAAAAGGACCAAGGAAAAGGAACAAAATGACAAGAGGTGAATCAAAAAAAGCAAGTAGCGTTTCAGTGTCCTTGCCTCCTTTGTTCTGAGCAGGCCCTATTTATATTTCTACTTAACCCCCTGCCCCACCAAAGGACATGAATCAAGAACCATGACCGTGGTGATAAAGCCATGAAATCGAAGGGAATTGCCTCATTGGTTTTGTCCGCAGTGCAGTCTTCAAACTTTCGATTGTTTTATTCCTCTCCTCCTCGTCTTCTTTTTCCAAAGCGATCAGTGACTTTCTCTGCAAAAGCAGAAAGGCAGATGTGAGAGGGGAGGTTTCCCTGCGAAGCATGTGCCCGAGGAATGGGAGTGCCCACCGCCTGCCGTGCCAAGCCATGGGAGCTGGGGACCCTAAACAGATTCTGGAAGTCTAAAAGTCCAGATCCTTATGGCAATCGCAGGACTCGGGAAAAGGGGCAGTTTGACAAAACCCCAGCAGTCTGCAAAGAGACGGCCTGGACTGGGGACAGCAGGGTGAACGCATCAATTTAGGCTGAAGACGCTGCCTGCACGCACCCAGACAACTCACTAGCACATGTGAAATTAAGCTGCAAGTGTTTGGGGCATCACAAGCCAGTGACACCCCAATCCACATGGGCTTTGGAGCAGAGTCGCTGATGGCCTTGCATCTCCCCGGCCACTTGGGTTTTGTTTCAAAGCAGCAGGAAATGAACATTTCCTGAGCGAGGCTGCAGGAGCCCAGTGCTCTCTTCCCCAAACCAGTTCTCACCCCCCAGCAAGCCCTGGCAAAATGCTGGGCTTCAATGCCCCGAGACAATCGGGACAGCTGGATCTTGAGAGGACACACTTAGCATTGTCCTGTGTGATCATTAAGTTCCAGAGTTAATGCCCTGCAGATAGGAGTAGTGTCACCCCAAATTGCTAACCTGCAACTCATCCAGACAAGCCCATGTTGGAGGTTGCTCGTGACTGTCCCCCTGCAACCCTCAGACTCAGAGCACAGAGAAAGGCTGCAATTCAGGAGAGGAGCATCACAACTCATGGGCTCTGGATGTAAATCCTGGCACGTCCCCTATGACCCATGACTCTCCAGAAAACACACTTGGTAAAAGAAAGAGGTAAATAAGTGCATCACAGTATGTCATGAGCAAGTGTCCAGCTGAATTCTGCTCAGAGATGCTGCAGGTGACATCCGGAGGATGTGAACCTTGGTGTGTTTCCAGGGCGGGAGGGGGCTGTGAGAATGCAAGGGGCTAAGCCAGTACTAACTGGGGGTCCACAGAAGGAAGGTGCTAAATTGGGGTAGGGGAGAAGGGGTGGATCCTTTAGCCTCCCCTGGTACCCATGCATCCCAAGAGGTACCCATGTGCCCCTGCAGAGAAGGTGGGGGGCTCAGGGGATGCCCTGCAGCCAGGAGGGGATGGGTTGCTGCATCTACGCTCGGGGTCAGTCAGGGGGGTCCTGCCAACCCTGTCGCTCCCAGGCCTCCCAGTGTAACCTACCAGTGTGCTCCTGGGTTGGGGACAGTGGCTGCGTGCACAGGATGCCCTTTGCATCTCCCACACTGAATTTCACTATCTGGCTGGTGCTGGGGGCTGGGACCCTGACTCTTGCAGCTCCACCTGGGTAGCACGGCTGCCTGCAGCCCCGTGCATGCAGGCTTGCTCACCCCAACTCATGCAGCCAAGGCCACAGCTAAAGCAACACCCCAGGTGCCTCCTGCCCCATCCGATGGTGCTGGGCCCTTGGAGGTGTCAGGGTGAGCCCCGCCAGCACCAGCTGAGGCTAAGCCAAAGGAGAGAGAAAGGGTCCCAGGAGATATAAAGAGCTGTGCTGACCCCTGCATTTAACCCAGCTCCTCTTTGGCAGTGTGTCACAGAGATCAAAGCCACCTTCCAGGCATTTGGCAGGCTTTGCTCACAAGCTCTGCTCAGGCTCAGGGCTTTTCCTGGCTGGTAGCCCGTGGCCAGCCCTGGGTGTCCGTGCCTTCCCAGAGGGGAGCAGCACACTCCTTCCTGGCTTGCAGCCCCCTGCTCGTCCCTCTGTCCCTGCTCCCCCACCCAGCCCTACCTTCCCTGTCACCCTGGCCCCATGACAGGAGGGCAAACATTGGGGGAAAAAAAGAAAAATACTTTTCTTTCTCATTTTCCATGCTGCTCCCATTCCTAGTGCAGTGGCCATGAACCTCGGCACCTTCAGCCTCCAAAAGCAGGAGTGAGGATGGAGGGGCTCTGAACTGGGCAGCCTTGCAGGAAATAAACTGTATTTCCTACAGAAAACAGCACTATTTCTGTCTTGCCTGGCACGATGCTGAGAAGAAAGCATTTCATAAAATTACACCTAAACACATCCCTCGTGGGACAGGCAACCCGCAGAGTCCTGCCTCACCGTGGCTGCCCAGCACAGAAGGGTGTCTCGGGAGCAAGACACTAGCAGGCATCCATGAAAAAGCACAGGAGCTATCGGCTTCAAAGCAACCGCAGCAGCTTGGTGGCCCAGCAGCATTGCACAATCAAATGGGGACTTTAAAACCCAGCCTGGTGGATTTATACAGAAAGCTGCTATTTGCCATCCACCTCCCAGCCTCCCAGGCCAGGGCAAGATGAAATGCCCTTCCTGCCATAGAAACTACCTTTGTTTTCCAGCTGTATCTGTTGGTCTAATGGAGGATATCCTTAAATACTTTTATCAGGGGTTTCTGAACTGCTGGGACAAATTGCAAGCTAATGCCAACTCCAAATTATTGAGAGGTCCACAGACTCAAAAGGCTGAAAACAGCCAGGTCACAACTTTGTGGCTACAACACTCATCCCCCCCACAGGCACAACGCTGGCCATGCCGCAGACTGTCACCATTACGCTGCTGCCCCATACAGGGTTTGCAAGCACCAAAGTGTTGGGGAAATACTTACAGCAGCCATTGAATTCAGCTGATCGATATAAAATTCCGGCCAGCTGGTGGCTCCTTTATTTTCTTCCTGGTCCCGGAGGGGGCAAAAAAGTGAAACAAAGACAGCAGATTAGTAGAAATAGTGTTAACATCCCCTGCCATTCATGACCTCTGAAGTGCCCTTAAGCTCTTGCATTACTTTATATCAATATAAACGTGACTTTCTACATTCTGAGCTCACCACCAAGAGCTCCAGCTATGGGAACATTACCTGATTTACTGAACTAGCATATTTTATATATGATCTGTTACACCACCTGCCTGTGACCAAACTTGCCCCGCTAATACTGCATCAGTCTTGTGGTTATCAGCTTTGGAGAAACCACACTGAAATTTTACATCCAGATTTCTCTTGTACCAACAATACAGTGCCCTTGAAGGTTTGGCTGCACAGCCCCAATGAATGTGCTTTGGGGGAAAAAAAAGGTGTCTCTTACAGGTAATGAAAAGTGAATAAACATGACATGAACTAGGCTCCACTCTTGCAGCAGAGCCATGACTTACCAATGTCCTAAGAGAGGCTCCAGACACAACAGACAACTCCTCTGGGGGCTTCATTAGTTGTTAGGAGGGAACATGCACCTGACAAAGTCCCCTGTTAAAGGATGTCACCCCTGGGCCCATGATCTATGACACTGAAAAGTGCACAGCCTCATTTCATCATCCGGTCTACAATGCCCTGCATCTGGTGGGACTCACAAGGGGTTTTCAGGTTCTACCATGTTCTTGTAGGATGTGACTGAAGGACCTCTGAGCCCAGCTCAGATAAATTACACTGCGTATCCCCAAGTACTGCTTGGAGCAAGTAGGCAGATTTTGAGGGAATACTTCAAGATCAACCCTTTCGTCCCCTGTATTTTCCTAAAAACTTACACCAAAAGAAGAAAAAGGGTTCACAGCAGAAACGCCATGCAGGTCTAGGCTGTAGAGTCAACCAACACTACACAAATCCCAGGCATCTCCCCTCACTAACCATCTTCAGTTCATAGCCCAACTTGCTGCATGGCTTTTCCCATTCCCTAACTTTAAGAGACGTTTGCAAAGGTCATCCTACACCGCAATCGCCTGAGATGGTGGGAGCTGGATGACCTACTCCTCTGCTCCTACGTCTGTGCGTGCAGACAATTACTGATCCTCCGGCTGATTTCAGCAAGCCCAAGAAGTAGAGTCCCAAATATTTACTGTGGTTCAAGAGGCATACGTGGGAAATGTTCATGCATCCAAACTTCCCAAGATGCAGCTTGCCAAGATGAGAAAACAAGGAGTCAGCGATAGGTAATGTGGATGGGACCCAGCTCCCCCCCAGCAGAGCAGCCCATCCCCGCAGGCCTGACCCTTCACTGTGCCTGGCTCCAGGATGGGGACAAAGGAAGTTTAGGAGCAACAAGGGACCTGGCAGACCCTTGGGCATCTCCTGTGACATGCGGATGGCCAAGAGAAGTTGCTCGTCCACCCTCGTGCCACCTCCAGCCCTCTCCAAGTGGTGTGATCCATCCTGGCAGTAATCAGATCACCCCAGTAGCTGTCCATGCCCTCGGGCAGGCTGCCACTGACAGATGCACATCCACAAGCCTCACTTTTTAAAAATCTTCTATAGATCTGGTAAAGTTTAAAGCAAATAAAGTAACTTTCCTGAGCAAGAAGACTGAATTCAGCCCTCCCTTCCCTCTGCTTTAATAATTTGGGTTGTTCTTCCCTCCTTCTCCTGCCAAGAACCGAGGTTTTGAATAAAACACTTGATTCACCTGCCCTCCACATTTGATTTTATTTTCACCCAAGTGGGAATCAGCAGAGAGCAAGAATTTTTTTTGCAATGTTAGAAAAATAACAAAAAAAATCTGTCCTACCCATGCTACTGCCAAACCTAATAAACCTGAAGGAGGCCCCACTGCCTGCCTCTGTGTGGATGGAGGTCCATTCATAGTCATGCTCTGACAATTAGTTTTTGCCAGCAACAAATAAAACCATCCCCATCCTGTCCAAATAGTGCTTAAAAAAAGGGAAATGCTCATCTGCTGGCTGAGCATGCAACACACAGCCTCACGGAGAGAGACAAGGATGTCTTTGGTCTTCTTGCAGCCAGGAAAAATGGGATGCACTGGCTTCTCTCCACTTTCCCCTCTCCTGAACACTCGCCTCCAGCAAAGGCAAGAGGATGGAGGGGCAGAGACCTCTTGCCATCTGCTGGCAAACGGACTTGGTGAAGCAATCCTCCCCGGGAACATCTGGCTGCCCATCCTGACTCATTTCTGGCCACGTCTGGGATCACATGCAGGGGCTGTCACCTGCTAGCATAGTCTGGCCACCTGAAGCCATAGCCAGGGGGAGGTTACCACTGTGGTGGGGAAACCCAATGTCTTCCCAAGGGGCTGGGAAGAGGACACCCGCTTGAGGCTGTCTGGTCAGTCAGAGCTTCCCACCACTGGATTGTGCGGAGAAATACCTGCCATGTCTGCAGGAATCCTGGCAGCTGGCATGTCCGCTCACACACAGCCTGGTGAAAGACATCCAGATTGTCACAAAGATGCTCAGGAGGGTGCCAGGAGGCTTGAGAAACAGGGGTGTAATTTATATTTACAAGTAGAACGGAAAGACACAAAATATACCACCACCCCCTGTGGAGCTGAAGGAAGACCTTCTGCTTCTCCTGAGGGGTGGGCAAAGTAAACTGTCATATTTTGCAAAGTATTTGTCACCCCAGGGAAACACACATCATTTCTGCAACCTCTGGGTTAGAGCTATCTGTTTAACCCAGGTGGGACCACCAGTCCCTGGGAGCAAGGTGGGAGCAGGATATGGGGAACTGGCCATGGCCAACCACCAACGGGGACGTGGGGATGTGAGGTCAGGCTGCACCCGATGGCAGGTTCAATCTGCAGAGCATTGCTTGCATTATTTCCCTGCAACCAAAGGGCAGTTTCTTGGTGCCAGCCCTATTCAGCGCTGCCCACCTGTCCTGCTGGATGATCCCATCTTTCCTCAGAGGTGCCAAGCAGCTGGGGTGAGGCCCATGCCACCTTCCTGTTCGGTGACGATCCCATCTAACACAGGCAGCCAGGTCTTTCTGGTTTCTCAGCTCAAATCTCACGCCTTCCTAAAGGACACTCCCATCTGCTCCGGTGTGCAAAAGCACACCCCTCCCTGGGACACACTTTCATACACAGCATACTGTCTACATGCACCAGAATCAGGAGAGAGCACGTACATGTAGCAGAGGCACCGAAGAAGAAGGGAGGGATGCTGGGAGCCATGAGCCCCATGCATGTCTGCCAACCCACCCCTCTGAGCCATCCTACATTCTGCCATGTGAAGGCTCTGCACAAACCCTGCAAAGCCTGTGGGCAAAGATTGTGATTTTCTCAGTTTTCCTGCCCCAATTTAGAGGCTGGCATGAAAACAGTGCCCTGGGGGACGGTGGAGTCATGGCACCCACATGCGCCTTGAACATGGTCAGAAAAGGGACCAGGTCCTGTCGCCTCCTGGAAACATCACTGGAGGTCCCCCCATCACTCTGAGATACCATCAGCACCTCTTAAGAGAAGCATCCCTCTCCCTCCAGTGCTCCCAGCAGTGACACCAACTGGGAAAGGTGTCAAAATCCCCACCACAGCACAGCACCAAGAGTTGTTCAGATGCACCCAGCCAGGACATTTGGGCAGGGAGCAAAACCCGTGCTGAGGAACGGGGTGGGAAGGCAGCGGGGCCAGCTCATCCCGTATTCCAGGACCTTCCCGCGTGGTATGAACACCTGCGAGGCAGGCAGGGATCTGGACCTGCTGCTCGTTTAGGGCTGAAAAGAAGCGGTGGAGCAAAAAAATAAAGGTCTCCGGAGGGGGCGGAGGGGAGGCTGAACAACAAAATTGGCTAAACTGCTCATTTATAATTAACGTGCTGCATTATAAATATTTCCCTTTGCTCTGCTCCCTTGGGCTCTTGCATTTCCTCCCTGAAACCCCCAATTTAGAGAGCACTCTCAATTAAGTGCAGCAGAACCTCATTAATTCAGATGAGCAGCCGGGCAGGCTCGTTGGAAAGCAGCTTCCCAGGCAAAGGGAGACTGCACAATAAAGCAGGCAAAGATCAGGGCACGGCTTCCCCTGGCATTGCTCAGTGGTAATTACTGTGGCTAATGGTCTACAGCACACTGATAAGTGTCCTTTAGTGCATTCGGTGGTGGTAAAGAAATCTCCCTACAAAGCGACGAGCCTGGAGGGAAGTGACTCACAAGGCTTTGCTCAGAGGCAGGAGGAGGGAGGAACCTCTCCAGGGCACCACGGGTTGAAAGGGTGAATTTGTAAAATGGTTTCTCAGCAGCCAGGGTGGGTTTTGGGCATGTGAGTTTTGCAGCCTGCCTTTGACAACGGGCGCTCAGATGTGGAGCAGAGTACCACCGCTGTCAGCTCTCCAGGATGCTCCATCGCATTCCGTCCAGCTGGCACCAGGGACACAAACATCTCCCAATTTCTTCTTCTCTGGGCTGTGTTTAGGTCTCTCCTGTGTTCGCTTGCTTCTCAAGAAGCACAGAAGTGAGGGCTGATGGAACCCTGCTGACAGCCCAGCAGGCTGATGGCTGTAATTGCACAGTGCAGGGACAGGTATCCCTTCTCATTTGTAACATCTGCATCAACAACCCTCGCTGTCCTCTAGGAAATGGCCCCAATGGACACACATGCTCTGCTGTAAAAATTAGGAAATGCTAAAGCCGTGCAGCCAAGGGCAATCTTTGCCCTGCCCCCTCCTTCATTTTCTACCCACTCCCCCTGACACCCACTTCTTCCTTCCAAGCAAAAATACAAATCACATCAGCTACGACCCCGCATCGCTGCACCTCCTCCTTGCCTCTGCTGCCCTTCACCCCTGGGCTTCATGCACCGGGCTGATAGATGCTGCTGCTTGGCTGTTTCACACCTCGGTGGCAGTGGTGGGGGGTTGTCGTGGTGTGAACCTGATGAGCAAGCTCCATCCCCTCTGTCGGCGCCAGATGCCACAGGGAAAGCAGCACCCAGTCAAGACACCTCATTAGCGGGAGCTTTTCCAACTGAAGGTCACTGAACTGCCAGCTCCAGCCATCCCTTTGCTCTTCCTGGGGAGATTTCAAGCTCCCCAGCCCTGCCATGTGTTGGTGACAAGCCTGACACATCCACAGCCCATGTGTCTGCCCCTTGGGGTGTCAGCAGCTCCCACAGCCAGAAGTGCCCTTGCTCTTCCCAGTGACCCTCCTCAGGACACTGGGCAGCAGCACAGAGGAGCTGGTGGCTCAGCCAGCTGTGGCATGAAAGCCGTTTACGGGCTAGTCTTGGCCCCATTTGGGAACCATTATTTACACATGGAAGGTGCATCTCCATGAGCTCCTGTTGCTCTGACCTGCAGGAATGCAGCTGCCAGGAGCAATGCACTCTTCTGCTCGCAGAGTGTCCCCATGGGGGTGGGGAGAAAGACACCTGTGAAGCTCCTCAGTGCTTTCAAATCAAGCTTCTGGTGACACCTTTTAGATGCCCAGCCTACAGGCAACATCTCCGTCTGATCCAACAGCCTCCTGCCCACACTCACAGCCCATGGTGGTGGTGTTGGATCTGGAGCTGCTCTGGGATAACTGCGCCCCGGAGGGCAGCTGGCTGGGTTCTCCAGCTGCCTGATGTCCAACACACCAGGTTAGATCCTTCAAGGTGAAACCAAGTCAGAAGAAAAGGGCTGGCTTGCAGCAGCCAGATCCAAGGGGTTAAAAAAACACAGCAAGGGGTTAAAAAACCCAGTCCTCTTCACTTGGCACCTGCTGCAAAACCAGAAGCAATCCCCTTCGGTTTTATGCATCCTCCTGATTGCATTTTTATTTTGCACAGCGTTCCCCACCCCTCCTTGCTGCTCCATAACCGTCAAGCAAGGGAAAGCTGGAGGCAGCTGGCAGCCCACCACCTTTCGGACACCCCCCCTCCCTTCCTGCCGGGGATGATCCACCTGGATGCTGTTTGCAAGGTCAAAAAAGAAGCAGACAGTGGTGCGGATGGGTTTTAAAACCAACAGGTCTGCAGTCTGCACGGGAAGTTTAAATCCAGCCCAGCTCTGCCGACAGGCATGTGCCAGCAGAGGTTTTGGCCCACCATAGACCTCTGGGTCTTCCTTGTGCCTCCAGCCACTTGGCTCCCCCAGGTATCCCTGCAACAAAACCCAAATGATGCAACTAAAGCTGCTTCCCCATGGAGTGATGATTCAAAGGGCTGTAACTTCATCAGATTCTCCCCGAGTTGGGATCTTGGGGTCCGAGCCATCTCATCCCAGACCACTCTGGTTTTCCACATGCTAACACTTCCTATATCCTCTCCTCTACAAATACACACATGCCCTTGTACAGTTTTCCCAGGGTTTAAAAATTATGCTCCCCATAAGCAAATATAGCATGACCAGATGCCTTTCGTAGTCAGCTGGTTCATTGTTTGAAAAGCTTCGCTTTAAAATCCAAAAAGATTGCTAACAGATGCATTTTTTGGCCGGAGAGGGAGAAAAACCTCGCTTAAACAAAAGTGTGTTGTGATTGGAACTAAAAAGAGAATTACCTTTAAAGATAAAAACTATAAACATTTCCTATTGAAAAATACCCCCAGCCATGCAAACAGACTGTTTCTCTCGGTCAGCTCGAGAAAATGACACCCAAGATGATATTTCAACCTGTTGCTGCAATAATGGCAAGTATATCAGGATACTCAGGGGCCATAAAATGTTTCTCATCCATCCCAGGTGACCCAGGAGCATGGCAAAAGGCCGAGCTATTTTTTCCTCCTCCCCTTGCATGCCATCTTTGTCAGCTTTTGCTCTTAGTTCTCCTGCTGCAGCTTTTTGCTTGATTTTTTAAAAAATAATTGATGTTTTTTAAATGAAGGCAATAGATGGAAACACAAGCCCCGTGAATGAGGGGCAGGACTCAGTTACAAGTGGAAGAGTGAGCTGGAAAGCGAAGCTCTCTGGAGGGAGCGAGTGGAAGGTGCAGTTAGAGAGGAAAGAGGCTGCCTGGCTGGGAAAAATAGTATTACCGGAGAGTCATCACTCATTTCCCTATTTATCACATTTTTTCCCATTCTCCCCTGTAAACGCACCATCATTGCCTTCCAATGAGAAGGGATCCTGGTTTCATATCTGATGTCTGAGGAAATTTTAGATGTAAGTTTTGCTTGCAGGGGACAGCTTAACACTGCTGAGAGCTACACACCCAGCGTTAAGTGATGCCAGTGGGTTTTCAACACAAGCTTAAAGAGTGCAGCATCACTTGGCATCCCTGCAGGTCATTTTTCCCCTACCCTGGCTTTACAGATGCTCAGAGAGCTCAGCTGAATCAAAAGGGAGAGGGGCAGCATCAGATCCTGCATTTGCCTGAGCTGGTTTTCACTACCAATCCTTTCCACTTGGTTATTTATGCTGAGCTTCTGCCTGAACACCCCTTATCCACCCATATTTGGAGGCTCATAAAAATTCCCCGGCAAGCTGCTTTAATAGCTTGACGTTATGTACATTGGCTGGCAGGAGCCAAACCTCCTGTAATTAAGAGGTGCTGCAGAATAAATGCAAAGTGTTAATTATTAACTCCCTTTGGTGAATGGCCTCCTGAGAAAGGCCATCCTGAACCACCCTCTTCCACTGAAGCAAACCCGCAGCCAAAGAAACGATAAAACTGGAAACCCTCCTGCTTCCTCCTTGTGCTTCCGAGCAATATCCTCTCCTGGAGAGCGGGGCCAGCAGGGAGTGAAATATTTCGGGATGAGGTATGAAACGAGTCATCATCCAGAAATACCACTTCTAAAAGCAGATTTCATCCTGCTGTTAATGCATCTCCACCTTCACATTTTCCTGCTTTATTACAGCCGTAGAGGGGGATGATGACTTCAAAGAAGATCTCTCCAATAATCCTGACCCAAGCGCTGCACGGCTGCTGGATTTAATGCAGACCTCAGTTCCCGTTCGGGTCACTGCCGACAGACTCGCCAGCCCCCATCACGAGACGCTTTTTATCTTTTTAACTCTCTGTTTCCCCCACAGCCCCCAGAGCATCACAGGGTGATACAGGTAGGCTGGGACCATGAGGAGTTCATCTAGTGCATCCCCCTGCTCCACAGAGGGTCAGGGCTGGGATCAGACCCAGTGTTTCTATGGATGGAGAATGAAGGAGACAAACCTTCGCCCTGCCAAGCTGGTACTGTGGGCTGGGATAGAAACAGCTGCTTGCAGGGCAGAGAAACCAGGATACAGGGCTGCAGGCCAGGGAGAAATATTCCAGGGGAGGAAATATGCCTGGGGAATAGCTGGTTTTCCCTTATTTCCTCTCAATGAGCAATGCGAAGGCCAGGTGCTGCCAGGTCCCTTTCCAGAACAACGCAGCACAACAAAATGTCTCATTTTGGTCACCTTTTACCAAATCATGGGAATATATAAAACATGCAACAACAGGGATGCACTCTGGAGAACCGCATGTGGTTGATGACACCGCCGGCAAAGCAGAAGCGCCAGACATGGCACACGGCAGCAGGGAATGTACTGAAAGGACAGATATTCAGATGCTTTCTGTGCTGCACACACCTTTGCTGTTGATGGAGGCAGGGGAGTGCCCTGGCTGCACAGGCTACAGCCACAGCGCGAGATATTTTGGAGCCCAGCAAAACTGATTTTTGAGGAAAATCCCCAGGAGAAGGCTGGGCAGTGTTTCTGTCCTGCCTTGTGCTGCTCTTTCAAGGTGGAGCTTGTTGCAACTGGTCTCTGTGATTGTGGTGGGGGGCACTGCAACCAGCACGAAAATGGGGAAAATGCTAAAAATTAGGAATGCCCCAAACTGGGGCTTTTGGACTCAAAGTCTGACCAAAGTCACCTGACTCTTAAGAGTTTGTTTCCAACAGGAGCCAAAACTGGCAGCAAAGGAAAAAGCAAAAACTGCTCAGGGGTCAATTTTGGATCCTTGGTAAGTCAGGCAGCTGCCTGCGACTGATGTCTACTTTTGCCAGTCCCTGGGACCCACCAGGCGAAACTGGGTGTTACCAGCATTTCAAGTGACGACTTGCTATTAAACACAGGCAGGCTAAAGGGTTTGGGCACATCCTGGACTCCCCAAATCACCGCCGCTCAGACTGCAGCCAAACCAAGGTAGGACCCCTGCCCTGTCTCAGCTCCACTGCCCCAGCCAAAACCCAGCCATTGCTCTCAACTAGAGAAGCCCAGCCGCCTTCCTCAATGCCAGGCTACTCTGTAGGTGATTTGTCTTCATAAAAAAATAGGTACATGGGTAAAATTTACACAAGCCACTGGGATAGCCACCAATGTTTCTGCTGCCTACTGGTCCTCATCACATAGGAACAGGACTGCCTAGAGCCTGCCATGCATACAGACATGTTCTTCAGCCCAGGTGATTCCTGGCTTCCTCCACTGCTGGAGCCTTTGTTGATACAGTCTCGCTCATTTTTAACTAAAAAGCAGGAGAAAAGCATTTGTCTCTACCAACACATCTCCTTCAGAGCAAGCAGTGGCACATAGGCTCTGCAGCTCACCAAAACACTATCATGAGTGGCTGAGAGCAGCCAGAGGAACAAGGACCAGAGCAGAACAGCAGCCAGGATCCAGCCTCAGATGGGCAGCTGCTCCGCGGACCTCTGAGGATGCCACAGGGAGTTTTTGTGGCTCCTTCCTTCAACACCCCTCAGGAGCAGGGAGTTTCTCAGCACGGTTTTTAAAAAGCCGTGAGCACAAGGACATACTGGAATAGGCAAGAGGCACCATCAGCTCCATCTAAACCTCTCCTTGGGAGATTAGATAGTGTGTAATCTCCACTCACAATAATAATTACATGGCTTTGCTTCATTTAAGTTTCCGTTGTCTTCCCTTATCCAGACGCACTGGAGCACAGCTCTGCTTATCCAACAGGCAGTGACGAGTGAGCATCCCCTGCCCATTTTCTTGTCGATTCAGACCAGTGCCTGTAATTTGTTAACATCTCTTCTCCCCTCCAATTTAAATCTCGGGCATGGCAGGCCTCTGTCTAACAATAATACAGGGATTTCAGGGGTATTTATGAGAGGCTTAAAACTTAATCCTACATGAGCAAGGTAAGCCTGCTCTTGGCCTAAAACGCGGCTGGAAAATCTGGTGCCATTGCTACAGCAGGAGAAAAGAGGCATTAATGGCAGCAAGCGCCCTTCGAGCGGGGCCAGGCAACCACCAGCACTGCCAAGCCAACTCCTGCAACCAGGTTAGGGGACACAGCAGCGAATTTGGGAACTGAATCACAGAATCATAGAATTATAGAACAGTTTGGGTTGGAAGGGACCTTTAAAGGTCATCTAGTCCAAATCCCCTGCAATGAGGAGGGACATCTTCAACTAGATCAGGTTGCTCCAAGCCCTGTTCAACCTGACCTTGAATGCTTCCAGGGATGGGGCATCTACCACCCCTCTGGGCAGCCTGTTCCAGTGTTTTACCACCCTCATTGTAAAAAATTTCTTCCTTATATCTCATCTGAATCTACTCTCTTTTAAAACCATTACTCCTTGTCCTATTGCAATGGGTCCTACTAAAAAGTCTGTCCCCATCTTTCTTACAAGCCCACTTCAAGTATTGAAAGGCCACAATAAGGTCTCCCCAGAGCCTTCTCTTCTCCAGGCTGAACAACCCAAACTCTCTCAGCCTTTTCTCATAGGAGAGGTGTTCTAGCTCTCAGATCATTTTTGTGGCCTCCTCTGGACCCACTCCAACAGGTCCATGTCCCCAGTTGGGGGCATTTCCCTCACAGGCCTCCTTCCATCTACTTGTGAGATTGAGGATTTTTGCCTCATTTCTGCCCATTGCAGTATGCCCTGCAGGATCTCTGCTTTTGCCAAGGCTGGAAGGGAAAAAGAGTCCCAGCACAGATAGCTGGAAATAACTCCTGCGCCAACATACAGGGACAAAAATCTTCAGTTTGCTGGTGAAAAAAGAGTGATTTTGGCCACTTCACAGGCTGCCTGTACCTCATGCTGCTTGGGCTGCATGCCCGCAGGAGCAAAAGCAAATGTAACTCGGCACTGGGAAGATGTCTGTGCATGTTTTCAGCTTGAGAAATTCGGCCACGAGGGCATCGCAGAGAGGACACGTCACGCTGGGAGCTGGGAGCTCGGCAGACAGATCAGCAGCTCACATCAACCCTCCTCTCTTATCAGCGGTATCTCAGTTACACCCGTGAACCTAAAGCCCTTCATCGCCCCAGGGGTGACACAGCTTCACTCTAAAAGCAACCTCCACACCACAGGGCTAAACCTCTCACTGGCTTCCCCAGCAGTGCTTTCCATTTGTGCCCTCCTCTGGGAAAAGTTGGTGGGAGGACAAAAATGATGCCCAAGACTGTTTCATGGCAGCAAACTGTAAAGCCAGGGGAGGGGGATGCTTTCAGGCAGGCTGTAATCAGGCCCCCAGGCATCAGCAAAGAACAGCGGGGCCATGAAAGATGGTGATTGGAGCAGTCTCCCACCACCGCAATGCCAGCCTCAGTGGCCACAGAGCTCCACGCAGCCCTGCTTGTGCTGGCAGGGACAAGCACGGGGTGGGGGACACCTGTGCGGGGACACCTCCTCCAGCGTGAATGGGCTCAGGAGGAAGAGCTATGCATTTTGGAGACTGAAGACCTCGCTGGTTGCCCTCACTTCCCCAGGGAACAGATGCATTTCTTTGACACTCCAAATACCACTCAGCATCGCAATAGAGCTGTGTTCCTACCCACATTTCCCCAGCCTCCATGGGAGAGAAGGGGCTCAGCTCCCCACCACAGTGCAGACAAGTCTCTTACTTTCTTCTTGCTGCAGTAGATCTGCCACTTCTTCTCTGCCGGCAGCGCGAACATGGCCTCTCTGTGCTTGTCCGTGAGGTCAAGTTCATCCTGGAAAGGGGAAGAAAAAAACCAAAAAACATGCAACATGAGTACACAAACGGGTGATGGCACTGACACAGCCCCCCAGATAAGCAGCGTAAATCAATGTGGGGCCACACCACAGTGCAGCGGTAGTCCTGCAGCATCGCCCCGTGACCATTGATTTGTCAGGGCAATGATGCTAATTCTCATCCTGCTGTTGCTGACCTCCCCCTGACTCCTGGGTTCCAGCCGGCTGCTGGGAGGATGGGGCTGCAAACCTCCCTGCCTCGTTCCTCCCAGACACTGCCTTCATTGCTTTTAAAGGCAGCAAGTGTTTTAGGAAGGATATCCATGAAGCCGTTACAGCTGCCCGCAAGATAGCCTTGCACAGAGGACTGAGAGCTCCAGATGATAGACCACATCCAAGACATGTACAGCAAAGAACAATTCAAATAGGACTCCTCTGTTTTACCACCACTGATAACTGCTTCCCTGAGCACCCCAAGTGGTCCAACCCATTTCCATCGCTGACACCCTCATACCATTGAAAATGGGGGTTTTTTGGCTTTTGGTTTCTCTTCCTATAACTAAAAATAGGCAGCTCTTTTCCTAATATCTACAGTTCATAAAAAGGTACACCCTTTCCATCAAAACTGGACTACGTATTGCCTGGCAGAGATAAAGTTGTCTACTGACTGAAACCTTTATTGGTTTATCTGATGTTATTTTAAAGGACACATCCATTTTCGTCTTGGAGGCTCTGTTAGCAGCATGCCCTCCGCCAGGATGACCGAGTATTATCAAAGCCTCATCGCTTCCTGGAGCTAGATGTAGGTCAAAGCTTTTATCAGAGAACTAAATAAAACATTCAGGCAGGGCTGGGAGGCTTGTTGCTAAAGCCAACATTGATCTTACAACCATGGATGTCTCTTAAAATCACCACCACTGATGACAATCCTTGCGCCGGAGGGGTGTTGGTGCAGCAGTGGGAGCACTGGAGATGCTGCAGAAGGTCACAGGAAAGCCCTGCCATGGCCTCCAGCCAACTCATCCCACCCAGCCAGTCAATTTAATTAAGAAGATCCCTGTTAAAAATTACATACTTAATTCCAGAAACTAAAAAGAGCAAAAAACCCAAAACCAAACAAACCCACATGGAGACTCATTAAAGTTTCCCTGCCTGAATAATAATGCCTATCAATTAAAGCTGGTAGCCCCTGGTACCCCAATCAAAGGTAAAAGCCCCATTTGGTGATGGCTGAGCAAGATGTCTATGGGGAAAGATGGGTCCCTGCACCAGCAAGCCTGCAGGACATGAAGAAATTCAGCTGATCTAATTAAAGCTCATATTGCACCAGTAGTCAAGGAAGGGAGCCTTTAGCTATCTTGTAACCCAAACCCAAGGGCCCTCCAGCACAACACACAGAGACGGAGGGCTGCAGACAGTCCTGAACATCTCGGAAAGCCTTATACATCTACCTCAGGTATTGATTTCACTTCTTGATGAAATTACTCCTCAAAAGGAAAGGTGTTGTGGAGCTTTTTCCATTACATACACATGGAGGATCTTTGCCTTGACTTTCCCCCCCCATATCGACTGACTCCTCACACCAATGTGCTGCACAGAGCTGATGGTGGAGCTCTGGAAACAGACTTGCAAGACACCCTTATGACAGAAATAAACATGCTGCCACAACAGAGACTTGGAAAAAAGTGAGGACTGAGAAAGCCTGAGCCAAATCTGAGACACCTCTCCTCCCCCTGCACCCAGAGAGGAGAACCTGGTTTAGGGACTTCTCCAACGAGTGCCGCTTTCAAACCTCCCCAGGTCCTTACAATCTGGGAGGTCAGGGATTCATATCCAGCAACCGATCTCCTCCCCCACCTTGGGCAAGTCTTGTCACCCTTCCATGCCTCAAGACAGAAATTGGACTTGATGTCCTTTGCCGTTGTCTCCTCAGGCTACATGTCTGTCAGACACCCAGGCTCTGCTTCAGCCCCAGTTCAGCAGATCTAAAGGCAGACAACAGGATGACACCTGACACAGGGACCTGGCTGAAATTCAGCTCGTTGGAAAAGGGCATTTGGGCATGTGGGAGAGGACGAAGGTCTCCTGATAAATACTCATCTCTGCAGTGAGGGTTTGAGCAAGTGCAGGAAAGTGCTTCCCCTGCAACCCTGTTCCCCTGCCACATGAATCTGGGATTCAGGCATGAAAGCACCAGCCACGCACATTTGTACTTAGGCTCGTAGAAAAATATTGAAACTTTCAAAGTACCCATACCCTAGAAGTACAACTTGTGCAAACATGAAGATTTATTAAACAAGAAAAAAATATCTAAACTGAGCTGAAGCCTATGTGGGAGCAAGAAGGGATAGAGCAGAAGAACATACTAGGTGCCAGTACACGACAACGTGCAAATACATCCAAAAAAGGTGCAGAAACGCTTCTGAGACCCACACAGCCCATTTTGTTGTGCCTCAGCTCTAACATGTTCAGTCATCACAGCCCTGCATCACTCAGCAACACCTACCTAATGATATCTTGCAGGATGCTTGGGAGAGGTGTTTAAACAAATACTATGCAGCACTGAGTGAATATGAAAATCCTCATAATCAAACAGTGACTAATGACTGTTATTCTGAGTTGTAACAGCGACTTAGCCGTGAAGAGTCAGGTCTTTGCTGGTTTTATGTGTATGGGGATTCCTGCACCCACCTCCAGCCCTTTGCTTACGCTCACTGATGGCTACCTCCATACTCCTTGGCCCCACACAGACTGCTCAGAAACTGCCCTTCAAAAGATGAAGAGAGGACAGGAACATCAGCCATCTTTCGGGGGCTCACAGACCACTGTACAAACACAGCTCTGACAAAGCCTTTAGCAATTGCACGGTGGTGTTGTAGCACAGCAGAGAAGCCATGCACAACCTCAAACCAATATGTGCCTTCAATTAATAATCATAAGCTCGATAATTAGGTGATTCTAACTGGCAATTAATTTTATAGGCCATTTGCAAGTCATACACTCCCGCTACAGCGTGCAATGTTGGCGGCTGTTGAAGACTGACAACACAACCGGTGGGTCTGTGTTCCTTAGCCCTGCAGCCCTCACTCCTCACTTTAGCCACCTTTCACAGCTCTGTCCCTTCCACCTGGCTGCCTCCCATGGCAGGATCTGCCAGCTTCACTATTTTAAATATTTTTCTGGAATCGGGTCAAAGGCACGTAAAATAACAGCCTCATTTTGCTACCAAAAGGAAGTCTCTGCCCAGAGTGTTTTTACTGGAAAGAGATACGCTACTCTTAAATATTTATCCCGTACAGTTAAACTATTCACCTTTAGATCAGGAAACATGTTTCCACATTAAATCTTCATTTGAATATGATTTTTTTTAAAAAAAAAACAACACAGGGGAGATTTGATTCTCAGCGTGTATTTGCTATTTCTAGGAGGTAAAATACTTCCGTGTGGCTTGCTTTCCTGACAGCTCTCCACTCAAGTCAAGCAAACCTCCCCCTCTCTGAGCATGGCATGAACTTCAGTGAAGGTGATCCCACACCGTTCTCCTACATCTACCTTAAGAACACATGGCTCAGCTCAGCACGCTGTGAGCACGATCCTATGGGCCAAACAAGTTTTTATTAAGTGGTCTATACCTTTCCCTTGGAGGACACAGAGCAGCACTCAAGGGGAGATGTTCCCACGGTCTGTACCTCCCTGAGCTGTCAACTGGGTGGTATGAGGAGCCCAGGACACCAGAGGTCCTCTGGTCCAACTGCCTGATCAAGCATGGCCTAGAGGCACTGCCCAGGACCATGTCCAGATAATTTCTCAATATCTCCAAGGAGGGAGACTCCACCACCCCTCTGGTTTGCAGCTACCATAGCCTTCAATCACCTCCTGAAGGCAAAGCCAGATCAAAGCGAGGCACTGCTGCTGGAAAAAATGTTTGACCCTTCCAGCAGAAAGGGCAGCAAGTCCAGCCCCAGACCCACAGTACGGTCCTCGGTGCAAGCTCCTGTCCCTACCACTTCACCCATGCCATGGTGGACATTTTAATGAGCATCTTCTACGGGTTGAGAGCCACAGGCTTTAATGGGAGCAACAGCAGGAAGCCAGCAGGATGCTGCAAACCTTTTGACTTGAGAAAAGACCTCCAGGATGGGCTCTCAGAGCTGGGTGAGCCTGAGTGCTGCCCATCCATGGCCCCAACACCCCAGCACAACCATCATGGGTTCTTCCCCTACATCCCACAGGTCCCACGGGCCACCAAACATTCTGCAAGAAGTAGCTGGGGAGTAGAGATTAACTAAGGGACAACTCCCTGTGTAGGAGTCTTCACCCTCAAAATTTCTTCAGAGGTTGTAGGAAAAAAGATGAAAAAGTTTTAAGTCTAATGTACCTTTCCTGCTGATAAATTGTGTAACCATAATACATGGAGGAGATGGGGGAAAATAAGGAGGTCATCCATTGCCATAATTGAAATAAAAATTAATTAAAATTTGCTGGCTTGTTCTGGGTTTATATAAACATACGTATGTGTGCATATATATATATACATGAACGCACACACACACACAAAAAGACATCACCAGATCAATAAATGACCAACATAATAAAGAGCAAGTGAATTTACTTCTGATGGATGTATGCACAGAGTTTAGAAACTTCTGTGAGACTACAGCACGTAAAGGCAAGATCTCCTGCGTCCTCAAACAAAGCTTGAGAGATCCAAGATTGTTCAAAAAAGAAAAAAAAATGGAAAGAAAGAAACAAGCAGGAACTTTTTGGTAACATTTGGCATTAGCTGGTACAGCATGGGAATTAAAAAATAAGTAAGTAACAGCCTGTTGAAGCCTGCATCAGCTTCCTTTCTCAGGGTTCCTATCGCTTTTTCACTCTCTTCCAGGCATTCTTCTACAAGTTCATCAATTTGATTTATCCCAGAACGCTGCAGTGTCAAGGGAAACAGCACTCAGCATTTTTCCCCCTGTACCTCATCTAACCTTCTTCCACCTTCTTCCCATATGGCCAGCTGGGCAACTGCCCGCCCGCTGCTGCCAGCCCTGACTGCCATGAACCTCCACCTCAGAATCATCTTAGCTTGTTATTTTCTTTTTAAGCAGTTTTCCTAAAGAAACAGACTTGATCAGTGGCTGTTACAGTGTAAACTACCGCCTTCACACACATCCTGCACTGTAGGAGGAGCTCATCTATTTGCAACATTTATTTAGGTGATTACAATTCTCAACCTATGCAGATTTATCTTAGGGTTTTTTTTTCTAAACAGGAAGGTAGTGGATGAAGTCTTTTATTTTTAGTATTAGTAACAAAAATGCCTCCTCCCTAGCATGTCTTTTCAGTGATAGGACCTTTAGAACTTAAAAACAACTCCTTAGACAAACCAATCCCAAATATTATCACTGTATTTTTCTAATTTACCCACAACAACCAGCAGCTGGAATTACAGAACATAAACAAAAATCAACTATTCGTATTTCTTAATGAATAAGCATAACAGATAGAAATTTTTTATTAATTTTGCCTTTATCATGTAATAAATTTTTTGAATAAAGGAAATTGCTTACAGCAAGGGAATGAGTAGCAGCAACAAGGAATGACATGTAAGCACTTCTAAGCGCTTACACCTAGTCAACCTCTTCCCACATTGAATTTTTAGTCCCAGATTGGAAGAGAAAATACCCCAATCCACCCTGCTCTGCAGCTTTCAGTTATTGACCTGAATGCACTGGACAGACGTAAATAAAATATATATTCCTTTCTTCTTCTGCAGGAAAGATTATGGCCATCAATAGCTGATTTAACTCCTCAATAAACTCTAGCTGCAGCTGGTTCATGTCCCCACCAGTTCAAACACCTAACTGAGGCAGACAGCATGTATTACTTCAATATTATTTCATTTAATTAATTATTTTAATAGGCTAAAGGTTTTAAAGGTGTTCATATTCCAATACTAATGTCTTTTAAAAGACAAGTATCTACTTAGGTTTCTCAATCTTTTTTGTTGTAATATATATCTATAACTGCATATATAATTTTTTTTAAATTTATTGAGCTTGGCCTTTTGTGACCTTTTCACCGACATCATCTGGAAAACCTTTCTCCCATTTTAATTAACACAGGGTGCTTTTACAGCCTGAGTTATTGATCTATGTAGTTTTACCCTGAAGAACACTCTCAGATCTAGAAGCCCTGTACATGGATCACACTGCTTTTTTCCACACAATTGTACATAAGCACAGAAAACTAAAAAATAAGATGTATTGGCCCATTACTTACTACTGTGATCACTACACAATGGATTAAAGTCAACCACAGCTGGACATGACTGCCCTTTGGTGGATGGACCACAAATAAAACACAGAGCTGGCAAAAACATAAGAAAGTGGTTTTGGATGTGGATTTCCCACCTATTTATGGACGCAGAGAAGCAGCGCTCTTTTCAGTGTTTTTAGGTGCCACCTTCACTGCTGGTATCCCTGAGAGCTACTGAAGTTGGAAGTCAAACCAACTGGTCAAGTGTGGCTCCAGATGTCCCCTGCCCAATGCCGATGCTCACTTAGGAAAGCGGTGCAGTATTGGTCTGGGGCTAAACTGCTCCAAGGTTTCCCCAGCTAAGGCCCTAGGAAGGGCATTGAAAAGGGGCTGGATGGGAATTAGAAATATAAGCCAAAACGTCTTGCTAACATTTTTTTTTGTCTTGCTTTTTCACCTTGCTAGAAATTTTGTTACTGAGAACAAATTAGGTCAGTGTCAGTGTAGCTTCTGGGATGTGCAGACACAGCTGAAGGTTGGTGCTTTCATGAAGAAGAAAGGGGTTTGAAGATATGACATAATAAATAAGACAGTCAGGGCCTATTCTTGAAGATAACAGGAACAAGGATGGGACAAATTAAAACAAACCAGCTCAAGATACAACACAGATGCACAACACCTCCTAAACAGACCTCTGTGAGCATGCGTGAGCACTAAGGTCAACCAGCAGACATGGTGAGGAAGACTACCAACGACCCCCAGGGACCCTCGAGACCACCACCCTGCAAGCAAGAGCATGCGTAATTAGGATGTAGATATTGTAATTAGTTCCAGGAAATCTAATGCATATGCAACTCATTTATCAGAAAAGTTATGAATATGCATAATCTCACTGTATATTAGCTGCTGCTTATAGATCTGGGGCGCGCTCACCTTTGCGAAGCTATTCGCCTGTGCGCCCAGCGCTGCCATAAAGAATACCTGCTTTCTAGAACTCCAAAACAAGTCTTAGAATGTTCCTCTGCCGGCTTTTACGGTAACAGTAACTGCAAAGCCTCACGCCAACTCGATCCTGAAAGCTTCCCAAGATTTATTGCTCTGTGCGTGGGAGCAGGAGCAGGAGCCAGCTGCAGCCTGATGCTGATGGCAACGTAAGATGGAAGTGGACTCCTTGCATACCTGTGGCTTGGGTGGGACAAGTGGCCCTTATTTCCCCACAACCGTGGCTTTCGTCACAGCCAGCATCCTTAAGTTATTTTTAAGAATTTAATCAGGTGCAAAGCAGAGAGTCACCCTGCAAGGAGTCAATTCCTGACCAAGGCTTGACATCCAGCAAGATGCCTAGCACTAGCAGGCATCAGATGGGCTTACAGATGTTAGGTGTTGTTGGGGAAGGGAAGCTGATCCCTGTAAATAACAGTATTGATCTGAACACTGGAGTTGGTGAGAATTAGGACCACTGGGTGCTCAGGCAGGATCCTGCCTGCGGGGCTGCAGAAAGCCTCAGCTGCCAAAATCTGTCCTCAGTGGTGCTCGCACGCTGAGGAATGCCCAGACACTGCTGGCGACAGATACTACAACAGTATGAACACCTTTCACTTGCATCTGCCAACAGATACAAGGTAGGAACAGGCTATTCCCAGCACGAATGCTTCCTGCTGAGGTTGGTGATGAAGTACAACCCATGTGCTGCTCAATCCTGCCTGTAACTCTAGCAACACCATCCAACCACTGAGCAATCAGGAAGAAGACCACTGCTGGGGCAGATGCCCCATCCAATGAGGCCGGTACCCTCTGTGGTGACCTGTGCCAGAAACACCTGTAGCTAGTGCAAGTGAAAAACCTAAATGCCCCAATTAAGGTCACTGATGCGTTACTGAATGAGCTGCCTAGGCATCTCCCAGGGACGTGGCCTCCTCTTTTACGAAGTGCAAAGTGGAAAGCATTTAGCAAGTAGACCATATAATTTTTCCACTTCAGCTGTACTTCTCCTGGAAACAAAGAGGTTTCTTATGTGCTCTCTGCCTTCAGCTGGGGTTCACATTGTACTGTAACATGGCTCCTTTGTAAAAGTATGGGTCGGGAACAGCATGGTTTTTGGGCAAGCCCCCATGCTAGTTTGTAGCTGTAACAGATATTGCAATTACATGAATGCTTCAGCTGAAATACAGCGTTCCTTGGTGGATTACTTCATTCGGGTCCATGGAATGCATGTAGGCAGAAAATCCTTATTTTCTTGCCGAATAGGTGTGTGACTTCTATATCAGATGCTTATCTATCAAAACATACGTTTAAGAGCTTATCTGTGAGTGTATAACACCATGAGGTGATGAAAATGAGTGCTGTGAGCAGCGGGCTGGGACATGAGCGTGGCAAGTCCAGGCTGTTTGCATCTAATGAGCCAAACCTGGGCAGCCCAGTAAAAGTGTCTATGTGGTTCCCTGCTGAGTGAATTTAAAAGTAGATGTTACTGAATCACTTGGTTTTCTTTCTTAAAAGCGATTCATAAGTTCAAGGGAGCTTGGTCTTGTGAGATGGTGGTGGAACGGCGTCAGGAGCCCTGTGCCACATGTATGGCCCTGGACAGACTGTGCAGAAAGGGGTGTTTTGCCCAGGACACAAGGGCTATTGCAATCTTTTTTTTTTGGGGTACCAAAGGCATGCTTTTCTTTGCAGATACAGGGGAAAATGGCTTTGGCCACCATTCAGCGGTTCTCAAAATCCTGAAGTCCTTAATGCTGCAAAGACCAGGCAGCAAAAACGACAGCTGACCTGCAAGCATGAAATGCAAAGCTTGGCTTTGCAGCTGATTCTTCAGCTGTTACTTAAAAGCCGTGTTGTTTTGCAAGGCCTGAAACCTCATACTTTCTCCTTATTGGATTAGAGACTGGGGGAAAAGCACATTACTTAAGTTCCTAAGTAAAACTGGATATCGCTAGCAACAAGTTCCCAACCCAGCACTGCTATTAACACGTAACAGCGTTCACACTGACTGCACCACCACCTTCTCCTTGGGGTTGTCCTCCGCTCCCCGTTCGAGCAGCATATAAAATAACTATCATCCCAGGATGCCGAGAGGGCAGGAAGGCACGGCTTTGTGGGACAGTTATGCATGGGGCATCTTACCCAAGTGCCCCACATCATGAGCCACAGACTGATCGCCCACCATGAAGCATTTCAAAGGTGACACAGAATTAATCTCTCTGACGGGGGATGCTATCTCCTAACAGATAGCATTCAAAGAGTGGCTCTGATGAAATGCATTACTTGCCCCAAGTACAGTAAAAACAAATGCTGTGATAAATCTTGTAAGCTGTCACAGACCTCTTCTTTGTTCCCCAGGCTCCCGAGTTTCCACTACTTAATAAAGCAGCAGGGAGGGATGGAGCAGCCTTCCATGTCACGGGACAGGAAGGCATAAAGCCCAGCACTTCAGAGACTGTGAGTGAATATCTCCCCTCCAGCAGATCCCAGTGAAGGCAGTCACTAATACCATGCAACATCAGGCTACACCCGTCCTAAGCCCCGGGACACTGCACAGCCACCCACCTCCTGGCGTCACCTTCCCAGGTCTCTGAGACCTGCTGGCTGCTGAAGTCTGGGTGGAGGGACCCTGTCACATCCCACTCAGATGAGGGAGACAAGTGACTCAGATTAGTAACGGTGAGACAAGTCTCAAAGTCCAGACATTTATTAACTTCCCACAATGTACTAATTGGATACACAATAATTGCCTAAGTATATAATGAGTTGTGGCAAGCAATACAGTATGCCTTGCATTACTTAACGGTAGTGAAGGAAAAGGGGAAAAAGGAAAGGAGGGAGATGCAGAGAACAGAGAAATAGAGATCACCAGTCTGGGTTCCTGCGTCGATCCCGCCAGCAAGGGTTCCAGGAGGCATCTGTCTTCCTCACTTCACTTCACTCTCTGGACCCACCCACCCCTTGCCCCTCCTCAATTTATACACACTTTCCTTGGGTCTGTCCCCTAGGTTGACCCACATACCTAAGTATCCCATGTATGGGGAAGGATAAGGTGTTTCATGGGATGATGTAATTAGCATGATCTTGTTAGTCTTCGTTAGCATATTCAGGGGTGTTAACTTTAATATGCATTTCGTGGATAATGAAGCAAAGGTCATTCACCGGACAGACGGCCCTTGAAATTTGACCAGGTGCACCAGAGCAGAACTGTCCTGTCTCCGCAGGGCTCCCCCCCTCCAGCTGCATCCTGTGTTATTCAGGCAGCCTTATCAGCTTCAACCTCCACACCATCCACCCCATGACTATAGTTTCGTTACTTGCAAGTGTTTGAGATATTCCTTAGCTCGGAGGGCCTCCACTCCCCCCACTATCCTTTTATCTCTTTCTCAGGCTGTTCTTCTCAGTCTTTGTCTCTTGCAGGCCTGTTTCTTTCAGGACCTTTTTTTACAAGTTGTCTCTCACAGACCCAGGGAAGGTTACCTGCTCTGGTTTCATAGGCTAAAAACAGGCTGCTGCACATTACAGGTGGGTTGCAGGGCGAGACGGCAGCTGCTCTAATTTCTTCCACAGCACTAACGACAAGTTGGAGGTGAAAAGTCTAAGAAGCCCCACTGGTACAAGTAAATGGAATTTCCTCAAAGCCCAGGTATTTGGGAGGACAAACCTTGAGGGGCAGCACTTCCTCTGAGCCCGCCCCTCAACTGGCAGGGATGCAGGCTAGGAGCGATGTGTGGGACCAGGGAGAGGCAGCACCTCTCACTCCAGGGGCAAGCAAAGCCACGCCAGACCCAGCAGCTCCTCCGAGCATCCAGGTGGTCTGAGGAGTTGCTGGAGCATTGCTCTGATACTGTCAGGACGGAGATGCCCCTGCGATCCGCCCCACCGGGAAGAGAGGCAGTGAGGGGTCCTGAGTCCTGCCGGGCTCCCACTGCCCTCTCCAGACCAAGCCGTCCAATCCCCCCATGCCTCCACCCCCTCACCCAGCGCACGTCCCGTGGGGCCAATGCACACCACCACACACAGAGCGTTTCATTACAAACCTTCAAGTGACAAGGAGTGTTAAGCAGATATAAAGGACATCAGTCATTTACCCATCTGGTGGAAAGTCTAGTTGCTGGCAGAAAATAGAGAGGATTGTTACGGCAAGATCTACCATATGGCACCATTATGTGGAGCTTTGCAAGTGCTTTCTCTGAGCGTGCAAGCAAGATTTCAGCCTTTGAAGAAACGCTGTATTGTTAGCCTGGATACGCAGGAGCCTCTCGAAAGAAGCCGTGGCAGATGGCACAGCTTTGTTCTCTTGGTTCGCTGGCAGCTCGTGCAGCCCCAGATATTCCCCTTCGCCAGGGCTGAGCATCCCTACAGCACAGCGATCCTCCCGATGTCTCCTACGGGAGGACTGATGGCTCCTGAAACGCCTCAAATCTAACGGATGTTACCTGGCAGGTACCACACCGCTGCACGAGCCCCAGGAAGCAAACACCGCTGACCAGAGCTGGCGGGATGCATCGGTGTCAATGCAAGGAGAGCTGCACGAAATCACAAAGCCTTGTCCCAGCCAAGGGAGCTGCAGATCAGTAAAACTTGTTGAAATACCCCACTTTTGTTTGTGCCTCTCTGTCAGCACCTGCTCCTCCCTGGGTGGCTGGGCCTGGCCGGAGCCCCGGCAGGACAGCGGACAAAGAAAAGCCTTTCAGATGGGGCCAGTGCCTGCTTGAGCGACATCCCAACAATACACTGATGAAAATCCATTCAGCCCAGGCAGAGGGAAAGGAAGGGAAAGGGAAAAGGTTTCTCCGGGAAGAAGCAATGATCAGTCATTGACCACAGCAACAACATCTGCATCTGCCCTGAGCTGGGGAAAAGCCCCTGCCTGCTGCATACTGCTGGCTGGGACAGGGTGTATCGTCCCTGCAGCCCAGGTTGGAAATCAGGCATTTCTTACAGGCTAATTGCTTCTGTTTGTGCCCAAGCAAAACAAACTTGTTCCTCCTGAGAAACACTCGCACAGCCACAGAATAAACCCCTAACTATTTAACTATTGTACTGAACTATTCTAGTTAAAATCCTAAGTGTCCATATAACACATAGCAAGCCATGAAACACACACCAGGAGAGCAGATTGAGCCTTTAGCTGACCTTGGAGTCAGCTGCTCCAAGTCCCTCTGCAGCTCAGGCCCTGGTCTTGTGCTGCTGACATGGGACAATTGCCGATTTCTCATGCTACAGATGTTTCCCTACTCAGAGGAGCAGGCACACTTAAAACCACCTGAAGCTCAGAGAGTATTTTGTGGGATGGCTCCAAAAAAAAAGAGGGTTTGCCCTTTGATGTATGCAGCATGCCAGGATCTGCAGAGCAGGGACCCTGATAGTTTGTTGGTCTCTGCGGGAGGATTGTCCATCCTGGTGACCAAACCCACTGCTGCAATGTCCCCAAAGATACTGCCCATCCCAGGCCTGAAAGCTTCCACCCCTGCTACTCCAATTTCTTAATGGGAACAAATGGGGCAGAAAAGTCACTATTAAGCTGCAAGAGCAGAGTTGGCCAAGGACCAAACTGAGCTGGCAAAGCCTCCAGATCCCTCCATCCCCTTTGACTTCCCTCAACCCAATTGACCAAGAGCCTGGGGGGGGGAGCCTTGGTCCCACAGAGTGGGCACAAGCCATCCTGTCCTGGACAGTCGAGCATGACAGGTTGGGTGGCATCGGGTTCCTGAAGGCGTAAAAATCAGCCCAGTGCCTCTGAGTGCTTTCTCTGTCTCTCTTCCAAATGTTACACAGTGGGTTTATACAGAAACAGTGGGGGGACACTTTCCAAACCATTTAACTAATGCTGAAATTTAATATCCGACACCAACAGGTTACTGAGAGCATGAAGGAGCTGTTGTAATGGAGGGGGGCGATTTGCATCTTCACTCCCCCCAAATGGGAATCTGCTCTCTTGCACTCATGGGACAGAGCTCGGCTTCCCCCTCCCTCCCACCTGGCGCTGGCTCAGGTCGAGATCTGCCTGATGGGTTTTTTGGGGAGCCAGGGGGTTGCAGCTGCTTGCACAGGAGCACGGTGGGCACCCGCTGTCCCCCCTCTCTATATGACTTCAGTCCTGGAGGAGCCAGCACAGCTCCTGCTGCCAGCATGCCCTGGAGCAGCAGCTGCCTCCAAGCCTTATTCTCACCCATGGCTGAGGGAAAAAAAACAAAATCTGGTCAGCACAGAGCAAGGGATGCAGAGCAGAAGGCCACACCAGTGCATGCCCCGGGGCCTGATTGATACCTGCGAGAATCACTGGGATCCTGCCTCGCCGCACACACAGTGGTTCCCTGCAGCATGGCCTCTGCACAAAGCATCTGGCTGAATTTGGAGGAAATGCTTTGAAAATCCTGGGTTAAGACGAGGTGCCAGAGGCTTGGTGGGACTCCAGCACGTGAGCCTCCACAAGATGCCTCCTTCAGCCTGGCTGGTGACATCGAGCTGCAGCACAACAAGCCCTTATGCCGCCTTTGGCTGGGGCATGGGGATAGTTTTCCATGGGAAAGAATTTCCCCAGGAAAATCTGATTTGGCCAAGTTATCAGTGGACAAAAATGTGGAAGAGAGGCAGTCACTCCACCTGAACAAACCAAACCCGACTGGCGGTGTTTTGCAGGACTGCTGCAAGAAGAGTCCTGCTGCAGGGACGTCTCGTTCCCACCGTGCTGTGCTGGGTGGCCCAGTCTGTCTTCTCATCTGTCCCATGGAGAAGGACATCTGGGCAAAACCGGCCCTCATAATACAACCTTGAGCTCTCCTCTATCAAGTGGTCTGGCTTACCAAGACCATGCTGCTTGGCATCTAATGGGACACGCTATATATACCATGAGGTGTGACTGACCAGCATCACAACTCCCAGCTCCCTCTACGCATCAAAGGACCGTAAAGAAACCCCATTTCACTGCTGAATCCACTCCAAGTGGTCCACCCAACAAACCACACTAAAATGTTTTTGCTCAGAGGAAATTAAAGCTTTTTTTGTCTGTCAATTTCTTTTTTTTTTTTTTTGATCCATGTTTTTCAGAGTTTTGGTACCGAGGGATAAAGAAACAACCTGACTCTCCAAATCTCAATTTAGCCCACACCCAAGGATTTCTGCGAAGCAGAATGCCCAACAAGTAAAGTCACTTTGCACCTACAGCAGATAACCTGCTTTAGCGGCTTGGATACCCCTGCATCACCCCAAAGGTGCACAAAGTCAGACCAGTCCCCAAGCCCTGCTCTAAGAAATCAAGGCTTTCTAATGAGAAAGAGAAACCATCTCAAACTGGCAGTATATCAGGGAGGAGCAGAGCTCAAGGTTTAGTGCAGAACTGCTCCCAACAGCAGCCCCTGATGCTCCCTTCACACCAAAGCTTGCCTGAAAACTCAAAACCAAGTCTGGGGAGGCTAGAAAGAGATGAAAAAAAAAATGGGAGCGGAAAATAAAAATAAAAAGCATCCTACTTACCACCAGCTCGGTGAACATGACGTCCAGCTCATCCACCGGCGGCATGGGCAGCACAGGATCCATGGTTTGAAGGGCAAAGCTGCTGTCATTGCGCAGTCGGTACGTGATCTCGGGGTGGTCGCTGCTGCGAAAGCAGCAGAAGATGAAGGAGATCCCTCGACCGCTCCTCTTCCTTGGGGCCATGGCCAAAATCCTCTGCGTCCCTCCCTCCTGGGCACTAGATCCTGGGGGGAAGAGAAGAGAGGAGGCTCGAGCAGCTGCCCCGCAGCGCTGTGCTCCCGTCCCGCCGAGGGGAGGAGGAATCAAAGCCACCCACGTGCTCGGCACAGAGGGGAAGAGCAGAGACAGTTTACGTGCCAAATATTTCTGCTCAGATTTGAAGTTTATGGTCCTGGCAACCTTGACGACCGTGCAAATTAAGAAGATACATTTGCTTGCCTTGTGCCAAAGCCGGCAGCAGCAGGGGAACACAGGGATCAGTGGCAGGGATCCCTGTGGGGAGAGGGGTTCTGGACCCCATCACTGCTGCAAATCCCAGAAAATCCCTGTCAATCTCCCTGTGTCGTGGCAGCCAGGCCAGCCCCCATCTCATTCTGGCCGGGGGTATGGCAAATTGGGGAGGCTGCTGCCAGAACAGCTGGATATGCTCAGGGCCACCAGGTACGTGGTCCCTAGCATGGGTGACTCGGTGCTTGAAGAGCTCATGCAGCTCAGGATGCCCCAAGCCACAGAAAGCAGCAAAGCTGAGAAAATATCCTATATTCTCCCCCCAGCTCTTAAACACGTCCCTAAACATCTACCAGCAACCACCAGTTGGGTGGCTCTTTTTCATGGAAAGTTTTACTTGGCTTTAATTAGATAAACCCTACTTGAAATTCCAGTAAATATTTACAAGATGCGATTTCAACTGATAAAAATCACACGGTGCCGGTAGCTCAGACCTTCCTACGCAGTGCTTACGTCGGGCATCACTCGCGCCGATGGTCACTTGGGTTTTGCTGGTTTCTGAAACTCAGGTTGGGAGCAAAGCTCAAGGCAGGAGACATGTGACTTGCCTGACTGATAACGGCAAAGACCAGGCAAATACTGCCCCAAAACTGGGATGTCAAGTCAATGATACAATGATACAAAAGGAGGGCCGCCTACAAGGAATGAGGATGGCAGAGAAACACCCTAATAGAAAAATTAAAGTAGAGAATTTTTAAAATCCTAAACATTTGTCTTATAAAGTCACACACCCACACATTTTGTCTCTGCGAAACAAGATGCTGAGATGTTAAGAGACAGGACAAACAGCCAAGGTTAATGCAGAAATATGGATGACTCAGATTTATTAACAAAGCTGTGAAGAGACTTGGGAAAAAAGGTCAGCATTTGGAGAGGAGTGTCTGATCTCCCTGGAGCCAGTCATTCCACTCTGACTATGGATTTATACATCCAAATAAACAGCCACCATGCCCCACAGAGAGCCAGCACTGGACGCAAGCTCGAGGCAGACGTGGGGTCGGACCCTGCACCACCGCTTGCATGTCAAACACTGCCCTCCCAGAACAGGGACCTTATAGAAAACTCAGGCTCTATCCACATTACTTTAACAGAGGATCTGACCCTTTGACTGGTGTTTGATGGCATGTTTTTAGCACATGGTGTAATCATCTGCTGAACCACGAATGATGGGAAACAGTTACTGGGTCTTCATGCAGGATAATCCCAGGCTGTGTTAACTGCTCTGTGCCCAGTCCGGAGGGTCCCCCTTCCCAAAGCACCCCAAATTTCATTCCACATTTAGCAACTTGGATGTAGAAAAATGCAGCCGCTGGAGGAATTTCAGCTGCCGTGAAAGCTCTCTCATCGCGGCTCCCCCGCAGCCAGCACCGCAGCAAATCCATTAGCAGCCTGCTGGCATCCCTTCAGTGTTAGGATGGTTTGGGGACCTGCTGGAAAGTTTCTTTCCTAAAGGAGGGAGGGAAATAAAAAAACAAATGCACGGACCTTTGTCTGCTCCAGCACAGAGGAAAACGTTGCAGGTTTGGGTTTTAAAGAGCCACAAGGAGCAGGGCACAGAGGGAGATGCTGGTGGCTGCCCAGCGCTTTGTGTCTGGCACAGGAGCTCGGTCCCAACCCGCACATCCTCAGTTGTGCAAAGTTTGGTTGCTTGGTCCCAGTCCATGCGTATGGCCATGCTGTGCCCAGAGCAGGGCCTGATCCTGTTCCTGCAGCTGGTCCAGAGCAAACAGACCCGTTCTCCTCTTCCACAGGGCATTTCCCATCCCCTTTTCAACACCACATCAACTTCATCCTTGAAATCTGCTCTATGTACAAGCTCTGACTTGGGCTTGCAAAAATGTACAGAAAGCTTTTATCAGAACACCACCTGCTCTTCAGAGATCCATGCTCCTGACCCTGTTTTACGAGGAGTCTGAATGACAGACCAAAATGCAAGATTTTATTTTGGGTTTTAAAGCAGACAGTCATGTAGCAAACGAGACAAGGTATTTTTGGGCTGCTTCCAGCTCTGGAGCTACTAAGGTTCCTCATTTTCCTCTATAAACAATTAAAAAAACCAAACCACCCTACAGTGCAGGCTGAGTGGGCTGTAGGTTATTAGCAACCAAGGCTAAAAAGGGTTAGAGAGAGAGTATGTTAGCTACCAGGCAAATAGCATTAAACCTTCAGAAGGCTGATGAATATTCATTGACGTGATGGATCAAAATCAAAACACAGCTCCCTGGCAGGTTGTGGGGAGCTGCAGACAGCACAGATTGCACCGTCAGAACAAAGTCCAGCTATGCAGCCTTCTCCTTTCCTGCAAATCCTACAGAAATCAGTTATTCATGAAGAAAAACTGACAGACTCTAGCAACCTGAAGGCTTGCATTAAGGAAAGCAGAAGGGACCAGTTCCACGCAGCATCACGTTAAGTGTCCTGCTCCCACCTCCCATTTATACCTTTGAGCACTAATTACATCAATAAATTTAAGTCAGATTGTGATCTAATGGTGCCTTCTGGACTTTACTATTGAGTGGGCCAGAATAAATTAAGTTTAATTGCCCCTGTATGTACAGAGCCAGGGAAGATAGGATGGGAAGGGTCATTGAAGGAACTTCTAGCCAAACCCCAAATCCCAAGGCAGGACTGATGGGGCTGAATCATTCCCAAACAAATTCGCTTCCACAGAAACAAGGGTGGAAATGTGTGTGTGACAGGCTCAGCCTGGAAGCCCAGGGAGAAGAGGGTGAGGAGGAGTAGAAGGAGCTTAGCCTACGCATGCCACCAGGACTGACTGGGGGTTCCCACGCAGGACAGAGGCCATGGGCTGCAGCTCAGCGATGCACAGAGAGACAAGTCTTGTTGTTTTCCCCAGCCCTAAAAAAAAATCATCAAGCCTACATTGCCCTGAGCAGTGCTTAAATGAAATCAGTCATCAGGAGAAAATTGGACCCCGGTGTCGCTTCCGCCTTTGCTTTAAGGAAAGGAGAGCAGCAATTACCACTTGCATATTCAACAGCCTCCTCAGCAAGCTAAATTAGCCCGCATGGAGCAACACGCTGCCAAAGCCTGTCTATGACCGATGCCCCAACAAGCTGGTTTAAAGCCAGCACCGGTATTGCAGCATTGCGGTCTGCAGCCTAAAAATACCCAGCAAGGGTACAAACACATGCAAAGGAGCGTGCACACTCCCCTTCACACCCGCCTCCAAACCCACCCAGAAGCTAGGAGCTAAATCCTCAAATATGAATATTAGCGTGTTGTTTTTCTGGCTCCTCTCCCATACCCTCCCAAAACAAGGATGCAAGATCCTGAGTGAGCTCTTTCTCAACGGGGAGCTTTATTTCAGTGCATTGCACAAGGGGAGAGTATTTTTGTGCAAGTGCAGTAATGCTCACTGTCTGTCTCTGACGAGACCTGACTGATTTTGGCATCTTAGGCCACGCCAAGCTTTGCGTCCCCCCCACCCTGCACAGTTTCGGCACAGCCTGGGATGCTCCCAGCCAATGGAAATTTTCTGACTTTTCCATCTCTGCAAAGTGACCTCCTTGGCTGGCAGTGGCTGGGAGGTGCTTGGCCTCGGCAGACAGTTTTAGAAGACACTGTCACCCCCACCAAGTGCTAGAGCCAGGTGTCCTGGACCACTTTTTAGAATGTAGAAGGCAGAAATTTGGCATCCTACACACTGCACCCTACGCTTGTCCCATCCCACCGCTGAGCAATGGTGCACCCTCCCTCGGTGCTTCTCCCTATGCATATAACACCCAGCGCAGAGCACAGTGCTGGGCTGCACGTCCAACCCACTAAATACCTTGCATCATTTTTTTAAACAAACAATTCTAGACGATTTTCCTCTCGCTGTAAGTCACGTCCAGACCTCCACAGCAATAAAATCTGGATGCTCCCACAGCATTTTTCAGACTTGCTGTATGTTTGAGGCATCCCCTGAGAAGCATCAAAGCCTTCCCTGGGCATGTTTTGATTTTTCACCTTACGAACCCAAGACAGCCAGCACCCTCCTTGGCTCCGCTCACTGACCCGACCTCTTCTCGGGTTTGGTCCTGATTGCGAGCCCTCCAAAACATGTGTGTGGTGCTCTTCCCATACAATCAGGCAGCAGCATTTGGGCTCATCCCTCTCAAGAGCGAGAAGTGCTGCTCTGCTTCATGTTTGCACCAAAGCCAGTACAAAGAAACACTTTTTAATGAGGGGGAACCAAGCATTATTTAATTTTTAAAATAAAAGCTTTGTTACCGATCTCTTGTATGGATGGAAAGCTCAGAAACAGGACTGCCTTCCTCTAAGCAGAGCTACCTTCCCTCCACCACAGAAGCCCGGAGGACCTGAGCCCATCACCAGTACCTCCAGCATGGTCCCCGCGCTGAGCACAGTGACAGCACCCCTGGCACGGCTGTTCCTGTTTAAAGCAACCAGGACGACTTTTTGTCCACAACTGCACATGCTGATTTCCAAAAACCTCTTTCCCCAGCGTAAAGCTGTTTTCATGCACAGACTGCACAGTAGGAGAATGCTTGTGTTTGGTGGAAATCCGTGCGTATCGGCAGGAGGGGGAAAAAACCCAAAACACGCGGCTAAAGGGTTTTAAACTGTTTGATGATTGCCTTTTCCCCCTCCATCCACCCATGAAACAGCAGCCATGAAAGGGGATGGGGACAGGACCCTTCCCGTGATGCCACAGGAAAATCAGCTGCCAGGAGGAGCCTGACTCATCACTGAATCACAAGAGCTGTAATTCTCAGCGTAAGCAAATCTCAAACATTTGGGTTTCATGGATTTATAAATACATCTGCCAAATCCTGAATTACCCCAGATCCTCCTTCCCCTTCCCAGAAAACTTGTTATACTCCATGAACCCAACAAAGAGGGTTTTGCATTTCCAAATTTTGCTCGGGCTGCCTGGTACCCAAAGGATGCTGGCAGGAGCTGGCTGCAGTCGCAGGTTCTCAGCTTTCTCCTGGAAAGCCCCATCTGCCAGCACCATCAAAAACCCAGCGCTTGCCCAAAATGTGTCGCCTCCTCTTTGTATTCTTTCCTTTTATTGTGGCATTCATCACAACCTGAAGTGTACATCTGGGCCTGCTGTCTCGCAAGAAGAGGGATTTTGCACTGTTCAAGGGCAGACAAGCTTCGGGTGCTCGATGGTGAAATTCAGCAAGAAAAATCTAACCAGTTTATTCACAAAGCCAGTAAACACTTATACATTCATTGAGGGCGGGGGGGGGGAGGATTGCACAAATTTGTAACACACCAGAAAAAGCCTTCCTTTTTCAATCTAAACGAGCCTACTACAAGCAATAAAAGTGCTGGGAGAGATTTTTTTTTGCATGTCTGTATGGAGCTCTCCTATCCAGAGGTATTGATGATGCAACCCAGGAAAAAGAGCAATCACCTCCATCGCACTGCGAGAGTATCATGGCTTGGCCTGGAAGCCGCCTCTCCAGTGCGTGAGCAAGCTCCCTGCCAAGGGAAGCACACGCGCTGTTGACTCTGCAATCCAGTTTTCAGGGGGGAAGAGCACGGTGCACAGTAGGGTGAGACGAGATCTGTCTTAACACTCTCCAACTGAAATCAATCCTCGGAGCAGCGCCGCTCAGTTTGGCAAGCCAGCAAAAGTCCGGAGCAGGGGATGGTTGCTGGTGTGTTGCAGGACCACGTCTGTCCCATGGAGCTAAGCTTGGGTCCAAGGAGAAGATGCTGCAGCATCCATCAGCTGCCCCAGGGATCCCTGCACAGCCCTTCAACCCCTGCAGTTGCAGAGACCAGCATAGCTCAGTTCACAGATGAATCCGACCAGGGAAGACACCGCTGGAGCAAAACTTTGTTTCGTTTTTGAGGATTAAAATCCAAACCCTGCTGAAAGTTTCCCAGTCAGCTAGACGGTGAGCGGTGCAGTAACACCGAAGAAGGTCACAAGTTCTCCACTAAAAGGGTAAACTTAACGGATGACAAGCTAAGTGCCAGCGCCAGATCCTCCAAACTGCTACAGACTGCTTATTACGGGAGCTCCAGCAGATCAGCTCAGGCAAATGCCATTTATTTCAGGAACAAGGACAACAAGCGTGGAACTACAGACAAGACCCAGTTTGGGAACCTATATAAATATATATATATATTTCTTTATACTCACTAGGGTGCTAAACGACCCAATTCTACAAACGCACACATGCCTTTTTTCCAGCAGCCGGGTGGATTTGTGGTCCTTCTTTTGCAGAAGCAAACCAAAAAGCAGAGTGGGTTGGTGGTGGGAGGAAGAAAGAGTTTTCAAGTCACATATTCCTCCCTCAAGTACCCTGAATGATTTGCATCCTGAAACCCAGGCACAACACTTGTAGGAGGTGGGTTAAGCCCAAGAGACTTCTCAGGAAGGCAGAGGGAGGCGGAGGTGGCGGGGGGCTCTTCAGGAAGGATGGTGGAGCATCCCCTTGCCCTCCCTGCGCCCCAGCCCAGCTTCAAAAGGCAGCACATAAAAACCCAGCAGAAAGGAAAGGCAGCACAAGGGGCCGTCCCTCCTGGTGCTCCCCTCACCCCGCTCTTGTTTCGGGGCGGCAGCTGCCGGCGCTGCATTGTGGTGGGGCTCAAAGGGGCAGAGACAGCCCTTTCAGAGTCGAGGTCACGCGCAGGGAGGGATTAGCACAGACCCGGGGCTCCCCTGAAAGCCCGCAGCCTTGCAGAGAAGTTGTCTTTTGCCATTTGAAGCAGGTCTCTCAGGAAGCCTTTGCAGGTATCCAGCCTGGGTTATGCCAAGCCTTAGCCAGGCAGCCCTCAAGGCAAAAAAACAGTCAAGAGAGGGATGCGAGACCCCCTGGGCAGCTCAGGGGTTGCTACAGCCCCACCAAGCATACTCCTCTATTCTGGCCCCATCCCCATCATCCAGCAATCCAGCCCCAGTCCATTTCCATTGCTGGTTTTGGCTCGAACTGGATGAAAACACTCACACAAAGCACAAAACACCTCCAGGACACTGATAACACCAAGCTTTGCATCTGACCCCAGAGCATTACAAGTTATATATAATTAGCCAGGAAGAGCAGCTTCAGTAATCAGAAACCTCCTGTCATGTTGGGCACTGGGACCACCTCCCAGCCCAGCTACTGGAAGGAGACCTCCCCTCTCAGTGTTTCCCTCTCCATCTGAAAGGACGTGGATTTAAGTTGCTTCATTTCCAAGATCACTCCCAGCTCTGGGTACTCCCTTTGATGGTGCAAAGCTTCTGTCAATAAAAACTCAACAGCCTGGCAAGCAGGGAGAGAGAAGCTGTATTTCCCACTGGAGGAGGATATTTGTTTGCCAATTAGCTTTTTCCTGGAGAACAATAGTTCAATAAAAACCTTCCTTTATTTTAATTCCCCCTTTTTTCCTCCCCCCCCCCCCCCCCCGCCTCAAGCCCTGCTCCTCCAATGAATATTTGGGCTTCGACTTTGATTTATCGTATGCAAAGCCTCACTGCTGAGCTTTCCATTTCACTGCTTCCCGTTTCAGCAGTAATCCCTGGGGTGAGACAGGCTCTCTGAGTGTAAAACTGAGGGGGAAGGCAGGCAGGGTTTTCCTCTTTTAAAGCCTCTTAATTAATTTGGCTTTGCAAACTGGAGTTTCCAAGTGGCTCAGCAGCAGACGCTTCCAGTCCATCAGCACAGCAACGTCTGCCGTGGGGCCACCACCACAGCAAGGCAACGAGGAGCTACTGGCTGAGTCCCCATGGGCTAGTTTTGGGTTATATTTGGAGATTTTTAGGATTATCCATGCATAAGGTGAGGCTACTGGAACCGCTGGTGTTCACACAGCTTGTGGTGCGTAGCAAGCTGTTTTTTTACTCTTTCAGAATGGAAACTGGGTGGAGGCTGCTGTAAATAGGAGTCCTTCCTAACAGGGACTCTGATGGGTAGATACTAAACTTCATGATATCATTAAACTTGTAGTCCAGAAAGTGCCCAAAGCAAACAAAACACATTTGTCAGACCTCTCAGCTGGCCTACCCATCTGCAATGCTGATCTTTCTTTAAAGATTTTTAAATCCTGATGTGATTTTAAATCCAGAGTGATTTTTCCCCCTGAAGTATGAACCTGGGGTTGAGAATTCCTTGAGATATATTGTCTGATGGCAGAAATGGCCTGCCAGCTGCTTTCCTTCCAGTACAACACTAATACCTCCCTGTGCTTCAGCAGATGAACACTGAAAAACAATATATGTGAGCTCGCATCAGGCACAACACGACCCCAACTGCTCCGATGAGATGCCTGCTCCCACCCAGCCTGGGAAAAAGCAGCAATTTTTATCACATTACACTAAAAGACTGTTTGCATTTAAACATGATAAAGAAAAGAAGGCGAGCACAGAAAGCGAGACTAATTGGAAGGCTTGATTATTATCTTTTTTATGTGAATGCAACAGTGATGTAGCTTACGGCAGAAGCCCTGCTTTGACCAGGATGGAGCTGCACCACCCCGTGCCACAGGACAGCAGCACTCGGGTTGCCCTGGAGAGCTGCTCAAACCCATCATTTGCAATTTGGAGGACCCAGCTCAACAGAGGCATGCCGTTTTAATTGCCTAACTATCCTGCCTCCCACGGATGGCAGGGAGCAAGGAAGAGCTCACTCCAAAGTTGGCTGACCTATAGCTGCCGGGGATGGACTGAAGGAAGGTCCCTCTTCACCTACAGGAGCATTCAGAGGGGAACATCTGTCCAGTGGAGATCCCAAGGGCATGCATTTAAAAATCAATAGAGGCTATTTTAATGCTTAATCCAGGAAAGTATCAGCATCATTAGCATCAATACAAACCAAATTTCATTGTGTACATGCACAGGATTTTCATTTTTTCTTTTGTGCATTGATTTAACCAAATATGTTTTTCCCCAGACAGTCTGAAGTCCAAACAGGGCATCTGTAGCACCCCTAATGCTTCAGGCATCCTGCCTGCCTCCATCAGTATATGCTGCTTAAAAAATGAGCCTCTCCACCCCACTGGACCAAATGTTCCAGTAAGAAAACCCCCTCAAAGGTGCAATATCGCATCAACAGTGGCCACCTCCCCACCAGGGCTATGCACAGAAGTGGATTTCTCTTCCTTGAAGGTTTTCACGCTGCGCTCGCCACAAATTGCAACACAAGCTTCTCAGCCCTGTAGGTATTTATACAATGATCTTCCTTTTCATTAAAAATAAAAAAACAGCCTTGCAATTGCAAAGAACTGCTTGAAAAAGTGACCCAAGGGGATCCTGAGAGGCTCAGACACCCTGAGAGAAGATAACTGTGTTTGAATTTTTTAATTTAATTTCATCTGCTGCAGGAGGGAAGTCTGGGTGTTCATATATTTGAGACTAGCCACACTCCAGACATACCCACAAGCACAGACGTACCTTCCCAGCAGTTATCACAGACATGTCACTGGCTCAGAAAGCCACAACGTCTCCCATTTCTGTTAGGGTACAGCACCGCGCTCTGCCCTCTTCTATCCACCAGCTCCCTCCTGTGCACCCACTGCTATCTCAGCAGAGATGCTCCATGGTTTAACACCATCACTTCGTTCACCTTCCTGAGTCTTCGAACCAGTCCTTGATGCTTCTGACCCCTTCCAAGCTCACAGCTCCTTGCAGATGACTTCTTGATTAGGGTTGGAGTCCACCACTCTGGCCAGCAAAGTGAAAGTACCTCTCCCCATCGACATCAGTCCAGTTTACTCACAATCGGAAGCAATGGAGAACTTCACCTCTTTGAGAGTTCCTGAGTCCTGGGGGTGGCAGGGTCTTGCAGAGATCTTCACATCTGCCAGCTGGGCAAGGGTTCACAGTACCGCTGGTGATCAGTGCTTTTGTGACATTTCTTCAAAGCTCACCTCCTTTCCTGGCTTCAGGGCAATGTATGTGACTGACAACAGGCCTGCCTAGTTCTCCAGTGAGAAAGGGAGTCCCCAATACCCCATTCCTTTAGCAGCTTTGAAGCTGAAACACCGCTAGCAGCAGAGATGGTGACTGAGTTTGCTGACAGGAGCCACTCAGGGCTGTAGCTTTCCATTAACCAGCTTGCCAGATTGTTCAACATGGCCCAGACAACACCACTGCTAACAAAGCAGGGCCCAGCAGGTCTAACAGCTTGAAACGCAGTGAGCTGAGCCCTATTCCTCGATTCGTGCTTCCTCATGCCCATGCTATGAGGGTCACAAGCTGGCCAAGTGAAGGCTTCAAGCGGGGTGAGCCATGTTCATTTGGCTTTTGAAGCGGCTAATCAGAGCCTGGACAGCAAAAAAGCAAAGCCAAGCCACTGGCTTGGGGACTGCAACAACATCAGAGCATCTCTGCTGAGACACCCATTGCTCTACACTTTGCCATGAGATGGGGGTCGCCACGAGAATGGGCTGGGTAAAGGTTGTTTTCTGCTTAGCTCTTAACACAAGCACATCCATCTCAAACCCTCCCTACCATGGAACAAGCACATCCAGAACCTCCAACATCCATAACCTCCATCTCAAACCTCTCTCTACAACTGCAGAGAGCCTGCAGGTTTGCTGCCCAGCCACTGCCCTAAACCTTGAAAAACATTTTGTAACACATGTCTAATCTTGGAAGCCCATCGCTCCAAATTAACACTGCAGCTTGGTTGCCCTAAACACACGTTAATGAACTAACTCAAAGAGAGAGTGACCCTGAGATCATCCACAATCTCATCACTGTCCACAGGGGAAGGAAATTAAATAGCTTTTGGATAATAAATCTTCCCAGCATTTTCCAGCACAAGACCCGTAACACTGCAGAGAAAGCTTGAAGAAGCTGCGCATTGGATTTAGGCACCTGAAAACTCCAGATTCATCTCACTACCACCAGAGACGCCACTGGAACAGAAAACACACTGAAATAACTGCCTCTACAGACAAAAACTTTCAAAACTCCATTAATGCAGGTTTTTAGAGCTGGCAAGAGCTACCCATCCCCATCGACTGCAACACAAGCTGTGAGAGCAGGAGGAGGGGAGAAAAAGCATCTTCCAGGCAATCACAGGCATTTTTTGCCCAGCTGAGTGCCTCATAGGGAGAGCAACCCATGCATCAACAGGAGCACTTGAAGCATGCCAGAGCTTTATAAATTCACTTTCAGTAGATTTACTAACACGTCATATGGAAAAGGAATGCGTGCTATGCAAATCCAGCCCCAGACTGCTCCCTGCCTAATCTAGCTTTAGATTCAAATGCTTATTACCATGGCGTCTAATCGGGTAACACGCAATAGACAGGTTTAGTCTGGGCTCCCAGTACTTCAGCTGTGTTCTTACTAACAAACAGAGAGAGAAAAAAAAAAAAGAAACAAAGAGAAAAAAACCCAACACCGCAAAGATTTCAGGCTCTGGTGGAAAGCAGAGAACAAAAACCAGGCGTGGAAAAAAGTATTGACACCTACCAGGCAGATACGCAAACATTTGGCAGCTCACCAGGAACACAATGAACACTGAGTCCTGTTCGCACCCCACAGTATCCGTGCAGGGACGTAGGTGGCTGGTTTTTCAGGGTCTCTCCCTTTCACACTGTGAGACATAACGTGATGCAAGGATCTCACACACCCATGTAGGACCCATCTACCAGCAGTTAGCTCCCAGCAGCACTGAGCACAGCTGGTCACACCATAACCTCCAGACTACCTTATAGATGCCCTGCGCACCCACGCCAGGACCTCCAGAGCCTGTAACACGTGCAAACCAGGAGCTGTTTACTGGTTTGGGCAGGAAGGGGTTCCCTTACTGCATCATGGTCTGCAGCACGATGTGGGGACCATGGGAACGTCATTTCCAGAGGTCACCACCTCCCTGTTTGCTGGCATTAGCCACACCACAGGGCTCAAGCCACAGCCAAGGTAATTTCTGCCCGTACCTGCACCAGGCAAGGTGATTCATTTCACTTTTAAGTTTGTCAAATACAGTTGGTCTGTCCAAGCCATACGTCGCCCCTGGTACCTTCAGGATACCACCCAGATGCCAACCTCTTACCTCCACCATGCAGCTACAGCTGTGCACCAGAAATAACCCAGGGGCAGGGACACAGGACCCACCACTCATGCTTGACAGGCTTTCCTCTCCACCTGCTGCCCATGTGCCATGCTAAGCTTTCCTGCAATGGAAGATGGTGAAGTTTTCAACACCATCGTCCAGCTCCCACCTTCGGGATGCTGAATCCCAGCAGCTTGTCCTCCCCTGACTCCACAACGCCAAATGGCACATAGACCTGCTCCAGCAAAGGGTCAAGACATGCAAATGTTGCTACCAGCCTCTGAAGACCCTACAAGACTGCGTTGACCTTGCTGTGCTACAGAAACCACACTTGGTGGAGTAAGCAGCACTAGGAATACCAACGCTAACAACGAAGAGATTTCCCTCTGTGAACCTAAGCAATATAAGCAACTTTTATATTAAGGCTGCAGGATGAACTTACATTTATTAGACATCAGAGAATTCATGCAGGCGAACATCCCCCCTGCAACACTTATGTGTCTGTGCAGAGTCCTGCAGTGTGGGCTCTCTGGTGTCTCGTAATGTGGTAAATCCAACTAAAGCACTCTTTATGGCTTGGATGTTCATAACATTTATGTGTATTCCCCGGTGTCTAGTACAGACCAAGTTTTCATTGCATCCCTTTCCTTAATAAAAAACCTCCGAAACACCCTTCTAACCTGATGCCTGTTTTGACAAAACCAGCCAATGGACTTGATGAATTGTCAGTGACGGGGAAAGAGGAGCAGATGGACAGACCAACTTTAAAGCTTCCTTTCATTAGGAAATTAAGCTAAAATCATAGGTTAACTTTCAATGATGCACCTTATTACTGAGGAAAGTGAGGCGGCTGATATTCTGCCTCTCAGGCACATGTGCTCTATGCTTCATCATCTACTGAATGAATATTCAATTGTTTTGAAAGGAGAAGGAAAACAAACTCGAAGAAACCTGAGGTTGCAGCTCGCAGTGTTTTCATAAGCCTGTTCAAAGCCCAAGCCAGATTTACCAGTGCCTGTGTTGCTGCCCGGCTGCGTGGGCAGCTGGCTGGGCTCTCCCTCCAGCTCTGCACCCGCCCAGCTCACGGCAGTGCCTGGAGCTGGGCTGGGGGACTTTCTTCCTTGCTCATGTAGCCAAAACGACAGCAGGGATGGTTAAACGAGGTGGAAAGACCCCCTTTCCCACATAGCTTAGTCTACGGCACTGAGGGAAGAAACCCTTTGTGAGGCTCCCCACCAAGGACATGGATGGAGATGGTGGTGGGGGAGTCCTTCCCAGCACCGAAGGAGCCACGCGAATAGTATCTACCTGACCATGGGACTAAATACCCCAGCAGTGTCATACTTATTTGTGAAGCCAAAAAAGAAAGAGTTCACATTCCTGTATTTACAGCCACTACCCCTTCTGGAGCTCTGTCTACAAAACAGCCTCCAGGACAGGGTCATTCCCAGTGATGACTGTGAAGAGGTCGCAGTGAAGAGATTCTTCATCTCACTGTGGCACAGGGACTCATGGGTAGTTTCACACACACATATTTCCAAGTGAAAAAATATTTCAAAGCCTCAGAAGCTGCATTTCTGGAGCTGTGGATAACACACATGCAAAAAGCGTGGTTTGCTTATGATAACCCAGGATGGCAACCCACTTGAGATGTAAAAATAATTTAATGAATAAGTATATTTAGATTTATAACTCCACAGCAGCTTTATTTATAGGGATGCCAATCACTTTTACACAGATATAAAATTGGCTGGCAGAATGCCTTAGACTATATCCAGAAACCCATCTGTAACAAATATAAGCCGTGATATCTCTGCATACGTTTGGCCAAACAATAACGCTAATACCAGCCAGCTTGACTTTAAATGTACAGATGGGCGGGGGGGGGCTCACCAAGTCTGCCACACGGCCAAAGATGGATGAATTTTGCTATCACCTACTATAAACTGGTTGGGGAAAGAACCAGATGAAGGAAAACCAGTCACCGTCTGGGCTGTGTGAATGCTAATACCAACGCAATGCTGGCTGGAGAGCAAGCCAGCATCCAGCTGGCTACAGGTGAACCTCTTTCAAAATGTTTCATCACTGAAATGGGTAGCTATAAGCAAGAAAAAAGACCCACTGGAGCTCTGCAGTATGTTTAAAAGGCAAGGGGATTAAGCTAGGGCTCTTGCATATAGTTTTTTTGATCCATTGCTCAAGACACAAAGCTGGGACAGAGAAAGATGCAGGAGAAATTAACTGAAAGTCATCGCTTGGCTCTCGATCTCTAAGCAGATGAGAATTTCTAGTAAGACTTCTCTCCCACCACTGCACAGGATCTTACAGCTTTATCTAAACCTCCAAATGTCAAGGGGAGACGTTGCTGTTGATCTTCATGGGGCTGGCATTGCAGCATCCCAAGCTACCCTGTGTTGCTGGGGTGAAACTGGGGGCTTTCTGTTGCTGCCTCTCCAGCTCGAGCGGAGACCACCTGGAAAACTGAAAAGTCATGTCTAATTCACAAGAAACAAAAAAACTGCTCTTTGTCCCAGTGGGGCTTCTGGGATCTGGTTGCCTCAAAAAATGGGGCACAATGTGAAATAACAGACTATGGGTAAACTCATCTCATCCATGAAAGCTGCAGTATTTTGGCAAATGCCAAGGAGGAAAAGGTTACTTTGGAATATTACTTTGAATAGCTCTGGGAACAAACCCAGCATTAATTTGCAACGCTTATTCAGCAAACGGTTCGAATAAACCGAGAGGCTTGAGCACACATTCTGACAGCAGTATTCGGTAGATTTTTGCCTCTGCTGCTTAGATAATTTATAAGAAAACAACTCCCAGCAAACTTGATCACCTTCCAGTCCAATGCATGGATTCAACTGACCCTGCCTTGGGGACAAGGTAATGTCTCAAGATCCCTTTGAGCCCAATTCTAATGCCATTTTATACTGTAAACTGTTTACACGCTGGCATTTGCTCTGATTCATCCCTGGAAATAAGTATGTCTAAAAAAGTAATTGATGGAAAGAAAAAACAGAAACCCAACAGCAGTTCCCTCTCTCAAGGACAAAGCAAAGGAAAACAACCAGATGCAGAGCTACGACATCCTCAATCCGAATGTTTTCCAAAACATTTCCAAATGTTTTCCAAAGCTTCCAGCTGAAGCTTTCACAGCTAGGCTGTGGCTCTACCAAAGCCTCGGGCATTGAGTGCGGCATCATGGTGCACTGCAGCGTGTGCCGAGGAAATGGTTGGTGATGACTTTTCCAATGACACACCCGTCAAAACACACCCAAGACCCTTGTGCAGAAAACACAGTGTTTCAAAGAAAAACTGCCTCTGCTTTATCAACAGGGCACCTTCCAACCTGACAGAGCTCGAATGCTACGTGGGCTTTCAGGAAAAGAGAGTCAGTGAATGTATGAGGCTGGATGCCCTCACCTTCACAGCAGGCTTTTGAGTTTATTCCAAGCACCTTAGGAAATCACTCCTCTGCCTCTTATCCTTTGGAGTTATGGCAAATAATAAAATAAAAAATAAAATAATAACAAAACTATTTTAAAAAAACCTTATGGAAAGTAAAGAGAGAAAAACATGCATTTTCTACACTGAAGTAAGAAATGCTGAAGTTCTGTCCAACACCAACAAACATGGGTATTTATGGTTATTACACAGCCAAAACTAAGACAGTTGTGGGAGATGCTGCTCTGAGCAGCTGACCCCAGCCGCAGCAGCGAGGTCTCAGCAGTGCTCAGCTGCAAGAACCAACCACTTCAGGGACCAGGGGGCTGGCACACAGCAGGTCGCTGTCCCCAGCCTCCTCACCCCGCTTCTGACACAACAGCTTCCACCCATGCCAACGGCCTCATCAGAAACGGCAGCACCTGTAAAGCAGAGTCTCAGAGGTCCTTCAAAGTCCAAAGATGATCACCTCTTTCAATTTGCTTCTGGTCACAATCAAAACCCAGAGCAGACTTTCCTTTCTGAAGGAGCCCTCCTATCAACTGTACGTGGGCTTTTGATTAGACCTTTTGTAGAGTTGAAAAAAAAATACTTGCTCAAGGATGATAAAGTCTAGACACTACAATATATTTTCCAGCTGATCCAGCAAACCCAAAAAGCCCTCCCTTGATCTCAGACTGCCACGATCAAAGCCATTATCCCATTCGGAGCCCTTCTGAAACTTTAGCTTCCAAATGTGCAAGTTATTTTTAAAATCTAAACCAGGCCAAGCCTCTTGTTTAGAGTTTTATGAGGAAAACGGGGTGAGCTCCTCCCAAACCTTCCCCCACCACGTCTGGAAGTGGCTGGTGGGCACATGGTGGAGGGTGAGACCAGGGAAGTGGCCCTGTGCCTGGGACACCTCAGTGGCACTCAGTAGCCATGGTCTGCTTGCATGTGTAGAAACAGCCCATCCCCCCAGGGGGACTATGACGTGGGGGAATATTCGCCATCCTTGACTGAGATAAATTATTTTGGAGAGCAAACATCCTTTACATCCCCACCCTTAGGATTTGTGTCTGCCTTTGGCATCCTCTGTCACAGGGGTGTGTTATTCTGGGGCCCAAGAAGAGGAAATAGCTTGAAATATTTCTACAGGAATTAAATAAAACTAAGCGCTACGACTTTCCTTTACCAGGTAGCAGGACACCCAAGCGCACAAAGAACATCCAGTTCTGCACCAAGGGACAACAGGGGAAATAAGGTATTCCAGGAAAAAAATCATTCTCCAGTCTCTTGGAGGAGTGTTTCAGGTGGCTGAAAGAAAAGAGGAAACACACAGCCCTGCAAAAACATAGGAAAGCCAAAGGGGCATCAGCTCTGCCTTAAGTGGGATGCTCAAAGAGAGGCGATGGAAGACCAGCCAGCTCATCCCAGACCAGCCAGTGCCGCGTGGTGAGCACCAAACCTCCTGGTGTGCAGTGGCCTCCGTGGGAGAGGGAACCCGTGGTCAGTCCCGATCACTGAGGATCACGGTGGCCAGACTGGGAGAAGTCAAGGGATGGGTAGTCTGGAGTGATGAGGAATTTGGGGAGAACTAGAAGGGCTTTTTGAAAGCTGCACCTCTTGTGTCCCAAGGTGGACTTCTGACAGGGGGGTGTTCTTCAAAGAGAGATGGGGAGAGGAGGTGACTCCTGCTGCAGAAAGAAGAGAGCAACATGGAGTATGCACATGCTCTAAAGCTATTTAAAAGCCAAATGTAGCTCCCTAGTGAATGTTTCATTTAACTAAGCAGCTTCTAAAGCACAGGACAAACAGCCACATCGCCTCCTTTTCCTCCCAGCATCTGCCTCCATGATGTGCCCGTCTCCCTTCCCCTCCGTGATTTCACTCTCCTCAGTTCCCAGCAGCTCTGCTCCTCATCCCGACCTCTCCCTCTGCCCAAACCAAGCAGATCTACAAAAGGCTGAGTGAAGCAGGCAGGCACGCATCAGTAGGATGGGGATTAGAGACCCACCACGCCATCCGGCATCCCTTGCTGTGGCTGGAGGGGTCATGCCAGGCAGGAGCAATGGCTGCGCTGCTCATCACACATCCCCAGCACTTCAGGAGGTGTTGTCTGAACCTCCACCAGCTTTCTAGCTGGGTAAATGTCAAGGAAAAAAATCAGGTCGACAGCCTTCCTTAAGAATAATTCCCTCAAATTGGATTTTTCCCACGCCCACGCACACCAGAGCAGAAAGACCAAAGGCCACTGGCAAGCCAGTGCCAGCTGTGACAGCCACCACATTGGTCCCAGAGGGGACAGACGATTTGCTGGCATCTCCCCAAAATGTTGCTCGGGAGCTGGGTGAGGCAGACAGGACATGGGAAATATGCCCAGCTTCAGCTCTGCTGCAGCACAGAGTCCAACACACGTCCCAGCGCAGTGGTTCGTCTTTACTCTCCCCAACAAATGCAGAAAGGAGACAGACTTCAACCTTAGCCTCCATGCAAACGTGTTTCACTGGGTCTACTGAAGCCACCAAAGCCCCACAGATCCCAATGGTCCCACCTTGCCCTCGCCCTGGCCCCTTCCCTCTAATGAGCTTCTCCCAGGTAAAGGAGAGCAAGACCCCGCTGCACATCCATAATCCCCGAGAAGGACTAACACAAAAGTTACTGACCTCGAAAATTTATGGTCCCCATCATACAGGAGAGCAGAGAAGCTGATGGCAATAGCTGCTTCTGGATTTAAAAGGATCTAAACCCATCACAGAAGCAGCATGCACCCCAAACCCTCACCCCCAGAGTTAACACAGTGGACACGAGAAATGAGGTGGTGAGGGCAGCTGATGAGTCAGCATCCTGGCACCCAATCCCTACCAACCCCTACCACCCCACTTTGGGAAGAAAGGGAAACCAAGGGAAATAAAGCAAATCCTCCAGCCCCATACTGCCATCAGCGCAACAGCCACCCTCAGCTGCTCTCAGTGATAAATATTGAAGGGAAAACATGGTATGATTCATTTAGGTGCCAAGGGTGGGTTCAGCACTACATCTGCCTCGTTGCAAGGCTTTCCAGCCATCCCATCCTCTTCTGCAGTGTTGTTCTGTGTCTTTCTCATCTCCCATGTTACAAAGATGGGAAACATGTACAGCACTGGTCCTCCTTCCCAAACCAAACGTGCAAATACAGGCTGAAAAACACCCATTTCCAATCCTGGCAAACTTACAAGGGTAATTTACTACCATACACATCCCTTTTTAGAAGGGATACCACCGGGTTAAGGAGTCAAAGGCATAACTGTACAAGCGAAAGCAAAAGCCCTTTATTTCTGTAAAGCCTTTTCTTTTCCCCCTCCTGAAATGTCAGAGAGTAACACAGCTCTTGCCAGTTTAGTGGGGTATACATGAAGGCTTGGCTGAAAGCAACCTCATTAAACTGGCTGGGTCGTTAAGCACCAATCCAAACATACAGTCCTCTGATCACTACATGACCCACGGGGAACCAAAGACAACTCACAATTAAACCTGTGACAATCAGGAAAAATCCTTACAAACCCCCCCAAGCAGAATGCACCAACACCATCCCCACCCCCCCTTCTATTTTTTTTTTATTTACTTACATAAGCAGCATGACAGATAACTTGGAGGAAATCAGATGCTTAATGATTAAGCGACACTTAGGCAGCACTCTGGAAGATAAATACGCCCTTTGGAAACCCTGCAACAAAAACAGAAGGTATAAACAGACAGTAACTAATTATTCTGATTAAATCTTGGAAGACCTGAAATACCCGACTGCAGCAGAACAAAGCCAGTGCACGCCAGGGCTGCTCGCAAAAATAAGTCACACCCTTTTTTAAAAGAATTCACCCAAATAAACCTAAGTGCTTCTGTGTTGTTTTTGTTTGCGTGCATGTTTCTTAAGGTCTACCCTGGAGGGATCCCGTCGCCTTCAGCTAAAATTAGACTTCAAGGAAACCAGGCAAAAGCGGGTGTCTCCAACCTGCGCCGGCACGGCGAGGCTCCCACCATGTGCTTGAGGAGCGGCGCGTCAGGGTTTTTCCTCCCCTCCCATCGAAACCAAAAAGAGAGGGTTTTCTGGATTAAAAGAAATTAAGGAAAATAAATAAATAAGGTGTGCTCCTAGGGAGGAAGGAGGGGACAGCAGGTCTACCCAGCTGCTGGGCTTGGAGGGATCTGAGCTGGGACCATGATGCAGGGAGGTGGGGATGCAGATGAGCCACAGGGACAGGACACAATGGGATGCTTGACCTAGCGGTGAGAGGAACCAGCAAAGCCCACCAGCAGTTCGCCCACCATCGTGGACACAGAGTAAGGCACCTGCTTTATTGTGGTCCATGACACCAGTGCCAGGAGCCTCTGTTACAGCAGACGGCGCACAGAGCAAGACAAGGGGATGTGCTCAGTAGACATTCCCCTACTCTCCTTGCCTTGGAGGAAAACCATCATTTTCCTCCTCCCCTTCTCTCTGCCCTCCCCCCACCACATTAAATGCCAGCAGAGCTCAGGGGAATATTTAATCTCAAACCTCAGTAATCAATCAGTTCACCCTCACGCATGAGAAAGAGTCACAGCAGTAAGTACCAAATCCCATTTCTACCCAGCAATACGACGTTTTAATTACGTACATAACATTTCCCTTTTAACATAAATCCTGAACAGATACAGGCAGCCCCCGGGTTGTGGGTGGAGAAGGACACGGTGCCAGGGAAGAACATGGGGACAGGGGGGAGGAAAGGGAGGAGAAAACATTCTAGCAGTTATTTAAAATTACGACTTTATACTGGCTCCAGTTTGCCACTAGCACAACAGTGCTTTGACCTTGTGTTCACTGTCCAGAGGATGGGCAGCAGCATGGCAAGCAGCAAGCCCATATCCAGCCCTGCCACCAGAAGTTGCAACGGCTTTATCCCAACACACCAGCAAATGCGTGGGAAAATGGGGACAGAAAATGCAAGACGGGCACACATGGAAAGGCTTGGGCCAGGCTGCGATACAAATAACAGCAACAGGCCTCTCCCCTGGTGCTGCAAGACTTACTCCAAAGCTTGTTCACATCAGAGGGAGCCCTTCTAGCTGGGTTTGAGCAGTGTTGGGATCACTCCCTGACAACACTTATTTCCAAGCGCCAGCATGGCCAGACCAGCAGGACCATCACATGGCTGCCATTGCAGCAGCTAGGCAGCTGCGAGCAACATCCCTCCTACATCCAACCAGACAAGTCCCGAGTGGCATAGCTCACAAACAGCTATGTTAAAATATATACATTTTTTTTTTAAATATAAACACATGTACAGACTTTTCTGATATATAGGAACAAAAGAGGGGACACCCCGCTGAAACCCCATGTGCAGCTCAACTGCTCTCTGCAGCAACGAAGGAAATGAGAAGCAGAGACCAGGCACACACCCGCTCGCCGTGGCGTGGTTTGGCTCTGGAAACATTTCTGGATTCCCCAGTGTGAGCTCTGACCTCCAAGAGATGCAAAATGGTCTCGGAGCCACTCTGGGGGAGAAGTGGAGGGGTCCCCGGGAGCTCAGCCAGGCATGCAGAGTGGGATGGAGAGGCGGGCTCCGAGTGCTCACGGGGACGGCTGACCTCAGTCCATGCCCCATCAGCACAGATGTCCCCAAAACAACTGTTGTGCCACAAGAACAAGTCAGGAACTAACCCAAACCCATGGTGCACAGCAGAAAGCAAGGTCCCCTCCTGGGTCTTGGCAACAGGATGAACCACCCATGACCATGGCTCCAGCCTTGCCAGACCACGGTGCTTGGACAAAGCAAGGGAAACAAGCTCAGGATTGAGGGTCTTGGGGTTATATTTTACTTCTCTATGTGTAGCAGAGTTGCGCTTCTGAACTCTCTTTTTTCAGGCAGATCTCATGGCAGGCTTTGTAAACATACGTGCATTGCTTTCAAACGGCTCACAAAAGCAGGTTTTGGAAGGGGAGGTGGTATGGTGCAACAGGAATTTTTCAATTCCTCTTGACGGGAAACAGCATGTGGAGGTGTGAAAGGGAAACCTACCTGTAACTGAGATTTCCACACCGCAGCCTCCTTCCAAAGGCCAACACTCACTCCCCTCCTTTATTTTTGGCTTCAGTTTCCCCAAGACCTGTAACATCAGGAATTGCTTGGCATAATGGACAAAGTCCTCAAGCTCCACACACATACCTAGAGAAACTATTGCACTTACACCCTCCATGATGTCTTTAGCCCAACGTTGGGAGGTGCAAAATTAGGAGGGACCAGGCATCATCAGCTGCCAGCAGTGTGTTCCTGGAGGATCCAGCCCTATCCCCACCCTCTCCCAAAGAGCAGGACTTCACAGTGCAATTCAGGACAGAGATACTCAGTGCAGTATCTAGAACAAATTAAACCTCCCAGGCACAACAGCAAGCATGGATTTATTGATTCATGGAAAACGTCCTTATAAATTACTTCATTCAGATCAACAAGACAAGGCAAAACAAGGGCTATCCTCAGCAGTGAGAGACTGCAGCTCTATCATTTCAGTCCCATACTCCGGAAGAAACCACTCTTTCAGAGCAGACACTTCTAACAGGGCTTTGCAGGGCTGGCAGAGGACGATACAGAGGCCAGTGTGGATTTATGCCATGTCTCACCTGGTCCCCACCTCTCTGTCCCACAGCAGGCAGAGTCAATGGATGGTTTGCAAGTAGGTAAAAAACGCTGCTTGGCATCAGCTTCACATCCACAGAATCTCCATCCACAGCTGCTCCTGGCCAGGTAGGGTGGGACATGGAGGCTGCTGCCACCAACAGCATCCTGTGCACTGCCCGGGCCATCCCTCCAGGGTCTGCTTGCCCTGGGGCAAGGAGGTGGGACTGCCTGTCTGGTGAGATGTGGCACAGATCCATGCTGACCTCTTCTTCACCGTCCTCCTCCAGCCCTGTGAAACCACATTAGAAGTGTCTGCTCTAAAAGAGTGATTTCTCCTGGAGTATGGGACTTCCAAGCATTGCAGTTCGTTAATCTTATCCACTTCTCTTGATACTGATGGCTTAAAATGCTTTCATCAAGCTCAAACTCCTTCCAGGGCCACCTGTGGTCTAGACCCAGGATGTTGAGACAAGGCTAAGTCTATTTTCTGCAAGTGTTTGTTCCAATGGTTAAATGTAGCTCAAAAATAAATAAATATCCAGATGTACCTGTGCCTTGTTCTGGATAGCATGCATCTGGCTTCGGCTTCCAGACATGGGCTGTTTGCTGGACTGAAGAGCCGCTGGATGCCCACCACCACCCCACTTACAAAGCAACATACACTTGCATTTTGCAGCTTCTTGATGAAAAAGCAAGAAGAGCACTCACATTCCCCAGCACGAAGCATTTCCCCAGTTTTTATACATGTGCAGCACTTCTCCACACCCTCATCAGTCAAACCAGCCCTGTCACCACCAAGGGCAGGGCCAGGTGCTGCCCTTCCACCACAGGCTCAGCAGCAGCTCCACTCCCAAACTGCCTTTTGCAGAAGCGGACACAGCTGGTAACGGCTCAAAGCGCTTTCCACAGCTCCAAATCACTTCCTCGGATCACTTCCCAGCATCCTCATCTTCAGATCATCTCCTAGTTTTTAAAATCAGCACCAGTTTGAAACCTACTTTAAAAAACAATCAGTGAGGATGCTGAGTCACATTGTTGGATGCCTCCAGGATGGTACCTGCGGAGGTCTTCTAGGAATGCCTCCACCTCATGTGAACTCCCCCGCTGGTAACATTAAAACTACAATTATCTCTGCAGATTAATAAAGGATACCACATCTCTGGCAGCGATCTGAGACAGGGACTCCCAGCAGCGATGAGTTCAAGTTATCAGGGCGCACAGGCACACACAGCTGTGTTTGCAGTCCCCATCACTTGCAGTCACCCACACCCCACCACACTGCCTCACCCGTTCCCTAAAGCACACCCCATCCCGCCAGCACCGATTGGTATTTTGATAAAGAAACGTGTCTCGTCCCATCTATTCTCTTAACTCGCCATCGAGGGGATACCATTCCCATGTGCATTGGCTTTGCAGAATAAAACGCTCATGGGTTTTGTATGCCGGGTGTGATGCTGCCCCTTGCCTCCTCCCAGCATCCTTCTGCCTCATGGACCAGGAACCGCTGCCTTGGGTGGACCATCTGCCTCCACACTGCTGTTTGGGGGTGGTGGGGAGAAAACGGCTCCTTTATACAGTGAGAATTAAAAAAAATAAATGGACTTGTATCCTGCAGGGTTTGCACATGCTCCCTTGCAGCGGATGAGCTGTGCATGGCACTGGAGGGACACAGGTAACTGAAATGGAGGGTGCCAGCCGGCACTCACAGCTCCTGGGGGTCAATAAATAACACTGCGGAGCCCAGAGCTCAGAGCTGGGAAGGCTGCAAGCCCTGTCAGCTCTTCCCAGCCCAGGCGAGAGGGAGAGTGAGCTGCCACGTGTGCTTTGTGCAGGTCCTTACATCCCTGGCTGCCAGGTTCAAGCACTTTCTGGTTGCACTGTCTCAGAAATCACCCTCATCGTGATTATCTTCGAGGCCAAGGCACAGCAGTGTTTGGGGATTATCACTCTCCGCTGCAGTGCGAAAACAAGCTCTACAGTCTTGCTGTGGCACGGCTGGTACCCAGATGAGGTGGGTGAGCCCGTGAGCATCCCTGAGCATGAGGCGCGTCCCTTCAGCTGCTGCCCATGCACCCCCGAAGCAATATGGAACAGGCACAGACACCCCTTTAAAGTCAGTGCAACACAGGAATATGCAGCCAGCAAATACATCTTTACTCACTGGAAATTATTTAAAATGGCAAAGAGGAAAGGCAGAGTGCAGGGCTGGAGCCAACGCCAGCAAATGCTGAAGGAATGAAGGGGCAGAATGCTGAGGACATGTCACTACCCGCCACAGTTTTCACCCTCTTCAGAGGACCTTCTTCTGACTGTACAAGTGCTACTCTGCTCCTGAGACACTGGGAAAGCACAAACCACCCTGCCCTTGGAAAGCAGATCTCTGCTTTTCTCAACTAACAAACTCAGACATCACCACAGAAGCCAAACAGTTGATCTTTCAAGGCTAAAGCTGATTCCCCCTGCCTTTTATCTAAAATTTGCCTCCCCTCTCCATCTGTAAGCCAAATCAGGGATAAAGCAGGTCAGTGGCTCATTCTTTTAGGTACCATGAGATTTATTTATTTATTTATTTATTTTAAATTAAAGGGAAACTCATTCACTTAAACACTTCAATCAGCTTAATTATCCCTCTCCAGGAGTTGGGGTTTTTTTAAATAACAGAAGCAATCAATCATCCCACAGAGGGCAAACACCCATTTCCCCCGGAAGACCCCACCTCCAGTCACCGCTGCAGCCATCCGGGCTCCTCCCGGCACGCCCGGGTGGAGAAGCGGGAGAGCGCAGTGGCATGGCACGGCACGGCACACAGGTGGATAAGAGGGTTAAATCCAGCTGCTCAAGGATAAGCTGGTCACATACCCCAGATAAGCAGATGGTTTGCCAGCCTACAGCAAATACCAGCACAAGTCACTTGCGTGACTGTCACCGCGTATTTAACTCAGAAGTTGCTGATCTTGGAGACCCTGAAGCCACGTTTCATTAAAGCTCTCCTGATGAACTGCTTTCTTGGCTATTTTGAAGCCTGCAATAGAGAAGGCTGAAAAGATAAAGCAACTCTTGGCTTTGAGGCTGGCACTTGGAGAAGATGCAGCAGTGCTTTTTACCTGTTGTTGTGACTTTTTGGTCCTTTGGGTACTCTTGTGGTGCCAAACACAGAAGAGTCTGAGATGCTGTCACACAAGATAGACCTCGGGAGATACAGTAGAGACTAACCCAGCAGCTCCAGCAGAGCACCAACACAGACAGACCAGGATGCAAAAAGGCAGCCCCCAACACACACACTGCACAATTTGCTCGTCTTAATCCCAGGCACATAAATTCCCAGGTGGCACCTTTGGACTAATACATTAAACTTCCCCACTGGCATTTAATTTCCGTTTTGCCTTCCAAGACTAAAGCTTCTTCCAATTGCTGCTCAAGCTAACCAACAGCTTTTTATTCCTTTGCATCCAGAAATAACTGAACTGCTGCCTCGGAATTCTGCAAAGATGTAGAGGGCCCTTTTCTCTGTCCTGAAGCTACCAGCCATGCCCAGGTAGCTGCAACACAGCCACTAAACTTTAAAACTTGTCAGACAATGGAAAGGTTACGGCTATGATGCAAGACCTAATGCTTCCAAAATCTGCATCGCCCAAAACCCAGAGCTAGAGATCTCCATGCAGCTGCCTATTGAGCATCCTGCACCTTGGCCATGGTCCAGATACAGGTTAGCAGGAGAAAGCAAGTCTTGGCCATGGGATGCCCCATTCTGCTCTCCTTCTGGCTCCGTTTAGAGACAGCCAGCTGTGTTCTCTGTTAGCCTCTGTAACCACAACTCGAAGGGTATATTTAACTCAACTGGAAGACAAACGAGATCGGGTCCACCACAGATTAAATTAGCTGAGCCTCCTTATGCCAGGAGCTTCCGTCTGCCATCGACCACACCTCCCATGGATTTATTTCTCCTAGCTCCATGATTTAGTGGTCCCCCGAGGAGGAACGGACCTGCTCCAACAAAGCTCTGAAAAGGAAAATACACAGCAAAGAAGCAGCGGAGTAGGTCCAACAGGTTCCCAAAGCCTTGGGCAGGACACAGTCTCACAATGGTTTATATCACCCACCTAGACCCCAGAGCCACTGCACAGGATGAGGTGCAGCAGCCTGCGTGGTGCTGCACCTCCTTCAGCTCAAAGGGAGGAAGAAGAGGATAGGGGACCCCCATCAAACCTCCCCAGAACTCAGCTCCAGTGTATCCCCTGCACAATATGGGAGGAAGGTGAGAACATTTCCCTCATGGTCTTTAGGACCTCTGCTTCAGATCTGCCTCCTGGAGAAAATGTTCAGTTTTCCTGCCTAATTTCCACTGATAACATTTCATCCCTCATCTCCTTTACTGTGGTCTCACACAACTGAGAGATGTGGCCAAAGACATGGTTATTTTTACTTTTTCCTCCCAGGAGATGGTTATCTCCACAGGGCACGGCTGACATGCCACATCAGATAACTGCCCATGACAGCAGGATGAAGTCTGGGGGAGACCCTGACTCTGTGTATGCTTCACTGGCATTAAAACTCCCTAGCTTTTCAGTCAAGGACATTTCAAAAAGCAAAACAGCCCCAGCCCTAAAGGTAGCAAGGTGCCATGCCACCCCATCTCTCCATAGCCCCCCACCCAAGCACCAAAACCATCTTCCAGTCACCCCAGTTTTGGATTTTTCTGAGCCTTTTGCATTTGCCATGGAACCCTCTGAGGTACTTGCTTCACACAGATCCAGGTCTTTGTGGATCCAGGACTTCCAAGTTGACCCAAATTTCCCCCCCGACGGCGAGGGATTGGTTCTGGCCTTGCCAAGATGTCATTCACAAGATGACCATCCTCCTCAATGTGGCATATAGGCTTCAGCATGACATGGAATTTCTTTGGACCCGCATCTCTTATTGGGCACTTTTCCACGGGGAGAAGAAAAAAAGCTGCACTTCCACAAGTAATCTAAGAGCTTGTGGCCTTTAAAGAGCTGGGCGATGTAGAGCAAAGCATGAGGCATGCAGGGAGAGGGCAGTTCATACATCCATGGGAGAGGACCAAGCGGTGCAGGAGGATGGTCTCCTGTGTGCTATGGCCCATCTGCAGCAGCTACACCCTTGCAGGAGCACAACATCGTGATCCCACTACCGATGCCCTGTAACCCATCGGCTGCAGAGTCCATGCTCCTGGTCTGGAGCGGCATTGGTGGGTGGCAGCCAGGAGGGCGGGGATGGGGAAAAGTGGATCTTTTTAAAGAAAGGGACCACACTTTACCCAATGTTTTCTTTCCCTCCTTCCCTTGAGATCACTCTGCCCACCATTTGGTCATGACAGAGAAGCCAGGCATTTAGGGAAGAAGATATTAGGCTGTGCACTGCGTGTCTGTGGTTACTTTACAAATAAAGGTGATTGTAGCGAATGTTTGCACCCTAAAAGAAATCCCCGTGCCCTTCCCCCACCTACATCTCCCAAAGCAGAGCACAAATCCAGCTGCTCTGCAATCTTATCTTGACACAGAAACAGTCTGGGACAGAGATACAAGGGTTCCCTGAAGGCACAGTTTATTAAAGGCATCTTTATTTAGTCAGTTCTCTTCAAAAACACCCCACTGAAGCACCGTTCCTGGACTGGTTTTCATTGCAGCAGCAGCAAACATCACCTAGGCAGGGTGCCCCAGCCTGGCAATGCGATGTGCTCCCCCGGAAAGTCACGGGGTTTTCCCAGGCTAAAAAGCAACCCAAGAGCAGGGGGATACACCCAGGCCAAGGCACTCTGAGGGACCCAGAGCTGAGAGTCGTGAGATGCTCCCGAACGTGTCCTGGTCTCGCCCCAGGGATGTTACAGGGATGGGGACTGGCACATTAATGAAGTCCAGGGGACATTCCCTATTTATCCAGAAGCTCTGCCTCTGACCCCACGCCAGCTAGCGCAGGGGATTGCACACTAGCAGCTAAATACACCTAATCTCAGGTTTCAAGAATCAAAGCTACAAAACAACCGCACAAAGAGGCAGCAGTTCACAAGCATCCCGGGGAACCTCCCCACAACCAACGCCTCTCTATTTATCCAACATGCGATCTTTACACGTTCAGCTATTTTCATCCCACCCTGCTATTAATGGATGCAAAAGGCAGTTGGGTAATGCGTTTGACAAAAATCTCATTTAGAGATCAAGACAAGCTTAATTGGTTTCTAGCCAGACCTCCACAAAGATGGGTTACTCCACAAATACAGTTGCTAATCTGTCCATTATACTCCCTAAACTCCCACCGACAAAGAAAAAGAAAATAAAGAAAAGATGCACAAAGGAATGCAGTATTTTGAGCATGTTACTTCCAGCGAGTAACACATCACAAGTGATGAATTCTGCAAGAACAAGGGCTTTGCTTTTCTTTGAAAGAAAAGGATAAGCAAGTGGTAAACAAAATAACAACAAAAAGACCTAACCTAGATCAAATCTCCATTTTCCACAGGCAATCCCCATCCATTTTGGGTTCTTGAAGAGCATTTCCAGCAGCTATTGTTTCTGAGGGCAGGCAGAAGCAGGGGAAAAGCTTATGCAGCTGAGGAGATGTCATATCACAAGTGACGGAGCAGAAAGGATGGAGAACCTCGTGATTAAAAAGCACAAGACTGAAACCCTGGAGAGTTGAATTCACTTCCTAACTTAGCTGTAAAAAAAAAAATAAAAAATCGCGAGTTTCCTGTGTGATCACATCCTAGATGACTTATTCAAAAACGTGGTGTTGAAAAGTGAGGGAGGGGGAGGAAGCAGGAGGAGGAAGGGGAAGACTTGATCCTATGGGCTTTTAACAGGCTTGGAGTTAGACCAGCACTGGCAAGCTGCTAACATCCATCTGCACTGGGTGCTGCATGACCTGGAGCTAGTGCTGGGAAAGCACGGAGCATCCCACGAGCTCAAGTAAGAGATCACCCTGCTTCTCTGCCCAGATGAGTGGCACAGGCTTGCCAACGTCACATCCCCAACAGCAGCATCCCGCAAGCTTTCATAATGTGGAACTCCAAACAGAAATAAAACTACGTGCAAAATGGAAAGGTTAGTGATAATTTCCCATCTTGGAGCTATGCAAGAATTTATAAACAAGAATATAAAGCTGTCCTCCTAACGCAGCATACTATAAATTAGATGGCAAGGCAATTACAGGGCTGCAGAGCCAGCTGCAGCAGCAGCACAGGTAGAGAGGCGATGAAAGGGTCGTTTGGTTACAACCTTCTCCCCTTGTGCAACAGCCTGGGACTCCCAGCTCTGGCATAGGAGGTCTGTTTATTTTCCCGAATCCAAGCCAACTCTGTTCAGCGGGAAGCGCTGCACCCAAGGGAGAGCAGAGCTGTGGATCCTCTGGCAGGACAGAGCCAAAAGCAAGGCCAGCACTAGAAAGGACGGCGGTTGCACATTCTGGACTGCTACAGCAACATCCCTCAAGCTCCAGAGCATCTTTGCAAGAGCCTTTTGCAGCAGGTGGGTTTGCTATTGGGCAGAGAGTCAGAGAGGTGTTTTTCCAAGACCTTCCTCAACCACAACAGGTGCTCGCAAATCCAAGGTCTGGCACAAGCAAAGGGCAGCCGAGTCCCTGGCCTTGGACAAGGGCTGCCAGGCATGGAGATATGGGGCTGGTGCTGTCCCAAAAAGGTACCGTGGGAACCCCAGAGCGAACAGATTCAAACTTTTACTTTCAGCAGTGAGAGAAGCTGTAATTAGCAGCACCAAGTACAGCCCAGAGGCTGGGTACAGACATCCCCGTGACGTTCACTGACAAGGGGACTGTTGGATGTGTTTTGTTTGGCTTTTCTTCCCCCTGGAAAAATGAGCACCCCTTTTTCATGGGTCTTTCTCCCCCCTCCCAAAGAGGCCCAAAGAGTTGACTTCCCAGAGCAAGAACATGCATTTCAGTACACACTGTAACAGCCCACTGCCATATCTAGAGCTTGGCCCTTGGTGTCCCCAGGGATGGGTCCCTCCTTAATTGCTCCAACACCCCACAGCATACTGGGGATGCCAGACGCCAAAGACACAGTCTTGCCCCGACTCCTATCAAAATGAAAGATATAGTCCAAAACATGAGGCAAAGGGAAGAAAATGTGGACATGATGCAACAAAGCTACAGCCATGAGACACATCATCACCACTGTCTCACGCGTCTCTCACCTAGTTCAGCCTCATCCCCGGTGCAAAGCCAACAGAGCTTCTTCTGATGCAACTACAAGCGATCCTTTGGAAATCCATCTGCTGTGTGTTTTGAAGTTAATACTCTTTCTCATGCTGAAAGCTGTCACACTATAGATGGCTTGAAAAGCCAGGGAGATACTGTATTTTATGCATGTAAGGGGAGTCCTGGTGCATCAACTAAGGGAATGGCACAATTTCACAACTACGTAACCCAAATCACAGCCCATTGCACATCACTACAGTTTGAACACAACTATGTCCACTGCTGCATCACTTACGAAATGGCAAATTTTGTTGAACCTGGTGAACTGAAGAGCAGCATTTAATAGAAAAGTAAATGTGAGACAATGATGAGCATAAAGACTCATTCCCAGCTCCATATCCAAAAGTCAACTGATGGTATGGATTACAATATTTAACACACTCCAAAAATTCTCTTCGACATCTTTTTGCTCCATGGGTAGAGGTATCTTGTGGTTCCAGAGCCACCAGCTATTTCACATGCAGTTTGCTAAGCAGCACTCTCCACAGAAGATAAAAGGAGCTGGAGTTTATAAATGGATCCAAGTTGTCCCCAAAAAGCCTTCAGCCTCTTTGCAGAATGCCTCCAAAGCCAGGGCGAGGAAGCAGCACATGGGCTGAGGTCTCAAAACCAACCTCTCAAACCCAGAGAGCTTTGGTAAGCAAATGGCTTACATAAAATGTCTGTAGGGATACCCGTTTGAAGCGCCGGCTCTTGTAAACGAAGTTGCTCGGGAGGCACCGGGGATTAGCGCAGTTCAAACAGTTCTTGGTGTGACTTACCAGAGTGCCCAGGAACAGATTTGTAAATTCAGCTTTTCTTCTGCCAGACGCTTGCCCAGCACCACCAAGCAACACCCAGGTTCCCGACAGCCTTAACCCTGCTGACTCCTGCACATGGAGGCTGAGAAACAGGGATGGGAGAAGCCCCCTGCTTGACCACAGGACTTGATGGAAGAAGAAAAACAAGGCGGCATCACCGTGGGGCTGCTCTTCTCCCTTTCAGCCAGAGGAAGTCCAACACCAGGCTGTCCGCGAGCAAGCTGGGCGAGTGTCCCTCGGCAGAGGCACGGCAGCCAAAAGTTATGCATGGGATATGCAAGGAGAACAGTGCCAAACAAAACAGGGCAGCTGAAAATCACCATGCATCCGAAAGGCTTAACCTGATATTAAGGCAGAGAGCAGCCTCTCTTCTCTGCACTGGGCACACAGCCGCAGCCAAGACACTCCTAGCGCCTTGGGGGCAGAGAGAAGAAAACCTCAGTAAATGAAGCGTCCTTTGCATGCGAATTCTGTGAAAGCCAGGCACAGCCAGGGTATCCACCTTCCCAGCCACATCTCCCCTGTCCTGGGTGAGGAGGTGCTGCGGTTTCCAGGAGCAGCAGTGTGAAGTTATGGGAGCACAAAGGGTGCCTGGCAGCCACGAGAGAGAAAGCTTTACACAAACAGATTTACAGTCGCTTACATCCACACAAGCATCCTTGAAGGAAACAGCTGCACCAGAACTCAGCTGCTGCAGACTCTCCAGGATGGCACACAAGAGTTTACAGCTCCTCTAAGCACCACTCATTGTAAGATGCTGAGGCCAAGCAAGGAACAGGCGTGCAGAAAAAAAAAATAATCTCAGGACTAAGTGAAAGTCAGATGGATGCGTGGCTCCAGGGAACCGCCTCGGAAAGGTCTGCACAAAAGAAACACTCAGGAACAGCAGCGGGACAGACCCACCACAGCCTAAGCTAAATGTCATGCAACACATCTGAGCCAGAAAACATCCCGGCTGCGCTGCCTCTGCAGCTGTGCCGCCTCCGTGGCCGTGCCATAGCAAGCAATTCATCTTGCTTGTTTGGGGTGGGGGAAGTTGTCTCCAGACTGCTTCTCCATCCTTCTGCTCCCTGCTGGAGCTGGGAGCAAGATCTGCTGCTCACAGAAGTTACCCATAACAGGCACCAAGCTGCCAGGACATCACCTGAGCAGCATAAAACACCACGGGTCTCTCCGCCACCCTGACTCACGGCGCTCTCCCTCTTACACCCCAGACCTGAGCGACTGCAGGTCCCACCGCAGAATGATGCCCGTCCGCATCCCCCATTCTCACACTCCAGTTTTCTTTGATTTTTAGGACAAGTACCATCCTCTCTTTCTGGCCTAAGTGGTGCAGAGCTGGCTCCCGGATACAGAGCACCGCCCCAGCTCCCCTGCCCTGCAGCCTCGGGGTACAGGTGGTTTTGTTCCTGTCCAAAAATGGTGTGTGCACTTTCCTGTCTGTTGACAGTCTACCCTCAAAAGCTCAACCCTAAAATCTCTGAGGATGCCCCACTTGCTAGAAGGATGTCCATCAGGAAGGCAAGCTGATCCTGCAGAAGAACCCAATGCCCTGCAGAACTTTCCCCAAAAGCTGCCAAGCTCTGTAGCTAAGATTTGCATATTGGTACAGAGTCCAGCTGCTGCTGTTTCATGTGACCCCCCCACCCCAAGTCAGCCTCTGAATAGCACAACTTTGAATTGCCTTCCTCCTGCTATAGTGCCCTGGGGCAGGACCTGCCCGCAGCCCAGTCCATTGCGACAGGCAGACTGGCATGAGAGCTCCACCTGAAAGACAAGCAGCAGGAAACAATGAACACCTGGAGATCCCACTGTGTCTTCCTCTGCTCTCCTGAGGATGGGCACAGGTCGGATGAATTAACTGGGTTCTCTCCCTCTCTATCTCACCAGTGTCTGGCTGCTCCAGGTTGCTCTGAGCTTTGGTACAGCTGCTTTCCACCCAGGGCCCGTGCAAGAAGGGATGAGGAGCCTCAGTGCAAAACTCCTGGTAACAGCCCAAATCCGGAGGCTGGGAATTGGGTCACTGGGTTCAGCTTCTGAAAACCATCCCTTCAGGAGTGGTGGTAAAAGCAGCAACAGTCACCTTCACCACTGAAGCCAGAGCCAAACACTTCTGCTGCTCCTGCACCGCACCCTCCACACATTATTTCATTTACCCTCTTGTAAAAACACTCGCACGTTGACGGAGCAGCCCGGAGAGGAACAGCCCTGATTTCCAGGTGGTGAAGCTGTGTGAACAGGGAAGACATGATTCAGGTAAGCAGCACGTAGCTGAAAGCACATCGCTATGCAATGCTCACCCAGAGGAATGCAGAAGGCGAAACATGAAGCCACTTGTCTGGCAAGGCGAATAACCCTTCAATCATCTGCCAGGCCCTGAAAGCACTGGGGAGCTCGGTGCTCTGGGTTGAGAAAGATGAGGATGCCTCCAACCAGCAATGTACCACCTTCAGTGCCGAGTCCAGAAGAGTTCAGCGAAAGACCTCCAAAACGATGTAAAAGGAAAATCCAAACAGCAGCGAAGCAACTGGTACGTCCTCCAGGAAGAGACGAAGTGTGAAGAGCAACCCTGCTCCGGTGGTTTGACACGTTAGTGCCAAACAGCACTGCTGTGATGATGGGCTGACGTGTGCCGTGGTGGGTGAGAACAGACCCGGCCACCAACACTGCCCCGCTGGTGGGTCAAGACCATGTTTTGAACACAAAGACTCTCAGGGCAATTCAGTCCATGAGAAGTAATATATTGAGTAATACAGAGTCACGATAATACTGACTCATCAATGACTGTCACTAGGTTGGGCCACCCCATCCATTTGGCTGATTTAGGAGGAAGCCACGAGCAACCTCCTTTCCCAGGTGCTCCAAGTAGCACAAACCTCTTCCATTTAGCAAATTCACAACAAACTCACCCAAAGGGCTGGGGGATGAACGCAGGAGACAGCACAAACAGGACAGGGTGACTGGAGATTCACACGGAACGCAGAGAGGTTGCTCCAGACCTGGGTGCAGCGTGAAACAGGACGCCCTTGGGAATGACCCCACCCAACTTCACCACAAGGAAAACATGGGCCAGATGTTCAGACAACTTCACTCATTAATTTGGTTAATTCGCTATAATTCAGGTGGCTGGTGCTCAGGCCACACCAATCATGAAACAAAGCGCTGTCAGCTCAGATCGTGAAACTCTCCAGTCAACTAACCACAGCTTCACGGTGTGCCAGGCTGCTTCTCTCATCTCCACCTCCATTGGTTTTCTTCTCAGTGGCCACAAAGATTTGAAAGCTTTATGACTCACTGAGCTGAGATTTTCTACGCTACCCCAGAACTCCTGGTTCTTCAGCATATTCCAAAACGTTGCAACACGCCACAAGGACAGGAGATACCAAGTGCAAATGATCTCCCGAGAGGGCAGGAGGGTAAGAAGGCATCAGCACAGCTTTTCTCCTAACTCAGCTCAGGTTGAGGAAGCAGTAGGGGGAGAGAAGAACCAAAGGCAAACAGTAAATCACAACCAGTGTCTCACAAGGGGCTGAGGACCCTCTATCTTTTGCATTAAATAGGAAGTTGGAAAGTTGAAAAGCTTCTGCTGGCATATTTAACTACTTTCCAACCCTTTACTAGTTGTTTCATCCCCTAGTATGGTAAGCACATACGGTAAGTAAATCTATATGGTTTAGCATCTAGATTAACCAATGCAGAACTCAGGATCAGACATTCAGTATTTATTCCCCTATTTACAGCCCTTTGTTCAGATCACCTCTTTTTTCAGCACAGCACTGACGTCTGTTGTGGTGCAGAAGTGAAAAGTACACATATGATTATCTTAAAAGGGGGGGAAAAAAAATCAATACGGACGCGATTTGAATTTTACAGCATTTGGCTGCCACGACTTGCAAATAAACAGCTGTCCCAGCAGGTCCATGCAAGCTTAACAGCACAGCAGTAAAATGTGAGCTTTTTCTTCCCCTTTCAAAAGAGTATTACTTCTATAAAAAAGTGTATTTAAAAAAAAAAAAAAAGAACAGGCTGAAGAACTGTAGTTAGGTCACACTCATTTCCAGCAGAACAAGCGCATCCTGCTTCACATGGCCTCACCAGTCACTCCACGGCAGTGGCAGCTTTCCGAAGCCAAGTTAAGATATTTAATTACCAGCATCAAGTCAGAAACCAAAGCGTCCAACAAAATCCTCATTTGTGAGCGAAGCCTGCAGAAATGTCGTTGAGCAAGCTTTGGCAATCTCCAAAGCTGACAGCTGGATGCCCTGGCTTATCGACTGCTAGAGCACACGCAAAAAAACCCCTCTGAATACTTGCAGTGCCGAGCAAGCCTTCTAAGCAGGCCTGCCAGCCTCTTAAAAAGGCTCACATAAATAGGCAAGCTTCATTTATTAATACTTCAGAGATAAAAGTGGCCATGTAGGAGCGGCTCAGTGCGTATCTGCGCAGCAGGAGGATGGGCAGAAGACCACCTGCTCTGGGTGGTGCATCTATCAGCATCCCCAGCCAGTTTTTAACCAGTTCAGGTTATAAATGCAGCAGGTACATTTGTTACCTGGGCGTGTGGCGGGCTGCTTTAAGTGCAACAGCCAAAGACCTTCAGGCAGTGACTCAGCACCGATGGTCAACACACGCAAACTGTGAAGCAGGAGGACGGAGTGAGAGGAGCCACGCTCCCGACCGGCCGGTAAACAGTATTTGCGAGGAGCCCGGCCACCCAACAGCTCTGTGCCTCCCCTCTGCTGGGTTCCTCAGCTGTGACAATGACAGCGCAGGAGAAGAGGGGGAAGAAACCAAAACAAAGCACAGAAGCAAAGGGGGATAAACATGACCCAGTTAGAGTGGCTGTCCCCAGCTGCTGCCCACCCTCATCAGGAGGGCTCATCTACCACCGGAGGAGCCGGCCCACCACGGCTGTCCCTTTCCTGCTCCCTCCCGCACCCCTGCTGCAAACAAAGGGTCAGATAAGGAGCCAGCTCAGGTCAAGACCGGTTTGACTCCGTTTCAAGCCCAGCGGAGCGGATTCGGCTCTGATTTTACACCTCACCCATCCTGTTTGCCTCCCCCGGGCGGAGGCCAGGACGCAGAGCGGAGTGCACGCCTGGCTGGCTGGACCCAAAAACCCCGGAGCCATGGTAGGGGCACCACCAGCAGAGCCACACGCCAGCCCGGAGCTGGCCGGAGCCAGGAAGCGTCAGGGCTTCCTGCTGTCCCGGTGTCACACGTCGTTGGGCAGTCGGAGATCACGGACTTTGGCTTTTGCTTCCTGCTCCTGACAGAGCAGGGGCAGGTCCTGGCGTACAGCCACGGGGAGAGCAAGGCGAGTCACCCATTAATTGAGAAACAGCAAGGTGGATGTCCAACCCGCTGGGCTCGGGGGGCAACACATACTGAAATGAACCACAGCACCCACGGAAAAAAGGTCTGGATGCTGCAGGGACACGGTGGGACCAAAAGAGGGGCAGGCAAGGGAACACAGATAGCTTTGGCATACATTGTTTTCAGCGAGGGAGGATAACGAAGTTGCATCATGGTTCACCACGGTGCCCTTAATACACACCACCCCTCAATTTTGTATGCAGTATCAGAACTGACCTCTAGAAATGGAAAAAAAAAAAAGAAAACGCCTTGTTCTGCTGTCCTTCTCGGTGCAGCCAGGAGAAGCTGGCTGACTGTACAATGCTGAGTGTCTGCAGTGCTCGGGCCTGGCCAAAACCACCAGGGCAGCCCGTGCCAACGGGCTCCCCTTGCCCTGGCACCTGGAAAAGGGAGCTTGGCTGCACCCTGTGATCTCCCACCAGCCTCTTATTTCCATGGGGAGCTCCTCATCCCCGGTTTGGCAGCACACAGCCCTGTCAGTTCAAGCAGCTTTTGTCAGGAAGAGAGTAATCATCTGTTTTTGCCTTAAATTAACCTTGATCACTTAAAGATGCAGAAAGCCTGTTTCACACAGGCGCCGACGCACGACGCAGCACAGCTGTCTGCAAGCAGTGCGGACCCCACGGACAAAACCCCGCTGTTAATACCGATGACTTTGTGCCAAGCAAGTCAAGATCAGGCAGGATCCAACCGCAGACATCGCATGCCAACGGCAGTGGGTGCCAACCCCCGAGGCTGACATGCAGCAAGGGCATCGTCCTTCCTCCATGCAGGCCCCCTCACCTGAATTTCCCTGAATTTCCAGCCCAGTGCAGCCAGTAACAGACCTAATCTCCCTGTCTGGCAGCTCTCCAGCTGGTGCCCACGCCACAAACCCACTCATCCTCTGTCGCTGATGCAGCCGTTGCCTGACACCGAGACACGCCAAAATCCTACTCGCATCCCAGCTTCCACACCAGAGCATCGGACCGGACCAGAGCGTGCCCGCAGCAAGGTGTTTTACACCAGTGCTGGTGGCTTGGCACGTACAGGCGATCAGGCAGCCCCAAATGGCTGTGCCTGGTGGGGAGGGGAGCACTGACCCCCAAAACCTGCTTTGCTCAGCCGGGTGAACCCATCCCTGGGGCTCTGCGGGTATGCAGGGGGTCACATCCCACCCCTGCGGGGCCCAAGCCCGGTTTGGGAGGTGCCGCAGGGGTGGGAACCGCCGTGCCAGCAGGAGCCGGGGACGAAGCAGCCCTCGGAGGCGTTGCCATGGAGAAGGCAGCGCAGCAGCATCCCGTATCCCAGGCCCGCGGGTGGGCGCCCCCCACCCGGCGTCCACAGGGGCGGGCACCCCACACCCCGCCCAGGCCACAGCGGGGCCGGAGGGGCACGCCAGGCCCCGTGGGACCGCAGACCCGGGATGCCAGGGTGGAGGGGAAGGGAGGGGGGGGGCGGTGGGCGCCGTGGGGCCCCGCCGCGCCCCGCCCGAGGGAACAACCCCACGCAGCGCCCCGGGGTGGGGTGGGGCGTGGGTTCGACTCCCGTCCTCCCCACCTCCCCGACGGCGAGGGAAAAGCAGCCCCCGAGCGGAGCGAAGCCGCGGCCCCCCGCCGGCGCACCCGACGTCCCCCCCCCCCGCCCCCGGCACGGCCAGCGCCCCCGGGGCACGGCAGATAGGCAACTCCCCCCCCCCCCCCCCCGCAAAAAAACCCACCCAGCCGAAATGGGAGGGGGAAGGAGGAGGCGAGCGGCGGCGGAGCCGCTTACCCGGGCGCGGTGCACTCACCCCGCGGACCGCCGTACCTGCCGGCGCGGCGCTGCGCTGCGCGGCGCGGAGCCCGCCCGGCCCCTGCCCACAATGGGCCGCGGCCGCCCCGCCCCGCCCGCACGGCCCGGCCCCGCCCCGCCCCGCGCGCTGACGTCACCCCCTCCCGCCGCCGCCGCGCGCTGTGGTGGAGCCGGGGCGGCGAGATGGCGGCGGCGGCGCCGCTGCCCCAAAGCCCGGGGTAGCTGCGCCTGGGGGCGGCCTTGCGCGGGGCGGGAGCAGCTGCGGGCCCCCCGGCGTGGTTCGTGCTGCAGAGGGCCTGTGGGCCGCCTCCTGGAGGCGGGGTGGGAGCAGGGAGGGGAGGGTCCAGCTCCCCCCCTCTACTCCGGGGCAGCGAGGAAGATAAAGTTTCATCCGGGCGGCGACACGGGTGACCACGGACACGCAGGGTCAGCGTCCCAGCTGCCTGGCAGAGTTCTCCCAAGCGACAGCATCCTCCGCTTGTCAGCTCGGATTTAAGAAATCAATTTTCCAGGGGTTCCCGTTTCGCGTAAATCAGAGCAGCAATCTGATCTATGGTTGGATTTCCACATGCACTGGAATAACCTCGTTGCATGAGATAAGGCTGTGGGCTTCCTGCAGAAGGACTAGTTATGGCTTTTGGTGCAAATCAAAACTCCAGATCAAATTAATAGCCTGTAACATTTTAGCTTAAGTAAACTTTTTTTTTTTTTTCCTGCATAAGAGGTCAAGCTATTTATATCCTGTATGAATTTCTTTCTCAGCAACAACCGTATGGGAAGGTCTGAAAGGCTGGAAGGGATTTACAGGGATTGTTTTTCATATGAAGCTCGCACAAATTGATACAAAGGAAGAGCCAATGATGGGAAAGTAAAGAAAGAGCACCCTTAGGGGAGTTGATACCAAAGCATGGAACAAAATGTAATGTGAGAACCAGGACAGGTTATACACAGCTGTCCAGACTTCTAGGTGGCCTTCTGTACAAGGGAGAGAGACGGAGATGTATGTATGTATAGAGCCCATGCAAGCACTAGACAGGTTAAGCAGCTACAGGCCTGACAGTAGCTTTTTCTGCCCATCTAAGCTCCATCACAGGATATGATCTGCAAAATAAAACCAGGGTCGAACCCACAGAGTTCCAGCCCATCCTATACGGCTTCCGTCCCAAACCCCACACTTAATACCAAAATCCAGGTTCCAAACTAATGGTCTATACCAACCCTGGAGGAAAATGCAGAAGGATCTCTGGAATTGTATGCCTATTAGAGAAACTTCTTAAGAAGTCAGCTGAACTTTTGTTTTTAATGCAAGAAGGTATATGTTATCTCAACAAAGCCACAGTTCCACAAAGTGGATTTTCTCCTTCTTCTCACTGTGCCCAGTCCTTTTCCTAACCTCTTCTGGTCACCTGTAGCAATGAGCTCCACAGGATAAGTATGACTTGCCAAGGGAAAAAATATTTCACTTTATTGGCTGTGAATTTCAAAGTCATCCCAATTCTCTGTTACTGGGCTGGCTTCACCTCTAAGGTTTTTTAAGTCGCTCTTCACAGCCTGGCCTTTGGCAAGCAACCACCAGCCCTTGAGCTGCCATCCTGAGAATGACTCTTTCAGCAGTGAATCCACCCTGCACCTTCCTGGAAACTAGTCAATACTCTGAAAACTGACATAACCCCTTCTGAAACCATTGACACCTTTCTATAGACATACTTGTCTTGCCAAGGACTTAACCATTCCCCAGAAGTGCAAGAAGATGCCAACTGCCAGAGGTACCCCAGAACCTGTCTCTGTGTCCGTGCCAGCCCACAGCAAGAGATGCATTATTGTAATTCCTGTTCTAATGTGATGTGATGCATGAGGTGTCCTATCTGGGTCATGGTGGGGCTTGGGAGGTTCCCAGTGCTGGGACCCTTCTTTGCAGAGGGACATGTTGGAGGCTGCATCTCAAGCTGAAGTACTAGAAAAAGGGCTCACAGATCATACTAGCAAAAGGAATAATTACGAATTGCCACAACCAGCTGGTTTTTGCACAGGGGTACTGCAGGCACCCAAGGTGCAAATGGCAATGTACTCATCATAGTGTGCAGGTGCTCTCTTAGTGTTAGCTTGGTGTTGGAGCAATGGGAGGTGTCAATCACAGAGACAGTTTCGGGATAGAAGGTGTCAGGGTCAGGTTATCTGGAACAGTAAGCCCAATGATGGTGCTGTGAAACTGGTGGGACATGAGGATAAGCATATCTGTACTGGGGAAGAGCCAGCACAGCTTTTGCAAGAGAAATTAGAAGTCAGAAAATCTGCAGTCCTTGGATGGAGCCAAAGATTTGGTGGAAAACGGAGATCTAATGGATATAACAGATATGGATTTCCTAAAGGCTCTGACAAAATACTTCATCAAAGGCTCTTGAGGAGAGTAAGGAGCCATGAAAAATTTAGAGGTTTAAAGACAGAAACCACAAAGGCCAGACAGGGGTGGTCAGTCTCCACAGTGGAGGGGTGCCCAGGGGAATTTGGTGGAGATCTGTGCAGGGGTCTGTGCTGCTCAGTGTCTTCATCAATGATGTGGGAGGTGGGTAGGGAGGTGGTGATGGGTGCTAGTGACACTGAGCTTCTGCAAACTGCAGAAGGACCTCAGGACACTCAGTGATAAAATGACAGATGAAATTCAGTGGAGATAAATGTAGGTGGTGAGACTCAGAGGAAGCACTCCTAACATCATGCACACAGTGATGGGCTCTGAACTGACCATCACCCCACAGGAAAAGGATCCTGGGTTATAACAAGAAATTTGATGAAAGCATCAACTCATTGCTGAGCAGCAGTCAAGAAAGCAAAGAGATGGGTGGTAGTTAATAGGGAAAGAGGAAAAACTACTGTACAAATTCCTGGTTTGCTCTCCTCTTGAATACTGTGAGCAATTCTGGTCTCTGTTCTCACCAAAGAACTAATGATCAAATATACAGAGCGTTTTTCACCCAGGTAACTGGCTAGGCTAGGACTATTCAATACGGTATTTCTATACAAGCCTCGCGCTCAGGAAGTCCTGGAGCTGCAGCCTGCTGCAGGCTTGGAGAGTTCACAGGAAAATATCCCTGTATGCTTCTCATACCCTTGGTTTATCCCCATTGGCTATGAGAGAGGATGCTGGGTGGGATGGTCCCTGCGTCCAACCCAGCACAGCTTTTCTTACATTCTTGTATTCACCTTTTTTCCTTCAGAAAATGTCTTCCCAGGACTCCCTTTCCCACTCCCCTCCTCAAGGACATTCATTAACCACATAGTGATGGTTTGATCTGGAAGCTCCCAGCCCAGGCAAGCAGCTGTGTAATGGTTGGCATCTGGAAGTGCATCTTCCTCATCAAAATGGCTCAGCCATTTTCTTGTAATTGCCTCCTCAGAGCTTGTTTGGAGGCTGCTTATCAAGTCCCATTGTGTTGCTTTCCTGCTTGTTTTTCCAACAGCCGCCTATTAAATTAAGCTCCTATATTCAGGCAGGAAAGCCCAATAACCAGCTGCCCAGAGCCTCTCTGGCTAAGTAGGACACATGCAGTAGTCATCCCATAAGACAAATGAACATACAGCCCTGAGAATGGGAGAATGTGGGTACCAAGCCTGCCTGGAGAATAATCCCTATAATACTTTGTAACAGAAGGTTTTTGATAGGGTTTGTTCGTTGGATGCAAAACTAAACCAGGACTTTCTCTGAGCTGAGGGAAAGAAAATGGGTTTCTTGTTCTAAATCTGTAAGAATATATTTGGTATTGTTCATCGTTAGCTGCTCACTAGACCCTATAAATGTCCTCTGAGTTCAATCGGTGTGAGATCAATACCGTCTTATCCCTGGGGGAGAGTTTTTAGTGTCTGCTCCAGTGAAATTTAAAAGGACGCTCTTGATTCAGCTGAGAGTAATGGAATATGGAACCCATCCCCTTACAAAAATTAAGTAAAATTGATTTTGGAAGAAAAAAGCCCTCTCTTCTTGAGGTTATAGTCATTCATGTTGCACAGATGATCTGCTCAGCAAAAAAAAAGGGCTGTAGCTTTTATTTAATTGTTGTTTTGGTCTAAGCTGAAGACTTGCATCAAACAAACAAAACCACACTCTGAGCTGCTACCACCATCCTGCTCCACTGGAGCTTACAGGAAGATTTCCGTTGACTGCAATCAGGCCTGGTTTTAGCTCAAAGGTAGGAGAGAGCGTTATGCTTTTTGCCCTTTCTTTAATATGAGGCTTTTAGAGTATGTAGAGGACCTTTTGTGGCTCTCTAACTGAGCTGGAGGTTCTGCTTGAAAACAAACCGCACCCTAAACCAGCATTATCTGTAACAGCGCCGAGCCCAATCTCACCCCAGGATTCACATCAGCTCCCGGCAGCTGGCAGGGGGAGGCGAAGCCTCAGCATAATGTTTCATAGCTGCAAAAGGGAAAATAAATGCATTTCCAAGGCAGGACTCAGCCATGCCTGTGTTGGCTGGGAGCGTTAGCAGAGACTCAGTGGATTTAGGCCCTGATTCTGCAAAGTCCTTAAGCTTGTAAGGAATTTGTAATTTGCTTGTAAGCAAATTCCCGTTCGCTTCAATGACATTTAATCACATGCACATAAATGCTTTATGGCACAAAAGGAAGTTGTACATTGGTGGAGGTGGGGATATTTACCCCAAGCAACCGATGTCTTTTCCAACGTGTTCAGAGAAGGGTAAAATGTAAGAAATAATTAGAGAGCAGATTGTGAAACTTCTTGCAAACAGCTGTTGCCTCTAGTTGAGGCCTTCCTCCAGACCTGCCCTGTCCAAGCCCACTCTCTGCTGGGAGATGCTGGGAGAGCACAGCCTCCTCCAGCCACTTCCCCTGCACCGATAGCCGTGCCCTGCGGGGAACGGATGACTTGGATGAGTGGCAGTGAGATATAAAGCACTTGCTGGCATGCTGGGGGTGTAGGAAGCCATTAATAATCTCAGTGCCTTGGCCAGGGTCTTCCACCCCATGCCTCTCTGTGACTCCGGCGGTGGCCTTCCTCCCCTCTCTGCTTTCTGCAGCTGCCAGAAGCGCGTCGTGCTTCCCTCACCATCCATCCTCCTGGCTGTCTCCCAGAAGATGCTGCGCATGTAGCCATGCCCTGGTTTGGATCATCTTGCTTGTGCCTGGCCTGTATTCGGCAGGCTCCTGCCACGCAGTGCCTGACTGCTCGTGAAGCCAAGAGTGAATCCTCCTCCCTGGATCCTTCTGCCAGTGCCAGCATCAGATGCCAGGTCTGGTGGGAAATGAGAGCACTATCTCTTCCCCCCACCCTGACTCCTCAACACCTGCTGGAAAACAAGCCATTACTGATTGCAGATCTCCAGCTTTGTCCACGTCTTTTTTCTCCCCCCATCCCTGTAGGTGATTTTTGTTGCACTGAATGGCTATTGAAGGTTCCAGACCAAAAAAAAAGCCTGTTTCAAGGTAGATGGAGCAAATTCTCAACAGATGAACATTCAGTGCCCTGTTATCATCCTTACATCCAGAGTTATTTGTCTTTTGAAAGCCAGGAAAGAGGTAAGGTGAGGGGTAGCAGCCAGGGAAGAGGTGAAGCAGGAGGAGAAGAGGAGAGAAGGGGTGGGAGAGGGGTGTATATCAGTGCCTCTCTCTCAAGCCCAGAGACCACTACAGATTTACACCAGCTGTTGCCTGGGCTGTCAGAGAAGGCTTTAACAGGGATGCATGCATACACAGCCTACAGGGAGAGCTGGTTTTATTTGTTCACATCTAGCAGGGGCTGAATTTATTGCCTTTTCAGAGAGGCCAGCAAAAATCCAGGGTGTCACTTAAATCCCATTTAAAACCTCGGATTAAGGCTTTGCAGGAAGTGCAAATGGGGAGGTGGAAGTAGCCTGGCCAGATGCTGGCTCCATTGCGTGGGGGAGTGGGCTACAAACCCACCTTGCCCTGATGGCTAGGGAGCCATGTGAGGCTGTTGCCTTATCAATAGAGTGTCCTTTGCTCCAGAGCCGTAGCAGAGACAGCGAGGAAGTGCCAAGTTGCCTTAGGCTAATGCTGAGCTTCCATCCTCTTAATAAAACAGTTAACCCCCAGGTCACCAGGTGGGTCCCAGCCCAACTCATCCATCCCTTAGGGAGAGGAGTTTATCCAATGGGAATTAGGAGCCCTCATCAAGGGCCTAGCTGCATTTGAAATATCTTAATCCTCCTGATTTTTGATAAAATTCGGTCTTCTAAGCACCTATCTTACTTTTGCAAGATGCCTAAGCCAATTCTTGGCAGAGTTTGTCCCTAGTGACTCAGCCAAGGTCACGCATGGAGCCTGTGGTCAACCTGGGAACAGCTCCCAGATACCCCAAGTCCGAGTCCTGGTTGAGCACATTAAATCACAAGACCACCTCTGTCCTGCTCACTATTTTTGTCGCCCTGATTTGTCCTGCATCATTAAATTTTTACAGCGCCTGACTCCAGATGACTTCAAGTCTGTGCCTCCTGTCTCCAGTAAGTGCAGAGCTAAGAGGTTTTGTTCCTCCCAGCACAAGGGCTGGAATGTGAAGACTCAGCGACCAGCACAGGCAGGAAAATTTCTCCCATCCCTGACGGCTGTGTAACGGGACATATACGCTCCCAGTATCTTCCAAAGCACCAGTGTGGCTTTTGCAGGTCCTGGTACTGCATTTCTTTCTAATAAGCAGAATTTGGGACCGATCTGATACAAGACTTGAACAACAATGTTACAATCAGCGGAGCACTGGATCTTGTCGCATCCATGTTGAGAGATCACAGGGCAGTGTCCTGCATGGATGGAGCGAGCACAGGATTGCTCCAGCCTCCCTGTTCCATTGCTGGGCGCTCCTGGGGTGACATCAGCGCCCAGAGATCACCTCATTTGGCTGGGTATATTTGCTTATGGGTTTTCCCTGGAGGGCTTCTGGTTGCTCTCTGGTTGCAGTTTCTCTGCTGTGAGGACTTTCACAGGCTTGCACGCCCTTTTCCTTGGTGCCCAGATGCTGCTCCACCCCAGGGTCTCTGTGCTGCCGTGGCTTCATCAGCTTGTCAGAGCCACTGTGCTGGGAGCAGTGTTTGCGATGGGGAAGGAGATGGCTGCTCCAGGCTGCACCCACAGGTATAGCCCTACTGGAAAGTTTTCCTGGCTGGACATGGGGTTGGATGCTGCAGGAAAGCTTTTCTCTTTCCTCTGCTCAGCCTTCTCCCTGATTGCCCAAGCACACAAACCTCTCCTTCTCCTCCGTCCGCCTTGCAATAATTTTGAGTCATTGCACAAGGCTCTGGCCGATACCCTGGTAGGACTGATGTCCTCAGTATCTAAAAGCTGTCCATGGCTGGTGCTGCTCAGAGGTCTCAAACTCAGATTGCAGCCTTGTGAGAGCACCACCTACTCAGCACAGAAAGAGCCCTTGAGAGAACAGGGTGAGTGATGGAGGGCTGGGGATGGTATGAGATGCAATGGTGTCAGCAGCCTCCTTGTACCACCCTCCCTGGCGAGCCAGATGGACCCTGACCATACCCTCCCTGCCCCGAATCACTGGTGACACAAGGGTGTTGCCAAGCTGGCAGAGCGGGAAATCACGGTCACAGCAACAGCAAGGGGGACCTCCCCAGTTGCAAATTCCTTAGTCACAGCTGGATTACTAACCCCATTCTTATATTTTCCACGGGGGCGGCATGAGTAAGAGCTGACTCCTAGGGCTGGTTGTTGCCTTCAGAAACCCTTAAGGAGAGAAAGGCTGACAGGACTATCAGGCTGTTTAAGTTTCGGGCCAAATCAGGGGAGCCGAACGGTTGCACTAAGAGCAGGATGCTGACTCAAGCACAGGACAGAGCCAGCCCAGGGGGCCAAGATGGAGAGGGCTGCCCCACACATCTTCCAAGGCAGTGTCACTAGGAGGGGGTGGGCATGCATAGCTCAGCCTTTTCTGCCATCTCCGAAACGCCTCAGCCCCTCCAGAGATGATATCTGGGACATGGACTTGTCTTGGAGAAGAGCCCCCAGCTCCTGCAGCAACCCTTGTCTGTTCATGGTTCTGCCCGTTTTGACCCATGGCGAGTTGGGGATAAGGTCAGGTCTTGGGAGTGTTTTTACACTTCCCAGATGCCTGACTTATGTATAAAGGACAACGCAAATGATGAGCATAGGTTACAGGTTTCAGGGCTCAAACACGTGCCAAGTCTCACATGTCTCCTGCAGCTCCCAGCCGTGGGTATTGCAGCGCCCCAGGTTCCTGGCTGCAGCCTCCCCACAGCTGGCCGGGCCCCCCCAGCTCCCTCTGGGGCTGCAGTCAGGGTCTGCCCCAGACCCTGGAGCGATTCCCCTCCCTGTGCTGACCTGGGAAGGGGAGGAAGGGGGAAGAAGAGCTTTCCCACTTGGACTGAGACATGGGAACAAAACCTCGCTCCCCCAGCACTGACTGCCGAGGCGGTGGGAACTATGAGCTCAGCCCCTAGGCGACTTAATGGGCTTTTAAAAAAACCCTTTGTATCGGATCCATTCTTCCTCCCAAAGCTTGCTGGCTCCGCTCCAAGGGGAAACCTTTGATTCTGCAGATACACCACAATTATCATCCCAAGGAGTCTCAGCTATTGGGCTCCCTGCCTCTGAAAGATCAGCAGGATGCCGGAGAGGTGCTTAAATCATTTCATCCTAAGAAAGCCTTGGGCTGTAGCAGCTTCCCTGTTGCTCGGAAAAAGCCACCCCTCTCCCAACAGCTTGGCTCCATTTTTCTTCCAATGATCCCGTCGCTAGTGGAGGCAGGGCAGGCAGCACTGCGGAAACCAGGCCACCGGGGTTCCCGGTGATTTCATCAGTCCTGAGACTGGGGCTTGCAATGATTTATGAGCTCACAAGAATCTCACTGTGGAGTTATCTCCCCCTCCCTGCTTTTTATCGCTGTACAGATAGGGATTCAGCAATAGAGCTCTTCTGGGTACCGTAGCAAGCTCGGTCTGTTTGACAGTTGCAAATATTTTTCTCCAACATTGCACAGGTCCATATGCACAGGCTGCTTTCGCCAGCATTGCCACCACACAGCACTGAGAAGCTCAGCTTGGCCTGGGGGAACCCAACCCCAAATCTTGCCAAGCACAGCACCCACTCCCTGACTCCTATCCCTTGCTCACGACTCCCCAAAGTTCTCCCCATCTCCTCAAGGTAGGTTTTTATTACTTTTAAATTGCTGCCTTTTTTTTTTCCCCAGAAGCATTTTTATTTTCTTTAGATTATACAAATACTGCCTTTCTGCAGTGCTGTTCAGTCCAAGACTAGGTTTTTTGAAGGGGATTTAGGTGAGTTAGGTGCTCAGCTTCCAGCAGGAGCCCAGTGCTTCCCTCCTTGTTGAAATCCCGCTTTAAAGCAGGTCATCAGTATTTTTCTGCAGATGTTTTTCTTAGCAGTCTAAAAGCTTTCAAGTTACAACTCACTGATCTGAGGCCAGATTCAGAGGCTGTCAGTTCCTTTGTGTATCCTCAACTTGTCCGGGGGTGTTTTGTTTTATTTTGGGATGGCTGCTTGCTTCTGGGGCTTGCTGCAAAGCTGTGTATTTAGCAGCCCTGTCCTGCCACGTTCTCCTGCTTGCCGGTGATGGCGTAAGCTTGGAGCACTACTGAATCTGGCCCCTGCAATTCCCTTGCACTGTGCCTGCCTTTCTTCAAGGGCAAAGGATTTTGCAAGCAGGAATTTGCTCTGGCCACGGGATCACCCTCCCTTTGCCATCACAGCAGCCCCAGGGAAAGGTGTGCTTCACTCCAGTTAAGCAGCCAAGGCCAGTGTCCTTCCCAAGCTGCAGTCACAGCCCTTGTGGCCCCGGGACACAGATGGAGTTTCTTCCTCATAGAAATTAATTATATGGGAAATGCTGATGCCCTTTGGTGACACACAGCTATTGCCATGCAGGTCCAGCAAAGGCTGAAAAGGGGACTGAAATGACGTGGCATCCCCTTCTCCTCCCCATCCCCATCCTGTCTCCATATGCTTGCCCTGGCCACGTGCCACTCGCTTGGTAACGCTGGTGTGGCCGCGCCAGCCAGTTCCCCAGGTCAGCCCAAGATGACGGCAATGGGAGCACAGGAGGCTGAGCCAGCTCTGCCACCAGGTGAAACCTGGACCCACGGCTTAGGGACCAACACAGTAGCTCACCCCAGAAATCTATAGGCAAGCAACAGGTTGAAACCAAAAATCCACTCCTATCCTTTATCAAAACCACTGCCGATTATTTAGGATGTTCCAGGCATGATTCAACATTCATTATCTTCATTGTGCTGGAGATTAGGCTGCAATCTTTCCAGATAATAGCTTTATTAGCTCTGTATTATTCTTTCTACATTATTTATTTACACTAAGTCCAGAACACCCAAAGCTTTCACTGGGACAGTAAGATCAGTTCAGCAGACAACATTTTACACTGTGTTTTTTATATTAGCAAAGATTCTGTTTAGAAGGAGCTATCCCAGGCCAAACGTGCTTTTGCCAGTGAGGTCTCTTTGGCCCAAGGAAGCTGTACATGTTATGGACGCCCCACCAGATGCTAATAGTGAGGGAAAGTTATTTCCTAGGGCTTCAGCAGAGGCAATGGACTGTTGTGTCCCTTTACCTGCTGCGCTGGGCAGATGGCTCTGCCAGGGCTGCTCCTGGCCAAGGGACAACCAAAACCCGTGGCACAGCTCACTGGGGGCTCTTTCTTGGGCTCCCATGACCTGTCTGCCTCCAACCATCCATCCTGCTCTGGCACAGGCTGGCACCAACCCTCTTTTGACTGGGACAAGCTTGCACTCTCCCCCACCTCTGCCAGAGCAAGACCTGGAAAAGAAATTAGACTCTACTAATTATTGATTTAACAATAATTGCATGAGCTTCTGGTTTTGGCCTTGCTCTGCAGAAAAGACAGCATGTGGGCCACCGTGGCAGCCCAGTGTACCAATCCTGGGTATGAGGGCTGGTTTGAGTCAACCTCGGGAAGGACTGCCTGGAAGGTCCTGCTGTACAGGCTGGCGAAATTACCCAGCCCAGATTTTCCTGTAACTTGGCATCACCCCAGAGGATGACTGGGCGGGATGACAGCAGATGAGTCTCCATTCACCTTTGCCCTGTCCTTGACAACCCTGGCATGAAAACCAGGAGCTGGCAGCTTGACCCACTGGACAGCCAGCTCCTCTCTGGGATGCAAGGGTCTTTTTCTGGCACAGGGTACTCAACTCCCTCCATTCTTTTCTAAGTGACTCTCTTTGCAATCAGAGGTGCCAACCATGCTATTAGCACACCTCCAACTCTGGATTAAAGGGACCAACATGAGGCTGGCTGTTTTTTTGGCTCACAGTCTCCCTATCAGCTCTTGGTACCCATTGCTTCTGGCACTGAACACTGCTCTGCATGACATCTGACATGCTCCCTGGGGAGGATGCTCCAGGAATGTCCTACCACCCACCTGAGATCAGGAACTGCAAAAGCAAAGCTGTAGACAGACGCTTCATGCGTGTTCTTCATAGCCCCAAATGGTCCTGTTCTCCCTGTTCACTCCTGGAAGAGGGATTCCCACTCAGGGAGTGAATGCTTGTGATGTACCCCAGACACAGGTGCTGCACCTCCCCCAGCAAACCTGGAAGATGCTGTGGACTAGCTTTGATGTGTTTCTTTGCTATTCAAAACAGTCTCTCCTGTAAGGGCATGGACTGGGGGCTGTATATAGAATCTATGAATCATTGAGACCTTAAAGATCATGTAGTTCCAACCCCCCTGCCATGGGCAGGGACACCTCCCACTAGACCAGGTTGCTCAAAGCCCCGTCCAACCTGGCCTTGAACACTGCCAGGGAGGGGGCAGCCACAGCTTCTCTGGGCAACCTGTGCCAGTGTCTCACCACCCTCACAGGAAAGAACTTCCTTACCTCTGATCTAAATCTACCCTCTTTCAGTTTAAAGCCATTACCCCTTGTCCTATCATTACATGCCCTTGTAAAAAGTCCCTCTCCAGCTTTCTTATAGGCCCACTTTAGGTACTGGAAGGCTGCTAGATAAAAGCTGCCATTGTTTTCATTGGGCTACCATCCATCTGTTTAAAACATGATGCCCTGAGCGATTCTGCTGGCGGGAAGCAGAGGTGAAGAGGCTCCTTTGGATGTGCTCAGAAATCACCTCTGCATCCAGGACTCCTTTTAGAGATGTTTAACATCATCCATCTTTTAAGCCTCTCAAAGCACTGACACATCTCTGGGGTTTGGTATAAACACTCGGCTTCAGAAGCGGTGAGAGAGAGTGGGGCAGGCGGCACAGTTACGAGATGTCCTGCGTCAGAAGTGGTTTAATTTGTAGCTGCATGGAAACGCCTCAGCAGAGAAACAGGGGATCTTGGAGACGCACCTCTCCATTCCTGGCCCAGCCCAGAGGCAGCCTGCCAGCCCCAGAGCTGGTGCAGCAACGCTGCCCACTGCTCTGGAAGCACAGGGACGAAGCTCTACTGGAGCTACAATAGAGACTGTGCTTGTTTGTCTTTGCTTGCTGTCTGTACTCCGTATCAACCAGAGCTGTCTGGAAGCAAGCTCTGGATAATATTTCCTAGTCTGCTCCTTTTCAAAAGCCCAGCTCCAGCTTTATGGAGCTGCCAGCAACGTGCTGCCCCGGCACTGTCTCTAACTGAAGCTCTAGTCAGCCAGGAAGGCACGAGTTGGCTGGTATGTCCTTTTGAATCATAGCAGGGGAGTCTCCATCCCTCTCCCCACCTGTGGTCCACCCACCTGTATCCCACCTTGGTCTCTGCTACCCAACAGCCGGCTGCCACCACCCAGCCCAGCTCCATCTGCTCCCCTCTCCCGTACCCATCCCTTTGCCCTCAGGACATACTTTCTCTGGGCACAGATGTCCAGGGAGGCTTCACAGCAGCACGAAGAGAGTCCTGGTCCCCCTTATGCCTCCTGCAGCCACAGCTCCTGGGGCTCAGACTGCAACTAGATGACTTGCCCAAGACCAAAGAGGGGATCAGTGTCAGAGGAGGGAGCTGCTGTGCCTCCAACCTGGCCTCATTCTATGTGAAAAGTGCACAAACCGGACATTCAACTTAGCACGTCTTTGCACAGGGCTGTCCATGACTGGGGCTGCCAGGGAATTATCAGATGCTCTTGTGGCTCTGCAGAGAAGCCAGGAGTCTAAGGGAAGGGTTACTAATTGCATTTTGGCCCTGGGGAGCTGTGTTGGACAAACTGCTGTATAATCACTGCACAAACCAGACTGCAGAACAGCACTGTAATATTTTTCTCTTATCATCGTGCAGCTTTGGAGTCTCATATTTGATCTCCTTTATCCATGTGAATGTGTCCAAGAACGCAGCAGCCTCTGCCTGCAGAATGGCTCCTATTGTTCCCTTTGTTCGTGTGTCTGGGCTGTTCCTCAGCCTCCTCTCTCCCTTCATTCAAAGAGACAAATTGCGTGGTCAAAAAGGATCTTTACAGCTCAATATTAAATATGAGCTCAGCCACGGAAAAGACAGAGGGCATATTTTCCTGAATATTACACTTTCTGTGATCCAGAGGGGAGCACGCTGAAACGTACACTGAGCTCACGTGGTGGATTAGCTGCATGTAACTACAACCAGGATCTACTCACCTGTGCCCACTGCAAGCTGCTCTGAACTAATGCTGAAAATAGACGGCATTGGATTGGGCATTGTGGCTGATCTATCTGCTCCTCCTGATGTGCTGACCTTTTTTGTTTGAATAAATCCACATTAACACAGTAAATCAGCTTGGAAGAGAAACAAAGAATCTGAGGGACATGAGAAATATAGCTCTGCATTTCAGGTTTTTTTCCTGCTTTTTCTGATACAAGAGCTTTTACACGCTTTCATGCTGAAAACAGGCTGGAATCAACTTAGATTTTTAAAAGTATTTGACATAGAGACTTTTTTTTGTGAACATGAAACTGAATTCAGTGCTTTCCGAAACTAGGCCTCCAGCTTTGCAAAAGAGTGTCTCGGATTTCTAGATCAGCCCTTTCCACTTCTCGTTTTGGACAGGTGTGCAGCAGTTTATCCTAACGCAATCTGCACAATCTTTACACCCTGTTGAGTGTGCAGTTTCAAAACAAACCTCAAACAAACCTCAGCTCCCTCTGAAAACCCATCTTCTCTTAATACTCCTCATGGAGAACCTGTAGGAAGATGTCAGATTATACAAATGAGAACTTTGGCGCAGCTGGGTTAGAGTAGGCTGAATTAGTCATCAAAGTTACAGCTGGAGGTTGTTAATCTGTTGGTGAGTTCCAAGCAAATTATTTTTATTTTCTGTTTACAAAATAAGAGAATGAGATTATTGGTTAGGCCTCAAGGCATGATGCATTACTAGCGGTGGTAAAACAAAGATGACGTGGAGCTTGCTTGCACACAGATGAAAGTGTGCTCCTTCATTAAGCCAAGCCTGAGTCATCACTTCCATGAGGACCAGGACTGAAGGACGGTGCAGAAAGGCTGCGCAGGCACCAGAGCTGCTCGTTGCCATGGGGCTGCTGGCAGTGGCCAGTGCCTGCTGAAAGCCCTGATCCTGCATTTTGCAACGCTCCAGCTGTGGCTCGCACAACTGGGGAGACAGGTTGGAAATTACTGGCTCAAGGCTGGATGTGTGCTTCAGCTCTCCCATCTCTCTCACTGGGAATTGCTCTTTAGACTGAGCTTGTGTGGGCTGGAGGCTAAAGACTTTTTTTTTTTTTTTAGGTCTTGTTACATATTTTTACTCAATTAAGCAAGGGAAATCACTTACTGCTGTTCAAGTCTCATAGATATGCAGTGCTGTTAATCTCAGACTTCACAAATTGTAAATTAAGCTTCCCCAAATAATGAGATTTATTTTTTGTTTAAAATAACAGAAGTTGGCTTTCTTCATTGGGGTTTTGTGCTTTCAGGACATGTCTTGGCTTCTTTCCCTGCATATGTAGCAACAGAAACAACCCCTTCTGCAAAAGTTAAAACCTGTAACATAATTGCCTGACTCCAGAAACAGGAATTTAGAAAAACACTCACTTCCTAACGACTCAAATTAAACCTCTGGACATGGCCAGTATAGGTAGGAGCAGTCATCTCGGTGCCCAGGGTCCAAGATCTTTCTGACCTGATCTCATTGCTCTTAGCAGAGGACTCTTTTGAGACTGCCCTTGCTGGGCACCCATTATTTGATTCACAATCTGAGGAGAAAAAAACCCCAAAGAGCAGCTGATTTTCAACATGGCCTCTCCTCTGCCTTGCGGCAAAGCCCCTTCCCGCAGTGCGGAGAGCAGCAAAACCCTCCCAACCTGGCACTTCTATTTTCAAGCAATGCCAAGGTGAACTGTTCCCTGAGATAATGTGGTTTGCACGTTGGCCACCCAGTTTTTCACACGCTTGCCTGCCAGCAGGGAAGAGCTGATACTGCATTCCCCAAACTGGTTACTGGAATGGGAGCACCGAGTCAGGTGAAATGCCTCAGCAGATGGACAAAGGAGCAAATAACCACCAGCCAGCCGAGCCCTTTCCTCTGCTCAGCTCACAAAGCAAGAGCGGAGAACAAACCTCCTCTCCCTCTTACCTCCCCAAATCCCTTCTCATTAAGGAAAGAAAAGGTCAATATTGATGGTGTTGAAATGAAGCACAAGGACCGAAATGCCTCCTGCGCCTGCTGCAGGGCGCTGAAAGAGCCAAGCGTGAACCAACATTTTCCAGAGCCTCTATGAGCTTGGGGTGGCTGTTTTGGCTTGCCAGCGTGCAAGGAAGGAGCCTGACTTCAGGAAGCAATTTGCAAACAGGCTCTTAGGAAGCTAAGGAAAAAAAAAAATCTCCCCAGACAGAGGTTCGAAAAGTGTCTGGCAATTTGGGAAATTCAAGGAGTGGTGGACAACCCCCACCAGGAGGATGTTGAAGAAATCTGAGGCTCATTACACCAGAGCCCTTGGCAAGACTTCCCCAGCTCAGCCCAAGGCATCCACTTCCCTTATTGCAGCATCTGTTTGCCAATCCATCCATGTAACAAAGCCCCCAGCCAGGCCTGTGTCATTCTCAGCACGAGCACATCTTCTCAAAAACTGCACAAAAGAGATGATGTTTTCCACCCCACCACTTTTCCCACCCACCTCATCTCTCTGTGGCTGACTGCTGGCTCCACTCTCTCCAGCACATCATAGCTTCTTGCTTCATCTCCACAGCCCAATAGATGCTCTCCTGGCCAAGCATGGATTCAGTCAATGGTAACCGTCTTGTTCCACGTTCATCCCACCACCTTCATGTTTTCTCCTGTCCTGCCCTTTACACTTCCTATTAACATCTCATCACCCTCTTTGAGACCTGCCCGCAGAGCTCCTCTCTACAGTGACAGCCGCAAAGATCACAACTGGTAGCGGCACCTAAGGCTTTGAGGCTGTACCCTCACAGAGAGCAGACTCTTCTGTGTCCTTGTGCGTTTCTGTCTGTCCATTTCCATCCACCATTCGTCTCTGCTCTTAAATCCCTTGGCACTGTGGGTGGAAGGAGATGCCCCTTTGGTCTGTATGTATCCATCATCGCTTACGATGCTGTCCTGGGTCTCAAGTGGAGCCTGTTGGGCTCTGCAATGTAAACCTCAAGGATCACTTGAAATGGTGGAGCGCCTGGCTCACACATTTGTGCTGGGCATTAGCTGGAGCTCGCTTTCTCCTACAGCTGGTCAAGGACTTCCTGCTGAAAGGCATCTGTGAGGGAAAAGCCTGTTACTGCAAACAGATACATCCTATGGGATGGTGCCAGTTTTGCTGACATTTTCCCATTCCTTATCTTAGCCTGAAAATAAAACATCCCCCCCCACACACACACTTTGGTCATTCTAGGCTTCACTGTTTCAGTTTGGCCAGTTGCTCTTGGCTGCTGTGATTTTGATGTTAATCTGTGTCCATCTGAGTTGCTTTTTACTTGGGTGCACTGTGAGAGATATTGCCTAAGCCTGAGTGAAAAATGGGGGCAAAAGCCCCTTGGGACCAGCATTGCAATGAACAAAATGTATGCTGCAAACTCAGCAGGGCTGGAAGGTTTGAACATGTCCAGAACTTTGTGACAAATACTGTTCTGTGAAAAATAGGAATATTTTTCCTCTTCCTGCCCTGATTTGATATCAAAACAAGCGTTTAGATCCTGACTTTTCCCTAGGAATGGGAAATTTGATTTTCGATCAACCTCCCACCTGCAACCTTCAATTAGAAGGACTCTTTTTTTTTTTTTTAATTTATTCAGTGAAAACAGACATAATTGGTATACCCCCCAAATACTCCTTGTGTACCAACAATGCAAGACATTTACCTTGGCCTAACAGGTACAATGGTGCCCCGAGGGAAGCTGAATTAAGCCCTGGTGATGAGTTACAGTGCATAACACTTCCCAAACACAATCACTGTGATTTATGACCGCTGACACAACAAAGATTTTGTCTGGTAGTGAGGAGTGATGGCTGATGTCCCTCTAAATGCTTATCATTTCTAGCAGCTTAATTGAATCCTGTTAACAGATGCAACGAAACTGAGAAGCATTTATCCTGCTAGTAGTCCTCATTGGACCAGCAAAGCCCAGTGTTGGCCTTATTTCCCTCTTTTCAGGTATTTTCGTTTGAAGTCAGAAGGTGCAGAAATGATCTTCCTAAAAGAAATATGCTACAAAAGGAGCATATTATTCATGTATTTGATGTTAGGACACCTTGGCAGGAGAGCAACCTCCTGTGATGAGTGGTAAGAGGGAACCCTTGGAGAGTTGCTGCAGTTTTCCATGGTGGATTGGTGTGTCCCTTTTATTCAGCATGCAGAGGACTTGGGTTTAAGTCTGACTTGGAGCCTTGTCCTCCTCTTGAGGATTTTGAAGATCTTCAGACCAGTTGAGCAAAAACCCAGATAACTGTGACAGCAAGGGCATCCAGCCTTGTCCTGAAAGGCATTTTGGGAGCAGCTCTGCAACACGAGAGCTCTGGCGGATGGGGTGGAGGAAACCAGGCATTCCTGCCAGACTTGCAGGCAGCTGGGAGCTGTGCAGGAGATCCCACTCACTCCCTTTGGGTGGCCTGAGTGCTTCAGGAAGGCAGCTTTTGCTCAGCACCCAAGAGAGCAGCAAACCCAAGTCCACCAGAGGCAGGTGGAGGGAGAAAGCTCATGACTTCAAAGATGCTGTGTGCAGGAAGAGGGTAAAACATAGGAGATGATGTTTTTTAGCAGGGTTCATCTATAGCAGCAATGGACACCTGTGGCCTGGAGTGACTTTTAGGAAAGATTAAGTTATGCATACAGTGCGTCCTCTTGCAGCAGCTGAGCTGGGCTAGTCTCTCATCCAACTTCATGCACTGGGTTATCTTTTTCTCAGGAAAGCCATGGAACTGGGTAGAATTTAAATTATACCCCGGAGAAGTTGGCTTGCTTCTCTGACGGAGGTCGTAATGAGGGAGTTGGGATTCCAGTTATAGCTCAGCACAGCAGATGTAGCTGGTTTTGCAGATGATAAAAATACAGCCTTGTCTCAGGAATGCTGCAGAAGTGAGGCACGCGTGTGGGTTTTTTTTTTTTTCATAGCAGTTCTTTAACTCTGGCTGTACTGTACAACAGTTGTTCTCATTGGGAAATCAATATTTACAGAGTAAACAGCGATGAGATGTAGGCTGGGTGCCATCCAAGCACGTAGCAGGACCTGCTCTGTTGAATGCCGGCACCTCAAACTGTGGAAAATGTTACTCTTCTCTCTTTTGGGATAGGAGTAGTTTTCATCACCAGTGATGAATACTATTCTATTTTTACTCTGCTCTGTGTGCTTTTCAAGGCCTGCTTGCAAGGAAGGAGGCAGCCTCTGAAATATAGGAAGCTACACTATATACTCTCCTGTATCACACACAACTCACCTCTTCTGATCAGAATTCAAGGCCCAGCGCACAGAATTAGCCATCCCCTCAAACAAAAGCAATTTAACTCAGAAAGCAATCAGAACTGATACTTCAAATATACTAAACCTCCAGCACAACTTGAGCTCCTGCTTGATCTCATCTGTATATCAGAGACCTCCTCAGGGCTCCTGCAACTCCACTGCCTACAGAGACCTTCACCTAAGGGAGAAACACTGCCCTGCAAGGAGCACGTCACTGCTGGGGTGAGGCTCAGCTGTGTGGGCTTGTTCCTTGCTGGTCCACAAGGCATTGCCAATGGAGGAATGCTCCGCGGGCAGAGCAGCACTGCCATTCTCACTTTACCTGGATGCCACTGAAAGAACTCAAATGAATTCATGACAGTCCTTCATTAGGACTAAACTGTGATATATGAAAGCTTTGCTTGTGTTTTGCTTCATTTGTATCTTTGTTTCCCCAAGACTTCCTAACTGTTTCCCTAGACCTCTTTGTCTGTTTAGGTAAGATTAAGATGCTCATTAGGCTTCCTACATAAATCACTGATAACCGAGACTCAAGACCTTCAATGGACACTTGGACAGTTCCTAGAATGTGCAAACTAAGATAGGAGGGACTCAAACAAAAGGATACAGAGACCCTGTAATGAGGAGGATGATTTTTGCTGATTTAGGACGAAGACACCTGGACTTTACTTCACAGCGCATGCTCTGGAAAGAAGGTCAACTAGCGAACACGGTGAGGAAGACCACTTACTTCTTCCCTTGACCACCGAAGACCCCCAACAGAATTTAGGACGCATGCTCAAAGGGGTGTCAACTTATGTAAATGGATTCCGAGAACTCATTATCATAAGACAACCCTTCCCAGGAAATCTAATGAATATCTATGATTTTTACGTATGTAAACCGATGTCCCTCACTAACTCGGGGGACCCCTTATGGTGGAGAATCCCCAGGGTGACCCCAGCACTGCTAATAAAGAATACCTGCTTAACAGTAAAAAAAAAACTTTACTGTTGAGTCAATTTCTTTGTTTCACCACAATGAGTCCATGTCCTCCTGTTTTGCAACAACACTCTTGAAGCTGGCTGTGTAATACTGCTTAGCACTGTATTCTCTCCTGTTTGCAGAAGTGGCTAGCAGCTGTAAGAGAAACGTTCTGTCTCTAATCTCTATTTACACAGGATGGTGATAAAGAAATTCCTCAACAATCACTTAATCTCTCTTTGGGCTGACACCACCATCTTTGCTCAGTCCAGCTCCAAAGCAGCAACACATGCAAACACACCACGGTGCTTTGTGAACTAGGGAAGAACCATCGTGTGAAAACAAGCTCTGTATCAAAGTGTTTTGCTGAACATGATGAGTGAGCAGCCCTGTGTGCTGCAAATGTCCCCCAAAACAGGCAGGATGATGCTGAGAGGAAGGGCAGCCCCATCTCCTGGAAGCTGACATGTGTTTGAAGCTCTTGCCCATTTTTGGCACATGACTTGAAGCAAGAAGCCTGCTTTTGGGTGGGTTTCTGCTGTAAATTCTGCTGGCTGTTCGCAGCAGCGAGGCGCGGCTAGCAGACATGCCGTCCCCACTGAGAGCTGGCCTACTCGTGTAAGTAAGCTCTGAGCAAGCTCTGTGTGAACTCACCGCCTGGCCCTAAAGGACTGGAAAAACAGGAAACTCTTTCAAAGGTGTCTAAGGATTTGATGTTGACGTTTGAATTTCCCTTTCATATCACTGCAACATTTTTGTCCAGACACTTTATTCCTGCACTGTGAAGCTGTCATTTATTTCTAGTCAGAGATTTTGTGCTTTTGAAAATAAAGCCAAGGAGTACAGAAAATAAAAGTATTCCAAGACACTTCAGTACATTAGGCAAGTGTTTATTACGGGAAGCTGAGGCTTTCTAACCCTTGGGGAAAAACATATCTTGTGTACAAATAATTTAGCAAAAAGACAAAGCTTTTCTGCCTACTGAAATTTTTGGTGCTATACAGTTTGAGGAAAAAACAGAACTACTCATCAGTAGAAACGAAGTTATAACACAGTGACCGTAACCTAGAAGGAGCTGAAGGGGACTGAGGACAATGCAGACTGCATGGCCACACAGCTGGGAAAGTGAAATCCTTTCTCACCCAGGCCCAGAAGGAAGAAGATGGGCTGAGAAAACATGGCAGGGTTATTGTGGGCGGTCCTCTGGTGACAGTCTGACCTGTGAAATGGTCTCTCTTTGCTGGCAGTTTGTGATCACAGAGACTGCGGGCATAGGAGCAGGCAGAGGGCATCTCATCATCTTTCCAGGAGCTGCTGGGAACCAGCTCCCAGAGCAGCAACTGGCAGTGACCATTATTTAAAAATGTACCCTTAATGCTGCAGCTGGAGCTGGCCACATTTTCCTGCTGGCAAAATGTGCATTGGGAGGAACTGCGGAAAAAAAATCCACCAAGAATCTATGAACGTAATCCCTTAGGTGAAACTCTATCCCACTTGTAACCCAATTCAGCAAATGTTAATGCCCTGTCCCTGCATTCGCATGCCCATCAGAGACATTTTCCCCAGACAATGGCCTTCTTTGCCCTGGTGAACATAGAAAGTAGACATTTCCTCAGAGGAAGTTAATATGGATTTTTAGACCAAAAAAAATAGGAAGAATGGGAGACAGAATCTTTTCATTAATCTAGGAAAGTATTATCAGACAAGACCTTTTATGCTGAAGGGAAGCACTTTCCCTGGGCTATTGAGACGCTAAGGACCAACACGTTACTTTAATATTATCTTTAAATGAAGAAAATTAGACATCCTTGCATTTAATTTTACTAGTACACATACCACAGTCATTGAAGTCCTGACTTTATTTTATAAGAGTGATTCATGCATTTAGCTTTTGGTTCATTTCTGTCTTAGTTTCGGAGCCATAATAAATCTCACTTCGGAGGTGCAGAATGATTAATTTCTCAACCACATTTTTGCTTTGAAGTGTCTATTGGCTGTTAATAAAATAAGCCCTTTTACATTCTCTTCAAAGTCACAAAACACAAACACACGTGGATGCTTTGGGCCAAAGGAGGGAGCTGGAATTCGGTCTGGCAGTGAGAATTTAGCTGAAATGGGGAGGGGGACTCCTATCTCACCACCCTGGGGAAGAGTGCTTCGTTTGTTCAGCCAAAACCGCTGCATGTGGAGGCAATGGGAAAGTCAGGACTGGGTCTCCGGAGCTCCTGATTTAGAGGGTAGAGTCTGGGGGAATGAACATTACATTTTGTTAGAAAACCACTAGTGTTTTTACAGCACAGATTTAATAAAGCTAATTTATGCCTGACTTAAAGTTAAATACCTTACAACCCTGAACTTAGTGTTTGCTTAGTGGCATATACTGTAGCGTCTGTGTCCGACCCACAGCTGGTTTAATGATGTGTCTAGAAAGACTTGTGCCTCTGAGACACGTAGAAACACGTGGCAATCAGAGGAGCAAATTCCTGGCTGGTGTAGCTGAGCAGCCACCTTCTGAAGCCACCAGCTCAGGCTGGCTAGGAACGAGCTTCAGGCACTCAGGGATCAGATTTTTTACAAAAGGCAGAGTAAGAACAGTATGCTGAACTCAGGTGCTGATGCTCTGGGCCACTGCAGTTGTTCAAAGGTCCCCTCATCCTCGGGGAAGGATTTCTCCAGGAAAACAGGCGGTGCACAGCAACCTCCATCCCAGGTCGGCAGCTACACTGCCAGTGTGGAACAGAGTGGGGAAAAATGGGGAAAAAATCAAAGCAAGATGGAATTAAGTAAGGAATATCCCATCAAAAGGGTTCTCTCTGGAAGATGTAGTTCTCAAAAAAAAAATCTTCCTTTTGCTAAAATATTTCCCATTTACATTAGGGAAAGCCACATTTAGCTGTTTTGTTTCAGTCACTTAGCTCTAAACCAGAATGTGCCACTGAACATGACACATTTCAGTTTTAAAAAAGCTTAAGATCATCTGACAGTATTTCCCCATGATGTATCTGACCTACAAGAGCCACCCTGAGAGTTCAAGCCCCTTCTTAGGGGAAGAACACTTTGGAAGGTTACATGTCCTAAAAATATCCCACTGCTAAAATTGTGTGATGCAGTATGGGAATTGCCTGACTTTTGTAGTATGGTGGGAGAAGGGGGAGGTGATGCATTTGGACTACAGTTTCCATGACCCAGTGCAAAACGGGGTGTGGGGAGGGAAGAGATTCAGGATGCCAAAAAGTGTTTCCATGTAAGGAGAACCTTTCTACTAAACACATCAAACAAGGGGATCCATTACTATAAAAGCAGAAGGAGAAATCTGAATTTTCCTTGGACAAAATTTTAGGGTTTGGAGTGAAAGTAAGTGCTGGAATGTCCCAGGATGAATTTTGCTAACCTGCAAGGCCCGACTTTGCAGATGGGCCCCCTGCACCCAAGAAATCCCCACTTGCTCTGTGGCCTTCCATGGGACTGCCAATTGCCAGCACAAGTGAGAGCCCTTCCTTGGTCTTTGTGTTCAACAAGGCCCCAGTTTGGGCAAATCCTGAATTTCCTGTCTAAGCAGGAAAGTCAGATTTACACTGACATGAAGGACAATGACAGGGAACAGGCAAGCTCAACAACCTGCTAATGCAATACAGCTTAGGCTACAGCTTTCTGCCTTTGTATCTCTGGAGCCTTATAGGGGAAGGTTGGTTCATATGTGGGGTAGGCTGACTTTCACCAGCTCTCCTGCTAACAGCACTGGGCTCCCTAAGGGTGTTTTGTCTCACCTGGTCTCTCAGCATGGACAAGAGCCTAAATAAACCAACAGTTTTCCCATTTGCAGCAGTGAGAGCGTGGACCAGAGCAGTGCCAGTAGCAGCAGCCATAAAACACAGCAGATGCTGAACACTGCTGCCAAAATTAACCAAAGCACCTGTGAGAAGTGCCTGTATGAGATCCTCACACCCAACCTGCTGTATAGATGTGCCCTCTATGTCCCCTCTCTGATCTCAACATTTCATTTTCTCTAGCTGAGGGTCACCTGAGGGGTGGGTTGTAATCTGGGTTATCCAAGAACCCCCACAGCTGAGCTAACCAGAGACCTTCACCAAAATCTTACCCTCAGGCACCGGTGAACAGCTCTGAAATCACTCAGCAGTGAACACCTCTCCATATTAGCAACTGTATTTAGATCAATAGCCAAGTGCACCGTGCGCTGCAGGAAACTCGGACCTATAGCTGCAGAGGCAGGAGAAATGATAGGGACATTATTTATTAGGGACTGAGCAGAAAAAACCCATCCTCCAGGTCCAAGTGTTTCATTTGTTCCACTGCTAAAGAGAAGCTGCTGCTAATGACAGGATGAACAACTTGACAAAATATTCACTATGGAGCCGAAGGTCCTCATTACAGAGGAACCCGACTCCCCTGTTGCACAGCAAGGCCAGAATGAGCATTACCTGTGCTGCTGCAGGTCCAGCATCCTTTCCCCAAGTGGTCTCCGGCACCGCTTCAGCCTCCTTCCCGCCTGGCAGGGAGGACACGAGTGAATTCCTTCTCTGCCTTCGCAGGCAGTGAAGAGGCCGTCAGCAGTGTGCAGCAACTTCTCACAGCTATAAACCTCAGAAATTACAAACATTTATTAATGTTTGTTGGTTCTGAGTTTTGTTTTTCGTTTGTTTGGGCTTTTTTGACAATAAGACCTGTGGCATTTTCAGCATTGGAGGCCTGGATTTGACTTTTCCACTCTCAGTCCTGCCTAGATCAGTCTCAAAAAGGTGCCTCTGCCCCTCTCTTTCCTCTGTTATGGTGCGTGATTTTAAGGTTTTTAATGGGTAACACCCATCCTCTCTCACCAGCTTGTGCTCAGGAGCTCGGAGAGCAGCTGACCCACCACAGCTTTAACCCGAAAGCAGGCAGGGTTATGCAACAGGGTAACTGAGCTGTGGTGTTTTGCCAGCAGGTTAGCTGCCAACACGGTTCCCAAAATCATGTCCTAGCCTATCTGGAAGACTCATCTGTACGGCTTGAGACAACTCACAGCTGCCAGCATCTGGGCTATATCTTGCCCACATTCATCTTGCCAACAATTCGGAGGGCCGCAGCAAGATGGCAGGGTTGAAGTCAAAAGGGACTTCAGCAAATCAAGTCTCTCTCAAGCCTGGGCTGTCTCTGTCTTCCTCTGATCTCATGGTCAGCTTGTCAAAACCTTACCCCATATAAGAAATATTTAAATAATATTGTAATAATTGTAATAATACATAATAATACACAATAGTAATATTGTAATGACTCTATTGTATGATAAACAATATTGAAACAATACAGGGGTCATAACACTTGCACACCAGTTTCCATCAATTGTTACATGAAACATGCATGATTCCAGGAAGCATGTTATTTGGAAGTAGCAACTTTTCCACCATTCCCTATCAGCGTTTTGTGCACATGTCATTTTAATCTGTTTGGCAAACACAGGCTGTGACTGACGTGGCTGAAAGACTTTATACATTTAATCGCTCACTCTGTTTTTAGATCTGTGCTTTCTGTGATCTGCCTTCAGTTTGCCAAACATCTCTTGCAGCCTGTAACTCATCTCAGAGCAGTCAAATCATGTGAATAGGAACTACAGGGATCACAAGTTTTCTGGAGGAAGGTCTAGCCCTGGCAGAAATAAACCAACCCACCACCCCCTGCATGAGACTTTTCCACTATCTCTGACCCCACCAGAGCCTATTCTCCTGTCCCAAGGGTGAAGGTAGAAATCAGGACGAGGAGAGCACTTGAAAAAGGAGCTGCATAAGCTCTAGCGTCACACTGAAGTCACTACTAATGACTTTTTGAAATGGCTCTACAAAACACTATTTCAGTCAAAACCTGCTCCCCATCATGCCTCTAGCTCTCACCCTTGGCTTGCCAACTTCATTGGGAAAGCTTCAGCAGTGTCATCAGCCGCTGGTTTCAATAGCCTCCTGCAGAAATACAAAGACATAATCTTCTCTGAAGTGATGCTTTGGCCAGAACTTAACTCTGAGGAGATGCCAGTGCCCACAGGCAACAGGTGCTGTGGACAACTCAGTATAGCACCATGAGGGGTATTGCTGTTTCGTGCTTGCAGAGAGTAATTCAGTTGCACTCAGGCCAGGATTCAGCTTTGCCGCCCTGCCAAAGTCTGGAGACCTTGGTCTGGTTGAAGTTTGTCCTTGGGAGCTGACATTTGCACCTTCAGTGGGACTGGCTCAGTGGTGACCAAAAGCCCCTGGCAGCACATGTGCATGCTTTATTCCTTCCTTGTGCTGGGGAGATCAAGTCTTTCATGCCACTGCTGATGTGGCCTGTTACTGCACTCCATGCTCGACACAGGCATGTTTCACTCTACCCTGTCCTTTGCAATGGATTAATGGATTAACCCCTGATCTTTGCAGTGACCTAACTTGTAGTCTGATTGATGGCTCTACTTGTTTCTTGCATTTTGCATCACCAACACAAGAGAAAGGATCACCATACAAAAGAAACAGCTGCTAGAGAAGAGGAAAGAAACTCAGCAAGTATTTTGTGGGCAATTCCTATCCTTTGTTCCCCAGCTCATGTTGCTTTAACAAGACTAGGGACCAACTATAGACAATGGAAGATTGATGTTTCGATGAGGACAAGAATGTCTTTAGTCATTCACTTCTTATGCTTCTTCAGGACCATAGTGGAATACATAAATCTCTGGCTCCAGCTAGAGGCCATTCATGGGTAGGTTTCTAACCTGAAAGGAGCTCTCATTATAAAGTATTGCTATGCTGTATTAAGGTGCATCGTGCAATATACCAAATATACCAGAGAGAATGAGAAGAGCAGAGACCACAGATTCTTTCACATGCTGTCCATCCAGACAGCAGGACTTTCCTCCTTGTCTAGCAATCAACAAGATGGGATGTTGTTCCCTTCCCTCATCTATGTTGTCAAGCCAATAAGCCTTGTAATGTATTAACACTAGCTGACATTGTGAAACAAGACCTCTGTCTGACTGAGCTATTGCCCTGGTAGTTAAGCACAAAGTCTGGCTGCTCCATTAAAGGTGCCTGTCGGAAGGAGCGCAGTGCCTGCCTTCCCCAGCTGGGCAGGACCTCAGGGAGGGCTTGATTCTTGGGCAAGACTTGTGATAATTGCTCAAGCCTCACTGCACGTAGCAAGCAGGGTGCCCCAGCCAAAGACCAGCATCAGTAAGGAGGGCTGATGGCCAGCCAGTTCAGCCCCATTTCTTCGTACTGGTGTACGAAGCAGTGCCTGGGCAAGGGGATCATCTCCCCGGGGAAGTGGTGGATTCCCCAACATTGGACACTTTTAAGATTTGGCTGGACAGGTTGCTGGGACATCTTGTCTAAGCCATGCTTTTACCAAGAAAGGTTGGACTAGATGATCCTTGAGGTCCCTTCCAACCTGCTGTCCTGGTTTAGCTAGGATAGGGTTAAGTTTCCCCAGCAGTGGGGGGAAGCTCTAGCCAGGTTATTCATATACCATGCTGACCTCACGTCCAGGTGATATAGCGCAGGAAGAATCGGTGAGCGCGTGGGTTTGTGTAGCCGTTCCTCTCACTGCTGTATCAGTATATACCTTGCTCTGTTCGTTGTTATTACTGTTATTGTTATTGTTGTTGTTTGTTGTGTTGCTATTGCATTGTTGTATTAAACCTCTCCTTATCTCAGCCCCGGGGCTTTGTATTTCACTCCCTTTGTGGGGGAGGGGCAGCGGCCGCGTGGTCTCAGACCCCGGCAGGACCTAAACCACCACACCTGGTATTCTATGATTCTATGATTTTATGAATTGCTTTCCTTTATATCCATCAATATCCCCTTCCTAAAAACACAGCAGTTCCCTTAAGTCCACTCAGGGGCTAAGAAAATTCTACATCAACCCAGAAAGCCCGTAGACTCAGAAAGCCCGTAGAAGCTCTGTAGGCTGCCTGGGATTGTCCCTCTTGCAACAGGATCACAAGCAGGTTTGCAGCAGAGTTTGAGGGAGACAGTGCTAAAAGTACTTGGATATTCCAGAGACAACCTCCATCTATAATATGTACGGCCACTTGGCAGCAGAGCAGTTCCCTCTTCGCATATGTGAAATTGTCTGGAGCGTACCTTTAAAGCCCTTGTGTTCAAAAAAAGTCTACTATCCAGCATAGTTACCAGTGCAGTTTTCCACTCTGGGAACAGAAATTCATTTCAGAGTTCACCTTTTGTCACCTGGAATTTGCAGGAGCAGCTGGAGGGCAACACCTTTAGATGACAGTTGCGTGACAGAGATAAAACCACCCAGGGTGCTTTCACAAATTGATGGAACCAGAGGGCAGTTTTCTGCACATCTAGGTAGGAGGTGGTGCAGAGGGTGCCTAGGAGACTGGGCTCCTGGTTCCTCCTCAGCTCCTCCTCAGGGTGGTGGAGGAAGTACAGCACACTCTCCGCCACCTGCTCCCTTGTGCAAGTGCACTCCAGCTCCATGTAGATGCAGGAGTTCCTTGCTGGCGTGTCTCCCGGGCTGCCCAGCTCCAGGTGGAAGGTGTGCCCATGGAGCGGCTGCAGGGGCATGAGCAGGCGGTAGACAATGTCATCATCCTCACAGGGACTCCAACCTTTGAAGGCACTGCCCACCCCGATGACTGGCTGCAGCACTGGGAAGAAACTATTTGACAAGAGCACTTGGAAGACACGGATGAAGTCATCTACCAGGTCATTAACTTTCTGGCACTCTGTGGCCAGGTTCTGTACTGTCCACTGAATGTGCTCCTCAAAAAACCTTCCCAGGTAATCTGAGTCATTGCTTTCTTCTTGCTCTTGCACTTCCTCCTGCTCCATGTTGCTGCTGGAGCTCTGCGCTGACTGCTGTCCACCTCAGAGCTCCTTTAACTGAACCATCCAGCAGAGCCTGAAGAGCAGGAGCAGGACTCCAGCAATGGCCCAGAACTGCCACTGCTGCATGGCAGCAAAGAGCAGGGCTCACCAGGCAGGGCTCCTCCTCTCCCCCAGAAAGGAGGGGTTCAGTGGGGCTGGGAGGCAGGGAGCTGGTTTCCTAACACTTTCCATGGTTTGAGGTGTCTGTGGGGACAGCCGGCACCACCCAACTCTCCCAAGACCTGCTGCCTGCTGGCCAGTTCCTCCCACACACAGCCCAAGGGGATCAGGAGCACAGAAACCCCCTCAGACACCCCCCGGCTATCTCACAAGACTGATGTCTCCTGGCAGGGGAGGGAACAGTGTGCGTTGCTCAGAGATGTTTGCGAAGCAGTATCTCAAATGCTGTGGCAGCCTTTCAGTGGCCAAAGCCTGTATGCAGGACGAGTTGCACCCAATGTGACTGAGCTCCAGTGTGAAGCTTCCTGGCGACAGCACAGACTGCTAGTTCAGGTGGCTTGTTAATCCAAGCTGGCTGTGAAGGTGACCACCTCTCGAAGGCACATGGGCAGCATTAAGATGGGCAGCGATGGCTTTGGCAGACACTCAGTGACTCACTGCACCTATCACTACACCCTGTAGCGGTGCGACTGATAGCAGTTGGGATTTTGCTCTCACACTGGGGCTGGAGAAGAGAAATTATCGGCAGCTCAGAGCCCAATGCCTGGAGAGGACAGCACGAGCTGGCCCCGACTATGCCTGCTGGAAAAAAGGCAAGCAGGTGTTGTAACAGCACAGCCCTCAGAGAGCCCGGAAAAGCCATGGGCTTGGGCTGATAGGCACCGGGCACCCGTTGGGCTGCTTTAGCACTCAGGCATAAACAGTGCTTTTGACGGGACAGTTATCAAAGACCTTGCAATTCTTCGCCCATATACCGACACTGGATTTCCATATAGAAGAAAAACAAATGTGTAGGTTAAACCCACACTGGGCATGCTCCAGAGGAGAGTTCAACTAAAGGACACTCCTGAAGATCACCAAAGACCCCCACGAAAGACCCCAAGAGACTCAAATCACATGCGTAATTAGGATGGAAATACTACAATTAGTTCCAGAAAAAGGAATGGATATGTATAACCATTCTGGGAAATCTAATGCATGTGTAAATTGTTACGCAGTATAAGCTCTGTGTGTTGCAACTTGTGCCATGAACACTGGGCAGAGAGATCCCCCATGCATCTGGCACTGTCATAAAGAATGCTTGCCTCCTAAAACTTCAAACTAAGTCTAAGAGGGTTCTTTTCCAACCACATTTACGGTAACATTTTGGGAACCAGGTGGAACACTGCTTCTGAATCTCAGCAGATCCACGGGATCGTAGGACCTCCAGCCAGCACTGAGGGATTCTCAGGGACAACCTCCGATACCAGGACCAAAGGCCTCAGAGCAAATCCCCTGGTAAGATTAAAGGCATTCTTCTGGGAGTTCTGGTTGCCTGCCTGTAAGACGTGGTGAAAGCCTTGCAGGGTTGGGCTATAAGGGTAGTCAAGGGCTCCAAGTCCCCTCCTGGGTAAGTTCTGCCAAACGAAATTTTGGAGGATGCCCGGGTTTTCGGTTTGGGGTTAGAGTCCCACTGAAAGACCTACAGGGGTTTGAGTCTTGGTAATTTTGAATTGTGTGCTTTGTTTGCTGGATGACAATTTTTGGCTTTGTTTAGTGAATGGTGGTTTTTGTCTTTGTGTACTGGATTAGGGTTTAACTAAAATGGTCACAAAATAGTCTAAAGGTAGTATTTTGAAAAAATCTCCGTTAGGATGTATTTTAAGGAATTGGAAACAAATGGGCAGATCTTCAGGCAGGACCGTGACAGAAGATAATTCAATTAAATATTGTAATCAGTGGTGGCCCTTGTACAAACTGGATGATGGGGAAAAACGACCTAAAAATGGCAATTAAATTACAGTACTATGTTACAATTGATGTTGTTCCTGAGAAGGGAGGGAAAATGGAATGAAGTATACTGGTATGTTCTTTACCTTGAAAAGTCACCCGGAATGGCAGAAAGGGGGTGGTGTAAATTTGACCCCCAGTGATCCTTTTGTTTTGGCTTTAGAAAAGGACAAAAGTAAACCCTTGAAAAGATGTTGCTCTCCTGGTAGTACAGAACAGAGCTGTTTAAAGTTTTATGAACAAAAGGGGAGGATGATGTCAAACTAATGATAGCCCCCAAATGGCACTCAAGGCAAGATGGGGGTGGGTAATAATTATCAAGAGAATGGATCGGGATCAGGGTTAGGAGGAGGTGGATTTAGCCTTAAATAAATAAAACTAGGGTAGGGAGGCTCTACAGAGGGATCTGGACAGGCTGGGGCGATGGGCTAAGGCCAACTGTAGGAGTTTCAATAAGACCAAATGCCGGGTGCTGCACTTGGGCCACAACAACGCCCAGCAGCGCTACAGGCTTGGGGAGGAGTGGCTGGAGAGCTGCCAGTCAGAGAGGGACCTGGGGGTGTTGATTGACAGCCGGCTGAACATGAGCCAGCAGTGTGCCCAGGTGGCCAAGAAGGCCAATGGCATCCTGGCTTGTATCAGAAATAGCGTGGCCAGCGGGGACAGGGAAGGGATCTTACCCCTGTACTCGGCACTGGTGAGGCTGCACCTCGATTACTGTGTTCAGTTTTGGGCCCCTCACTACAAAAAGGACATTGAGTGACTCGAGTGAGTCCAGAGAAGGGCAACGAAGCTGGTGCAGGGTCTGGAGCACAGGTCGTATGAGGAGCGGCTGAGGGAACTGGGGTTGTTTAGTCTGGAGAAGAGGAGGCTGAGGGGAGACCTCATCGCCCTCTACAGCTACCTGAAAGGAGGTTGCAGAGAAATGGGGATGAGTCTCTTTAAGGAAGTAACAAGTGATAGGACAAGAGGGGATGGCGTCAAGTTGCACCAGGGAAGGTTTAGACTAAATATTAAGAAGTATTTCTTTCCAGAAGGAGTTGTTAGGTGTTGGAATGGGCTGCCCAGGGCAGTGGTGGAGTCCCCATCCCTGGAGGTGTTCAAGAGGCGGGTTGACATAGCACTTAGGGATATGGTGTAGTTGAGAACTGTCAGTGTGAGGTTAATGGTTGGACTAGGTGATCTTCAAGGTCTTTTCCAACCTAGATGATTCTGTGATTCTATGTTATACCGGCTCCTTGGCGTCAGGCTGTGGGAAATGACGGACCAGTGACTGTAAGAGTCCCGTTTTCAGTTGCTGATCTTAAGAACTGGAAAGCGGCAGCTGGAATTGTAGAGATGATCCAGATAAGGCAGCCAGTGCTTTCGAAACGATGACTGAAACCCAAGATCCGGGCTGGAGGGGTCCTGAAGCTCTCCTGCGGGTCCCGCCGGGTGGTGCGGGCAGAGGCAGCGCTGGCCGCGCGGGCGCAGCGCGGAGGGAGCGGCGGTGGCGCCGCGCGCCCTGCAGGGGGCAGTCGAGCTTCATCCGCCCGCTGCAGCCGCGCAGGGTCCGACCGCGGCTGGACCCCGGCGGCTCCTGCCCATCCTGCAGAGGGATTTTATTCGGTATTCGCAACGCAATGCCTAAGGCAATTAACATGTCTAGGCTCTATGAAATTAAACGAGACAGGAAGGGATCTCCTACAAATTCTTTGACTAGGTTACAAGAAGCGTCACTCAAATACATGAATACTGATCCAGATTCAGAAGGCAGAGGTCAATTGGCTCACGTATTCGTTGGACAATCCTCAGATGGTATTAGAAGAAAGCTACAAAAATTACAGGGAAATGATGCTCGCAGTTGGGCACTGCCTGGATTGCATATAGGAACAGAAAGAATCAGAAGGAGAAAACAAATAGCGGGCTGGTAGCTCTATTAGAAGACAATATACGAAGCGGAGGAGGGCCTCGAGGGAACTCGACAGATCCCGTTTAAGGGAAAACCAGTGTGCCTATTGTAAAAAGAATGTGCATTGGAAACAGGAATGCCCCTTTCATAAGTGAAGGACCCCTCCGAATCCCTTACTCTCAATCTGTGAGGACTGAAGGGGACCAGAGGAGTCTCTCCCAGCGGGACCTCTGGTTAAAGTAGAGCTGGGAAATGAGAAAATTGATTTTTTTAGTTCATCCTGGGGCTACTTACTCTGTTTTAAATGCTTTAAAGGGAGAGTTGAGCACTAAAAACGTAAGCGTTATTGGTGCAATGGGAATTTGTGAAACTTGGCCATTTTTCAAACCTTTAACAATGAAATTGGGAAAACAGTGGGTCACCCACCAGTTTTTGTATTTGCCAGATTCTCCAAAATCATTACTGGAGAGAGATTTGCTTGAGAAATTAGAAGCAGAGATTAGGTTTAAGGTCAGAGAAGTAGAAATTTTATATTCTGGAAACTAAATAGGTTGAGGCGGCAGCCTTGTTGTTACAGGACATAACCCCTGAAAGGAAAAAGATACCTCCAGAAGTGGAAGATGCTGTGATTCCCATTGTGTGGGCTGGAGAAGTCCTGAGAAGATCAAAAATAGCAGAACCTGCATGAATTGACCTTGAACCAGGGTCATCCCCGGTAAGAATTATGAAATACCCTTTAAAACCGGAGGCTAGGAACAGGTTGGTGCTAATAATTTGGAAATTTCTAAAGTACAAATTATTAGTGGAATGTGAACCAAACTTCAATACCCCCATCCTACTGGTCAAAAAGGCTAATGGTGAAGATTACTGCTTGGTTCAGGACTTGAGGGCAATAAATCAGATAACTCGGGATATTCATCCTGTAGTAGCAAATCCATACACATTGTTCACAGCTCTCCCTGGGGAACAGGGTTGGTTTACAGTTCTAGACCTGAAAGATGCCTTTTTCTGTATCCATCTTGATACTAAAAGCTGCAAAAGAGGCTGCAGAAAAAGGCATCCTAGCCCTGGCACCTGAGAAGGGAATAGCTTTACCAGAAGTACAACCAAAATAATATGAAAAATATAACAAACTGATAACTAAATTACAGGCCAAAGAACAGATAAGAGGGTGGGCCATCATGCCCACTGGACAGGTAATTGTTCCACTCTCATTAATGAGAGAAATTGCTGAAAAAGAACACAGTAGAGTACATTGGGGAATGGAGAATTTAGTAAAGCACCTCCAGAAAACAGTTATAAGTAGGACCATGACAGAAATTGTTTGGTCTATCACAGAAAAGTGTAAAATTTGCCTCAGGAACAACCCAAACACTAGCAATAAAATAGTTTTTGGGGTGACTAAAGGAGGAAATTCCCCTGGAGATTATTGGCAAATAGATTTCACCAAATTACTCAGGATGGAAAGGTATCGATATATTTTGGTTCTAGTGGACACTTTAACTGGATAGCCTGAGGCTTTCCCTTGTCGTACCAACAAAGCAAAAGAGGTAGTTAAAACTTTGCTGAAAGAAATCATCCCATGATTTGGTGTACCTCTGGGGATGTCATCAGATATAATAGGCCCCATTTTATTGCTGGAATTGTGAAACAGTTGAGTAAAGCTTTGTCTTTGTGTCTTGATTACCGCACTTCCTATAGGCCACAATCCAGCGGTAAAGTGGAACGGATGGAGTTTAAACGGCAGCTTGGAAAAATTTGTCAGGAAATATAAATGACTTGGGTCCAGGCATTACCCTTAGCATTGTTAAGGATTAGAATCCAACCTCGTGGAAAGGGTAATTTGAGTCCATATGAGCTGTTGTATGGGCGACCTTACCAGGCTTCACGTGTGCCATGTACCACCCATATAATGGGACAACTAAATTCAAGACTTAGTATCTCTAGGGAATACTTTGCAGAAGCTCCAGAAGTAAGTGACAACAAGTAGACCTTTGGAACTTGTCACGCCTGCACATTCTTTCCAGTCTGGACATTGAGTCTATGTCAAATCATGGAACACAGAACGTCTGAGGGAGAAATGGAAAGGGCCATTCCAAGTCCTCTTAACAGTTTACATGGCAGTTAAGGTTTGGGGCAAAGGCCCATAGATCCACTAGTAGAAGGTCAAGAAGGCTCCTATTCTGTGGGTAGTGGAACAGCAGGCTCCTCTTGAAATTGAAAAGATCATGATTGGGTTTTATGTTTTGTGTGACGATTATGATAGCCATGAGTCCAGTTTGGCCAGATCCACAATGGAGTCAAAAATCTCCATTTAATTTTAACACAAAAATTACTTGGATACAAATTGAGATATCTAGCTTATTTCAAATGGTATTACAAAATTGGATGGCCTTTGACTTATTATTAGTTTCGCAAGGGTAAGACAAAAAAGCTGTTGGATGTATATAAATCAAAGTGGCAGAATCTCCACAGATTTGAAGAAATCTGGCATAAACTTACCTCATGGCTACCAAATTGGGCCTGGTTAAAGAGTCTGTTAGTTATAATAATTGCGATAATCTGTGTTTGTGTTTTAACTTGCGTTATGATTCAGTGTTATACTGAAATGCACATGAAAATAAGATACAGGTATTGAGACCTTGGATTTGTCCAAAGTCTCAAGAAAAGGGAGGAGTTGATGCCTTGAGCAACAAGTAGAAAGAAATGTTCTGTTACACCTTTTAAGGTGACATGCACGCTGGGTGGAGCAATCCCCCATGCATCTGGCACTGTAATAAAGAATGCCTACCTTCTAAAACTTCAAACTAAGTCTTAGAGGGTTCTTTTCCAACTGAAGTTATGGTAACAGTACACTGCTGTGTTTTAGATTTTTGACCAAAACAGTGCTGACCACACATTAATGTTCTAGCTTTTGCTGAACGGTGTTTGCACAGCATCAGGGCTTTCTCTGTCCCCCCCCACTGAAATGGCCTCAAGTTGTTCCAGGGAGGTTTAGATTGGATATTAGGAAAAATTTCTTCACCAAAAGGGTTGTCAAGCATTGGAACAGGCTGCCCAGGGAAGCGGTTGAGTCACCATCCCTGGAGGTATTTAAAAGATGTGTAGATGTGGTGCTTGGGGACATGGTTCAGTGGTGGGCTTGGCAGTGTTAGGTTTGCGGTTGGCCTCTATGATTTTAAGGGTCTTTTCCAACCTAAATGATTTTATGATTCTATGATTCTATAATTCTATGAATCTGATGGCATAACATTTTTTTTTATCCAGTTGTGCTCCCAGTAATGTCCTCTCTTGGATACGCTGCAGAAGAAATGCTGGCAGAAGAACCTGTCCAGGCCTGGCACATATGCAACCTGCAGCTGTTTGCCTCTATGTCCAAGGTTTGGCTGCAAGCTGTTGTGGCCGTGCAGGGCTGCATGGCCCTGCCCTGTGCTGCAAGTGGACAAGTGAAGCCCAGCAGAGCAGCCCAGCTGCATTTCCCCGAAGCTGCCCCTGAACACAGGGCAAGACGGAGCTTCTGAGGTCATCGGGGCTTGCCCTGGAGTTCAGTTCTTGGAGTCAGCAGGAGGCAGAGGAGGGAAAAGAATGTTTTTCCAAGCAAACTCTCCTGTGGGCCCTTTGCAAGCTGTCCTCACCTGTCCTCAGAACCTCTTGAGCAGGAGATGGCCACCTGCCAGCTCCTTACATCCTGACCCACTTTTCCTGAGAACGCAGCAAGGCAGAGTTTCACAGACAAGAGGAACTCCCTAAGGAGCGTGCAGCCCAGAGAGTGGAAAGTTTTTTTTTTTGGGGGGGGGGGGTTGGGTTTGGGTTTTTTGGTTTTTTTTCCCAACTTCCCAATGGATGTATTTGACAGCTCACTGTCCCTGTCTGCATAGGATCCCAGTGGAAACTGGAGATGGGAGGGCTCTTCCTACCTGGAGGAGGCTTCCCAGGAGTGTGAGGGATTTACCAATTGCCACCTTTCACTCCCCATCCCTTGCCCTGTCTTACCAAAGGCCATGTGCAGTGGCAAGCTGCAGATGGGGCTGCTGGTGGCTGGCTACTTCGTCTATTTGCTGGTGGGTGCAGCTGTATTCCAGGCACTGGAGAGGACTGCTGAGAAGCAGGAGAAAATAGCAGCTGCCCAGATGAAGGAAGCTTTTCTGCAGAACTTCACCCACCTCACAGTGGTGGAGATGAAGCAATTTATGAAGGTAAGTGCTAGCCCTGCAGAAGCCCTTTCTCCCTCCTGTTTCCCCATCAGATGATGTTTCCTGCTCAGCCTTGCCACACAGATAACTTTCACTGTGTTCCTACCGATGTGGTCATTCGGATGATTTTAGCAAACCCCAAGCCCACTCTCCCATCTGAGCAGTCAGGTCACACTGAAGCTAAATACAACTTGTGTAGCTGACAAGACCTTGTGTGTTAGCTATTAACGGTCCCCATCCCACGATGTCCCAATTCTTTGGGGTCTTGCCTCCTCTTGATTCGGCTTTCGGTGGGGCTGTGCTCACCTACAGTGGGTGGCATGGCAGGAAAAATGAGGCTGTCTGAAATGAAGGGCTGTGGTCGGCGCTCACAACAGTGTCACAGCACAAAGAAACAATACAGCAAAGTCTGAAATAATCCATTGGGCAAAAAAAAGAAGTCCAAATCACTACAAGGGGAGTGTCATAGTCAGGATTTACTTTTTGAAGATGCTGCAGAAGTGAAACAGGTAACCTAGCCAAGGGAAAGGCGTTTCTGGTCACGGCACAGGAAGATGAGAATGAGTACGGCTGTCTCTTCATCTTTGGTATTTCCTAGCTCTATCTGTTACAATGCAGAAGAAAATGGGGAGTGCAAATAGCCTTGCTGTAAGCGTTTCCATATGGGAATGTGGAAATGCTCAGCCCTGGAATTTATCTAGGCTGCTTCTGTACAAACCAGCCTGCCTTCCAGATGTCCAGTCCAATGTTCTCTGTTGACTAAAGTCAAGGACAGCTGGCTACTGTTTGGGTATTTTAATTTATTTTTTTTTAAACTTAAAAGATAACAGCACTTAGAATTAAAAACAAGGAAGAAAGAAAGCGTCTGAAAATGCATGACATGAGAGATGATAGGGCTGGAGGGGCTTGGGAGAAACATCTAGTCAAACCTCTGTGGCAGGGAAGTCTCAACTCAGCCCAAACCATCTCTGAGAGATGTTCATCTTACCTCATCTCAAAGTCCACATTGTAAATACGTGCATGCAGTTTGGAGGAGAGTGTGTATGTCAGACTGAATTCTGATTGTGGTCACACCAAGAATAATTCTTTGCAAATCAATAGACTTCCTTTGAATTTAAATCTATGACACTGATCAGAATACACCCTTAAAATGAAATTCTCTGTGTGTGCCATGTGTACCTCGCTATAAGTCACTGATGCCCCCCCTGGGAGGGATCAAAATCACTGCTCCGTGTGCCTGCATACAGGTGGGTGATTAGATCCACGATCCACTGCTGCCATCTCAAGGGCAAACTCAAAACCAGCAAGCAGCCACTTCATCACCTAAGCCAGGGGGCTGTCTTGCTCTGCCACATCCTAGTCATCTATAGGACCATTTTTTCCAAAGTACTTAGCCTAAAAGAATGGAGGTCCTTGATCACACTAAAAGAAACAAGTTCTAACACCCACTAGAGCAATCAGCATAAACAGGGCAAAAGTTTAACACTCCAAACCACTGGCTGGCTGCTACCCAGCCTTGGAGGTAAAGGTGTGAACACTGTCAGAGCATGGCTGAGGACAGGTGAGTGGTATTCACAGGAAGGGAGCAGTAGTCGGCTAAATCGGTAGTATTCCTGCAGCAAGCACTTGAGAAAAGCAGCAATGTCGATACCAAACTTTGCTTTCGCTCACAGGATCTGACAGAAGCCATTCAGAATGGAGTATACCCTGTTGGAAATGAATCACAGATTGAAGACAGCAACTGGGATTTCAGTAACTCCTTCTTCTTTGCAGGCACGGTTGTGTCCACAATAGGCAGGTCTAATGCTTTCCACGTTTGTGTGTTTGTGTGTGTGATGCTTATTATGTCTGGTTATTAGGACCCGAATGGATAATACTTTCAAAGGTAAAACCCCAGCCCTTCATTGTCATGGAAGAGGGCAGGGCAAATGCTGAGATGTTTTACACTGCTGCTTCAAGCTGTTCTGACCTTTTCAGGGGCTGTCTGCCCCTGCCTGCCTCTCGCTTTCTCTCAAATAATGCATCTCAAAAAGTGCAGACCTGCCAAATTTAAGCATAAAGTCCACACTGTTGGCTCCTGCTTCACACTCTCATGCGGTGAAAGTCAAATCTATGTTTTTGCAGAGTGAAGCTGAGGCCTCACTCCCACTACACCCTGGGCACAGCTGCTCCACTGATCTGTGAGTGTGACATGTCACAAGAGCCCCAGTGGTGTCCCAGCATCGTGGCAGGTGTGTAGGTGTTGCGTGAACCCATGTGGAGACCTCCTGCTGTAGAAGAAAGAAAGGCTTCTCACCCATCACATCAGTGACAAATGTTCCATGGTTACACAAACATTCACCTATCGATAAAGCTTCCCTAGTCTGTCAGCACCCTGCTACTAGCTAATCCATTCCTTGCCACCACCTGCATTATTGTGCTTTTTCATTACAGCATTTCTCTGACAAACAAATCAGTTGCTTCCCATCAAATTTGTTTCCCTAGTGAGACAGACAGGCTGTCCCAGGAAAAGTGCAACTATGCCTGTTTCTCTGTACCCTCACCACAGAGGTCCGTTGTGAAAGTACATCAGGTACTTCCACTCATCTTCACCAAGATTTGTGATGAAAATGGAATACTTCTGCAACAGGGAGCACAAAACAGCTTAAGCGTTTGGGGGCCTAATAGCCAATAAATGATTCAGTTGTTTTATTGGTCTTTTCCCCCAAAGAAAACATTGCATTTTCCAAGTAATGGATGCTGTGAGATGAACTGTGCTCAGAAAAGTGCCTTTTCTCAGGGTCACTGATGGAGTAAGGACATACATAAAGTACAGGACTCTTGCACTCAGGGATGTACCTCATGGGGTCTTAGAGGAATAGTCTCCAGTCCATTAAAGGACATGTCTCGAGTTCTGCAGCTTTTGTTCCCCTACTGAGATAAATCCTCTGTCAGGAGGACTTTAAGACAAATATCTCTCTGTCATGAATAAATGCGACAGCAATAAGGTCTGGACTAATTAGCACCCTTCATTCTAAAGCACACTGCCCTGCCTCCAGGACTGGAGCCAGTATCTGGGCATATCAACTAACTGGCTTTTAGCCAGGGAGGTCACTAACACACAGGCAGGTGGACTAGAAGCTAGAGATTCTGGCAGAGCAAAAAGCTGTAAAAATAGGTGAGCTGTAAGGGCTTCAATGGGCATTACTCAATGTCTAGTGTGTCAGCCCTCCTTATTCACCATGCAGTCCTTTAACCCCTCTCTTTCCTTGACTTTGACAGAAAGGAAACCTCAGGCTGAAGTTGTCCATTTGAGCCCAGTTGCTGAGAAGTGAGGAGGCACCCGAGGCCTCTCATTCACTCCTTTCTCCCCTCAGAAATGGGAAGGAGAAAATAAAGCAAAAGACTCAGGAATCAAGACAAGGACAGGGAGGGATGACTCACGTCTTATGATCACAGGCAAAAGACACATCCGTTAGTGGAAGAAGAAGAACATCACTTTAATTCAAAGGACAACAACAACAGCACTGAATTTATCAATCAAACAGAGTGGGACAGTGAGAAGTATAACCACATCTTAAAAAATACACACCCCCCCCTCCTCCTCCTTTCTTCCTCTGACCTTGGTGTTTGCATAGGTGCCTCCCTCACAACTCCTCCTCACAACTCCAACTCCTCCTCCCAGGTTCTCCTTCTTAAATGTTATCGCAGAGGTACAGCCACTGTCACTATTTGGCTTATTATCCAAGAGTTGCCATTAATTTCCAGACAATCTGGACTTAAAAAATTCTATACATAAAATATGTGTGTCTGGCTGATAAATCTTAATATATAACAAGACTTTTTCTCCAGACAAGGAGTCTCTCATGGCTGCTGGGAAGTAGGATGATTCAAAAGTCACTGCCCAGGCACTTCTTCATCAGGAGCTTATTTGTTAAATGTCTTCTTGTAGTAAGGTATCAACCAGGTAGGAGTCAAGTTGTGGCACCGATGCAATGAGAAACAGAGTCAACAATCAAGACTCTTGGAGATAGTACTGTCAGAAATGGAGTAATTTTTTTAAAAAGTCTGTTTTCCCAGGCAAATTTAAATGTTCTAAATACCTGAAAACTAAAAGTGAAGTTGTCTGCTGAAAAGTGGAAATAACCTGACCCCAGTAAAAGTCATTGGATAGGAATTCCTCCTACAGTCATGGTCACTGGAGGTTGATACAACCAGATAAAAGAGTACATCTCCCAGGGCTACTGTGGACATGCAACACCCATAATACATGGCTTCCCCCTGCTTCACAGCAAGGCCAGGGGACTTTTAAAGGAAGAGGCCCTAGTAGGTATTCCTAGATAGCCACTCATTTTGAATAGCCACCATTATCTATGTTCTGCTTGTGTGTCAGATCATGATTACTATTGAATTGGTTTCTTTCTTTTTCAGAAGAAGGTCAAATTCCTGACCCTTTTGTTCTTCCTGGCAACAGGGATCCTGGTTTTCCTGTGCTTGCCATCACTCTTCTTCCAGATAACAGAGGGCTGGTCCTATAGCAAAGGAACTTACTTCACTTTATCCCCCTGTGCACCATTGGCTTTGGGGATTATGTAGTAGGTAAGGTTGATTTCAGAGAGGAGACCCAGCAAAGAGCCAGGGTTTTACCATGTAATTACCATGGGTTGACTGCACAGGCCGCCAACGTGCTGCAGAGACAAATCTTCTGACTCTTTGACTAGTCTTTGCCTTGTACAGGCAAAAGGAGTGGAAACTGCGGTGTCCGCAAAGACAATTTTCGCAGTGTTTCCCTTCACATGGTCACAGCCATGGTGCAGATTTCACGTGAGCCAAGAAACTTCCTGGGAGCTGTGGCTGGACACAGACCAAGCGAGAGGCACCGCTGATGTGCCTCCCTCCCTGTGCTCACTGGGGTGCGGGTGGAGAATCTGTCCGTCCCAGACACTTTCCAGTGTTGGTACCACAGAACGGAACATGCTGGACATGGAGAAGACGGTGCTCTATGGGCAGTGGGAGCTGCCTGCCAAGAAACCTCCAACTGCACCCCCTCATTGCCCTTGGGAAATGTCTCTTTGGAAGCAATGTCCTCTCACAGTGGCCCAGCAGGAACAGAGAGCCTGCCACGCCAGGCCCCATCCTGCCACCAGGATACGCAGCACTCGTACCCATTGTTGTTGTGAAGGCACCAAGAACACACCCACGACCACCAGCTCAGAGGCCAGCACCCGGGGAGCTGATGTCATCTCCTGGGATGGGATCTTGAGGAGTGAAGCATCCACGAGTCATGTTACCCGACTGTATCTTTGGTAAGGGCTTTATAAAAGAGCCCCTGGGAGCCCTGTCCTGCGGGGTGCGTCTGTACTTTGTGGGTGTTGGGGCTTTGCTTGCCCAGGACAGCGGTGAGTTGCCGAGCCAGGCTGGGGTCAAAGGCCGGGGCTGTGTGACGGGCGTGCCTGTGATGGGCTCTGGCGCCTGTGACAGCACAGGGGACAAGTCCCAGTGGGGGTGGTTATAAGGGGCGGCAGCCGGCAGCGCTGCCCCGGTGCGCTCTGGGCCAGTGGTGAGTGCACACGCGGTGGGAGGCTGGGCTGGACGAGGGCAGGGGCAGAAATGCGGCCCCCGGGGGGGTGGGTTCTCACCCTGCAGCCAGGGCCCAGCAGCTGGCAGGAGCGCCTTGGGCAGGGCCCAGTGTCGCTGCTACCGGGGCTGGGCGCAGGCCTTGCTGCCTCCCAGCTGCCTCGCCCCCTCTCCTACCTGCCCCCAGCACTCTGCGGCTGCTGTCCCCCCTCCTCCCTGCCTCCCAGCCCCACTGAACACCTTCTCTCCCTCCTCCTGCAGGCCATGGCTGCCACACAATTCTTCATCCTGTTGCTGCAAAGCATCATCCAGCACATGCACTTGGTTGGTGACAAGCTGGATGAGGCCACGCACAAGCACATGCAGCAGCCTGTGGAGCAGCTGAGCCAGGAGATGACTTGGCTGCTGCAGGAGTTGGAGCAGAGGATGCAGGAGCTGGAGCAGAGGACGTCGCAGCTGGATCACAGGACCCAGCAGCAGAGTCACTTTGCCTGGGGAGCCCTGCTCTTTGCTGCCATGCAGCAGTGGCAGTTCTGGGCCATTGCTGGAGTCCTGGTCCTGCTCTTTAGGCTCTGCTGGTGGCTCAGGAAAAGGAACCCCTGAGGTGGACGGCAGCGGTGAAAAGGAGAGATCCAGCAGAACTGAGCACGCAGGCCATGGAGGAGACATTGTTCAGCTGGCCCTGAAAAATACTGCTGCAACTTTCCTCCACACAAAAGAAGCTCACTCAGAGGCGTCTGACACGATGCAGTTGAAGAGGCTGTTGCAAGGAGGCTTGTGACAGAGACTCCTGTTACCACCTGGACAGCGATGGCCCCACCTCTTCAAGAGCATCCCCTGCCTCTGGGAGCTTTACTCGGTGCTAAGTTGACAATAAATGGTATGTTTGAACAAATGCTGAGTCTGTGAGTGTCTGTGCATCACGTTGTCAGGGAGTGCGGGCACGGGGCTCTGACTGCTCAGCTGCCGTGGAGTCAGGGAGCATTTTGCAGAAGATCTGATGCGGTGGGCTCTGGTCTTGCTGATTCTGGAACTAAGGTTCCCCGACCTGTCCATGCTCCTGCGCTGGGGCAATCGGATTAATTTGTCACCCCCCACAGCTGTGCGCACTGCCCGTGTGCCGTAGGGGGCATGACGTGGCTTCCTTGGCAGCCATAGGCAAACCCAGCCCTTGGAGCCCGACAGCATTGCCCTTGGGCAACCCCAGCGAGGTGGGTATCACACTGCCCAAGCAGGGAGCCCCAGGGGCACAGGGGATGAGTGCCACGGCTGCGGAGTGGGGCTCTCACAGCAAGGGGTGAGCAGTCCAGGAGGCTCCTGGAGTGCACTGAGGAGAATTTCACAGAATCACAGAATCATTCAGGTTGGAGAAGACCCTTGGGATCATCGAGTCCAACCATCAGCCCTACTCTACAAACTTCTCCCCTACACCATATTCCCCAACATCTCATCTAAACGACTCTTAAACACATCAAGGGATGGTGACTCCACCACCTCCCTGGGCAGCCTATTCCACTGTATGGCCACTCTTTCTGTGAAAAAGTTTTTCCTAATGTCCAGTCTGAACCTCCCCTGTTGGAGTGCAATTTCTTCATCCCCAGTCCAAGCAGAGGAGAAGCATTATGGGACTTGTTGTTTACCAACAGGGAGGAGGTAATTCGAGTGGTGGCAGGCTGGGCTGCATCGCTCCAGCCCTGGTGGGATTCACCATCTCAAGGGCCAGAGGCCAGAGGAGGAGCAAAGCCAAGACCTGAATTTTAGAAGAGCGGTCTTCCAGCTGTGTAAGCAGTTAGTGGGTGGGACTCTCTGGGAGACAGCCCTCAGGCGGACCCGCTTCCTACCCGGGCTCCTGGCCCTGCTCCTTTCCCTCAGCCGCTGCCCGGGCTCCGGCGGGGCTCTCCGCTCCCTCTCCCTGTCTCCACCCGAGGGCTGGAGAAGCCCGGGCTCTGCCCCGTTTGCAGTCAGGCAGTGCAGAACATGTCCGGTTCTTCCATGATGCGCAAAGCTACCAGAACCTTCCTTGCCTAATGATGCATCTTTGGAAAATTAAGTTAAAATTGAGGTGAAATGCTGTGCCTGCATCTTTCACCCCAGTGGCTTTCAGTGTGTGGCCTGACCTTTCTCCCTAAAAGTTTGTTTCACTGCAAAGTGGCCATAATAACACAGTCTTTACCACGCACCTTTGCTGGTTCAAACAGTATTCCCATGATGGCTTTGGTATATGAAGTCAAGAAGTGAAACATGTTCTTTGAGTAATACCTCTCACTGAAATTCTTTTGACTGAATACATCCATTATAGTCTTGTTTAGAGCTTTGCACCCCTTCAGCTTTAAAGGGCCATCTCTGAGATAGAGTTAATGACAGTTTGCTGATCTCTCCTCTTGAACCTGTTGTTTGTTTCTTGGGGCTTGTTTTCTGGCTGCTCTGGCTCTGGGGCGTTTCTGGGTCCAGGACACCCTCACACAACAGCCTGGAGGATGGAGGCCAGCAGAAAATTTAAACACACCCTTAAGCACCCGAGTGCTCCCATAGAGCCAAGATTACATCTACATATATAATCCAGAAATGCAGAAGTGCCTTCCCTCCCACCGGTAAGGAGGGAACTTCTGCAGAGATTTGTGTTTGTACCAAATGCTTGTTTGTAATGGTGATAGCGTCTTGCTCTGCCGTGGTTTTCTTTTGCTGGTTTGAAAGACTTTCTCTAAAAGCCCCCTTTTCAGCAAACTGCCTCATTTTGCAGGATGAAACCCGTCGTGGCGCACTGGAACAAATCCAGTGTAATGAAACACCTGGATGCAAATTCAGACTGTCAGGTGAGATTCAAACTAATAATAAAAAAGGGATTTTAGATGAAGGGACTGCAATTTCAGGGGGAGTTGGAAAACCCAGGGGGGGATTTTTTGTTTTTTAAAAATGGTCCTGGTATTCTCAAAACAAAAGAGAAAGGAAAACCACCATAAAAAGCCACATTCATTTCAACATGAGGTGACTAGAGGGTGCTGTGCCCATCATAACCACACTAAAACTGCAGCTAGGGTGGCTCTTCAGTGCTCCAGTCTTCAGCCTTGACAGTCCACCCAGGAGAGCTTATTTCATACACAAAACTTTCTGTACTTTGCTCCTGTCTGAAGGGAAGGTGGATTTCGACCTCTCCAACAGCCTAAAGTCACACATCAGCTGTAGCAACAGGGGAAGCTACCAGTGCCTTTGATGCCCACACACAAAAACCATCAAGCCCAGTTCATCATAGTGCTGGTATGGCCCCAAGGAGGAAAGTAACGTAAACTGCACCTCTGCTGAAACTCCTCCAGTGGGGTAGTTCATGCTGCCGAGTGAACCAATGGTAGGAAAACCAATTATAAAAGCAGATTAACAGTGCAACTGGTAGTCATGACACTCATCTGGGACTGTAGGTTGCAATTCAACACCTTTCTGCAGTCCAGAGAGCATCTTAATCACTCAAACTGAAGCTCAAAACTCCTGCTCTGAACTTCAGACCCCTCATTCAAATTCAAATCTTTTTCCTCAGAAAATCTGTATTCCATTTAAATCCCCAGATACCCTTTCCTCCCCCGAAGACGTGCAAAATGTTTGGCCTAAGCAGCTCCATGTGGTAACAAATCCCAAAAACTAATTGTGTGGAAAAGCATTTCCTTTCATCAGGTTTAAATTTTCTGCCTTTTAGCATCGACTGCACCCTTTTCCTTGCATCATGGGAAAGCAATGTTTAATGCACAGAGCTGGAAAAAGCCCAAGACCACCGAGTCATTGCGTGAAGATCAGCAGGCTGCCAGCAGCTTTAAACAACTGTTGATCACCACCACCACCAAATTCCAAACAGATTACCAAAAAAGGCCAAGGCCAAACCCCTATTTCTAGGCTATAAAAACAGATTCTTCCAACTGTTGTTACAGTGAGGAATTCAGCTCGTTTGCAGGTGACAGGCAGAGTGGAGCCGTCAGTCGCTGGCAGGAGGAGAACACCCAAGGCTTGGGAAGTTGTACCTTTCTCCTTTATTTTGCCTGGGTAGTTGCTAACATCGCAAACAGCTTTTCAGAAGAAAATGCCAAATCAATCCTCTTTTATTCTGAAATGAAGCAGTAATGATTCTGACTTTCCCCAGCAGCATCTCTAGGATGTCTTTGCAATGTTAAGAGGTTTCCTTCCCTCTCCTCAGCTTCACTTTGTCCTCCAAAGCATCTGCAGGAGCTAGTGGCTTTGAGGGCATGCTGGGAAAAAACAGACCAAGGGATGAAAGGAAAAGCTGGCAGTGCTCCTGCTTTGCTCTTGCTAAGGAGCAGCAGTAGCTCTGGACTGAAGTTGGTTCAAGCCTGCCAGCCCAGTCTGGTCTGAAATGGTTTTGGGAGTGAAGCTGAGACAGCAACACAACAGGCAGCTTCAAACCATGAAGCCCACATCAACCTGCAGGTGGAGGGTGGAGGGTCCTGGATGTGTCTATGCCATAGCAAGGGAGGTCCAGGCTCAGGCCCCTTTCCTGCTGCCACTTCCTCATAGCTGCTCAACCCTCAATCGACATCAGAGGTGGTCCCCAGGGATGGGGCAGGGTGGAGCACACCTAAAGAAATCCAAACGCAGCCTTGTAGAAGAGGTCATGTGCCTGAATCCAGACTTTCCAAGAGCCAGGAGAGCACAAGCTCTGCCAAGCATCCTCATATCAGGCCTCCAAACACAGTTTTGCTCCCATTTTTGAAGGAGGATAGCTTTAAAAAAGGCAAATTCACCAAAAGGCCAATAAGTCAAATCAGCGGGGTTTCCCCAGCTCATTCACATGGCTGACACTGGCCAATGAAACCATCGCTCCTGGCTCTAGCTGCTTCTTCCCAAAGTGTGCCAGCGGCAGCAAGCCATGCACCTCTGGCCATGCCCACACCAAGCCCTTTCCCAGGCATGGACCCACGCGTGCTGGGCAGAAAGGGCAGCAGGTGGGCCTGGAAGCAGCAGAGCAACAGGGCTGCTGGAAAGTTTCCTTCCTTTGGGTGAGGACTCCTGTATCTGGGCTCTGCAGAGCTCAGGCAGAGACACTGAGTTTGTCCCCACCAGGAGAGTGTCGCGGTGTTTGTTTGGACCAGGCGAGGCAGAGGATGCCCTTGTGCACGCAGCTCTGCTCACCTTCCTCCCTGCCCAGCCACTACTGATGGGGATGAAATAACTAGCTGATAATTCTAATAAAAATGCAATTAAAAATTAAGCATTACTACCCAAATCCTTTGCTGTAACAATGTACAGGGTAAGCTTACAGCAGATTAGCTGGCAGCTTCCAGCTATCCCGTATTCATGTGCATAAACTCCACTTTTCTAAAATAGCTGTTTTTGTAACCTGCATCCTCAGATAAACCGTCACTGCTTTGCTCCCTTCCCTGAGAAGACACAGCATTTGGGGGACAAATGCTCATCAGAGGCAAGAAAACTCTGGGGTAAATCCCCTTTTATTATCCATAGATGTAAACAGAAGGACTGAAAAGAAGTCAGCTCAGAAAATATCTGACTATTATACACGAAAAAGTGGTGTTTGGAGCAGTTATCTAAAGGGCAGCAGCCTCCCCAGCAGCTCAAATCTGCTTCCATTTAAGTCAATAAACATGAACTTCAGCTAAACTACTTAGCATAGATTTCTTCACAGATCCTTCATTCAAAATCTTCAGGTGAAAGAAAGTACAGTTATGATTTTTGTAGGTTTATGACCAAGAAAATGTAACCAGGTTATTATAATGGAAATGGTGTTACTTGTATCACCACAGGGACAATGCTGAAGTTCTGGTTGAGATGGAGCTATGAATATCATTTTTGGGTACAGTAAAAAAATACACTTTTGTCTCTACAATATAGTTGAATATAGAAATAAGTACATTTCAAAAGTCACAGTTCTGAGATATTTTTTTTTTTTAGTTTCTGAGGGGTTTTTTTGCTATTGAAACTTGAAAATGGCTCTTTTATGGGGGGTGGGGTGGGGGGGGCAGGGATTTGAACAGGATGAATTACAGGTTTGAACACAGTCTCCTTATTTAACTGTTCTCATTTCCTCAAACAAAATTCCTCTAGAATAAAAACGTTCTCTACTTAATTCATCCTCACAGTTATCTTTGCTTTAAAACAGTTTCTATGTTAAGTTCAACGTGAACATCTTTTCTGTACGTCCCAGACACGTTCAGATGGGCAGTTACGCACATCCATAATGTCATTGGTTAAAATTTTGTTTATACACAACTCGCCTCAAAGAGCTCCAGAACAAGCCAAATTTGTTGTCTGCTGTACACAGGCTTCAAAGCAAGGTCTGTTTGCATTCACCTGTCATTAAAGACAATATTGATAAGTTAATGAAAGGTAGAAGTGGAGCAAGGCATAAAACACTTGACAATAATCCAGAGAGAATTTTATATGGAGAAAAGAGCTGCTCTAGTCTAAAGAAGCAGAGAAAGAAGTTGAAGCAGCAGCAGAAGTGCAGGCAGATGCTCAGGCAGCCTCTGCAAGCAGAGGGGGAGATGAGGGAAGAAACTGAGCTACAGGTTCTGCTTGTTGTCAGCTAAAACCAGCTGAAGACATGCAGATAATTTTCCCATCCCAGTTTATTTCCCTTTCTTTATGCTTATGATGCAAGTACAGATTAACACAATTTTAAACAAAACCTGAACTGTTGCATAAATTCAAGTTCTACAGATCATCTTGAGGAAAAAAAAAAAAGCATATGAAACCAAATATTAATACAAGCATGTTCTTTAGGAGTGTGGGGTGATTTTGTTACATTTCTCTCTAACAAAGAACTAAATGGATATTATTGCCTTGTACCTCAAAGGGTAAAAACTTGATTAGACTCAGCTTGAGGCTGGGGGAGAACCCATGTTCTGCCAACATTTGCCTCCGAGATACCTTCAATTTAATTTTCCTTCTGCTTTTCCTGTTGCCTTCCTACTGCTTTTTCCCAACTGCCTTCTATAAAGAGGCCTGTGCTCATGCACCCCAATAGCGGGGTGGAGGGGCTCATCTGGGCTTGCTAATAACCAGCTGTCCCTTCTGGGCTGGAGTGAGAAGCTGGGTTTGGTTAACTCAGCTTGTTGCACAGTTTTGCACACGCATGAAGTTTGAGGAATCACACAACAGGCCTAGTTTGATTTTTTTAAGGGATTAAGAGGTAATATGGAAAACAGCACATCAAGAATCCTCTGTAACCCAGGTTTCCTTCTCCCACATCCCACGCTACAAATGTTTCATGCCCTCAATTTGGTTTCTGGGTCACTCTGGCACTTCTCCCAGACTCAGCAGCGGGGTACATGGAGGAGCTTAGCACAGGGACTAGACCCTGCACTATCACCCCACCCTGTTCAGGTGCTCCCAACCCCATGCTGAGCCTGGTTTGGCCAAAACTCAGCTCATGCAGGGAGCACATCCACACCATCTCACCTAGCATCATCGCTGCTTTCTGCTCTGTGTGGAAGTGTTTCCCAGGAGGGTCTGCATGTCCAGGTACCCAGGGTAACATCCCATCCTACTGCTGGGAATAGCAGAGCTCTCCTTCATTTCACAAGACCCAAGATTTCACCCAAATATCTCTTGCTGTTTGTTATTCTAAGGAGAGAGGGCTTTCTGTGGGAGATGACAGTATTGCAGAAGTGACTTCAGCATTATTGGCTCTACCACAGCCAAGAGACAAACGCTTTCTGCTATCTACCCCTCAAACTCCGGTCAGTATTTACTGTATTGCCCTCAATGCATTCGTGAAGATGTTCACTCACATCCACTGCTTGCCAAAAAGCAAGTTAATTTAACTTGGTGATACAATTCAAAGTGGTTTGAGTCATCTACATCCCTGGCTATCGGTGTCCAGACAGACACCACATCCACCCATGCAGGCACTAATAAAGACTTAAAAATAGACCAGCGATTCCTGTAGACCTGAAATAACATGTCTGATCCCACGAAAACAAAAGACCCAACAGGGACAACCTCAGCCAAGGGGGTGCAACGCAGGTGGTTTTCCTAATGTATCTTCAAGGGGTGGTGGTCAGGTCCTCCTGCTCTTCTGGACCCTGCGGCTGGGGAGGGGGCACTGAAGAAGCTCCGGCAGTGCCAGCACTGCTGCCTCAGCTGGGCTAACGTGCTGATGAATGGCAGATCAATTATTCATCAGCTAAAAGGCAGACTTCTATTACAACAGATGTTTCTCCGAATGTTTGACACTGCCCATTAACTCACCCTTTAATTTTAATTGCTTAACTAATGGCTATGTTCAAGGTTAAATGAGTTTAAGTCTTCATTCTTCTCTTGTGCCACTTAATATAAAGATACCATCCGACCTAATGGGGAAAAGGGAGGGAGAAGAAACCGAACCAAGTATCATCTTTGACAGGATACAAACAAGTGGCCAGTTAATCTTCTGCGTACCTGCCCAGGGGTAGGCACAACACTCAGACCTGGTTTTCTCTAAAGCAGAGAAGCAATAGAAGGATCCCTCAGGCTGAAGGTGGCCATAGGGTTGCAAAGCCAGGCTGGACCTGGGACTGCAGTCAGGAAGGAGGCGGCATGGGGTGAGCATCCTTCCTGAAGCCAACACAGAGAGAAAGCGCCTGCTCAGGGAGGTAGGAAGCTGTTTAGGTAGCCTCCAGACTGAGAACTTCATTTACGTGAGTAATTGAGGTTTGTAAGTCACAGCGGTGCTGGCCAGGCATGGTGCTGCTATGCTTCCTCCTACAAATATTTATAGCCCATCTGAAGAGCAGAGTTTTCTGGCCAAGCGAGGAAGGAGCTCCCTAGGAAGAGGAGAGCTTCACCTCCCTGTCTGGGGCAGCAGGGAGGGATTCGTCTCTTGGAGGATATGACCCCAGAGAAGTGTTGGGCTGCAAGGCAGGGGACGTGGTCCTTGCCTTGCTGCTGCCATTGCATCCTTCTGGCTGATTTCTCCACTTGTTTTGTACCAGGCGGGACTGCACAGCTGGTGCTCGGCATCTTATCAATATCATAAAAACACACAAATTTTTGCAGCACGCGTAGCTACGGTCTTGCTATCTGCCAAGCCAGTAAATACGATGCATTCTAGCTCTATGACTTGGTAGAGCAACGTTGGTGCTGAGAATGCCACTGAAAGAAGCATGCCCCTGTCCCCTCACTGCCCTCCACCGCAGGCACTAGGATGTCCCCACAGCACTACCCACCTTCACTGCCAGGATCAGTCTCCTCAAGAGACAGTAGCAGAAAACATAAGGATGTATCCTGGAGGGGCCACATCACCAGGCTGGAGGCTTTTCCTCAGCTCAGGCAGGCTCAAAGACACCCTTCGGCATCACATCTGTTGGCATAACTCAAGAATATGTTGCACCATTTTTCTAGCAGGGCTCATGGATTTAGTTTAGATAGTTCAGATCTGCTCCCAAAACATAAATTACCAGTACCAGTGGGAATAACAGGGGAGGCAGGACCAGACCCAGCACTCTCCAAGGAGCAGCAGTACCCCAGCAGTACCACAGCAGCCCTAACCCAGGAGAAGGACTTGACACACGTGGTCAAGGAAAACACTTTTTATTCTCTGTGTCTTACCGCACTAAGGACATGAGGGAAGGAAAGAGGAAGCAGGCAGAAAAATAAGCATTTTTTTTTCAACATAGAGGAGAAAAGGAAGCACGTCTCCTTCCTTTCTGGCTTGCTTTCCTTCCTATTGTCCCTCTTTCAAGAGGTGAAGGAGCAGAGATTAATGCACACCACTCTCCGGGTTGTCCTCACCCTTCAGGATATGTTGATCCAGATACTTGCCTGTTTTGTGAACGATTTGAAGACCGAAAGGTGAGCAGATCCCATGCTAGGCTACAGGAGGCTAGGGCTTGATCTCTGCTTTTATTACTCTGCCATTACAGCCAAACCAGGCTCTAACACTATATTCCTACCAGGATTTTGTAAAAACCCTTTGGTTACACTCCTCACTCAGATTCAGGAAACCTAGTCTCCACTTTTTGTCCTGGAAACATTCAAGGTCAGGTTGGATGGGGCTCTGAGCAACCTGATCTAGCTGAAGGTATCCCCGCTCATTGCAGGAGGGTTGGACTGGATGACCTTTACAGGTCCCTTCCAATCCAAACTATTCGGATTCTATGATTTACCAAGGAGGTTATAACCAGTTGCTTCACTGCAATCATGCATCAGCCACCGCATGACCTAAAGCATGCCCAGGCCTGGTTGTCCATATGGGAAGAGGGAAAAATGTTAAAGGACATCAGCCTGTTCCCTGTTGCCACAACCAACATTAGACCACAGCTATTAAGATCAGGGCTGGCCATGGTTAAACATCCCTCTGAGTCCCAGGGACACTTTAGCACAAGAAGAGATGCTCCCTCCTTCCTGCCAGAGTCTCCTCCACCCCAAAACAGTACCAAGGAGAGACAGCTGAAAACCTGTGACCATCCAACTTTGCATGCAGCAGGAATGTTTCCCAGCCCTTCCTCCCAGCTAAGCAATTATAAAGTAGAACAAGCCTCTTTAGTTTAGTTTCTAAACTAAGAAGAAGTTCTTAGTTTTTTTAAGTTTTTCTTTTTTCCTTTTCCCCAAGCAGGCTCACGAGGACATCCACTCATTTGATTTTGGCTCCAGCTCAGCAGTGTTCAGTAGTGACAACCATCAATCCTGCCAGACAGCCGATGGCACAGACTGCTAGGAGTGGGCGATCTCAATTTTTTGCAGCTACACTGCAATTTGCGTGGCGGTTCAACGCTAGCTGGCAGGCAGCCAGGCGTTCAACATCCTCCTCCCACCCAGAAAGGTGTCTCTGCAGAGCAAGGTGCCGGGGCTGCGCAACGGCTGCCAAGACCATGGTGCGAACCGTGCCAGTCCTGCAAATAGACGCCGGATCGCAGAGCTGTTAATCCTACACATTTTGGTGTCGCAAAGTTCACTGGTGAGAATTTTTTTTTTTTTCCCCCCACCCACCATGTTCAGCCTGAGTGGTATTAAGTTTCATTTTATGGATGGTTCACTGCAGCCCAATTTTTGGCAGAAAAGGGGAGGGTTGCACCAAACACTGTCAATGTCGAGGTCCAGCTACCAGCTTGCCCCTACCCTTTGGCAAATATCGGATTTCTGAGTGCAGAAGTGAGGATTTCATTCTTTGTTCTTGAACTCATTCTTTCCATCCCAGGGGCCAGTGGAATGTAATCTCTCCAGATGCCAGCACCTCTTAGGAAACAGTGCATAACTGCTATATTACTATAAGTGGCTTATTCATACACGGAGAAAGAATAGTAATATCCTTGGGGGACAGTTTTGAAACGGTGCACAGTGACACAATCCCAGGGACAGACGGCATTTACATCAGCTGAGGATCTGTCCCCAAAAGCCGCTTGTTTTCAAGAGGAGCAGAGCTGGCATTTCATATTTTGCTCTTGGTTTGTTTAAAGTCTTTTCTTGCTGTTTAAAACCACCAGCGCTTCCTTTCTGGGGAGGGAGGCAATGCTTTTAGGGTTACTGTAAATAATCAGAGCCAAAACAATCATCTGAGTAAATTATCCTGTTCACTGACACTAACAGACTCCACCGAGCTACTAGGAACTTGATCAGCCTTTTTTTCCCTCTTGCTACTATCATAATAAAATAAAGATTTGAAAAAGTCCCTCTTTGGAGGAAAGCAAAAGAAATGCCTTGTAGAGAGCAATTCCAAGGAGCATTCTCAAAGCTCTCATTGACCAACTCCGAATTAAGAGGTTTGCCGAGAAGAAAAAGCATGCAGGAGAACAAGGGAGCCTGAAGAGCCAACTGACAGATTACCACACGACAAAGCTAAAAGGGAACTCCAAACCCTGCCAGCGCGGCTGCCCGCAGAGCCTGCCAAGAGCCAGATGCTGCCACGGGGATAATATCCTTCAGGGCTGGGGAACTGAGTGCTTCTCAGCCTACCGAGTTGAGGACAAGGGGATGAAGGCACAGCTGTGCACCCCAAACCCATCATGTCTGTAAGAAAAAGCCTGGAGAGAGGCATAGGTCTCTCTGGAAAAAAAAAAAAAAAAAAAGAAGAAAATTAAAAAAAAGGGAATTTGCTTCTTACCCAGAAACTCCTTTGGGGGAAAAAAAACAAAAGAAAGCTGTAAAAAAATTTGAAGTCCTTCTGGGTAGCGTCTTTCCTCCTTATGCAAAGCAAACCTCCGCTTGCAGCTGGGGGATAGCAAACAGGTCACGCAGGGGAAGAAATGACACATAACCAAGGAATAAAGCAGAGTGCTTTGCAGAATTAGGAACCAAACTGCATATATTCAGGAGCTCGGTGCTCTCCCCTCTCCAAGCAGACTTTCATTAGTAACCAGCTCCAATGGCTCTGCAGCAGGATTATGGTGAGGAAAGGGCAAGTTAACACAGACACATTGGTGTTAACATTACCCTTGAATGGAAGTAGCATAAACACAAAATATTTGTTTCGCTGCTACTGTGCAACATCTGTTCCCAATGTCTTACTCATTCTCTGCTCTCCCTCCCTCGGGGTTTCAAAGTACACAAGGAAGAGGGAGAGGCTCGCAGGTAGCTGACGCTGTTGTGCCCGCTTGGAAGTTGTGCAACATCAGAGCCTGTTCAAAAGCCTTTACATGGGCAAAAGTCTATACCACTGCACTGGAGTTTGCCCCACCAGGGCAGAGCTTTGCAGGATATGGCCAACCAACTACATACTTTCTACAGAAAGTGCATGATATTTTCTGCAATTTGGTATCTCCACACATGAAAATCTATGGGGATGGCAAACCTGAAGACTTTTACCCGAAAGGCTGCAAATCTAATACTTTCCTTAGCAGACTAAAAAAAAAAAAAAAAAAAAAATCTTTAAAAAAAATAATCTTTTAAACTCATATTTTAAAACCCACTGAATCAGTCAGCTTTGGCTGCAGTGCCAAAAGCCAGCAATGCAGTAAGAGCTCTCACTACATCTATTTTTCTTCCACAGAACCCTTTAACACCATGCAGTTGTAAAAACTAAGGGAGTTTGTGCCAGGTCATGATGTGGAGACAGGCTCTCCCAGGGAAACTCCCGGCACCGACATTTTAGCAACAAGGCTTTTAGATATGTCAACTTGAGAGGAGAATTAAGAGATCCAGATATCATGACTGTGCATGAGATCATCCTGGGGGACAAATTTAAGTTTTGTAGTTACATTCCTGATACCTCCCCACACTCCCCTGTGCTACATCAACTGCACACAGCCGCATTGCATACGCTGAAGACACAGTAAACAGATAAAAACACACACAAAAAGGCATATTTTGAAAAATCATTTTCCAAGATAAATCTCCTACGCTTCCGTATTCTGAAAGCAGTTGACATTTTTTGCTGGGTTTGAAATAAATGAAATGAAAAGACAGAACTTCTGATTTTGAAGGTGAATAATAAAGCATTGCAAGAACTTGCCAGTATGTTACTGGAAGCACAGTGAAACACTGCAAGAAAGTCACTGTGCTCATACTGCACTTCAGAGCGGTGTTCAGTAAGTTTTGGCATCTTTTGATGTTTGCAAATACTGTAGAACAAAGTGTCATCTGATCTTTTAAATTCTAGTTTTACAAGCAGCAAGGCTTAAAAAACCTGAGCCTAATAAAACAGGTGGCTTTTGCTGTTGAAAGTCTCAGGTGACTTTTTAGCCTAATTTTAGAGGTAACAAGAGTTTCTGATTCTGCTCATGCTGAGGAGTTAAACGTAGCGCTCAGGAGGCAGTTTCTCTGCCTCGCTGGAACTTGATGCTCCTGGGATCCAGGGCACCTTGGCCCCCTTAGCACCAGCAACAAGAAGCAGCAGCGCTATCACCATCATTTTAGGGTGAGGTCATGCCCAGCGCCTTGTACTTTGCTCCAAAAACCAATTGCCCCTTTTGTATTCAAGTCTGAAACCCCAGATTCCTCCCTCTCCAAAACTGACCTTATCTGCTGGGTGCAGAGCCTGGCTCTCATCTTCATTGTCTCTTCAGATGAGTCTTGCCCTTGCAGAAGGGGGTGGAGAACCACCTGCAGGCACTGCTGGCTGCACTCTAGGCAATGGGGCACTAGTCAAGGCTGGAAACAGCAAGTTCAAGGTCCCAAAAGGCTGTGAAAGGCCTGAAGCTCTGCCTGCATCCCTCCTGGGCAAGCCCTGCCACCCTGAGTTATTGCACCAAACGGCATCACTGACTCCAGCTCCTCTCCTTCCCCATCTTTGAGAAGGTCCTGATGAGACAATATCAGGTGCCTGAGACTGTACCACCTCTGGATATGTGGAGCTGAACAGCTTTCAGTGCTCCAGTTTCATGGCATTGAAACTAGGCCTGGGTGGCAGCTGAGCAGCTTAGCAGAGCTTCCTCAGACCTGCTCCCCAGCTAGAGCAGAACTCAACCCCCTGGGTAAATTTGAGCTTAAACAAACTTTCCACCTTCCCTCAGAGGCATGGAGCTGAAAGTTTGTCTCCCAGGTGTAGGAGAAGCACCAGGAGACAAAGCACTGTCCAGACCAGGGGATGACAGTGAGCAGGCATTAACCCTGCTCCACCCTTCCATCAGCCCAGAGCAGAGATACGGGCACCTGCAGCACAGGTCTCACAGACCAACTGTTTCCCAGGAGCCGCCCAGCAGCACTGAACCCTTTCCCGTCCAGCAGTGGGTTTCTCCACCATACTCTCAACATCAGCTGAAGCACTTAGACCTCACAGGGCAGAATGCAGGAAGGACTGTCATGTTCACTACCTCATTCACTTACCAACACCACCACTCTCTACACTGTCCTGCACTGGTTCAGCTCCAGTCTAATGGGTCCCACAGTAAGCCTTGCTGTAGCCTAGGCCTTGGCTCCCTTTTCCTAGCATGATGTATCCGAATATCCACCTTTCAATCTAACGCAAGAAAAATTAGTTTCATTAGCAAGAGGCTAATTGGGTTATTTCTAAGTCAGAACTGGAGGTTCATTTTGAAGGCTACAAGAAAGGGAAGGCAACCACATTTAGGGTTTTTCCCCTAAAAATTTCAGTGATGCTCATTAAAGACTCTTAAGCAAAAGCCGAAGACAAGGCACAGGAGAACTACTTTTGACCAAGAAGATGAAAATTTTCCTGAAGAACAAACATAGCACCGAGGTCTTAACCTTGCACATTTTACAGAAGTCGCTTCTGCATGTGTTGACCCAATGGCCCATTTCTCATGCTGCCCAGACAGCACCTTACACCCTGGGGCCTCCTGTATCTTTACTGGCCATGAAATAAAACATCCATGGGGCTTTAGAATAAGCCTGTTCTGCAGTTTGGCTGCTTTGCTCAAGACTCTGCATCCCAGTCTAGTTTATAAGTTGGGTCAGTTCACCACATAAGCCCATTTTTACAGCTCAGTCATCACACTGCCAATAGAGCCACCCCCCTTACTGACGTGGAAAGACAAAAGCATCAGAGCATATGACCTGGGCTAGACATCAGGGGGAGAAAAGAGCTTTCCAGGCTAAGGGACAGGTGGGCACTGTGACAGATTGTCTGAGAAGGTTCCCACAAACAGGTTAGACATATATTTGTCAGGTAAAACTAATGCTGCATTCTCCCTGCCCAGGAACAGGACAGACCAGATGCCCAGACAAAGTCTCTTCCCATCCTCTTTCAGGGATTTTATGCCTGTTCAACTTTGACAGCAGCAGGGTGAAAGGGTTTGCTTACAAAACATTTTCAGAAACAAAACTGCTATATGTGTAAGAGCATCTCTAAGGAAATGATTAAAAGAAAACCACCTTCTTCTGACAGCTGATAAGACATCAGAAGGGTTGAAATCCTAGTCACTGCAACTACTTCTGGTCTACCAAAACTAAGATATTTTCATTTAATTTATAAAGTAAGGGAGATTGAAGCTTCTGCTCCTCCAAATGTCACTGGCCCTCCATAAAATAAAGATAGCTTCTGGTACATGAGAAATGTCACGACCCATTCCTGGTCCTTGCTCAGTGCTCATTGCCATAACCTATTGCACAGATGTGATGGATTTTTGAACACAAGATCTATTATGCTTCCTGCCAGAGGCTCAAATGCATACAGGCTTTCAAAACACCTTGCCAGGCAGTTACTTTTTATACAGACTCAGTATTTGCCTGCAGTTGCTGCCAAGCATTAGCTTGAATCTTACCAATAAGTTGGGAAGTCAGCATTGCTAATGAAATTCTTCATATTATCTGAACGATCATCCTCCTCCCATCCTGAAGCAAAATTCAATTGATTCTCACACTGAAGGACCTACCCAAGGAGAATGGCTGGAATTTGTGATAACCAAGGCAGAACTGGCATTGCCCTGTCTGAGCCCCTCTTGCAGAGCCCCACATTTGTTCTGCAAAATCCTGCTGGACTGGACCTACCTTATTTCCCCCGCTTTGGAGACACTGTATTTTTACACTTGTGCTTTTGAGTCCAAGCTCTCTCAGTATGACCTTGGGAACGAAGATGGCACTGTCTCGTTCCCATCTTGTGCCAGCCAGGAAGCCCAGCGCCTGCCAAGCGCCAGCCAGACACCGCAAAACATCGCAGAGTGCAAGGGAGGTTCTTCCACGGCCGAAGCCAAAACAGCCATTTGATAATTAACCACCCGGATCGAGCCAGACAAGCCACAATGATGAAGGCGAAGATCACTGTGCTCCCCCATGCAACCCGCACCCCGTGGGGTGGCCGGGAGGAGGTTAGGGGCTGACCCCAGACCTCGCTCGCAGACACGGCAGCAGATGTGCCGGGCTTCCCCACGGTCTCTCCCTTGCCTGGCAGATGCTGGCCTCTCTGGGAAAGCACTAAATGGATTCTGCTGAATCACTGCAGCAGATGGTTCATAGCACCACCTGGATAGCACAGAAAAAAAGAGATAAGGAAGGTTGGGGAACAGAGAGTACCTAGTGTGTGGGCTGAGTTATCCCCAGGGAGAAGTAACCTGTGGATAAGGTCGTCATTTGAACTTTTGTTTCCCCGAATTCCTATGTTATTAGGACTGATAACATCCCTTTCCTAGCAATTCTGTCCTGAGGTCTACAATATATCTTGCTTCAAAAGCCCTTGGGGAAAAGCCTTCAAAACCCCTTGGGATGCCAGATCCTACCCTCTGCCGCTGGAAAACGCTGGCAGCACTGCCCGGCACAGGCTGCTTTGGCTGGCAGCAGCACCAGCCTTCATCCCTGCCTGTGCCAAACTCCTCTTGCTGGGGTAGGGCACAAACAAGGCCCAGGAATATTAACAGGGGTTTGGGGGGCTTTTGAGGGTTTGTTTTTGTTTGTTTTTGTTTTTTTTTTTTAAAGCCAGGTTGGCAAGTATTTTACTTTTCTGCAACAGATCATTTTGAAAGGGCAGAGGAGCCAGCTGTGCACAGAAGTGTGCAGCTGTACGAGAGGGAACAACAAACAGGAAACAGGTAACAATAACCAACATGTTTGCGCGCTCTCCTCCTGTTAAACAGCATTAGCAATTTTTTTTTTTTTTTTCCCTCTCCTTTTTTTTAACTGGGATGAAAAGAGCTAGTCAGGAAGGGAACAGAGGGCTACCAGGATCCCTTGGTCCAGTTGTTATGAAAGACACCTTGCTGCACAAAGGTGCTCAATCTGTGGTACTTCCAGCCAGGTGCTCCCCAGCACAAAACATCAAGTCATTTGAGACAAAATGTTCTCTAGGCAGGTCGCTCGCAGCCCTGTTCACGATTCCTCCTCCTCCCAGGACAAGGCGTTTTCACACACCAACTGCACCGTAGGCTCGACTCCATCTCACTTGAGCCCAGCTTTGTCCTACATAGGCTGTTTTTGCTGGGTCACACCTGCCATTGATTTCTTCAGATAACAGCTGCTGTTTCATGTTCTGCTGTGTGCCTTTCTCAGCAAAACAGCACAGAAAAATACTTGCGGGCAAGTGAAGCTCAGGGTGTCACAATCCGACCCTGAGCACAGTAGAAGCTGCATGGTAATGGTATTACCAACAAGCTGGGCAATACAAAGATCCCTCTACCCCTCCACCCCAACTAATTCTTATGGGGGAGCTCCCTCATTAACATGCTTGGAGGCGTATTTCACCTGCAAGAATCTAATTTAAGCAATAAATACAGTCCCTCCACACAGTGCTTCCAACAATGTAGGATCCAACAGCACCAGGGACCTCACCTGGCGACATGTCCATGGGTCAGCATGACCTCTCCTCAGTGGTTGGGAGGCACTCGGTCCAAACCCACACCCCACCACCCAAGCTAGAAAAAAGCCATTCCCCCGTCGTCTCCAGCTGCGTGGTGGCATTGGGTCACACATGGCCAGATGTACCCAGACATCCACAGTCATCTCTGTACATACCAAGGCCAGACCACCTTCAGAAGGTACTTAGCACTTCAAAACAAAAGCTAAAAATAAATAAAAACATTTCACAACACTCACCCCAAGGAGAACTGGGCTTTGCAAGGGCAGCAGGAACCCAAGCTGCTGACATTGGTAGGACTGACCCTTGCCAACTTAAGGAGCCCGTTACATGCTGCAATCCTGGAAGATGACGGCCCTTGTCATGGTTAGGACAGCAGATGCCCTGGGGGGTCACCCCCTTTTCCATAGGGAAGGGCAGGATCACTCCCAGCATACCTGTGAGCTGGCAGGCAGGGAACCCTGCCTAGAGGGATCCCATTGCTTATTCAGTATGTACACACCCCAACCCCCCCCTTTCCAGTACCCACTTAGTGGCCTGGTTTCTTCTCAAAGCTTTTTATATTTCACATTCCTAAGATTTAATTATGTTATCAGAACAACAGGCATCAGGATTTGGAGTGCCAGAATTCACATTAGCAATTGCTATCAACAAAGAAAATGGGCACAGCATGCCCATGCCAAAGTAGATGTGGGCTGCTCTCCTCAATCTACTCACGGTTATTTATAGCCTGTTTGCAAGCCATCCACCTCCCAGGTTTAGCTTCAAGCTTGCTTCTTTCTGAGCACCCTTCTCCTTCAGAGAAAACACTTTTGCCTCCCCTTCCCTAGCACAGCACCCAGATTTGGGAGCATTTAGTTCATTTTCTGGGGCAAGGGGAATAAAACACCTTTGAATCTTCTTCCAAACATTCACAACAGCAGAAAAAAGTGGAGAGTGCCACAAATAAACAGCTGCAGGGACACCCACCCCGCAAGGGCAGAAATTAAAAAAAAGAATTTATAGTTTCTAACACTTCACCACATCAGAGCTGGAGGATGCAGGACTGCTGTGCATCTCCAGCAGCTTTCTGCCTTCCCTGCAGACAGGGATGGAGGCACAAGCTCTGCAAGGCAGGACGCATGCTTGAATGCAAGAAATACCTACCTATTTTGAGATGATTGCAAAGAAGCAGCTACATGATAGCAGGAGGGGAGAGAGAGCTGCGCCTCCACACCAGCATTAACTCTAATTTGCCCGTCCCCTCAACCAGCACCATTTCAGGGCAGCCTGATTCTGCCAGGATCCTTTGCCTCCAAATAATTAAGAAACACAAGATGCAGCGCATGTAGTACAGGTGCAAACCTACCCAACAGCTTATTTCCCTCCCCTGAGCAGCAGCTGGCACAGACAACTCATGTCTTCTTCCTCCTAATCCCAGCTTCTGCTAAAGTCAACCCAAGTTTTCAGGTGGACATTACCAGAAGCTGGGTCAGACCCCAGCTCCCTCAAGCCTGGGAGAAATTTTCAACGCTTTAAGAGAAGCCCTTCAAGCAAGTTAACCAACGTGGCTTCAGTCAGCCCAATGGTGTTGGGATGCCAGCAGGCACTGGTGCTCTTTGCTGGGCTGTCCATGCACACTGCATCCCTTCAGCATCCACAGGCTTGTCACCTGGTTCCCAGCACCCGCCTGCGGCTGTGAAGCAGCAACACTTGGGGCAGGGCTGCTCCAGAGCTTCCTCAGGGCATCGGAGGGAGAGTTGAGCCCACTCAAACCTCCCTCATACTCTGGTTAAAATGCAGAAGTGGTGCTGGCTTTAGTTCGGCCCAGTGACTAAGGAAACGCTCGGTCAGGCTCTGACTGAGATACAGCAGCTCCTCACATGCCTAGAATTCCACATGGCCCTGAAAAAGAAATAAATATTAAGAGTATATAATGATAAAAAAAGCAGTACAGCCACCTGTAAATAATTAATATTAAATAAAATAAAAATCAATTAATAAATAATAATAAACCCAAACACCACACACTTTCCGCTAAAGGGGGGGAAGAGGAGGAGGAGGCTCAAGCTTACAACTCTAGCACGTTTTATTTTGTGTAAATTTATAAAGACAACAATCCTAGTCACGATTGTCACATTGTACAGCACATACCAATACAGTTGCAAACAGAACTCCACGCAAAACTAAGCGTTAACAGTAGCTTGAATCACTCTTCCTGCGATTGTCGTATCTAGACTAACAGTATTACGCTAACACTGAAGAAAAAATAGTTCACTATAAAACAGTGATAGAACGTTTTTATAAAATATATTCCATTCCAATAGCTTCTCTACATACTGTATACTATAAAACTCTCCCACAAAAATTAGTGTCTTTAAATATACATATTTAATCTGAACTGCACCAAGATTAAAAACAATTAAAAATATCAATGATTTTTTTTTTTTTTTACATTAACTTCACAGTATTTGTTTGTAGTAGAAGACAAATCCAGTGTTTAAAATGCGGAGCAGGACTACTCCCTACAGAGACAGTAACCACCCCACAGTGAAACAGTTTATGAAGAGACAAGTGTAAGTGTGCCATGTTTTTAGTACTTCTCTGTAGAGTCATGAACCATTTTGAAAACATGCTCCGAGCTATTGCAACTTAAAAATGAGACACACACACAGAGAAAAAAAGTCACCTTAAGAACAAAAATAAGTGCAAACATTTTTTTACTTTAAAAATTCAAGCTATGAGGAGTGGGAACACAAATACCAGACTATGAGAACAGAGTGTTCATGATGTAGTCAAGAATGAGAAAGTCTTTTTTTTTTTAAAAAAAAAAAACCTTTTGCCCCATAATCACTGCAGTACAGAGCATGCTCACAGCATCAGTTTAATGAATTATTTCTATACTAAGATCAGACACAAACTTGTTTCAACTTTTCCCTGCTCCATACGCTAACGATGTTCTTATGGCACGTCCTATTTTATGATCTTCTAAAAAAAAAAAAAAAACACAAACCAAAACAGTAATTGAAGACTGAAATGCAAAAAAAGTGTCACAAGAATGCAAAATTAAGATTACCAGCTTCAGTAATGCTGACTCTACATTAAACTCTTTACATGTTGTTCAACATGCAAAACCCATTGTTATAAAATTTAAAGTGAAGTGTAAATTAACTAGTTTTGAAATAGATTAACAGTAATAATTCCACTTCAAAAAAAAATCTAATAAATACTATATCAAGTATCTTCAGGAGAAAAAAATAACTTAATTTTAGTAGAAAGAAAAATAACTTAATTTTAGTAATTTTGTTCAGTGCTATTTCCAATCACAGCAAAAAGGAAAAAAAAAAAGAGAAAAAAAATGATTAAGTAGAATAAGACCACAGTACCAAAGCCACTTATGTTCAAGATACAGTACTCTCCCACAACTTTCATATGTAACAGGTTCAGCAAAAATATTTTACAGTCAAGAAATTAGACTGAAAACAAAACCCAAAACTATAAATAGAAGCAAAATTTCACATTACATGTACATTCATAGTTTAAGAGATGAATAATAAGAGGAGGCTGTAACAATATCCTGATTTTCTTTAAAAGAGGAAGTACTTATTTTAAAAAGTAAAAATAAAAAAAATAACCAATCCCATATTATTTATGTAGGTAGTGCTCAGTTTTTGGACCAGAAGGGGAAGGCATTGGGTTATTTTTTCTTCATAAGATGAAATACAGTATTTTAAGCACAACTTTTTAAAATAACCTAACTCAGTGCTTCAAATGCATTTTAAAATAAACGCTTAAGTTTCACAAAAAAACTCCAGGAGTGTCAGGAAAGCTGGTGAAGCAACGCTAACGCAGCAGAATGACATTCAAAACCCTCAGATATTATTATTATTATATTTCAGTCCCATGTACCTTGAATGGGTAATCTGACTGGAAGGAAATAATCTCATATTGACTGACATGCACAGACCAAAGGATGATCTATTAGGCAAGTAATTGTGTTATTTGGAGTAAAACTGGTTAGTTACAGGCAGCCTCAGTTTACAAACAAACTAAAAAAAAAAAAAACACCACCTAAAAATACCCCAAAAACCTCCCCTGAAAAGGTGGGACATGGGGGAAAAAGTTGGGCCATATTTTTCCTCCAGCAGTTAATCTTCATACTGCCCCTTCAAAATGCTGGCAATTGCACGGAATTTGGCCCACAGGGAATCACCAACTTCTTAAAAAATAAAACATAATCCCAAGCTGCTGATTTTAGCACTGCAGCAAACTTTTCGGACAAGATAGCAAGGCATCTCCTAACACACATGGTATGAGTTACCTTGAATTAAGACACACCCCCGGAGCCTGATATCAAGAGGGGTTATTTAGCCACTTTGGGGCTGCTGTCACCCCCAAAGGGGAGAGGATCAGCCCCTGGGTGTCAATATGGGAATGAAAACATTCACATATCATGTGATTTTTTTTTGTGTATGTCCTAGCGTGCATCCTTCAGCATTTTAGGAGTGAATATGCTGCAGACAGAAAGAGTTTTTCCATCCGTGTTTTATGCTCAAAAGCAGCTTTTCAGTAGGTCAGCCCAGGGAGGAGGATGGGTGGGAGGGGAAAATTTAAGTCAAGTCCCGAGGCAAAAACTTCTCATTCAGATTTTAGGACCAGTTGCAGAACTATTCTAATACAATAAAGAGAATAAAAAATGACCAGTACCAAAGACACAGCCAGGAATCCTCACCCCCCCTTTATGATTTGGGCCAATTTAAGGTCTCATCTAGCTCTATAAAATAAGAGTACGTCTGCTTACTCTGCGATATGCAGACAAGTTTCTCTACACTGAAATGTATTTAAATCATAGTTCATCTCTTCGGATGTTTCTATGCGACATGCAGAGAGCATTAGGGGAGCTTAATGGAATCCAAAATTTTTCTCCGGAATTTGCTGATAATCTTTTTTCAAACTAAAAAAAAAAAAAAAAAACACCAAACCAAAAAACCCTGACCACGAAGCAAGTACTTCCAGCATGAAAACAGATGCTAAATCATTGCAGAATTACTTAGATCATTTCACATTAATAATGTAACATGGGTGCGCAAGAGAAGACCTAAAGGACAGTGCTGAGAAGGGAGGGTGGCAGGAGAAGGGGGGAGCTGGAGGGGTGGAAGGATTGCATTAAAAGGCCTCTGGAGTGTATACCTCTGCATCTTTTAGAGATCATATACCTGAAGTGAATATCACCAAAATAAAATAAAGGGGTGGGGTGGGGGGGTGGGGGGGGGGAACAATTCAGTTGCTGCCTTTTTTTCCTGTTTTGTTTTAAGGGAGGTGGGGGGGAAGAAAATAAAAAATTAAAAAAAAAATAAAAATCACACGTCTCAAACAACCAAGGACTTTACAAGGCCACAATGAAATTTGCGGATATGTCTGTACAAATCTCCAGACTGCGTGAACCGTCTCTCGCACCACTTGCACCCGTGGGGCTTCTCCCTGGTGTGCACGACTGCGTGGCGGCTGAGGTTGTGGGAATACTGGAAGCTCTTTCCGCACTGGCCGCAGGTGTAGGGCTTCTCCCCCGAGTGAGTCCTCTCGTGCCTCTTTAACGTGTACATGCAAGAGAAAGTCTTTCCGCAGAGGGTACAAGTGGGGACTGACCCGTCGGGGGACAGGCGGGTCCGGGAGCCGTCCTTGTCGCGGAAGTGAGAGCTCAGGTGCAGCTGAAGGATGTGGGGGCTCGGGAACACCTTGCTACAGAGGGGGCAAATGCAGATATGCCCGGGAGGCACGAGGACACCCGAGGAAGAGATGTCTGACGAATCCATGTCGTCCTCGCTTTCGTCTCGCTCTTGATCTATATCCTCCTCTCGGGCATGAGAGCTGCCATTCCCCGCGAACATGTGTCCTAACCCTGTCACTAGGCTTTTGGCTGAATTCCCAAAATGCTGACTCTCCGGACTCCTGGCTTCGCCGTCCTCCTGATCTGACAGCAAGTCTTGTTCATCTTTAACAAGTGGCTCGGTACCCTGCTGCTGGCTGTCGGAAGCCAGCTGTCCAAAGACATAGGAGGGGTGTAAGGAATCTCTCCCCGGCACAGGCTTGAAAGACAAATCCAGCGCGCAGTCCACATCACTCGAAGCCAGGGGATGGTTAACAGACCTTTGGGACAAAGGTCCTGTGGAACTATTGACATTAGCCTTTGTTTTTCCAGCTGCTGCGGCGCACGGTTCTGCCTCTGTCGGCACAGAGCTGACACTTATATGATCAGAGGACCAGGCGGGGTGACTGCTGACCTTTTCTTTGCCTGCTGCTCTCTCGTATTCTGCAACGCTGAATTTTTGTTTGTTTCCTGGGTCAAACTCGTGGACCAGGGGCACTCCAGCGTCTAGAAAATGCTCCGCTTTCTCCAAACTAGCCACCTCATCATTAATCTTCTCTTCCGAACATAATTCTTTATCTTTCAACTTGCCCTTGCAGACTTTCACAATGTCATACATGTGAAGGTAGCTAGCCGCAGCCAGCACATCTTCGACCGGGAGACTGTTGAATTCCAGCTTTCCCTCGTACATGAATTCGAGCAGCAGGCTGAAGGCAGGGGCTGTGACAATGTCACTGTTCAGATGCACAATATCCCTTTTGTCTAACTGGTCCCTGTAGAAAAGATGGAAGTACATACTGCAAGAGGCAAGAACGGCTCTGTGAGCTCTGAATTGAGCTTCTCCAACTAAAACAGTACAGTCACACAGGAAGCCCTGGTGACGCTGCTGACTCAGACACTGCAGCAACTGGCGGCTATGGTCTGGAAACTCCATTCTTCCTTCATAACCTGTTCAAAACAGGAAAAACTTGAATGCTACTGTAAACTAAAGCCTCCTAGCAGCTGTAACAAACAGATCGGCTTTTTGGTAACACAAGCCAAAGAAACAGCCTTGGAGATAACGTTTACTGTTAATTGTCTGTAATAGTTTTATTAAGGGGGGGCGGCGGGGGGTGGGGGGGGGGAAGAGAGAGAAAAAAAACCCAACACAACATGCTTCTCATCCTTTCGCACCTGCTCCGAACAGGAAAAACTTGATTGTAAGTAAACAAAAGCTAGTAAAGCAGCAGCCCCTCCAACCTTTGTTTCTCCCACTAAGCACTTTAATAAAATTAAGAGGAGGAAAGCACATACACATTAAAAAAAAATAAAAGCATAAACTCCCAGGCCGTCTTCCCAGCAACGCTAACTCGGGGCATCTTTTACTAAAGCATATTACCCACGTCACGCACATACACACACGCACATTTAAACTTTATCCTCAGTCGTTATGCACCGAAACACAACAAAACAGTCGCGGCTGGCGCTGGAGAAGCGGCGTTTTTGCAGGGAGGGAGCGGGGTAGGGAGGGAGCGGGGTAGGGAGGGAGCGGGGTAGGGAGGGCGGGCGGGGAGAAGCAGCCCCGGCACCCGCATGCGGAAAGGGGCGGGGGGGGCGGTGTGGGGGTGGGATAAAGGGAAAAAGTTTCCCTTGAAGTTATTAAAAGCCGAGGAAGAAAATAAGCGGCGTAAGGACAGCGAGAGAGCAGGGCTGGGGCTGCAGCCGGCTACCTGCCGCGGCCGGGCGCTTACCTTCCCGCGGGACGCGGCGGAGCCGGCCGCGGGCGCGGAGCCGGGCGGGCAGGAGGGAGCGCGGGCGCGGTGCGTGCGCGAGTGCGAGCGAGGCGCGGCGGGAGGGAGGGAGGCGGGAGGGAGGGAGGGAGGGAGGGAGGGAGGGAGGGAAGGAGGAGTGCTCGGTTTGCTAATTACACCGCAAGCTGGAGAGTCAGCTGCTCTGACTTCACTGCGATGGAAATGCTACCTCCAGCTGTGCGCCTTTTAATGCCATATGTTACTCCAAATCTCGCTACCAGCCAACCACAGCTTGCTGCCTTTTAAAGTTCCAGCAGCCCCATTTATAGCCCGCGATTAAATCCCACAAACTTGCCCCGAGCCCGCCCCCCCCTTCCATACTCCCCCCCACACCCCGGACCCCCGCCCCCCCCCCCCCTCCGCAAAGTTGCTCCCCGCAGCCCTCCCGCCGTGACCTTCGCCAGCGCCCCGTTCCGCGCAGCGCGGGGGGGGAGGGGAGGCACCGCGGAGCCGCTTTTCGGAGCCCGCCCCCCCTCCCCTTTTGCAGCCGCGCTCCCCAACTTTGCAGGGAGGACTTTCCCTTGGCGGGGTGGGGGGGTGGGTTTCGCCCTCCCGGCCGGCTCACCGCGTACTCACCGGCGTGCGGCGGCGGCGGGGCTCAGCGTCCGCATGTGCGCGGCGCTCCGCGGGTGCGGCGCGGGGCCGGCGGCGCGGCGGTGTTGTGGAGCAGGTTGTTAGCCGGCCGCTCTCGCGATACTTTCCCTCCGAGCCGCGGGTGTGTGAGTGTGTGTGAGTGTGAGTGTGTGTGTGCGTGTGTCCCCGTCTGGTGCACACAATAGCCCCCGCCGCCCCGGCCAGCCCCGCCGGCGGCGGCCGGTGTGCGCTGCCGGCTGCGCCCTCCCCCCCTCTCCTCCTCCTTCTCCTCCTCCCTCCCCCTTCCTCCTCCTCCTCCCCTCCCCTCCCGGCCGCTGCATTGGCAGCGCGGCCGTCCCGCTCCCAACTCCGCTGCGCCGCCGCGGAGAGGGCGCGCACGCCCGTCCGCTGCAGCCCGACGTGCCGCGGAGGGCGGAGAGCGGGGCTGCCCGGCGCAGAGCAGGGGCCGCCTCCGCGCCCGCGGAGGGCCGGGGGGAAGCGCGGTAGCGGGAGTTGCGCGGCGCTTGCCCCGCGGCGGGGATGGGGCGAGAGTCGTGGCGCTCCCCAGGCTTTATCTTGAGTTGCGCGTCAGCTGATAAATACCAGATGCCTACGGATTTTTCAAGATGACCTTTCCGATGGTTGATTTGAATTTTAAATTTTAATTAGCTGTAATCCCATCAAAAGTGAGCGCTTTCAGCGGGAGGGTGCGCGGAGGTGCGGGGCCGGGGGGGGCCGGGGACCGGCCGCAGGTCCCCGCCGCAGCGCCCGGGGTCAGACCCGGCCGCCGCCAGCACCCGCCGCGCAAGTCCGGCTGCCGGAGCCCCGGGAGCCTCCCTCGCCCCGCCGGGGCTGGCGGGGGGGCGGAATGCCGCTGCCGTGGGGTGTCCCCGGAGCCCCCGGGCTGCAGCAGCCCCGGGGGGCACGGAGGTGGCCGCGGACGCGAAGCGATGGGTTGAGGCTCCGGGTCGAGGTGGATGTTGAGGGTTTTGCTGCCCTTCGAAAGAAAAAGGGCTGAGTCTGAGCGTGCTGGTGGGTTTGGGGGAGCGGAGCCCCGGGGTCCCTTCAGAGCTCCCCTGCGAACACCCTGCGTGGTGCCAGTCGGAGTCTCCAGCCTGTGCTTTAGCCTCCAACAAGTAAAGCAGGGAAACTCCTTTCTCTTCCTTCCTCTAGCTTGCCTTGTCTAGATTAGAATATCCGCAGGATAGTAACTTTTTTTTTTTTTTTTTAATGCGTGGCTTTTCCGATGCACAATGGTAGCATCAGCACCTTAAAACACCAGGTTTATTGATTGGTATATTTGTTAACTAATCTAATCCCGTTCTTTGATATTTTATCTTTAGGCTCTTTGTCACAGAAGAAGGGTCTGCATTGCCAACACCACTTTTCTCTCACAGACCTCAACTATTTAACTCCATTGGCAGCAAATGCCAGGATATTTGGGTGGTTTTCGAGCATTAATGACTCTGTCCTCACAAAGCTCTTCTGAGATATTTGGCAATGCTATCATCCATACCGTTCAAATTGGGAAGTTCCAGCCCAGAACGTGGAGGTGCCCAGCTCCAGTGAAAGAGTTAAAGGTCCTGGGGTTGAATCTGTCACCGTTCAGTAAAGCCCAGAGCTTTATCTGTCCATGATGGCAGACACGATCAGGGAACGGGAGCTCTCTGTCCTTTTAAAGACGGTATTATCCCGCAGTCGCAGCCTGATAATACACACTCTACCAAAAGTGGAGCAATTTCTTCCCCAAAGTGCAAGTGCAGTTCCCATTAAGTTACTCTGTGGATTTGTCAACTTGTAGAGTTTCTTTGTCATTATACATTGGAAATATTAGGCAGTCTCTTGTATTCCTACGAATTGTGCTGCTTGGCAGAAATCCCTTATTTTGTGTACTTCATTGTTCATTTTTCCCTCTCCCCTTTAGCAATAATGAGAGAAAAAATAAGATAAAAAAAGAACCAAGGTTTTATTCCTGTTTGGGTGCTGTAAGCTAGGAATAATTGTCTACAATCTAACAGTGTCTTATTTTTAGTAAACCAGTTACAATTTCACAGTAAGTTTGTGGTCATTGCCGAGTTTGAAATGTCAGAAAACACAACAGCAGGTATCCATTTTGCGTGTTGTTGGCTTGCTTTTTCAGGGCTCAGAAATACTACACTCACCTTCACACCAAGGCAACGATAGTTACAATACGGGTGTTGTACTGATTTAACTACGGTTGTATAAAATACTGGTAGTACAACTCTCTAATGTAAACAAGCCCGAAGTCATTACTGGAGGCATGCAACAGGAAGAACTGCCCCAGAAACTTTATTCCTGTGTTTTTGAAGGCCCTTGTGAAAGCATGGCATGGTAAGCAAACCATCTGCTTTCATCTCCCTGGCCCCTGAGCCCTTTGCAGGCTGAAGGCTCCCCTACCATGAAGCCCAGAAGAGGCTCCATTTTCAGTCCTTCCTTGAGGGAACGGAGCCAGGCAGCAGCTGCTCGGCCGATACCGAAGTCTCCGTCCAGCGTCCGTGCTCAGGGGAAATCACGACCATCGCGTTGCCCAACATGAGGACAGCTGAACGTGAACTGGGACTGATGGAAGATGTTGGGAGCCACCATGTTCAGCATCCTTGTGCAGCTGCCCGCGTTCCTGGGTCTGGCTAAAACCCTCCTGGGCACCAGCAAGCCTTTTGCTGCTTATGGAACCTTCTAGAGTTGAGCAGAAAGCACAGGTTTAGGGCAGAGAGACTGAAAATCAGTGGTGCTGGCAAGGCTTTTACTTGCCAAGCAAGGCTAGCCCCGCTCCTGGTTGTTTATGCTGCCTGGACACCAGCCAAAGCCCACAGAAATTAGTAGAAAAACCAACTGGATCAGGTCCATAAAGCCTGAGGACTCTCTTCCATTCTTACCCCTTTGATCCAACAAGAGTATATATTTACTGAGTGGGGCCTCTCTAGCCCTCTTTGTTGGCCAAATGCAGAAGTGGTAGCAACAGGTTTTTCGTGCAATTTAATCATTTTCTCTCTCACCGCATTGGGCAGAAGCCTCTTTGTGTTTGTTTCTACATGATTTCAGTGCTTTTATGTTCCTTTTTTTTTTTTTTTTTTTTTTTTTTTTGTAGGGCATCTTCTTTGTGGTAGTCCAGTCACATTTCAGAGGGAGAGTCAGGGCCTGAGATTGTTTAATACTTGCAGGACTGAAGATACTTTAAGTGCATTGGTCATAGCAAGGTTTATTTGCAGAAGTTCTTCCAAACTTTTCCAGAGGTTGGTTTATCCCTTGCAGTCAGCAGTGGGCATTAGAAGGACTGAATGCTTCATTTTCTCCTCTGAAACAGGGAGGAATTTAACCCCAAAGGTTGCTGAGCCCCGTGGTAGTAAGAGAAGGAGCTGCCATTGGCATCCATGGATCTTCCCCAATTAGCAATCTACTCCAGCATTTACCCTGCAGTCAAATCCAAGGTCAGCATTCAGGGGGTTGCTCATTTTGCAGTCAAGTCATAAAAATGGGCATGACCTTCCCAAAGATCTTTTCAAGCACGTCATCTAAGACTCAAGGAAGCATTAACTTGCACTATTGCCATTCCAGACATTAATCAGAACATATATTGCAGACAGTCTCCTCAGCAGTGTGCTTATGTGAGTTGTATTTGTTTTATGGCTGTCCTGCTGATTTCTCCCTGATAACGAGACCCTGTGTGCGCTGGAGTATTTGTGAGTATATATTGTAGCAGCTAGAGCCATTGTCAAATCATCCTACCAAATGGATAGGCTCATAGCACTAAGCTGCATATATAAATTACATATTAACTTGTATTTGCTGTAACACTATCAGTAGGGATACACCAACCTAGTGACATGCATTAAGAGCACAAAGGACTCTGCAGAGGTACCGCTGGCACAGGTCACGTTTGACTCCGCAGCAAGAGCTTGCAACATCCCCGTCCAAAACCAGCCAGGCATTTAATATCACGCCTGTACTTCAGCTCCCTTGTCAGCAGCTGGGAGACAGCTTCCTCTCAGTTATTCATCTTCCATAGTTTCACTCAGCTTGCCTAACTCTCAACTTCTGATTGGTTTTGCTACAATCTGCTGTGTTCTGGCTTTCTACAAATGGTAAAGGAAGGTACTTTTTTAGCCTTTAAAAATCCATTGTTTTTTTCCATAAAGGGAGCACACTTCTTGGTTTGCAGTGGTAAAGGTAATTTGCATGGCATTGATAAGGCACACTCTCCTCTTTGAGAGGCTTTTTTTTTCCTTTTTCACCCTTGCTAATCACCCTGGCAGCCATATTTTAATGTTGCTTGGGTTTTCTTTGGCACATTCAGAATATAATATACATTTACTTAAAAAAAACTAGTACAATTAAGCATGTTATTTCCTTTTTAATATTTGTTTTATTTATTTATCCATCCCCAGGAAGGAACTCTGAGAGCCCATGTAATAAATTAGCAGGTGTGTAGAAGTTTGTAGCAAGATATATAGAGAATGACAGTGAAAGGCCATAAATACCAGTGGACAGTAAGTGGCAAAATTGGTGTCTGCTTTGGTACCAGGCATAAGATTTATCAGGCCCAGACAAAAGTCTTTAAATCAGAAGCTGATGTATTCTCAGATAAGCTGAGCAGCACTGGTAGGGTCCAGTGTAGTTACTAATCTCTTATTAAAGGAGAGGTTCTTAATTGGTGTTGCTCTACTTGTAAGCAAATAATACACAGTGTTAACAATGCACTTTATTTTAGTAACTCCCAGAAGAAGAGAGCTAAATACTGCAGAAGTGTTTTGCTAGATTAGGACTGGGAAATCTCACAATGGAAATACTTGCTCAGCAAAAATATAACCTAGAATAAAGGGCTTCGTACTAGCGATGTTCTGGTGCCAGTTTAGCAGCAGTTCTTCAGAAAATGTTTGTCCCAGGATAAATCAGTTTTACCTCCAACTATTATCCTGAGCTTTGTCAGGCAGAGAGTTGGCATACCTATCCCACTGTCTGTCCAAGGTCTCTTAAGCCAGAGCCTCTCTTGGGACTTGTGGGGTTGGCTGAACATATTCTTAGAACAGGTGTTGTGATCCTCATTAGATAAATCTGCAATCTCCGAGCATAAAAGACTATCTTTTCCTGTGTGTGGCATATAATCTCGGTCTTCTCTTCATTTTTGGTTTTCCGTGGGGTTTCCAAATCAACCCAGCCTGAGCAAATAAAAACAAGCATAAGCATCCCTGATGCCAGTTAAATAATACAATCCCAAACACCTTACTTTTCTCCATTCCTCATACTAAAACCTTCCTGTGCTACACAGTTCACACCATCATTGCTACAATCTGTTTGTTGTTGGCCTTTGTGATGCCCGTTTTTGCCCTCTCAAACCCATCCAGATAGCTGCAGCAATCACCTCTACTATTTCTTCATCCTTTTATCAGGTACTAAATCAAAATCAAGCCCCTTGCTCCCACCTCCAAGACCCTCTGTGATTTGGAGTGCTCACACTGGCATCATCTTCTAACCCCATTCCCCACCCTCCCTGGACATTTTCTTCTGCCCTCATCCCTGTGTCGTTTTTGTCCTGTCATATTAGGCCCCTTCAGCAGGTGCATCTATCTTGCTGTTTACCATGCCTCAACCTTTCTTTGCTGTCGTTCTCCTCAATCTAGTCAGGGGAGCTGGGATGAGGATTTGGGGAGAAGCAGCACTGGATAGGAAGGATTTTGGGGTGAGGGTGGGAGCTCTGTACAGAGAGAAGCCGGGCTCGGCATGCTCCCAGTGTCTGCTTGACTCCTTTGGGAGCCTGGATGCCAAACCCATGCCTCTGAGAGCAGTCCAGCCCCCAGGGATGGAGAGAAATGGGGGGCTGGGGATGGGGAGAGCAAGACAGACCATTTTTCTAGTCAAAAAGAGCTGCTGTTGTCTCAGGGCTGTATAGTAGCCATCACACAGGTCGCTCCACTTCCCTTGATGTATTCCAGGTGGAGGGGAAGTCCAGAGAATGTCATGTAAGAAATGCAAATAAAAATAGCTTTCTAGACTTCCTTCTCTTATGTACTGTCTGCCAAAACATTCGCTCCCCTCCTTTACTGCTTTGCCTATGGATGCGTTTTATGCTTTTATCTTGCTCTTCTGGTAAAAGAAGAAGTACTTGCTGTGAGTTTACATAACTTGCCTTTTACTGCTCTGGCAATGAATGTGGAACTTTGGTCTTAATTAGACTCTCAGTGTAAGTCCTGTTTTAATGAATCACTGAAATACATGAATAACATTAAGCTTCAGAATATGGTTGTAGAGTTGGATATTTAAAGCTGGTCGCCCAGCTGGGTCTATGGGGAGACGAGCGCTTAGCACCCAGGTGAAGGTGTAGTAAGGGGGAAGGGACTCCCTGAAACTAGGGCATAGGTTTCAATTTAGCTGCAGGTAGACCCCTCTGCCTGTGGAAGAGTTTTGATTTCAGAGCTTGTACTTGTGTACTGAAAACTTTGCTCCTGCATCACGGCTTCACCGTGCGACGAAGTGACGGACTTCACAGCATTGGGGGTTCAGGCTGTAGTTTGAGATCCAGGCTATCACGTTACTGAGTTCCTCCTGCAGCCCAGCAAAGAGCCTGAGCTCCACCTGCACCCATGGAGGAGAAGGTTTTTAGGAGTTTGCTCTTGGAAACAAAATGGGATGGTAGAGATGTCAGAAAATGTGCAAAACCTTGGGAAAAAATGCCAGCTCATTAAGATGTACTCCTGATGCTTTTGCAAAGTGCCAGTCTTGTCTGGTGAATCTGGTGACACTTATTAAAGAACATTTGGAAAAAAGGCTTCCAAAAGACCCTTAGCACCACACTTAGCTGGAGGTCAGCCTGTAACAGTTAATAAGTGAAAGGAAACAACCTGGAATGGTAATCACCTGCCGGGGACCTGTGAGTGTCACTGGTAGGATGTCACCCAGTCAAAGCAGGAAGGGAAGAATGGACCACTGTCGTGGAAATGCACTAAATTAAAAGTAACACTAAATGGACTAGAGATTTGTGTAAGAAGCAGCTGTGGGCCAAAACCCTGTGTTTTTTACATCTCCTTTAGTCTGACTGACCTTCAAGACCCAGGCTTGAGGATGTGCCTAGATGGTCCATTTGGCTGCGGTCACTGTAGGACCTTAGTTTGTGTAGCCAGCAGCGTACACAAGTGATGTGCTGCTGCTCTTGTCTGCCTTTAATTCCATAGTCCAAAAGGCTAAGTACTTATTTTCAGCCGAGTGAAGCAGAGATAGCCTCCAGCTCAAGTCCAGAGCAACGTTCAAACTACACTTTTGTAATCGGGATTACTCTCAGGCTCTCTGCTGCATCTTAGGGATCAATACAGGGGAGGATTTGTGACTACATGCATTTAGACCAGACTAAAGAAGGCAAGGAAAGAAAATGAAAGCAGAGGTCCTTTTCAGATCAGTTATGATTAAAAATTTGGATATTTTTTTTTTTTTGTTATTGGGACTTTTAGAGTTATTTTGTTTGGTTATTGGGAGTTACACCTGAACTCTCCAAGCTCTTCCAGCGCTGCATCTGATGCAGAATCAGTACTGAGAAGACCGGCTCTGATGCAGAAACCGAAATCCAAACAATCTCTCTCTCCTAACTAGATCAGATTGCCGATTTAACTCATATCTACAGATAAGGAGGGCAAATGTAGAGAGATTTATATAGAGGAGAGATTGGAAAGAAAGAAATTGCAAGTTAAATGGTGTTTGAAGTGATAGGGAACTCTGGGGAAATAGGCAAAACCTGAAGAGCAGCAAAAGGATAAAAATGATGAAGTTCTCTAGAGAGGCTGAAAAAAGTACATTTTATTTACTGGAAAAATAAGATGGGTAAAGGCTAAATCCCACAATCCCTTACTCATGCAAGGAATCCTGTTGACTTAAATACTTGTGTAAAAGTATTTCTGTGGGTAAAGGATTTGTTGGACCATGTCCAAAACTGGGTTAAGGTTGATGTTTTCACAGAGACAGCAGTCTTTCGTATGCCACCCCAGGTAGTAAATGACAATCATGGGACACATTTTACAGGATGCACCAAATAAATAAAAAAACCAACCCTTTGCCTAAGTGTGTGGGAGGTTCAGGGTGGCGGAGGGCTAACAGGAAGGTGACTCAGTGGCATGGGAGGCAGGGTCAGTGGTTACGGCTCTGCTGCGGCCGAGCGTGGACCCTCTGCCAGAGAACACCGCTGCCAGCACAAACTCACACAAGTTTTGGCGCCTGGCCTAGAACAACACAGGCCTGTTTTTTCCCTTTTGTGCTTGACTCTCTTAAACTGAGACAATGTGAGATTTTTAATTTTATACGCAGAAGGAAGAAAGAATGCAACCTTTTTTTTTTCTTTTCTTTTTCTTTTTCTCCACTGTACTTATCTTCATGAGTGGCAGTCTTACAAAGCCAGGTCAGCAAATACTTTATTCTGGCAACAAGTTTTCGTGCAAAGGGCACAAGGGGCGGCTGTGAGTGACCAGGGTACTTGTAATAGTCACAGACAGAAGAGAAAACCCAGGATGCGCTGCCCCCACCTTTAACCTTCTGCAATGGGTTCTTCAGCTGCGGGCTGTCAGGTCCAGCTGATGAAGAAAGAAGGAGAGACCAATGAGTGGAGCAGGAGAAGGGAGGTTTTAGGTGCTTAAAGCCTGATAGACAAATGAGATAAAAAGTCCCATCTCCTCCGTGCCCTGCTCTTGGCGCCAGTGACTTGGGGAGCCAAGCTGCAAATCTTGCACTTGTCCAGGTATGCCTGGATGGAGATGTGTGACTCTGGCCATGCACAACTCTTCCCACATCTTCAACGCAGCCGTCGGAGCGACCCTTGTGTGTACCTGCCCAGCAGCACCAGGAAAGGCTCCACTCTGCCAGCATAAGCCCAGTCTGAATAAGCTGGAGGAAGAATTGCTCATCGCCCTCATCCTTCTCCAGGACTTCGCAGAAGGTGCCGTGAACATGCACAGCCCCTGTGTCGAGGCTTAACGCTAGGCAGGTGCTCCCTGGATCAGGACCTACATGGTTAATTTTCAAGTGGCGTCTTAGAGCAGATGTTCCCATGTGTATCCCCTCCTTCCCTCTTCTGACACATTTCCTACACAAACAGCAGATTGCATTGCTGCTGTCCTTTTGATCTGTGGGAGGGGGAGGAAAATCCCACACAAATGATATTAGTTCTCAGGCAGGCTGGAGACGGTGCGTACGGGCATGTGCCTCCCTCCCACCTCTCCCTGCCCAGATGTCTTTTCTGGGATGTTCTTCTTAGCCTCTGCCCACTTCTGGAGCTGCTTTTAAGGTTGCTTACCTTAAAGTCTGGAAGGAAAAAGGAGGTAATGGGCAAATTGTGGAAAAATTATGATTGCAAAACATTGCTGTCTGTCTAAATGCATACAGAGGCTGGGGTGCAGGCTGATCTGTCTGCTGCCACGCTGCTGGCACTTGTGTGGTGCCTCACACTTGTGTACCTACACTCCTTGAAGGCACTGATGAATTCAGCCACACTGCCTGGGGGAGGCTTAAGATCTTACCAGACAGGAGACTGTCTTTGAGCTTGTGTATGAGACCATTCCCAGTCCCAAGCTTGCTGTCCAGGCTGGTGGGATGTTGACCCACATGCCCGCATAGTCTCAGGGTGATTGCAGAGGGATGGCTCTTGCAGCCTCGGTACGAGGCAACTCAGGGAGGGATGGCAGGATCCTGGAGGATCAGATCAGTATAGAGAGACCAGTCCTTCCCTCTTTCTTCCAGGGTAAGAACCAGGGACAGAAGATAATCTTGGCAAGATGGCAGGTTCAAGATGAATAAAAGGCGATGTTTCTTTATGGGATTATAGTTAAGGTATGGATCTCCTTGGTACAGCACCTTCAGGGTGCCAAGACTGCATGGGTTTGGAGAACCCTGAGAAAATTTCATGGTCAATAAATTCAACAAAAGGTGTTAAACGCAATGCACTGATTTTGGCTTAGCAAGCCACACAGTGTTGACAGTGTGAAGAATATTCTGGGAAGGCATCACTGATTGCTCACCCTGTTCTTACATTCACCCCCAATATCACTGTTGTTCTTTGTTGGAGAGAAGACACTAGACTAGATGTACCTTTGGTCTGCCCCAGGATGGCCTTTTTGTATTACTGTCTTGAGACAGGGCAGAAAGCTTGCTTTCCCCTTTTACTGGTGGCAGTTGCAAAAGCCCTCTAGATGTATGGTGGAGATGATGGAGGTAGGTGTGGTGGCCACTGATTTTTCTAGCATCATCCTACTAATTCCTTTCTGTGAGTTGACTGGTGTGAAACAGGCAAACAGTTCTGCCTGAGCTCTTTCCTAGAAAGACAAGACATCGTTTTCAGGAAGAGCCTTCGGGATGGCTGGGATGCTTAAAGCTGCCGGTGTCACTGGCCTTGCCACAGCAGCCAGGTGGATGCACCCACACGGAGCAGGATGCATGTGTGAACTAGCCTAACACTGAACTGCTGCTGCTGAGAAATCTAAATGTAGCCAGTGGAGTTTTGGAAACTGGATCTTTTTCTTCATTTAATTTTGCCTGCTTTGGCACCATCCTCATTTCTAACCCCCAGCAGTAGGCTTATAGTATCAGGACTCTCTGCTGTTGTCTTTGGAGGCTTCTATAACAAACACCTGATTATTATGAGAATGATGTTTCTTGAGGCAGGGGATGGGAAGGTTCAAACGTGACACTGTGACCGGCCAAAACAGCAAGCCAGGGAGTGACTGATTGAAATGCTGTAAAAACCAAATTCTTTTAAACCAAAAACCATTCCAAAGAGATTCAGTGTATTTGCAGATGTTATTCATATAGAAGGAGAGTCAAATAACCCACGAAGTCTGACTTACTCATTGGTTTAGAGAGGATATACTAAGCTTCGCACTTTATTTCACTTGGTTTCTTGAGCTTGCAACCAGAACCATCCAGCTCCTTCTTCTGTAGTTAAAATTGCTCAAGAGCATGTAATGAAACCATCTCTGCGTGGCTGTTCACCAGCACTTCTGCAGAGGCATGAAGTACGGGTGGATGCTGGGTGGGTCTGTGCGGCTGTGAGGATCGAGGAGGGTGGGTGCCGCGACGTGGGCTGGCACGGGCAGTGCCAGCACCTCTGCTTTCCCAACTCCAGAACATCTGCCCCTGGCACAGGGCACCAGCGATGAGCAGCGCTGCACTCGGGGTGAGCCCAGCCCTCTGCAGCAGTCGGGCAAAATATACACATAGCAGCCACGGGCAGCAGTGGGGAAAGGAAAGAACAGACTTGTCACACTCCTGGAAAGAAAAGTGCGGGTTGTTTTTCTTTCACGGTCTTTCAAATGGAGCAGCTTTTCCAGTTGTGTTTGGGATATTTCTTAGATGGCAATTTTCTGATATCCTTAGATTTCACAAGTTTCCGATGTTCAGTGTTTCACCTTGGCTCCAGGGGAAAAAAGAAACCTGCCCAGTTCTTTGTCTTCCCCTTTTACATTTTCTCATTAGTCCTCCATTGCAAACCATCAAGTGAGCTCTTGTTTCAAAAAGTACGGGGGTAGAAAAGCTAAAGTTTGTGTTCATTCCCCTGTAACTTTTCCAAAGTTGGTGAAATGATGAGAAGTTAGAGACTCAAAATAAAAGCAGTCAGGAGAATGGGTTCAGATGAATCCCTCCCACTCCTCACCCTGGCATCTCCCCAGCATCTTTCATTTTATTTTGTTTAGCAATAACAACAGTAGGAAACAGAATTATTTATCAAGTAATCAAATGTCCTTTGTGAATGCTCAAAAAAGTGATTTTTTTCAGTTTATTTCCACAAGTATTGTGCTTTGTTGCTATACATTCTCAGGGCTATTAAAAATGGGGGTTGTTTTTTGGGAGCACACATTTAGTTGAAAGAATGCAAGAGCTGCCTGAGGCAAATTCATTTCAAATTCAGATGAAATAAGGTGAGGGAAGGGGAAAAATGGGAAAAGTTAAAAATAAAAGCTTTGGAGAAAAACAGGTTGTGGTAGGCATGCTCCCAGCCACCACGAGCTCAGGCTGAATATGGGAGACAAGGATTCACGAAGAAGTGTGGGAAGGCTCAGGTCTCCATGGACCATGCAGGTACACTTGCTCTTAGATATTATTCTGCCCATCAGACCATATACTTTCAGCGATATCAGTAAAAGCTGAAAGCAATTTCTTTGTGCCTTTCCCAAAGTTGCTGGCATCCCTCATTCCCACCTCACGGTTGGCCCATCGCGTGGTACAAGCTCTCCTTCCCAGCTGCTTTTCAGGTCATCTTGGGAATGTTACTGGAGCTCAGGGCTTAGGTTGTTGCCCTTCACATCAGGAGACCATATGATGCATTTCAGCATTTAAAAAGATAATTTTCGCAGTTTCATTGCCTTGTGTGTAATATATATTTATGAACCATGTGTCCATATGATTTCTACCACTAAGCTTCTAACCCTGTGGCAGACCTAAGGCTTAGTAGACTTACACACAGCAAGACTCAAATTCTTTCCTTTTAATATCAAATCATGCATTATTGTGTGATTTATTCAAAGGCTGCAGCATGGAAAGTAAGAAATGCCCATTGTTGCCAATAATATAATCACATGTGGACTTAATCCTGTAAACATGCACAAATAAAGTTACTTACATATCTAAGTCTTTGGTGCATGCAGCCATTTGAATAAACTCCTCAGTCTGAACGTGCATCTGTACAGTATTTAATGCAAAGGGTTTGAGCCAGCCTAGGGTCTTTGTGCTAAATATATAGTAATTATTATAATGAGGGTATTAATGATTTATTTGTGTGCTGTTCTTACATCTAGTGCCAAATATTATACAGAATGTGTATTTGGGAAGAATTTAGCCCTTCGTATTTTATATCTGTAATAATCCATGACTGAGTTGCTGGATTCCATCTCATTTGTATATGCCATATTTTTTTCCAGAACATCTGTTTAAACCCACACTGGATAGCTGCCAGATTAGTGGAAAGGATATGGTATAAAGAAGACTTTTGTTTCCTCCGAGCAAGGAGAAAAAATAAGTTACAAGTCAGTGCATATTGCCGAGAAGAAGCAACTTTTTCTCTCCAGAAGCAGATGTCCTGTAGTGTTTGAAAATGAAATATTTTTGTGTCTCACAGGCAAAGGTTCTGTGCTTCAACAATATTGATTGTCAGTTAGTACAGGCTGTCAGCCTGCCGTGGTTAACCTACCAGTTGTTGGAGAGACAATCATGAGCAATTAAGAATCACATTTCGCAGTTTCAAATGCATCCATATTGCCACTTTATTCAAAATCCTTTTTTTCATGTTGGAAAGTACATTGGTGAGAGAGAAGGAGTTTTCTTTTTTCCCCCTGCCAACCATATTTTCATTGCTGGCCAAATTAAGAGAGATATATATTGCTCATAAACTTGCTGCAGTTTCTTGATTAAAATCTTACATGCAGCACTCCTTTCAACATCAGTCTATAATAATAAAGCGGGAGCACATTGCATTGCATGTCTTTGTGTTGTGCCTTAGATGCAAAGCACCAGGGAAGCATCAGAGAAAGATTCAGCTGCAGAACAAGCAGGAGCACGATGAGAAAAGGACCGTTCTTCTTCGTGAGGATGGACCTTTGTGATTTGAAATGGGGAAAAGGATAGGAAGATTAAAACCAAGAAGATCTGTAGGCTTAGCAGCTGAAGTTACAATGGTGCTGGGTATGCAGCCATTATGGGAATGGCTGATAGAAGCAAGGTAGCAAAGTGCTGAAATCAACCTGTCACGCCAAGAAGACCAGCCCACATGACATGCTACACAACCCCAAAATCAGCAGTGTCTGGAAAGCTTGTAGCTCTTGTCACCCCTCTGCCAAGCACCCTTCAAGGCTTTGGCAGCTGGTGGCCTTTTAGAGGGAAATACCAGAGACTCTGGGTCTGGGCACTCTCTTACCACATAACTGGATGTGTTACAAAGCCTGTGGCAGGCACTATACACATTATGTTGTGACAAACTGTGTGCGTACCGTCAACTTGGCTGGTGGTTTCGGTCCAAACACCTGGGAATGATCTCAACTTCATTAGCCAACATGGCTTAGAAGGACTTTAGGCAAAGATAAATCCAGAACCTTTCCAAACCAAATAATTTCCTAAAAGCAATGAAAATCCATCAGTTCTTCCAAGAGATCACATCACTCATGGCCTCAGAAGAGATTTCTGACCATGAGATGACTGCTTCCATGGGGCTTCTCAGCACCCTGAACCTCAGAAGCCCTTCCCATGCCTCTGCCACCCACCTCTTGTGAAATCCATGTGTGGTCTGGATCCATAATGCTCAGAGGAATGGGACTGGGAGGTTTCACTTGTGGGAATATGCTCTTTGCAGAACACATGAGATTCTGCCCTACACACAGCAGAGGCATGTAAATGTCAAGTCCTGAGCAAAACCATATACATCATTCAGAGATTGTCAAGAGCAACTAGTAGAAAATGTCAGCACACACTTCACAATAAAGAAGCTCAGAACAACAAGTTGTCTTTGAACCTGTCCATGGAAAGGGTTTTTTTCACACCTCACACTCCCCTCCATCCCATCATCATTACAAAAACCCCCAAACCCTGAGCAACATCAAAACAGACTAAGCCAGCCATTCACCTGAGGTGAGTCCCACAGTGCTGCCTTGGCATTGCAGCACTGATGGATTAATCAAGAGAAATGTACATCATTTAGGATCTCAGCAAAGTATTTCAGAAATGATCAACAATTTGGGCCAGCAGTACTAGCAAATGAAAGGTGCTGAAAATGGGGAATCGTAAGAAAAAAGGGAAATTATGTAGCTGAATAATACTGAGAAATCATCTCCCACACACAAGTGTACACAGGTTCTGATACCAAGACTGGTATGAGTATAAAAGTGAAGAGTTTCAACTTTAGTAAGACTTTGTCAATTCAAAACTTACATTAAAGGGATTTCTGTGCAGTAGCTCTCTCTGACCATATTCACCTCTCCTCTGTACAAAACACAAGTTTGTGGTTTCACAATCACATTTTCCTATTTTTAAAACATGTTTTCTCTGCTGTCTTGCTTTGCAAAAAAGACACTGGAACTGCAAGAGAAACTGTCTCAATGGAGGAAACTGAAATGGCTTCGTGTATGACATGTGAACAATGGAACAAAGTAAACACCAGCAAAAATAGAAAGCAGTGCTTTATTTTCTCTCTGATCTTTCATTTTTAGGGGATATTTGTGATGACGGAGAACTTCCAACACTTCAGGCAAATGGGAAATTTTTAAACAAGAGTTGTGGTGAACGGAGTTAAAATCGGTTGGCGGCCGGTCACGAGTGGTGTCCCCCAGGGCTCGGTTTTGGGGCCACTCCTGTTTAACATCTTTTTTGATGACCTAGAGGAGGGGATCCAGTGCACCCTCAGTAAGTTTGCAGATGACACCAAGTTGGGTGGGAGTGTTGATCTGCTCGAGGGTAGGGAGGCTCTGCAGAGAGACCTGGACAGGCTGGGGCGATGGGCTAAGGCCAACTGTAGGAGTTTCAATAAGGCCAAATGCCGGGTGCTGCACTTGGGCCACAACAACCCCCAGCAGCGCTACAGGCTTGGGGAGGAGTGGCTGGAGAGCTGCCAGTCAGAGAGGGACCTGGGGGTGTTGATTGACAGCTGGCTGAACATGAGCCAGCAGTGTGCCCAGGTGGCCAAGAAGGCCAATGGCATCCTGGCTTGTATCAGAAATAGCGTGGCCAGCAGGGACAGGGAAGGGATCTTACCCCTGTACTCGGCACTGGTGAGGCCGCACCTCAATTACTGTGTTCAGTTTTGGGCCCCTCACTACAAAAAGGACATTGAGTGACTCGAGTGAGTCCAGAGAAGGGCAACGAAGCTGGTGAAGGGTCTGGAGCACATGTCGTATGAGGAGTGGCTGAGGGAACTGGGGTTGTTTAGTCTGGAGAAGAGGAGGCTGAGGGGAGACCTCCTGAAAGGAGGTTGCAGAGAGCTGGGGATGAGTCTCTTTAACCAAGTAACAAGTGATAGGACAAGAGGGGGTGGCCTCAAGTTTCACCAGGGAAGGTTTAGAGTGGATATTAGGAAGCATTTCTTTACAGAACGGGTTGTTAGGTGTTGGAATGGGCTGCCCAGGGAGGTGGTGGAGTCCCCATCCCTGGAGGTGTTTAAGAGTTGGGTCAACATAACGCTGAGGGATATGGTGTAGTTGGGAACTGTTAATGTTGGGTGGATGGTTGGACTGAATGATCTTCAAGGGCTTTTCCAACCTAGATGATTCTGTGATTCTGTGATTCTGTAATAGAGAGTTTAGGTGTTATCATGCAATGAAACAGTATCTTATGCTACTGACAGCAGGATACAAAGGTTTCTTTTATCTAGGACTATCCTGAAACTAGCAAGAACGATGGATAAATGTCTTTAAATGGATTGCAGATCTTTGCATCACACTCAATAACTAAATGCTCTGTCTCTTTGTTTCTTCTAAGATTAAACATTCAAGGAAACTAAACATGATTTTCCCCCCTCTCCTATGTTTGCCTTTGAGTTGAGGAAAAGTTTTCCATCAAGCAATTCAAGCTGTGGAAAATGTCAAGTACCCTGAGCACCTTACTATGATTTATGATCCCAAAAATCTTGATCCTGATAGCAGAGATGAGAAACTTGGATCTGTACTGAGAAAATGACTTAGTTTTATGCTAACCTCGATCAAACTGTTGACACTGACATTAAGCAAACATACTAGGGTGTAATTACATTTTACACGGATCTATGAAATATTCATGTAATAATAACGAATACATACATGCAATCATACAACGTCATCATCATAAACTGTGGTAAATACATACGATATTTGCAATGCTTATACCTTGTTCATATAAATAAATATTCATTAGAACTGAAACTAATTACTGCATGGTCGATGACAGCTGAGAATATTAAGCACCGCTACTGAATTATGCCTTCAAAGGCAATTTTGAAATGACATTCATTGTCAAGTTATGGGTCAGTTTATTTGTCCAGCTATGATAATATTTTTTTTCCAATGGAAAGAATAATGTTTATACTAATTGTCATGAGAATGTCTAAGCATTTTCTGTGACTAGTAATCAAATTAGGGAGCTACGAGTGTCTGTAAGTACACCAATGTTAGTCTATTTTCATATTTAAAATTGGCCTTTCCCACAGCTCATTCAAGTTTATGTTCTAGCCACATGTCCCACAGATAAATAAACAGATGCTCTATATAAAGAGTTAGATCATATTCTGAATGAGTGAGGAACATATGTCATCATTAAGGGAAGCTTCAGTGCCAACGCTGGCATTAAGGTAGAGGAAAGAAAACAAGGAAGAACTTGAAATAGAGCAACATAATCCCAAGGAAGTTGTCAAAACCAGAAGAGAGGTTATTTGCACTAGAGTTGGCAAGAAAATGTTGTTCGGCAGTTTTTGCTGAGAAACAAAAGAATAGCAAGAGGAATTTTTGATTTTTAATTAAAAAACATCCTCCGTTGTTGGTAGTTTTGGGCTGAAACCAAAAATGATGGGTTTTGTTACCTCAACATGCCAAACCTCTAAGTTTTGTGTGAACAGAACTTTTTGCGAGGGATTTAAGGTGCCCAGTTTTGCAACAAACACAATAACAAAATGAATAAACTAAAATTTCCCAAGAATATTTATCTTTGTTAGAAATTTTTTTTTTTTCAGTAAGAAATTTATATGGAAATTTTTTTTCACATGCCACTGATGAAAGGAGGATATCCAGATATAGCTGATAATAGATCTTTACTGTCTGAATGCAACTAGATGACATTGTTTTTATTGTTACTATTGTGTTGCGTGCTTCATAAATAGAGACTGGAAAGACAGTTCATGCCCAAGAGATCATTGTAATCTAAATATAAGTCTAGAGGCTTTATTTATAAAATGTACAGAATCAGGGTTTTTTAATTGCATGCAGAAATATTGTTCAGAGAAAAATACTGTGCACACCTAAAAAGAATTTTAGTTCCCAGGTTTTGGGAAAATCATAAGTGAAAAATCATGCTATAAGTAAAAGAAAAAAAGAAAAAGTTATCTGCAAATGCTCATGAATTTATCTGCAAATTGATCATAGCAAACAAGCAGAGGACTAATACAGAAAACCTGGAAAAGACCAAAGAGCTCCCTGAAGTACCAGAAGAGGGAGGGGAGTCTGTGATGGGCAGAGGAGATACCACTGATGCAATTAAAGGGTTTATGTAAGATATTGTTTCAGGTGATGGTTGATTTCTTAAATCACAAACTTCCTAAGATGCATCTGAAGGTGCGGTAAATAATAATGCACAAAGCACTGGAAGGACAGAACTGCTGTTACACCCATTTTTATCTCTGAATTCCCTAAAAAAGGGTTTATTTCTTGGACAAAATCCACAAGAACTGGGGGATCCAAGGGTGGGAAGGGAGAGACTGTCTCGAAGAAGGGAAAAGACCCGTTCCCCTGCTATCAGTGTAGCGTGGTGTGATCAGGAAATCAAGGGCCAGGCTGGGGAGCCTCTGGCCTGTGGTATACAGGGGAGGTGGGATGTTCTGCATCTGCACATCATGCACCAGCTCCAGAGGAGGTTGCTGGGCTTACCAAGCTGCTTTTGGCTGCTGGTTGCATCGGTCACTGGCAGTGTGTAAAGATTTGGCAGTACGCAGCCGGATCTGTGTGAGACTTGGCTGCCTGCACCATCTTTTTATGCACTTAATTTGAGAAATGAGTACATGACTGAAATTTCTGATGGCCTGATGTGACAGAAAACATCCAGTGCTTTGTAAGCTGAAAACCTCCTGTAAAGCCCCAGATCCAGGTGTAGTCCCATTTGAAGGAAACACCCACCTGGCACTCTGGATTTGGAAAGTAACCTTTACCGGGGAAGCTATTGGAAGGGTTTTTGGAGCAGGACCATTCACACCAACAAGCTTCAGGCTATTTCTTGTCCACAGTTGTGCAACTGCCCTTCCACCCAGGTCTTCAGAACTGTCACTAAACGAGTCCCACACCAACCAGCCCCTGCCAAGGAGTCCCAAATGTTTGGGAGTGAGGGAAAGGGGCAGCCTGGTCTAGGGTGATCACTTAGGTTGTCTTTTCCCAGTCCATCACCACCTGTTCGGGGGCTCTTGGATGGGCAGGTCTTCTGAGGTTGACTGGAAGGAGAGCAGAGCTGTAGTTTGCTGAATGCAGTCAGTGGGTGCTGGCAGCCAGTCGGCAATCGGGTACGTTCCTACCTCGCTCCAGCTATTTCATTTATGTGACAGTTTGTGAGAAACATCTGGCACAGCATCTGACTGACATGTCTCCAGCTACAGAAAGCTGAGAAAAATCAAAGCAGCCACCAGGGATAACAAAATGCATTTTTATGCATCTTAAGCCTCATTCTCTTCTTGCAGCCATGAGACCTGAGCCAGGGGTAATTCAGCTAAAATCAGTGAAGGACAGGCTAAAGATAGCGTGAACTTTGGATAAAGTGTTCCTGCCTGATGAGACAATCCCTGAACCAGGCCATCCAGGTTCCCCTACTTGTATTATCACTGATTTTGTGTATGACCCTGGCCAAGTAATTTTTCTTTCCCTCACCTCGGTTTCTCTCTCTAAATGATAGAAACAAGAGACTGCTTTGGTCACACATGTTGATATCTGCCCGTGCATCTAGAAGAGTTAAATGTAATTATACCCATTCTGGCTCCATCAATGATTGTATGTAAGTTTTGGTGGTTATCCAACAGCCAAAGGTAAAACGGAATGAGGAGCTGGAAGATGAAATGTTTTCAGTTCAGCCTGAATGTGTAGAGTATGTTTTTAGTGCAGATGATGAACCACTGCAATGGCTTACCAGTGACCATGGCGGATTCTCCACCACAGAACATCTACAGGCAGTCTGGGAGTTTTTCTGACATTAAAGACAGAGGTTCTAGAGGACTAGAAATGTGTTTAAACATTTGGCTTTCCTTTATCCAACAGCTGATGTCCTCGCTACCATAAATTAAAGATAGTATTATTGTGTGAGGGAAACCCAGGTCTCTGCAGGGCTCAGATGCACGATCCAGTTACTGCAAGTGAACAAGCTACCTCATGTCAGCTGAGATGTGGTAACTCTGGGTACTTGCTCCTACAAGCAATAACAATAGCTCCCTACAGCAACTGTGCGCTATTTCAGTTTTGCTTTCCCCACCACAAGAAGTGCCATTCCACTGCCTTCACAAGAGATGAAGCATGCACACAGTAGTAACAGTTGCCCAGCTCAGTTGGGCTGACAAGCACTAGCTTGTCAAATGGCAGTAACTCGATCGAATGTCTGCGCGCTAATATTGAAACTCCGCTGAAAATAGGAATAACCTCTTCAGAGATGTGTTCATTCTTAAGACGTCGTAAAAGTGGATGTGGTTGTATGGTGGCGGAGTTCAAACAGGTAGCCCACGATCTTCTCCCCAGGTTTATGTCAAGCTTTCCAGCTCTGTAACCAGTCCCTGCTGCTGCTATATCCAAAGTAACTGCTTAAAATATGCTCTGCTGTTGGAATACAGCAGAACATCCCTCCTCCCACATCCAGCCCCCATACAGAATGATCTAAATGCAAAAGATATGACAAAAAGAGTGGTTTTGGAAATAATTAGGTCAATTAGAATGTAACAAGGAGAGTGGTCTAGACATAGGTGGCATTTAAATTAGCAACAAACTGCTCCATTTGGGTTCTTTAGTTCAGTCACCTATTTAATCATCAATTCATCTATGTGAATTCCTAGCAAATTAGAGAATTTGCTAATTTAACGTACCCTGAAGGTGCTGACTAAATTATGTATCAATGTCACTGATGCCTGCTCTGTCTAAAGTGTGAGAGAAATGCAGTCAGGCTCTTCAGAGAGGGGCTTTGGTGTCACATGCTTTCCAGGGATCACACAAAATGCTGCATTTTAGAAAGGCCTGTTAAGGTTAAAAAAGACACTTTGGTTCTGCATTAGCCAATCTGAATTTTGTTTAAACTTTCCTCACCCAAACCTGAAGTCCATGCACAAAGCTGCTGATAAAAGAGAGGGAACTGAAATAATTTTCATTCTCAACATGTCCTGTACTCCAAAATGGCAGGTGGCCATTTTTGAAGCCAAAGGTAATGAACAATAATCACTTTTATAATTGATACAGTATAAGCAGATCTAAAAGTGGGAGATGATACAGGAAACCATAGCGTCCTCTTACATGATAGGCTAAGAAATTGCCCTGTGGCTTGTACAGCACTTCTCCCAGGCCATACAAGATGCCATCAGTCTCTCCTAGTGGGGCTAACCCTTATCTGGATGAAACTGGCCCCTGGGGAAAGCCCGCATAAGAGTTATCCATCACTCAGGTCACTCCTCTAATTGCAAGTGGCACATAAAAAAAATCTGTTCTGGCTTTATAATTGATGCCCTGCCAGAAGCCAAAGTGTCCTTCCTCCAGGGCTCAGATGTGATCCTCTCACGTCCTTCTTCAGGACTGTCATGGCCTTCAGTGAGACCAAAATCAAGTTCTGAAGAAAACAAGTGTTTGGTGCATCTCTGAAAGCGATCTTTGCAGAAAACATGGGTGGGGAGGGAATGGAAGATGAGGAAGTTGGTTGGGGAACAAATCTGGGAGAAAAACAAAACTGGAATTTTTGAAAAGTCTAATTTTATGCTGCACAACCTGCATGTTTTACCCTCTTTCCTGTTCACTTTTATTTTAGACTCAGCAATTTGAGGAAGCCCCTACTGTGTAGTCAGTAACAGATTGAGGATTCAGTCTTGGGCCCTGCCTAGAGCAAAAAAGATGATACTATTTGTCACAGACAGTAGCTGTGCTTAAACATCCCCTAGAAAAGGGCATGCTCCTGTCTGGTGAGACCAGGCTGACAGTCCCAGGGATCCTTCCAGGTATGGTGGAAGGAGTGGTACCTCTACAGGTAAGAGGTAGCATCGTTCCAGCGCGAGGTGCATTTTGTCAGCACACCGTCATCTGCAGGGGTTTCTGAGAGATTACGTGGTGCCTTGAAAACAGGCCTACTGTCAAAGAGTTCAGATGCTTCTTGAGTGGTATTCAAATGCCTAGAGATATAGGGATGGGTGCAGCCTTGGCAAGATTTTGAAAGCAAGATAAGGAGAAATGAATAATTAGGCATCTGACTGGAGCTGAAAATTAACATCTCTCCTCAGGATTGGTGAACTGCTTTGGCTAAAATAAGATGCAATTTGAATCTTTGCCAGTTGCCTGTATTAAACTGAACCCTTTTTTTTTTTTTTTTTTTCTCTTAAGATCAGAGATTGCTTTGTTCAGTGTTGGAGCACGTCAGAAATTCTTCTGTGATCCTTGGAAGTCTAAGTGGGGGGAGTAGAGAAGAAGGAGTTACCATATTGCTGCATTTGGCACCAGGTGCAACCAAGTGAATGCTGCCTCCGGGTCTGGGTCTGTGATTCAGCAGGGATTTTGATAAATTAAAGAGGCTGCATAGATGCAGGTAGCCACCTTTCTACCTCTCCATGCCTGTTTTAGGACATTTGGCTTGGTCAAATATAAACTCCAAAGAGAGGGTCCCTCTGCTCACCCTGGGGCTGGATGTTTTCAGAGAGGTTTGCCCTTCAGCTCAGGACCTTGCAGAGAGACCAGCTTTCTTCCACTTGCTGGCTTTAAAATCACTTGCTCCCTTCCCAGATGGGCCTGATAACGTCAGGGATCTGGCTGGCCCCAGGCCCTTGGGATTGTAAAAGGTTGCAGGCACCACCGCTGCAGCCTAGAGCAGAGCCAGGAGAGGGGTTACAAAAAACCCCCTCCCTTTGACTTCGGCAGAAAGTTAGATTATTTGGGCAATAAATGAATACAGCAAGTATAGGCTAATGTGGCCAGATCTGAAAATAAAGACAATTTTAGCAGTCCTTTACAGTGCCTAACTGAAGAATTTGGTCACATGGCAGGAAAGAAGGTTACTGAAGAGAGCTCTTTTAGCAGAAGCTCATTCGTATTTTAAACTGGTCACATGCCTTTTCATTTGTGTCTTCTCTGATGTGAGTCTGCTCTTCCTTCATCTTTATTTACATTGATCTGTTTTCATATTTTGCTTTGAATTGCAAGCAGACTTTTCTCTATTAGCCAGTTTGAAGGGGTGGCAGAGGCATCCCCACTCAACTCCTGTTTGCCCCGTGTCCAAGAGGAATCAGTTTTCCTAGTGAAAGAACATTATGGCAATCGCATTGACACGATGCATTTTATGCTGACTGGTCAAGATCAATTCTAGAAACAAACTGTAGCACACAAGTGTTTCTACTCTTCCATTTGTCTCTGCAGTCAGGCACACGTCAAATACATTCCACGTCACATCGCAGACCAGAACAAAAGGCTTGCATCTAAAAATGGTGGGACTCATAGCTAACATTATCAGAAGTGTTGCACAGTGATGCCAGTGTAGCAAAACACAGATTTCTATCGGAGAAACATATATCATGCTCAGAAGGATAGCAGCATTTGCAAAAGCATGCAGTACATAACGAGGAGAATTTCATCATGCAGAGCAAGGAAACGTGTTGGTGGCTACAAAGCAATAGATACAATTCATACCTGAGAATAATTTGATCTTCAGTTTTCCTCCACACTACTCACTACGTCCAAACAGCTTGTACGAGCTATTGACGGGCAGAAATTGTCGGGGAGTTATGGCTTTTTAAGATCTGACTTTCTCAGCAGTTGCAAATGCAAGAGCAGAATGCTGATTAGCTCTAAGATGACATATGCATAAAAAAAAGGACCCCAAGAATATAATAATTCAAGGCTACTTAAAATGAAACGTGTTTTTGTAAACATTACGCAAATAGTGATTTGGGGAATCTGAGCCCCGAGCCGAAAGCCAGGCTGAATGCATTTCCAAGGAATGTGCAGTTAGTACCTTGACCGTGATAAGATTACAATGAGCGTTTTCGACTATTGCTAACTATAAACAGAAATTTGAGCTGTGTGGGTCAACGTGGTGACTCAGCAATCAAAGTTACTTCAATCTGCTGCAGTCAGAGGACTGCAGTTTGGTTTCCAGCACCACGTTTAGGATTTCCAGGGGGAACAGGAGATGAGTCAGGGAATTAGAGCAACCTTGCATTACTTAACTAGTGCTTGTGGCTTGATCAATGGCACTGGGAAGGCTCTGCTGTAGGGAACCCCTGCAACAGTGTCGCAGTGTGCTCGCTGTTACAGAGCGCTGTGGAGGCTGCCAGTGCTGTCAGATGTGGGGGGGAAATAGGGGAGAGAAGAAAAAAAATATACGGTCAGCAAATAATGTGAGAATTTACTGTAGAATCACATGGCAGGTAATATTTACCTTATTGTGCATGAACTGATGCATACTGTATCTCAGCTGTCATGCAGGTAGACACAAAATTTTATATCCCATGGCTCAAAAATACTGCTATTTTCAAGGTACGCCCAATCACCAGTAAACTGGAACGCACACAAAACCCACAACGTCCCTAGAGCAGGAGTGTGTCCTCACCGGTCAGCTGCAACGTCAGGCAGATAATTAACAAATGCCTGGATAAAATGAGCGAGGTCTTGTTTATCAATCAACATACTATTAATTAGTTTGCATGTCAATTTTAATTGAAGTGATTTGTATTAATAATGGTCGTCTGTGCAAGTTGTATGGCATACCTGCAGGGATCTGTGCTTGCTCCCAGGCTTAACTTTTGGCAAATATTCTAACCTAGGAAATATCTTCACAATTTCAAAATACTAATTTTCTGAGAGATAACTAGCTGTGTAACTGTTGGCTATTTATTAATAGAACCTATACGTGGAAAACCATCACTTAACAACTACGTCTCAAATAAAAACAGAGTAAGTGTTATGTAAGAAACTGTCTAGCTGAAGGCATGTCATAAAAAAGCTCCAATGACACACATAAGGGGGGTAACATTATTTGCAAATTATAATAATAGCTTTCCACATCTGTTCTCATGAAGAGGGAAAGCTGTGTGGCTGCTGTTATTTTATTTAAGGTTTGAATCCATCCATATTGCTTTACATTTTGTAAAATATCTATCACTCTCTTCATTTTACCTTTTCTTACTTTGTTAAAGGCAATGCTGTAGCCCAGGTTACTCTGGGGTTGTCATCATCCCAGGATTATGCTGAGCCTCTTCTGGAACTGAATTGTCCCAGGTGTGCTTTCAATTTAAAAATGACTCTATGAGGACAAATATTAGGGCAATCACAGCTGTTTCTGTGCTACTGAACATGATTGTTATTTTATCACTTACAGGATTGCTAGAGCTCCCTAGTGCTGTGCCGTGTCCTGGCACCTCACAAGAGGCAACGTCTGCCCCAAAGAACCTATAATCAAAAACCGGAGAAGGGGCTGGGGGAAGGGAATTAATCAATGATTGACTTTCTCTGCATTAAATACAGGAGTGTCTGAGGTATGGAGATTCAATGACTTGGCTAGGTTATGCAGAGAGTCTATAAAAGAATTGGGAATTCAGAGTAGCCCTCTTCCATCTAAATTCAGACATGTTGAGTCATCAGTCAATAACAAGACTGATTTCCATGGCAGTAGCGTTTGGAGGCTTTAATCAGGTTTCATGTCCTATTATGCTGGGTACTGTGTAAATATAGAGTAACAGATACTCTCTGCAGGCATGTCCTTAAACAGATCCCCGCTGATTTCAGTGGAACTTTACACGTCCAGAAGGATACCCTGGGTAGATCTGATTTTCTAAATAGGAATGAGATGCAGTAGGTGGGAATAAAACCTACAGGATTTATGGGGAACAGATTATAGGTAATAGGATCACAGGGGTGCCTGCCTAAGGGATGCAGTGTAGCTACTTTGTTGATCACTTGTTTTATTTTGGAAGAGGGTAAATGAACAAGGGAAAATCATAAACTTTTTCAGTGGGAGTCTGGTACCTGTATGCTTTGAAGTGTCTGAGTACTGGTGTTTTATTGAATTGCAAAGTTTTCCTGCACAAGAATAAATCAAAACCACTTAAAACAATTGCAGCAAAGCGCTTTTCCATTCTTTCACATAAATACTCTTTGCTAACTTAAAAGGTGGGACAGTGAAAGGTAAATGGAAAATAAAGATGCTATAATGGGAAGAACCGTGAGCACATTTGGAGGACATCTGCTGAGATGTTATCGGGGGCAAAGAAGCCCTGCCCATTCAGTGACATCATTTTCTACAACTTCCAGCCTGTCCTGGCAGGCTCAGGGGCTGCAGCGGGAACGCTGTGTGAGAGCCAGGCTGGATGCGGCAGAAGAATACAGTGGGTCTGATTCCCTCCAGGCTGGCAACGAGTATCTGGCTGAGGAGCAGCCAGTTCTCCAGCCTAATGCAGATGACAAGCCTGAGGACAGTGAAGACTGCAAGGCAGGTCAACAGGTTGATTTCTTTCACAGTTGCCTTTATTATTTTAATATTCAGTGTGTATGTTAGACAAGCACCAAGAAGTTCCTGCAGAGCCTGTGCTTGGCACTGGACACGGACATGCCGAGAGGTACGTCCTGTCCCATAGAGCCCCGAAGGGATGGCTCTGTTATGCACAGGCTCTTAGTGAACCCAGCTTAATGCGTGAGCCAATCTGTTCAAGGCTGGGTTGGGAAGTTCAGCAGACAGGCAATATTTGGCAACTTGAGGGCCAAGAAAACTGATGTTATGTGCTGAGTATGGTGAGGGGTGGGGTGGGGAAGGCAACCAAATAGGTGCTTGCTACATCAGCACGCACACAGGGTTTTTTAGCCTGAATTTTGCAGTGTTTGTACATGTGCCTGATTCTTCTTCCTAATAACTTCTCAACTTCCAGATACCATCAGCTCATGTGGCAACAAGGTTTTCAATGCCTGTGTCTACATTAGCACGTTTGAAACAGGAGTGTGCTTTTGAAGCAAATCTCCTGATCATACCAATTTACTGTGCTCCAGTTTGTATCACGGTCCAGTCTGGGAATGCATGAACTGGGCTCCCTTGCAGAGAACCCAAAGCAGTGACATCCTCCAGACCAGTTCACATGAACTCTGGCCACCACTGGGCATGCAGTCCATGGGACCCCCTCACAGCTAGCCCAAAGCACCCCCACTTCACTGAAACACCTTCAGCTGAGGAACACCAACTGAATCACTCCAGAAAACCACTCCTCCAGGACCACCGCTGCTCATCCTGAGTGCGTCTCAGCTTGCTGCCAACAGGAAACTTCAGGCTGGGGGGAGAGGAAGAGGGTTCAGCCTTGGAGAGGAGCCCTGCCCCTCAAAGCAGGATGGACAATAACTCACTCTGGCCACAGGGTGCAACAGCCACAAACCTATCTGTAGGCACAGCTAACAAAACTAGCGTAAGTGTAGCCAAAGGCTAGTAAAAGCACTCGAAAGTTTTGTGACAATAAGAAGTCAAGCAGAAAAGGAGACCTCAGAGATTTCACTGAGGGCAAGCGGTAGCATGAGCTCAAACCTCATTAGACATCAAAGAACTACAGGAAAAAACCCAGCAAAAACACCTTTATATATTTTTAAATATATAAAAAAAATTTATATAATGTATAAGTTATTACTGGGGCTCTCCTTTCATAGGACTGCTTCTTGTATTATAAATAAAGCAGAAACTCCTCTCTCTCACTGCTCCATAAGCCATTGCTTTTTTGGTTGGTGTCCGGTCAGCATGACTGCAGAAACAAGCAGCAGGGCTCTGAAGTAAAGAGAGCACCAAAGATAGGAATTTATCTTTCCTATCTTTTCCTGCTTTTATTCATGGGAGTGTCACCTCTTTTACATATGAGGTGTGAATACAGATATCACTAAATGCAATTTTATGGCTGCAGTAGCCAGAGGGTCAGACCAGAATGATGCTGAGATGGCCACTTCTGCACTTACAAGCTTCCAAATGATACAATTTTGAGGAGGTGAATCAAAGGGTAGCAGATTTTCACGTGCATGCAGATGCCATTAAAAATGCACTGAAGAAATGAAAAGCAATCCCTTCTCTTCCAGCATTAATAGATAAATAAGAAAAAAACCTGCCGGTCCACTGAATAAATGTCATATAGATTTTAAAGGATCTAGGAAGCCCCTGTCACCATAATACCTAAAACCTTAACGGCTTGATTACAGCTCTTGATCTCCAGGAAACTGCAAATGTCAAGAGGAAGCCTGACCTGCTCTGCGCTGGCTTCACCTGGAGCTCCACGCAGCCAGAACCAGTGCTCCAAGAACCCATTGCTGCACCGGTGCCCACATCCAGCAGTGCGGCTGCTGCTCCTTGCACATGTCCATGTGAGGATCTGCAGGAGTAATCAACCACTGAAACTGCACCCAAGTTAATATGCCCACATTGGGCTTAACTCTGTAATTTTAGGTGAAGAGCATAGTCAGCTTTGGGGGTGTGAGATTTGGGAATGCAATAGGAGCCTGAAAGTTTTAACTTTTCTTTTAATACATGTCTATAACTTCAGTATTTCAGCCTCAGAGGACCTGCCTTTCTGACTACAGTTAAGACCGTGATGTTTCCTCACACAGATCATAGGAACTTCAGCATTTTCAGGTATCTTCCCAGAACTAAGAACTCATGACATGTTACTTTATAAGCAAAGGGGAAAAGCAGTGGTTTGAAGCAGATTTCAATCCCTTCAGATCAAAGACCATGTCTTCTGATGTGTCTCTACAGCACCTAATGGTGCCTGGTCCAGGCTAGGACTTGTGGTTATTAGTGTAACAACAAAAGCAGCTGCGGTGGTGTATGGGACAGAACTGATATATTTGCTATTTTTGTACATTCTATATCTAACCAGCGCATTCTCTATGCAAACCAATTCGGTTCCTGTTTACAGACCATATCCCCCAGAGCATGTTTGCTGCCCCTTGTCACGGCTATCGGTATTCCTGGTGAAGAGGACTGTACCGCTCTCACTTTGGAGTTTGTCAAGAGCTTCCATGACCCAGCCAGAAAAGCTCTTTGTGAAGCATGCCTCCTTCCTCCCGCTGCAGCTGGAGAAAGCACACTGCCATCCCAGGGCTGTCCAGCTTTAGCACCCTGGCAACCAGGAACAGAAGCTCAAACCAAACCTAGGTCTCCTGTCCCACCTCTCCCAGGGCTTTTAGCGAGCCATTGGGAAGAGCTCCCAAAGATGCTTCAGCAGACAGGCATCATCCAGTTCGCTGCTCTTCATGCTACCAGTTTAGCTGACACTAAGTCTTGTAGGAAATTCATCAAAGTACAAACTAAATCATACATGTATTTATTCACAAGATTAATTTCTAAAAAGCAAAACTACAATATTTCAGTATGACTATATTTATTATTTTCCAGATAGCCTGCTATTGTTTTGTTATTGAGAAATACACCTTCAAACATCGGATTTGTTCAATTTTAGAGGCACAACTATATTTATTATATTTGGCACCGTGAAATGTATTTTTATTGAGAGATTTTTGTCTGAGACCAAACCTGAGTTGTTTGTTTAAAAGCTGTTAATGCCTAGACTGAGATGCTAGCTCTGTAATTCTAATAGGATGTCGTATAGTCTCTTCCTTTGAGTACAGCCCACTTTTTAAAAAGGGAGGAACAAATTCACCGTTGGCACATAAAAGTGCTGTCATTACTTGCAGTCAAGGAACAGAACTTGTTCTACTGGGGGCTAACTCAATAATTCTACTTTATCTTACCGTGCTAGTCTTTCTTCTTATGCCTGACTGGATAAAAAACATTTTTATCCAAAGCTGCATAATTTCAATGTTTTAAAATAACGTTTAAAAGTCACATTGAATTATATGTTACCTGTATATGTGTTAAAAATGGATGAGAACAGGAGTGCCTGCTCTTCTGGTGTGGTATTGATACACCGTCTGGCAATCAAACATTCTTTGCCACTAACCCCTATGTTCAGTATTTTCAGGTAATATAATACCAAGGAACAGTTGATGCACCTTATCCTGAAGCACTTAATAAACTAGAGTCAACATAGGTGAAATTTGAGGAAGCGCTCAGGGAAATCTAGGGACTTCCCTGAAAATTAGGGTTTATAGACTATAATCCCACTGATGATAACTGAGTGATAAAACGCACTTTGTTTGCATTTATAAGAATTCTTGAGTGATTTCATTGTTCTCAAAGAAAAAAAAAGCTGCTTTTGTTCATTGTTGATACAAAGTCACTCTTGTTGTTGCAGACCAGGCACTTCCTACTTTACCTGGGTATTTTTATCCACAGTACTTCGCTGTGTTTGAGAGATAAGCCCTTACTCCAGACTCTGAATAGCACTTCCCCCTCAAATTTGGGGAATGGCAGATTCAGATCAAGATTCAAACTTTCTAGTTTGGGCCTGTCTTTCATCATGGTAAATCAAGAGTCGGCAAATCTAAACAATCTATTCGTGTTGAAATTTTGGGGTTTTTTAATTGTACTTCCTTTTTAGCAAACAACGGAGGTTTATTTTCTTTTCTTCAGGACAGAAAACTGTTTACTCTATGACCTTATTTTTTAAACTGCTGCTTCATTTGCAGGGGGAAGTCCTAATGACCTTGCTCACCACACAGCCTGGGAGCTTATCAATCAGGACAGGGTTTGGCAGGAAGGCAAGAAAACACGCCTGCAATCAGATCTATTACCAGAGATCCCCCTGCCTGGACAAGAGTGTCTTACAGCCAGTGAACGCCTGTATTTACGCATGTTCTTTAATGCTAGGTGTGACTGCAGTCTGAAGACTCAAAATTAGTTCATAAATTAATTTTCTTGGTTTTGTTAAGTTCGATACATGTCCTCTGAGCTGCCTGCAAGCTTTGCACACTGATGATTAATTTGATTTTAAACATATCTTTAATGGCTACCTACAATTTAATCTACACTAAATATCCTGTACGTAATGCACGGTAGGTCAAAATGTGGTCACAAACCCAGACTTTTCCTTTCCACTACCTTTGCATCTTAGAGAGTTCTCACAGCCTGCCTTGACACCAACAGAAACCTTTCCACTGACTGCAGCAGGTGAAGATCTGACCCTAAACTAGGTGACTGGACCTGTACCACAGGATCTGCTTATTCCGCTAAGTTGCCCGAATGGTACGTTTTTAAAACTGTGCTGAAATATGTTCCAGTAAACCTAAAGGAAAGCCAAAGAAAATACCACGCTGGTGTAGCAGCTCTGCCAGGAGGAACTGGTCTGTTCCTTGGTGGGAAGGGAGGTTTTGCTCTTCCTCCCTCCACCATGAAGAAGAGTGAAGCCTTTCCTCCTCTGTCTCATGGTTGGCTCCTCTAACACGCTGATGTATCCGAAACCCAGTGATCCATTTGACGCTCAGGAACCCTTGTGACAGATACAATTAGACAGACCTAGTTGGTCAAAATGGAAGAAGAAAGTGAATTTCACTAGATGTGTACAATCATTCAAATGATGTGGTAAAAAGGCCTTTTATTATACCAAATAGGTTTGCTACCAGCGTAAAGGCAGAGTTGTACTCCTCATCTTTACTGCTGTAAATGCATTTTACGTACCTTTATGTTGTGAGTGCAAAGCTGCGGGAAGATGTGCTGTTTCCTAGATTCCAGCTTGCTTCCGACTGCAGAAATGCCATCATCAGTGATCGTACGTTTCAGAAGAAATCCGATCAGTTCTTCCAGTTAGTGTTTATGGCACTGTCGATTAGAAAATAAACAAAATCCCTTAATGACCAAAGAGGGCAAATTTTGGTACTGGAAGTGTGGAGAAATAATAAATCTGCCAAAGGCATTTCCACCACATCATTTTTCAGAGCTGAACGGCTCTTAAAAATCTTACAAAATATTGCGGTGCTGTAAGCAATAGTTGAAGTAATTTGTGATGTTTTGAGCCATTCCTGCTGCGAGAGCAGGACGGCCTCGAGTGCAGCGAGGCAGCGGGGAGAGCAGCATCCACGCTCGCCACCCCGGCCCCTCCGCCACCGCCACTCCCCAGGCAATCGCTTGACCTTTCCTCGCCCCCCCAGCCCGCCTGCTGCGGAAAGGGATATTGAAATATCCTCCAAGGTACCGTCAGACCGAATTATTTAATCAACTGGTTGTTTCACGGGCGCAAGGGAAAGCTCCGAGCGCGGGGTAAGCGGACTGGCACCCCATGCTTTTGGGGAAGCTTGCTGGTGGCACCCCGGGGGGGTCACGGGGGCCTGACCCTTCCCAGAGGTTGAAGTGCCAGGGGCTGCCCGGGGCTCTCCCCCACTGCGGGGTCGGGCCCCTGTTTTTTGGGGTGGATTGTCCACGCTCCGGGCACCAGGCTCCTAACGCTGGCGGCTTCCCGCAGGGCCGAGTTAGGCGAGGCCACATCACCTCGCGGGGCACGGCGTCCCAAACGCCCGGGTCAAGGGCCCTGGGTGGGGGGACACCCCGCCGCCGGGCCGCCCGGGGCCAGGAAACGCCGCCCCCGGGGCCTGGGGCCGGCCTGGCGGGTGGGCGGAGGGGGGCGGCAGGAGGGCCGGGCCGGGCCGGCGGGCGCTGCCCCGCCGCGCTGAGGGGAGCGCTGAGGGCGGCGAGGCGGGGCCGGGCGGCGAGGCCCCGGCGGCGAAGCGTGTCCCCCCCCGCCCCCGGGGAGCGGCGCGGAGCGGAGCGGCCCCTCGGCACGGCGGGGCTGGGTGGGAAGCGGCCCGGCGGCGGTAGGACCCGGCGGCCGCTCCCCGGAGGATGTGAGCGAGCGCCGCGGAGACGCGTGTGGGACGAGCCCGGCCCCGGCTGCGGGAGCTCGGCCCGGTGGCGCGGGGGGGAGGCGGCTGCGGCGGCGGGGGGGCTGCTGAGCGAGGCGAGGGGCGGCCTCCCCCTCCCGGCCGGAGGCAGGGCGGCGGCGGGGGCGAGGCGGAGCGGCGGGGAAGGCACGGCGGCAGCCGGAGCGGGCGTGTGAGCCCCATGGGCCGAGCGCCTGCGAGAGGGGGAGGAGGAGCCGCCCGCCGCCCGGGGATGGTGAGGAGGCGGCGGCTGCCGGGAGCCCAGTGAGGCCTTCGCTCGGCACCCGCCGGAGAGCCCGCCTCGCCAGCCTCCCCCTTCCCCCCGCTCGCTCGCTGGCTCGCTCCCCCCTTACCTCCCCTTCCCCTGCCTCCCTCCCCGGCTGCTTTCCCTTGCCGCCGCCACCCTCCCATCACCTCCTCCCCGGGCTCCAGCCATGTAAGTGACCCGCTCCCCCGGCTGGGAAGGGCTGGGGGAAGGAAGCGCCGGGGCCGGGGCCTGCTCCGCTCGGCCGCGCCGTGCCCGCCGCATTGTGCGGGGCCGGGAGGGGAGGGGAAGGGAAGGGGGGCGACCGGCCTCCGCCTTCCCCGGGCGGCGGCCGCTGACTCGCCTAGGCCGCGGCGGCGGGTGGGGGGCTGCCCCGCCGCTCCCCTCCGCCCGCCCCAGGCACGGCCGGGCTGTGACCCCCCCCCGGGGCGGCCGGGAGGGGTGGTGGGGGTGAGGGGGGCCGGACTGCGGGCGGCCCCCGGCCGGCGTCCTGCCGGCGGGCCCGGGGCGGACAGGAAGCTGTTGGCTCCCCGGGGATGCGGTGGGTGAGAGGGCGGCGGGGCGGGGGGCTCCCCCGGCGGCCCTCGGGCCTGCCCCGAGCCCCTCGGAGCAGCGGCCCTCCAGCACCGGCGGGGGCTGGGGCGGCCCGGGACCTGCCCGAGCATCCCCCAGGGAAACCGGGGGGCGGGGGGTGTGTGTGTGTGCGCGCGTATTTCTAAAACTGTGGCAAATAAAGTCGCCAAGTGCCCCCCCTCCCACCTTACCCGCCCCCATTTTCTCCCCTTGTCTCTGTAGCCGCGTTGTTCAGCCCAGCTCCGCTTTGCGGACCACTAAGTGTTTGCCGACGGGGGTGTGATTATCTCCGTGGGCATTTGGCGTGTGTAGGTGGCTGTGCAGCGTTTGTGGACTGGATTTTTTTTTTTTTTTGCAGTCGTGTTTTGCAGAGCTGTAGGAAGCTGTTTGCAGATGCCCCCCTGCCCCCCCAGGTGAAATTCTGCAGTTGCTGAAATGTTCTTAGAGACTTACAGGACTTTTGCTTCTGTTTCTTTGTAAAGCACATAATTATAATCACGTACGTGAACGTGCTGGGACTTTTTATGTATTTTACTGACAGTATGCTGTTGATGCTAATACAGCTTGTACCTTGTCGGTCTCCCCCCCCTCTTCTTGCCCCCCCGGGGAAAGTATTTAACTGTTTTTCTTTTTGCTTTGTTTGCCTACCACCTCTAATATGTAAGAAGCAAATCCCTGATTTGCTCTTGTTTATTTATAGCACAGGAGGGATGTACATTTCAAAATACAGTTATAAAGAGTTACTAACACTTAATTCAGAAGAATATTTGTTTACAGGTAAATAAATTTGACATACTGCATGACTAGTAATTACTTTTATGTAGTAGTTAATTTCCTGATGACAGCCACAACATTTGTCTGAGTTAACAGATTCAAAGACACTGTGGAACTACCTTTGATTTTTTAAATATGAGGGTTTTTGTTACGTGCGATGTTTATAGAACTGTTTTCAGTGTGCAGCAGTGGTAAATCACATTTAAGAATTGATTCAATGTCCATAAGTAACTTGTAGCTCCAGCATTCACTTGCTGGCTTATAAAAATGTCCTGTAAGTGATTACATTAAGGATTAAATAGGTTCATGACTGACTTGATTTGTTTGGGGACAGAACAAAACTTCTGTTATAAATACTTTAAAATAGAATTTGATTAAATGCATCTCAAGTGGTACAGAAGTTCTGAGCAGCACAGTTCTTAAATTATATGAGCATAAACTGTAAAAGGACTTGTTCTTGTTGGGGAACATAAAGAGGATTTTGTCTGAGCTGTGTCTTTGACAGAGAGGGTATGAAGAAGTCTCTTTTCTGCCATCACTCAGTTTTGAAATAGCTTAGTTTGAAAAAGCTTAGTTTGTCCTATCAAACTATAGTTGTGCTTGCAGCTTGGACAGCTGGATGTTGTAACTCTGGCCCCTCACCTGAACAATATTAACCTTGTGTCTATTGATCAGCAAAGGCATGGAGAGCACAAGTATTTCAAATTACAGTTTTGTAAACCTAAATTAGGCTAACAGATTGAAAGAAAAGTGGATGTGGCTTTAGAGATTTTTGTTCTCCACTTACCATTTTCCCTATAGCGTAGAATCAGAGAAGCCTTTCTGAAGCTTGTGATAAGCTTGCTGCCATGAAATACCAGTTTAGATGTGGTGTCATTCGACACAGAACATTGAGTAGCAAATACTGGTGACCACACCTAACTCGTGGCCCACAATGCATTTTTGTAAAGTAAGCTAAGATGCTGGAACAACCTGGTCCTTCTAAGCTTTTTTGAAAGCTCTCTGCCCAGATTTGGTAACTGGGTCACAGCGCAAAGCTACTGCGGGCTTAGAGGGCCCTGAGCGCATTGGAACCGCTGCTGCTCCCGCAGAACACCCAAGGCAGGATTTGCATAACTCAGGAGATGTACTTCACTGGTCAAAGCCTGGTGGGGACACCTATGTCTACATTCTACTTGAAATATTGGCTGGAGCCCAGCTTTGTGTGTCTGTGCTGTTCAGGTACAGTTGGCTGTCTGCTGTGAGCTTACGCTGGGATCTACTGCAGCAGGAGAGCTTAGGTTGCTCACGATACCCCATGTAATGGGTCCAGACGCGTGCTCCTCTGCCCCCCTGCAGTTCCTGTGTGTCTCATCTGCTCTCATGACAGTGTCATGTGGCCAAGGTAGGCAAATAGGGGCAGCTGGATCCTTTTTTGCCTGGTCCTGCTGCTGTGGATTGTAAGAACATGTAAGGCTGCATAGCATGTTAGGGCTCAGGGTGTCCTGGGAGCATCAGGACCATGCCACACCAGGGCAGTGGGCATCGGTAACTGGTGGTGTCATGGGTGGTGTGGAAGTGTTAGTCCAGGAGCATGCTTTGCTGTAACCTGCTCTCTGATCTGGACTAATTTACACAGTCTAAAGTGCCAGGTGAGGCGGCAGCAGGACTGAGGTTGGTGGGTCTGATCCTCCTTCAGTCTCTTGCTTACTCTCCCTCATGAAGATGAGGTGATTACCATAGATGTTTCTGCATCCCATAAACTTAGGTTTCAGCTTCAGTGTTAGGGAGGAATTCCTTTTCTTCCTGCTCTGCTTTAGGGTGTGAGTAGAAATGAATATAAAATTTCATCTTGGAGAGAGGACAAGGAAAACAGATTCATCTCTTGATTTTGTGAAGACAAAAGAAGGTGAGCATAGTAAATGAAAGAATAAGAGAAGGAACTCTGATGCGACTCTCCCAATACGGAAAAGACAGTTCTGCTCCACCTTCTGTTGGACGGTTGGTTGGACTGACTCCTTAAAGCAGGTTTTGCTGCTGCAGTGCCTAGGGAAGTGAGTTATTATTTATAAAAAAGTTAATAACCTTTAAGGAATTAATATATGCATAAAACCAGCGTCACCATGATATGATGCTGGTGTCATGCCATTCATGATTTACTGCAATTCAGCCGCTTGAGGAATACTTTGGTATCGAAAAAGTATTACAGAAATGCATATTGAAAAACAGGCAAACAGAACGCTGGGAGAAAGACGGAGTTGTTTAGCTTTTGACAGTATTCAGTCATGTGCAGACACAGGCTGGAGCAGCCAGGTCATACTTACCTCAGATGCCCTCTGTTCACTGGGAACCATTCCTAGATGGCCATAAATGAGGACTGTAATCTTTTTTTTTTTTCCCCTCCAAGGATTTTATGGAAAAGGAACTTTCTCTGGTTTACGCATCTCCAGTAGTATGTTGACCTGTAGTTAACTTGCTCTTCTATTCCGAGAAATTACTCTTACTTGCTGCTGCTGTCTTCAATAGCGTCTTTTACTAAAATAGATATATTAGGCACAGCTTGAATGTGTGTTTTAAAATATACCTGATAGAGGAGGTTTGCTGCTGTTGGAGCTGTGTCTATGGACATCTTGTTGGACAGTGAGAAGGGATCCCCAGCTCTTCGCAGCGTGAAGAAAAGATAGCTTAAGTTCCCCCTTATAAAATAAGAGGCTGTGCATAGCTGACTGAAGGACTGAGGTGGAGCCCATGCTGCAGTTTGGTGTCAGGGATTTAATGTTTTACCACTTTGTTGTGCCATGCTGCCCAATCTCCTGTGCATGGCTCCTTTATAAGACCCCCTACCCCCTTCACCACCCCTCTCCCTTCAAAGGAGACAGGCAGGTGAAGACACATTGGTAGTAGCAGGGCTGCAGTAGCAAGTGAAGAGTGTTTCTTGGGTAGAAATTGAAAAGGCAGTCCAAACTTTTTGAACACCACAGAGAGTAGAAAAAGTAGTTCCTCTGAACTTAGGGTTTCTTTGTTGATCTGCTTTTTTGGGCTGTATTGTCATTCAAATTCAGATTATGAGATGACAGTTTAGCTGGTGAAGAGCAGGAGGCTGCCAAGTGGTAATCTTGGCAAGCATTAACCCAGAAAAACCTGGAGTAAGTTAGGTGCAGATTGCAGAATTTTGGGCCTTTGCACCTTTTTCTGTTTTTAATAATAGGATTGTCCTTTCTACAGACTAGTTTGGCTTGTAGCTTACTTTTTTAGGTATGGTTATTGAAAAGGATATTGATTGTTCAGTGCAGCTAAATTGTTGAATTCAAGATGCAGAGATAGGTCGCACAGTCCCTGTGTTCTCTGGCACAATGTTAGAAGTGTTAATTTTCACATCTGGGTGTTGCATTTCCAGGCCTAAGCTGTTATAATCTTAGGGGTTTTGCTCAACACTTTGCAAATTGCTCGATGCTTAAACGAAGCCTCTAAATGAAGTCTGGTCTCCTCTTGACATCAACAAGTCATTCTAGCTTGCATGGCTGTTGTGCATGAAGTTTTGAAAGGATGAAAGCCTGCCATGTTTGTCAGGTTCTATCCTAATTGCTCTGGAGCTAAAGGAGTTTGTTCCAAGGTAACTCTGGCAGCTGTGGGTTACTGGTCTCTATTCTGCAGTATATGGTGTTGTCATATTTATTTATGAAATTAAGGAATTCTTACATGTCTCTTGTTCCAATGTAATTTTTCGTGTGTTTTCCCTCCCTCAAGCAAATGTCTTACGTGTTTGTTGGGAGTTAATAATTATAACCAGTGAGATATGGCAGATACGTAATTTGAAAAAAAAAACCAAAAACCAGCCCACCTTGTTTCTGGGGAAAAACTAGAAAATAAAGTGTTATTGGAAAAGCTGAGGAATAGTGACAAACAGTGAAAGTTCATAGGCAAAGTATCAGGGGAGTGACCTCCTTTGTCCCAGTCCATTTCTGCAGGCAGTGGATGGAACTTGTTCAAATTTGACCTCCTTGCTTTGGCTGCCCGTTTCAGAGTGCTGGTGACGTACAGTACAGACCCCTCTGTCCCTGCTGGGGTTTCAGTTCTAGTTGGATTCGTTCTTACCACCTGTTTCTTCCATCCAGGGTTGTGTCTTAGTGAGTTATGGGGAATTAGTTGCTTTTTAATCTAGTTTCTGATGGATGGCTATCACCTGCACGCTCAGAGATAATTGATGCATGTGTGCCAAATGCATGCAGAGACGGTGTGTATTTGTTAGGGAGGAATGCGATGTCTCTGTGGTTGGAGAGACACTCCAGTAAAAAACAGGTCTTTGGTGGCAGGTTACAAATGCTGCTGGGTTTTGTTTTATTGAACTTCTTGATTACTGCTGGGAATTTGTCACCAATTACATTTTTTGATCACTCAAGTAATACCAGATTGAATGGTGATATGGACACTTTGGAGAGCACAGAAGTCATTAAAGAAAAACAAACAGAGAACATTTGTACCACCAGAAGAAAAATAATCAGATTCCATTTAGAAAAATAAAAAAAGCTAATGCATTTGGGAAGACAATACTTCAATGAGGAAGAGAAATGCACAGAATGTTTCTGTGGTAGTCAGCCATGAACTAGACATGTTTTCAATAAGATATGGCAGTTTTTAGCTATTTAGATAGGGACTTCATCTCATAAAGCAGAGGGGTAAAAATCCTAAGTGGTACTTAGGTGTATTTCATTGTGAGAAAGACAGCAGCAAACTGCAGTGCGTTCAGGGAAGAGCAATAAAATTGATCAGGGTGCTATAAGGGCTGACTTAGAATAACAGAAATGTATGTGAGCTTATCTGAAATTCTCTGTATACCTCTGAGAGGTAGGAATTATAAATATCAGAGGTTGGGGAGTTGAGATCTGCGTAGGATTAACAGGGTGATGCTGAAGGTAGGAAAATTTGAAGCAGAGTATTGGGAACTTTTACTGTCAGAGGTTTATCTCTAAGGTGCACTGTGTGCTAGTTGGTAGACTGCTATACATCAGGCTGTAAAGAAGCCTTCCAGAAGAGGTTCTGGAAGTTTTCTTACCAGGAAATATTTAAAACCGGACTTTGTGAAATCTCAGAATTTTTATTGTTGTGGAGAGTGAGGTGGTGTTTGGAGAGATGGAGGTCTGCTGGGCAAGGTCTTGGATCCACCTCTAATCCAGACAGTGTCCGGTGATGTTCAGTCTGCTCACAATCCACCTACTCACTGAAGAAGCAGGACTTCAGCAAGCATGTTTCTCCACCTGCAGAGATATAAAAATCCTTGTGAAGAGCTAAGCCCTCATTTAGGATTTGTAATAATAGTTAAAAAAACCCCAAACTAACAACCCAGCAATGAAAGCTACTCCCTGCTGTATCCCTTACTGTACATATGTGACATGCTTCAAAATGATGGTGCACTCTTCTTTTGATCCTTTTAGAAATAACTGAGAAGGAGAAAACCAGAAAAAAAAGCCCCAACCCTTTTGTGGAGCCTTCTGTGGAAGTTCAGGAATTTCAACAGAGTGATCTTTTGGCATAAACTGGTTTTTCAAGAGACATTCCCGCCATTATGAATGAAGTAGCAATAGTGAAGGAAGGGTGGCTTCACAAACGAGGTAAGTGTCTCTTCCCTCCAGGACAGTAGACCGACTTTGTGTGGTGATCTGTCCTTTAGCAGCATATCTTCAATAGTCTGTTATTTTCCCGTTCACCCGAATAGGGAATGGCATATAAGGAGCGTGCATGACTTTCTCTCAAGTTTTTGAAGCGCACATATAAGGGGTTTTCTTTGAGTGTGTGCATGTGTGTGTGTTCACCGAAAACTGTGTCAACTGCTTTGAAAATGATAATAAAGATAGCAACTGAAGGAGATGATACTTAAGAGTGTTAAAGGTTAAACTGTAGCAAATTATTTTGATTTATATGGAGGTCTGTAGCTTTTCTGTTTGTGTTAGAAGGTAGGATTGTCTTGACGTGAATCCTCATTTGAACAGTGAAAAATACGCCTGTATTCTGCGAGCAGTGCTGTGCTTTTGCAGAGACTTGCTAGAGAATGTACTGTTTTGTGTCTGAACTGCTCTTGGTACCAGTGTCCTAGACAGGAAGAATAGCCTTGAGTTTGTGCACTCTGTGGATTTCCGTTGTACCACTAATGACATTTGATTTTTACAAAAAGTCTTTATTCTTGACTGGGTGGCAAAACTGAAATAACATAGTCACGTGTACTGTTATGCTTTTTGCATTCTTAAGTGTTTTATCCCCAAAACAGTGGGTTTGGTTTTTTTTGGGGAGGGTAAGGAGGTGTTTGTTTTCAAGCACTACAGCGTTGCTCCTATAAGGTACTTGACTTACCTGTTTCTTTGTATTCTACTATCATTTCTTGGAAAGGAGAGAGCAGTGTTAGGTACTTTCCATAATATCATCATTTTTTTGGACCAAAAACAGATTGTGTGTGCTCCAGCAGTAGGGAAACTTGCATGGTTCTGCAGATTCAGGATTTTTCTGGAGGGTTTGAAACAACTTGCCTGAAGGTGCAGAGGTGTAGCATAATTATTTCTGGAAGAAAATAGAAATACGTTATTGTAACCTTGATGAAGGCTGATGGTTCTTCTGCAACCATAAGAAATTTCTAAGAATTCAGAAAACACGTTGATAATCTGTGTTTTAAAAGGGTGGAAACATATATTTCTAACAGCTGGATACTTGATGTAAAAATGTTTCGATAAAGTTTTTTCCTTTTTTTTTTTTTTGTTCTGGTTTATTTCAGTTAGAAATGCTTTTCCACTCATCATCATAAATAATTTATTCAATAATTCTGGTGTACCCACACTACATTGTTCTGGTAAAGTATTTGAGAATTTTGCTGTGTTTGGATAAAGCAGGAGAAAGAAACACAGAATTATGCTTCCCATTCTCATTTATGAATCTAGAAACTCTTCAAATCAGAGATATGTTTTTAGTTTTAAATTATGGTTTTAGGCTGAGTTTTTTTTTTTTTAACTGTCTATTGTTACAATTCTTTCTGCACTTACCTGTAACTTTAAAAAAAATTATTTTGCTATTTTGACGAGCACTGTACAGAAATCTGGGGGAGAAACATTTAAAAAGTATAAAAATAGAATTGTATCGTCAGGATGATTCAAAGGCAGGTGTGTCTGAAACTTTAAAACAGTCATGTTGTATTTCAAGCTTGTCCGTATTTACTGTTGAGAATTTAATTTTTGCTGTTTCTAGGATTACAATAAAGCTACTTTCAAGGAAGAAGACCTCTGGAGGAGGTCTTAGTAAAAGACGCCCCGATCTGATTTTCTTCTTTTTTTTTTTTTTTTTTTTTTTTTAAAATTACCTTAGAGAAACAGATTATTATCTCTGATGGTTTGCTGATAATATTATGATGAGATTAACTGCTGAACTCATTTCCACTTCCAAAATGTTAGTATCATGTTGTGCATATTTGAGACTACAAATTTGTGCCCAAACACCCAAAGTGTTAAATGTATCTTGACTTTTTTTGGATGCCAGGTTTCCTAATCTTTTTAACCTGTTCCCCAGTGCCTTTTTCCCTTCTCGGTATGTGCGGTGACACCTATTTCATTCTACCTCATTGACTTTGCAACTGTTAATTTGTTGTCCATGCGAGGAGGATTTGAGAAAGCAGTGCTATCTCCCCTTCTCAGCTTGCCAGTGTGTCAGCTCCGTTACTCTCTTGTTTTTTGTAGCTGTTTTGGGATCAGTTGACAAATTCAGTTCTTTTGGCTGGGGGTGCCTGTGGGAGGGAACTGATCCACTTGTGTGTGCATGCGTTTTGTAGAGGTTTGGTTTTTTTTTTAATCATCCACATTTATTGCCAGACCCTATCAGTTTGCTGGCTCTGCAAGATCGAGTGCTTCAACCACAGGATGTTTCCAAAACTGATGTGTGATACTGTGAGCTTCTGAAGTTAAGGCATAAACAGTAATTACTGCAGGGAGGGACTGCTAAAGGAGGATTTTAGATATAGGAAATGTATATTGTTTGTCTTTTGGATCATTTATAAAACCGAAGGTTGCACTGCATGTGTTCTTTAAAGATCCTAGGGCTTTCCACATGCAAATATTTTAAGTAGTGACTGGCTGAACTCCAGATTGGGCAATGATGTTCTCTCTACCTAACGTTCCTCCATAACTTTGGTTGGATATGGTGTCGCTTAGTTCATGTCCTGAGCAGTTGAACAGCATGGCTGTGTGCAGTTAAAAGAGTTGCTACATCTCACCCCAGCAGTGTCTTAATTTTGGTGGTTTTAATGATTTGTGTATGTATAAATCAGGCTGCAAAGTGCTCTGGAGCCCTTCTGGATGGCAGGTGTATATAAGCATAAAGCCGTCATTAGCAGGAGCAGGTGTTTTGGCCTGGCAGGGAAATAGCAGGGCTTTCTAGAATTGTGGGGTTGTTTTCTTCTGTCAGCATGCTTTACATTTCTGTTTTTGTTTCCAAGATTAAAAATACAAATGGAGAAATGAAATTAAACATTGCTGCCTGGCCGAGAGCTCTTGGCAGTTCTGTAAGTCAGTCGCTTGAAGGAAGCTCTACTTCCAGTAGCACAGATGTTTGTTTGTGCAGGGGCCAGAGCCATCTCCATGACATGTCTAACCTCAACCAGGCAGAAATAGAAGAATTCATGAATGAACTTTTTCCCCCCCCTTTTCCCCATTGGCAGCACTGGGTGCTTTTACTCTAATCATAGTGAGGCGATGGACTCTGTGTGAAGACAGAAACAGTAGTTAAAATACTAACCACTTTTTGCATAGCTGCATGGCTGAAGTGTTCCAGCACACACACAGAAAATGGGAAGAAACTCAAACGTGGGGTTGGTGTATTGTATGTGTATGTCCAGAATACGTAGACCCTGGTTGTGTTACATTGAAGGTTTCTTTAGTGGGAAAGGATGGGGTAAGTGGGTTGATGCAGAGGTGCTATAATTGTGATTGGATATGAGGGGGGAAGGAGAAAATTATCTGCCCAAATTGCTACTTTTTGAGTTCTGAGATTACAGGTTTTCTGGATGTATGTCACGAGTATCCTTAATTTTGGTCATTTGCTGTGGAACTTGTTGGATAAAAGACGTATGCCTGAGTGTATTTTATTTACTGATCCATTTTAAAGATCTTATTGGATTTCTTGCATCTTTCTGCTCTGGTCCCTGTTTATAAAGGTTCTTCTATTGTCTTCAGTCTTCATCCTGTGGTTGCCTTTTTTTTTTTTTTTTTTAAGTCTTTCTGCAAAGCTAACAAAAGGGGGATTGTGCGTTTTGATACTCTGTCATCTCTGTCTTCCCTAGTATGTCCGGTTTTCTTATTAGGGCATAAACTCATATGGAAAAAGGAGTCTTTTGGAGGCAGGGAAAGGGGGGGAGGGGAAAAATGTACACTGACATTTAAAAAAGGAAATAGAAATCTTGATTTCTCACTCTGAGAACTCTGAAGCAATTATAAACAGCAGGAGAGACCTGCGTATTCAGCCATTAATATTTAGCAGCAAATGTGGTGCTACTTTTTGCTTTCATTTTTAAGTGGTATATAAACACTGCACAGTAATTTTAACCATGAAAACTAGAACATGTCCTCCAAATGTCAATTTGTGTGGACTTTAGGCAGGTAAAACTATTTGACTGGTTGGGAGTCTGGCTTTCAAGCTGATCAAAATGACTAGAGGTCCTTAAATGAGAAATTGTACAAAAGATACTTACTCCACTTATGGAAATAAAACTAATTTTTTTTTGTTAAAGAATTATTTCTGTAATGGAGTGATACAGATGTCCTAATAAATAACCAGTAGTCCATTGTGATTTGTCTTCCTATAGCTTCATTGCATAAAATGAATGCAGGATCTGTATGTAAAATACAAACCAGGAATTAAATGCTGATTGTTGGTCTTTTAACTTTCTCTATCAGAATAGCACAGACTGTGAACTTTAGCTTTGTTATTTTGAGCACAGGTTCATACTTTCAGTATTCTGTTAGTGTGAATCAAAACAGGATCTTATGAGGTATGACCAGAAGTTAACTTTTTTTTTAAGCCAGTGAGTCTCTTGTGTTCTGTTTCTCCTCACCTCTTCTTTCTTCCTTCTTTTCTGCTCTCACCATGTTCCCTACCTCTTTTTGTATATGTGTGTGTGTGTTTTATTTATTACCTTGGCTTCTGTCTTCCCTGGGAGGTAGCGGTGCACTTTCTTGATGACCTGTGTAGCCAGAACCTTCAAGCTTTTCAGCTTAGTTCATGGATGGTCTGGCTTTAATGGTATTTCAAAGGAGTGGCTGTATCCTTGATACAAAGGATCCTAAGACACATCTGAACTCTGAAGATGCCAGCTAGAGAGGGTACAGCTGCTTCAGAGGAAAAACGGGACAAGAGGAAAGGTAAGAAACAAGATAGGGGCTGAACAAAGAATGGAGGGGGGAAGTTTGTAACAGAGGGAAGGAAGCTGATGCTACTTCCACAGCTGAAGGGTTGGGTTTATAGGGAAATCTGTTGCTCTTCTTATTGGAAACAAAAGATAAGCTGTGTCAGTTTGTGGTTTTTCTTGTGTGTCTCTTTTTCAACACAAGGGGCAATAGTTTTGCAATGCTAGCTCTTGGTTGCTTTCATTTTGCTTGCCCTGTTCTGGGAAAAGGGGATTGGGGAGGAACCAGGAAATTGTCAACCAATAAATCTGACCTCGGTGGTAGGCAAGATGCTAGAGACATTAAGAAAGGATGAGATCACAAAACATCTGGAGAAATATGAGCTGATAATGGCTAGTCAGCTAGACTTTTGGAGAGTAAATCTCATCTGATGGAATTGTTTCTGGAGAGATCATAGGAAACAGGCTGGATCCAGTGTACTGTAAAAAGTCTGATTTAGATGACAGGGAAGTCAGATGCTGAGAATCACCTACTACAGTGTAACTGTACTGTACTACATCTTTGAAAGAGCTAGCGTAGCCTAGAGATTGCTCATCTTCCTTGCACTGAGCAGACTGCCTAAGTTTTTGACCATCTTTGTTACTTTCCAGTGTCCTTTTAGAAGAGTCTTTCTTCCAGAACACAGCTTCACATTTTTGAGGGGTGAAGTCCAAATGTTTCTTTTTTCAGTAAAAATTACTCCCAAAAAATCTATTCCAACATTTTCCTCCACCTTTTTTGCAAAATACTTTCAGTTCTTTAGAGAGGTCATGCTAGGTTAGATGTTCTTCTCTGTGTTTGTAAACTGACTGTCTGGAACTTGCGTATGAGTGGCACCAAACACACTCTCGCTTTGAATGGCAAAGAGGAAGAGCTCAGATGTTGATGTCCACATTATTTTTGTCAGATCTGGAAGTTTACTTTCATATTCTGTTCCATTGTACATCAGAAGCGAAACAAACTAGGTCTCAATTCTATCTCTGAAAGTGGGGTAGCATCATAAATTACTGTTACTTGTTGTTAAAAGAGATTTGAGAGTGAGGGATCTGGGATGTTGCAAGCCCTGTTGAAGTGAGTCTGGGAATGCTTGATAGAGTGGGTCATGCAGAAACTGCCTGCATTGGCTTTGATCCTCTTTTTCATGGTTCCTTCATTTTCGAGAAGGAAAAGGTAGGCCTGTGCAAAAAAAAAAAAAAAAAAGATTGTCCATGTGGTTTTCTGTTCTTTTTTCTCTCAGTAGGCGTATTGAGAAGTCATCAGGTTTGGATTTAGGAAGAAAGAAATACTGAGTGTGCTATTTTGAGGTAAAGAGAGAGCAAGAGAGTAAAGCTTGTGCGTTGTTCTTGCAGGAGTGGTTTTCAGCAAGGTGCTGTGCCATGCATTTTAAATTTGGTGCCTTGTCCTCACTTGAAAATGTCTTTTCCCCTGCAGCCCCTTTGTGGATGCCAGAAGGTTCCTTCGCTTCCATCATTCCCTGCTGGTGCTCCCCCTGCCTAAGCACCATCAGTTGCACTCCTTGCCTGTGCCCACGGCTTCCCCTGCCTAAACTTGCTCTGTGTTAGTGCTCTTACCATCTGAAAAAGCTGGTGAGGACTTTGATGCTTGTAGAGTAGTACATGGTGACATGTAGTGTATATCCTTTTATCCACCACTTCTGTTACTGATAATTGTTTTAAAAATTAGGGTGGGGGTTGGTCTCAGATTCATTTAGGAAACAAACCTTAATATGTATTGGCAAGAGGGATTTGCTTGGCATTTGAACATTTAATTTGAATGCATTTTGAAAGACAGAGCATTGTAAAAAACAAACAAACAACTGTCAGCCTTGTGGGTTTTTTCCCCTTTTATATATTGAAGTAACTGATTTACTAAGGGGGGAAAAAAAGAGTTAAATCTTATTTAAAAAGTCATCTTTGGGGGGGGGGGGAGACAGAGGAGGAATTATTTTCAGATGTATTGTGTTGCAGGTACAATGTGCCTCTTAAAGGGGGAACAAAAACCAGGAAACTATGTGAGGAAAGAGGAAGAAAAAGAATGGAGAAAGAATAGCACCATATTAGGTGTGAAGTAGTGTGCTTCTGTGAGAAATATTTACTGCAACTGAAAGGGGAAATAATGAAGACTGACTTTGAGTGCAGTTGGAAAACATGTTACAGAACTCTGGAATTATTCTCCCACCTCTTCAAGTTGAGCCAAAAATGTGAAAAAGATAGGTGGTCAAACAATATTGTGAAATTTGTCAATTTATTCAAAAGTGCGTGGTTATATTTGAGGACAGCCGAGGTAAACACTCATCACAGACTGTGGGCAAGTCAGTTGTTTTCCTGAGTCTCTTGGGTAAGTCGGGAGAGCGTGTTTTGAAGTGCTGTCCAAAGCCCAGGCCTTTGGTGAACTGCATGTAGAAATACACTTTGGAGTCAGTGGTTCTGTGCATGACTGCAGTGGTATTTCGTGCTAGTACTGAGGCTGAGTGCAGCATCTGAATTGTTCAGGGGCTATCAAATCAGTCTCCTCTGTTTGCGCTTTGCTAGTGTACTCTTAATGAGGACTACAGAACATGTGTGCTGGAGAAGTGGGTTTTGTGTTGGTCATGAACCACATAGCCTTCACAGGAGATACATGTTTTGAGAGGGAGCTCCAGTCATAAAATGGTTTGTTGGAAGGGACCCTTAAAGATCATCTAGTCAACCCCTCTTGCCCTGGCCAGGGACATCTTTCACTGGATCACATTGCTCAAGACCCCATCCAACCTGGCCTTGAACACTTCCAAGAAAGGGGCATCCACAATTTCTCTAAGCAATGTGTTCCAGTGTTTCACCACCCTCATAGGAAAGAATTTTTTCCTTACATATATGTAGTCTGAATCTACTCTCCTATAGGTTAAAACTGTTACCCCTTGTCCTGTCACTGTAGGCCCTGGTAAAAAGCCCCTCTCTGCCTTTCTTATAAGCCTCCTTATATATTGAAAGGCTGCAATAAGGTCTTCCCGGAGCCTTCTCTTCTCAAGGCTGAAGAGCCCCAACTCTCAGCCTTTCTTCATAGGAGAGATCTTCAAGACAAGCATTATTATGCTGATACGAAAGTGTAACTCATGGGGCTGACACTGGTGTTACTTGAGTGGACTTCAGGTGCTGATGGAGGTCATTAGCAATCACTGCTAATTCTCAGATTTTAAATGCAGCCCTTGTGTTTGTGGTGGCTTTATAAATCAGTTGCCACCTGTAGAAGTCACAAGATTTTGAAAGTTTTGCCCCTTTTTCTGAAGCAGAGGAGCTTGCTGATACTCATGATGTAGAGGAAAAACTGGAAAACGTAACCTGAGTGCCGCCTTCACAGTTTAGACTAAGGAGAAGAAAAAGGGCTGTTTGAGATTTTTCATTGGAAGTAATTAAATAGAGAATTTAAAATAATTTATAATGTGTGTTTTTTATTTTTCTGAACTCTTAGCCTTAGCAGTAGACCCTAATATTTCTGCAATCATGTCAAAGGATCTGGGGATCAAGAAATACCTCCTGATTTACACTTCAGAAACCAAGCCATATGAAAGAATAACTTCCGTATTTTCTGCAAGAGGCTCAGTGGGTCTAATGGCTAATAGAAACGTACAAATGAAACTATATTTGAAACTATATGCTTTTTTATCCATCAAACTCCGGTTAAACTAAATCTCAAGATTTAAGAGAAAAAATACTTATTTAAAATTTTTGCCATGTGTTTCCATATGAGCCTTTGTACATGCCATATTACGGCTGCCAGTGTAATGCTGCCTTGTTCAGAATCATGTAGTTACAGTGGTGTGGAAAATATTTGCACTAAGTAGGGTTTATGCACTGAAATACAAGGGTGCACACTATTTTGTATATTCTTGCCATTATGCCTAAGTTGGAGCTTCACAGTTGGAGTATCAGTAAGAAGTTACACCCTTGGACAAACCTGTTAAGCAGTTCAAAATCCATTGTCAGGCCTCCTCATAGCTGCAAATGAAAGGTAGTGGGAATACCACCTTTCATTTGCTGGTTGTTTTTCAGGGGCTTCCAGGCACAGATTGTCTGGACTAGTCTTTTTTTGTGTGTCATACATATCCCTGCCCCTGTCTGTCTTCTGTAAACCATCTATAAGTAGCAGTCAGTTAACTAAATTAAAGTGTTTTCTCTGTAGTGCAGATGTTTGGGGCTTTTGTTTTTTTTAATTTTTAACTTTTGATCATGCAGTCTCCTTCCTCTCCTATCCTCAGTAAGTAGAAATGAAATTTTGGGAACGCTAAGAGAAGAGAAGGCATTTATTTCTTAATTCAAGACTTGACTTAAATGCGTAGTTACATAGGTTTCGCGACATTATATGTTTATTATTCCACTGCAAATTTATACACGGAGCAGACTAGAATCCAGTTTTGATAATCTATGGTGACAGTGCTGGTTGTGGGACTTGGAAGTAGTTTTATAGGTGGAAATGGATTTCTGGACATAGGATATGAATCCTTTGCCACTATAAATTCAGTAATCAAATTATTCTGTGGTAAATGTTCTTTGTGCTGCTCTGGCAGTGTCTTGAGAAGACCCTGCTTTAGATTGGGAGGTTAAATGCCACTAATCATCATGGCTTTTTCATCAATAATTTTTTTAAAAAAAGAAATCTTGCTTTTTTTACATGGTTGTTAATAGGAGAATGGTTTTGCTGCTTTAATACTGCCTTTGGTGATATGTTTCAGACAGTGAAGGAGTAGGATAGTAGTTGACTTTTTCAACTTGAAATTTTCCTTGCATCAGAGATCATTGTAGTTCTAGGTCGTCTTTTCTGCTACAGATAGATTTTTACTATAGCACGAACATTTGAAGGTATATAACTGATGTATCTCCGGGTGTGGAAGTCAAAGTTGCCTTGTTACTTGCATGATAGGAAAAGTATTTATTCTAAAAAAAGAATTAGGGAAAAATTACTTTTTCATAAGTGGAAAATCACTGCAAACTTGCCAGCAACATCCTTCAGCTGACTTGCAGAGATATTGCCCATTGAACACTATTGTGACAGCTTGTATCTGTCGTTTTCGCTGAAGTTCAGCCTGTAAAGTCAAGATATCTTGATCTGAGAGATGGGAAGATAGTTAAATTACATCATCATGGAAGAATACCAGCATACTTAGCTTTAAAGCCATTCAAGACTACATTGGCACCCCTTTGTTATACAGTGTAGCTGAAAACGAACTGCAGCAATAATGAACCAATCCATCTAAATCACAGCAGCTGAACAACTGACTGTTCTATCTCAAAATGCAAATGCCTTGTGCAGAATGGATTTAATTGTAAATGTTTGCTTAGTAGGGAATATGAGCCTTTTAGTTTGTGACAATAATCGTGAATACAAAGACCCACTGAATTTTAGGGTTTACATAGCTTGTCCCTGTTCTCATAACAATATTTCAAAGTCAGTTTTTTAAAATGTACCATTTGGCTTTTTTCTAGCCCATGAATAGAACTCTAAATGCCCAATCTCTAAGTGGTGTTTCGAAAACTGAAAGATAAATTTAGCTCTATGTATTTAGATCAGGCAGGATTTTCTGTTGTATTTCTTTCAAATCTATGTTAGGGCTTTTATATAGCTTCAGATAATAAGAGGAAAAAGTGCTGACTTTCAGAGCTTGGATTTTTTTTGCAGTGCAGAAATGCCGAGTGTAAGTTAGAGTATTAGTATTTTCTTTGAGGTTCTAGTAAGGTGTCTCTCAAACAATTAAACCGTTACTGTTAGGAATTTCTTTTCTAGTAAAATAACCAACCCCAACCCCCCCTGCCCCCCAACTCCCCAGTATTAAAATTTCAATTCTTTGTTAAATTCTTGAAACCTGACTGCTGAATGCAACCTATGAGGATGAATCTCTGTCACCCACTGGAATGAATTAAAATAAAATAGCATTGTCATTTTTAGGGGAAAGGAAAAATCTTACTGAGCTTCACTAGTAAAAAGAGAGAAAGCAGAAATACCTTACTCCAGGCTGTTCCTAGGTATCTTTCTGTGTAAGTAAAGACAGATAAAACTTTGAAAAAACAAACAAACACACACACACAGGTTTATGCTCCTGTTGGCATTTTGTGTGTTCTTTAATAGCGTTCACATGTGGATTAGTCTTTCTGAAAAAAAGGCGACCGAGCCCCCTGAAGAATAGGCCTTTGTGACACTGGAGAAGTTTACTGTGCCAAAGTTATGGTAAGAATTTGTAAATTTTGGCTGCTAGAGTACTTCCTTCCCCTGCTATGTTTTTAATGTTGGAAACTTGTAAGTGTGGAATAGAGGGTGTTGGGTTTTGTTTTTTTTTTTTTTAATGACAATGCAAACATTCATTTCACAAACTAAACCGACTGTTCGCATGACGCTGCTGGCTGTATATAAACACCCTGTTGATCTTGTTCTGCCGAAGTCTTCGCTGGGCTTCCTGAGTCACACAGAAATGCTCCGCTGCTCTTTTTGGGGCTGTACTGTGGACTTAGCCTGTATCTGCTCAGATTTAGTTTGCCAAATTAATGTCCCTGAAAGAAATGTTTTTACTTGGAACAGGGCCCTCAAAGCTGGGATGTTTTTCTATGTGTCTTTTTCTCTGTGTGTTTAAAATATTTCTTTCTGCTATCTCGGGAATGGTTTTTGTTTTGCCTGTATTCCTCGGATAAAGCTGAACCTGTCGGGGAGATGTTTAGTATTCCTTAGTTGCAGAACTGTCTTCCTCTTACATACGATGTTGTTTCTTCACGTGGATTTTAGATGAGTGTTTTAGTTTGTGGGTAAGCAAAATAGCTTGGGATGAGAAGGCCATGTAGAGCACAGAGGGCCGAGAGGACGCTGGTAGCCACACTGCCAGGTGAGCCTTCCCGGCGGCCTGGGACGTGGCGATGAGCAGTACAACACAGTTGACTTCACAGGGGTTTTCTGGAGTAACCAAGGGCACAATTTGAGTCCAAGGCTAGACTGTCATGGTGACAAAATATTTAGAAAACATTTTCTTGCTTGAAACAAAAGCTTGGATTGTGCAACATGAAGTACCGTCCCAGTGTAATAAACGATGTTGTGTATTTTTAAAGGGTTCTCTGTGTTCCCTGACTGTCAGCTCTTGCCAGATTCAGCATGTTCAGGTAAAATGAGGCATTTTTCCTCTGGACAGTTGCCTTTACAAGCTGGGGTAATTCTTCCCCTTTACACAGTGGGGTTGCAAAGGTGTAGCAGCCAAATTTGGCCTCGCATTTTGAACACAGTGGACATCCCTGTTAAAGACAGATGCAATGGAGCAGCTTCCTTTCAGCCAAGGTGGCTCAGCTGCATTAAGAGCAGTTGCTTAAAACTTACACCTTGTCATTGGCATAGACTGATGTGATCCTGAGCGAGCTCTAGGACTAGACTTGGTGATTGCTTTTATTGGGTTAGAACATGCTGTTCTTGCTGCAGTAGGAACCTTTTGTACTGTAGGTGTTTCATCCTTCCATAATAACTGCTGTAACTTTTTTTTTTTTTTTTAATGCCTGAGGTTTTGAGATGTCCCAGCCTTACTGATATCTACTCTCTGACTTGAAAGGAAGCCGGAGGTCTAAAGTGGCTGTAGTAGATAGTTCACTGGGAATCAACAAAATGATTTTAAGATGAACAAACCTGTGATAACTTGAGTGAAGACTACTAGCTAGCCGTGTACAATTTAGTTCAGCATAACTGCACCATTTGGAGTTAATGCATTTTTTCCCAGTCTAGTCTGTGTTTCCTGGGTAATACCAGTTGTAATTTCGGAGAAAAGCATGATTTTACATGTATACCGCCTTCTCTGCTTAGAGCAGCAGGTGGCCAGATTTCTTTCTGAAATAGTGACTTGTCTCAGCTCTACAGCAATATAACCAGACTGTCTGCAGAGACTGTATTTTTTGATCCTCGAAGAAGTTGATGTTTTCAAAGTTGCTGTAGTTGTTGGAGTATACTGTTATTCATGAAAATGGAAAACAAGAGCAAAACATGGAGAGGGGGAATATACTTTTCTAAGGTTTGCATCATCTTGCATCTTTGTATGCTTGGCATGTAACCTCGTCCCATTCAGAGTGCTGCTCTGAACAGGGCAGAGCTCGTTCTTTGGGCGGCTGCTTTGTTGCTATCTATTAGTTCCTCTGTTGCATTGAGCTGCAAAACCAGCTGCTTTTGCTTTTCATACCTATTTTTACCATCTCTAATTTGCTATTAAGATGTTAACTTCTGCCTCCAGTTAGCCTAGCATGTCTCTATACTGTGACTACAACATGGGGCAAGCAAGCACTTCTGTGCTTTCTCTTGTGTTACCCTTTCACACTTGGGAAATAGTCCCTGTAAACAGCTGCTTTATTATCCTCTTTTAAAAGCTCTCGCTCCTTGTGTTGCTTATAAAAGGCCTTGATGAACTTGCAGTGCATGTATACTGAGACTGCTGTTCACTGCGATGCCCAGTATTGGTCCCCCTTTTTTTGTGTGTTTATCTGTCTGACTTTCTGTTTTCCCTCTCCTGTGACAGTAACTCTGCAAAACAGGGACTGTCTCATTGTTTTATTTGTTCAGCAGGTGGCTCAGCCTCAGATGTGTATCTGAAGTTGCAGTGTACTGCAGTAATACAAATCATTATGTTATAGAAAGCTGTATCTAAAATAAGAAAAAAAAGAGATCAGATTTACTGTTACAAGTTTTATATATTTTTAAGGCTTTTTTTTTGGTGGGGTTTTTTGTGTGAATCCTCTGACAGGTTACTGTCAGGAATGTGCAAAAATTAGTATATATGAAGTTTTCTACCCATTTTAAGGAGTCCTTTCCAGGGGAAAGCTTTCTTCTCAGCAGCTGTTCCAGGCTGCTAGGAATGGGCTACTTCACAACAGCTCTTGTTGGTGTCTTGAAGAGGTTTGTTTACTCCTGTGACTTGACTGGGTGTGCTTATGGCAAAACCTCATGTTTCTGGAGACTCTTCTCTTTTCAGGCACCATTTTAGAAGTGGAATAACACACAACAGGATGTGTGGTTGTAGATACACATTCACGCTTCAGAGGCTATGCATACCTTTTTGACCATGTACAATCCTGTGCTATTTCTCTCATCATTCATGTGGTGAAATAAAACATGGAGAAACACAGAATTCATTTCTCCTTTTTATGACCAGTACACACACAGAATGTTTATTGATATTCACCTTTCTGCTGACTCTTACAGTCCTCAAACCAGTTACTGGAGGCAAGGAGATTAAAATGAGGGCACATGGCCAAGCAGACTTGGTTTTGTTCCTCGAATTTGATTTGAAAGTTGCAGTTTGATAAAGTTGCATTTGTTCTATTTTTTGCCTTTGTATTTTTATAATTCTCCTGAATTACCTACATGTACTATTAGTGTTAGGATTTCTTTTGTAGCATTTTGAATGGCCCTGCTTTGAGTGGATGATTAGGCTAGATCACCTCTAATGGCTCCTTTCAGCATATTCTGTGATTCTTGACTGGTTTGATATTGGGAATCTCATGTAAAGTCCAGCCTGATTTTGAAGGAGAATAACAACCCCATTTGTAGAGGTGTTTGGTTTTAGTTTTGATACTCCTTGTGGTGGCCGTCAAACAGAAAATAAATAGCAATTCCTCTGTTGTCAACAGGCCTTTTAATTTTTCAGTGTTGGCTGATCTGTTCAAATACAGAAGTTGGGATTTTTCAAGGAAAAGGTTCAAAACATGGAATAATAAACAAGCCCCGCTAATTTACTACTTTTTGTTAGTGTTCTGGGTCTGTGCTTTGGAACCAAAAGTTGCTTTTTGCTTTAATTACTATAATGTCTGGTTTACTAAGATTGCTACGTAGCTGTGAAGATGTCAGGAGTTTTGCTTTCATTTGGTTGGTTGGCTGTTGTTGCTGTGAAGCTTGCTGTCAGAAAGTAGAAAAGTTTCTAACCTCATCCCAGCCTTTCTCCTTCACCCTTTTGTAGTCCTGGTGTAAAAGAAGGGGGAGAAATAGGGGTAGCAGGATGTGTGGTGGGGCTAGCTCTGTTCTTTCTGGTCCTCTCCAAGCAAGGCTTCAGTTATTTTTTTTGTCGCTGATAGAAGTTAAATTAGGTGCTTTGATGGTCGCCTTCAGCAATAGCTGTTTGGCTACAGCTCCTTGAGACTCTGACCGTGGCAGAGGTGTGCTTTAGATTCACATTGTGTTGCTGGTGGCTGAAGTTTACAGCAACAGCCTGTTATAATAGCAGAGTTCTGGGCCATAAGGTCCAGTTTATCAGCAGCGATTGACCGGATAGTCTACTGATAGCAGAGGTGACCTGGAAGCTGCGCATGGCTGATCTGGTGCCCTCAGCTAGCACCAACTCACAAATTTCTTCCTTTGTCCCAATCGGTATAGTGACAGTGTCCTCCATCAAGGCCCGTTCATGATGGTTTAGTAGCAGTCTGTCATCCTTTGGCCGTTATGATGAGCAGCCACCTTTTGAAGTCAGACTTGATAAACCAGGTTATCCGTAGGGTCATGGATCTCTGCTGTTTGTTCCAGGGTAATAGTCAGCTCACATAGTTGACATTAAATGCTGCTTTATGAATGCCCTGAAGTTGTAGAAGCTTATTTCACAACTGGTGCTCTGGATGGCTGCAACTGGAGTCCCAAAGGACAGAGTAAATTTTGGACCTGATGTGCCATTTCACTTAGAAAAGAGAGCCTTTGAGGACAGGGTTGAAGTCTGGCTCAGCCAGAAATGGGAAACCTTGAGCATTCTCCAGCCTCTGGAATTTGTTTTATCTGAGACTGTTGTGTGAAGTCTGGAGCCAAGGTCTCCATATGAAACTACATCAGATCTGTGTTTAGATCTGTGTCTGAAATAAGATAGCTGTAGTTCCAAAGGGATTTTTTAATTTCTTACTGTTTTATAACCTCAAATCTCCAGAACCAGGGGGATTCTTGCAGGATGCGTGTCTAATACCAGCTTTCTATTAAAACTTTCACTAATTATTTTAAAATTGTACTTACAACCTGCCATGGATTTTTAAAAATTTTTCTACTTTGAAAATTTGGTATGTCTTCTGTCCTCTTCCCACAGTACCAGGATAGTGCTGACTGTTTTGGAAATTGTTTTCTTTGTTGAGATTTGGACTTCTGAATGCAAACAATGCCTCCATCTGATACCCTCTTCCACTTTTGCTGGGCTGGAGATGGTGTTAATAAAAGGTGTAGGCATTCCCCAATCCTTGTTGCCCAAGGGAGATTGGTAGGTCAGTCAAACTGAAGGCAGAGCATCTAGAAGCTGAAGAGGTGGCTGGTGTATTAGAGTACTGTCCTGGAACCGAGAATCGAAGCCAGTCGTCCCCTGTTCTGCCACAAACTTCCTCCTATATGATCATCTCAGATAAGGTTATTTTTATCTCTCTGTGCCCCAGTTCCCTATCTGTAAAATGGTGATAACAGCACTTCCCTACTTCACAGGGATGTTGTGAGGACAAATGCAGCTCAGGCTGTGGGGCTCTTGGATACTGTGGTAACTGGGAGCACAGTTGGAAGAAGGGAAATGTTCCACATAAAAGCTTTCTGTTCTTTAAGCCCAGTGGTAGCTTACAGCTCTGATGTGAGTGTGGCTTCCACTGATGTCATGGCTTGACTGGTGCCATGTCTTTTCTCTGAATGTTTCCTTGCTCTCTACTGCCTGCATACCAGCAAAGCACTTAACGTCCTTGCTAAATGCTATTGTTTGCATCCTTGGCTGCAGGCTCTGAGAGCCCAAGAGCCTGGGTGAGACTTGCTACTCCTGTGTTTGCCAGCGTGGGCTGCTCACAGTGACTGAATGGAGTATGTGCTTCTGGCAACAGCCACCCAGTGCATTTCAGAGACTCACTCAGACCCTGGAAGGAGTTAAAAATACGTATGAATGGATTTTCACTTGCGAAATTCAAACTACTGTAGCAGTTACTCTGAGCAAGCCGTGCGTGGACTGCAGTCTGACCAGAAGAAAGCAATTGTCCTTGACATAACTGGTTAAATTTCATAGAAACCACATCCTTTGTGTTGCCACTGACAACATAACATTCCTTAACGTTTGATTTCAAGCGGTGCTTTATTACCCAGCTGTACATGCAAACATACTTTCTTCGGAAGAATTTCTGTCCAGAGACACCACAGAAGAGTGCAAACCTCTTTCCGTTTTAACGTGGGCTTCGTAGTACTTGTTTATATATAGTACAACCAGGTAAGAGACAGGAAACCTATCTGCTTTACATTTACATTGTCACATGTCCAGAGGGAAGGCTGCTGTGAGTTGAATATTTGTTCAATCAAATCTTGCTCATGCAAATTGAAGTGTGTATTTGGGGAGCTTTTTGGGCCAGGAGGTAGGAGTGTACTTTGTTTATTGCTTGCTCCTTGAAACATGTGGCTCATGTCATCTTCCTTGTTCACCTGCTTTGATAAATTCTATATTTAGTTGTGTCTGCCCATCCACTTGAACAGGACAAAAATAACTTCAGTGTAATCCATCCTCTCTGTCCTTTCCTCTCCACCCCCTCCCTCCCCTTTCCTGCTGCTGGGTTTAGGGCATTCAGTTGTTTGGGAAGTGGTGGATTTTTTGTTTGTTTTGCTTTGTTTCCTTACAAGTAGTGTTGGAGGACAGGAGAAAGCATTTATAACCTGCAATAAAATTGTTGTGAAGAGTATGCAAACTGTCAGAAACACTTCCTCCTCTCTTACAACATTTGCTGAGGGGTCAGAGTGTGTGCAGAGTGCGTGGAGGGAGGTGGAGCAGAGGTTGGGAAATGACTTGCATGTGGCATACATACATCTGTCTGACAAAAAGCCAACCGTGCCAGGGGATAAATGGACAAACAAATAGTGTTTCTGTTCTGAACTCAGAGGTTGAACCTAAAGTTTGCGCAGGAGCAGTTCTTCAGATAAATTTCCAATGGACCTTGACTCCTGTTGTGCAAACATGTAGTAGCTAGCACAGAGGAGACTGCGCTCTAAATCCCAGGTTGGGAGAGGATCTACGCACAGGCTTGTACTTTCCACAGCTTCTCCTGTGTCCCACGATGGGCATATATATATATACACTGTCATAAAGTCTGACACAAATCAACACTGGCCAAAACCTTCAGAAGTATTTTAGCACTTAACCTCTTGATTTTAGCATGAATTAAACACAAAATTAGTTAAACGCTTTTGTTAATCTAGCTGTGGGTGTTGACTGTTTTTTATCTGCGGATTGGATAAAGAATGTCCACTGAATTCACCAAAATGTTTGCTGCCTATGATATCTGAAATATTATTGTCTTCCACTATTAAGCTGATAGGAATTTGAGGGAAACTATTGTTTTGGTGAAACTGCTTTGAGATACAGCCTGCCAAGTTTTTGTATCTTGAGCTGAGTCTTGGGTATGTTGTTGTTCCTGACAGACACAATGTCTGGAGATGCAGGGGGGAGTGTTTGTTCCCACAAAAAACATCATGTTTTGGAACTTCACTGATTTTTAGGTTGTGTTAAAGGTGGTGATGAGGAGCAGAAGGGTTGAGGGAAAACCCTTAATTGTTGCCTAACAGAATTCAAGTTGTTTCTTGACAAAATTTTCCATTCAGCATCTGCTTTTCAAAAGAAAGTGAGAATTTTTTTTTTCTTATTTTTGCATTCATAGAATTGCTGCAGGACAGGAAGAAGAATTGGTTTTGAAAACTGGTCACAATTTTAAAGATTAAAATTCTCCTTTCTTCCTCCTCTTTTGCCTGTGTGCCGATGAAAGCCTGAGCCCCATGGCAGTGTCAGGGTGGCAGTGCTGCCCCGTTTCGACTTGCAGCACCCTGGGTGACACAGGTGTGAAAGACAGCTAATTGGAGGACACCAGATCAGGTAGATCCTTCTGCGACGTGAAGTGTGTTGGGCAGTTCAGTGGAACCACTAACCAAACCTGGCTTTCACTTAGGAGCCTAAGTTCTGGTTTGAATTTGTAACAGGACTCGCTACTGGAGCCTGCCTTGCCACCTCACCTCTGTGGGGTGGCATCCGACTGTCTTGGCCCCAGTGCTCAGTCCTGCCTTTTAAAGCAAATGGTGCTTTAGTTTTTAGGAACACTAATTCCTTACTTCGCAAGCAAAAATACGCGCCCTGGGTGTTTGAAAAGGAGTGGGCCCTGAATTGACAGTGCACTTCTTATGCTTCCAGGCATAGTGTAGTCCTGTTAGTAGTCTGGGTTGCTGCGACGGTACCGGGCAGGCCAGGCTGCCTCACAGGCATCTGCTGCTCTGCCTATTGAGTCAAGTCAATATCCTCAAAACTGCAATGATGGATTACGCCTGTCACGGTTTACAGAATTTTGTCTTGTGTGTTTAATAAAAGAAAACAGATTCTAATGCTTATTATTTCTGAAGTCCAATACGTCTGAACTAAAGCTCAGTGTATGCAAGACAAACTATGCTTTAATTTTACAATTGTCTGATGGGACTTTGCGATTTATTTGTTGTTACTTCCTTAATGATGTTGCAGTCAGAGGCACTGTTTTGCTAAATGTTGTGTAAAAAGTAAATTGTAGCACAGCAGATGTTGGTATTTGGATGGATGTCGGTGCAATGGGGGGACAGCAACAGTCATCTCTGTCAGCTGTCTTCAGTCTCGGCAGGCCTGCTGCGTGGTTACTTTGGTGTGTAAAAACAGCTCGTTTTGCAACTGGGAAGTTTGGCATTACATTTGGCACTGAGCCATGTAACTGGGTTAACACAAGTGTTTATCCAGCGATTTTCTCAAAATTGGTAAGTTGGAGAAAATGTTTATTAAACTTCAGTACAAAGGAAAGGGGAAATATGGATGGATCTGTTGTTTTCAAAAGGCACTGATGTTTCTGACGCTAAATCCCATTTTTTAAATTTTATTTCCCCCACCCCTGTCTGTCTTTTGCTGTTCCATCATCAGCCTTTTTGCAGCTTACTGTTTACAGTTTCCCTTTTAAAAATTAAAACCGGGAAGCATACCTGATGAAGTGCAAAGTATATAGAGTGTCATAACTCTTTCTCTCCATCCTGTATGCTGTCATGAATTATGTGCAAAGAATTGAGGACTGCAAATGAAGCTATTTAATTACCGCTTCCCTGTTTGGTAGAAATTCTAACTGCAGCATGGAACAGGAGCTCAGATCTGCAGAGCAGTTGATTTTTGTGTAATAAATTACTGTAAACTTTACCTTGGGTTAAGTACAAGAATCCCTGCAGACCATCAAGAATTTTTCATAGAACTCCTGTCAATATTGGACATACTTCTTTATGGAAATAGCAATTTGGACTGAATTTTTAGTAAGGAAAGGCAGGAGAAAGCGGTAGTTTTGCAAAACGGCAGCAATTTCAATCAGATTTTATACCTGAAACTGGGAACCTGTTGATTTACGGTTCATTGTGAAACTTCATCATAATGGAGACGTTTAGTTTGGATTCATTTCTCTAATCCATTTTAATCTTGTACTGCCCCTGTGATTAAATAACTAAATGTCTTCATTGCTTAAAAAGGGCTCCATTTCTTTTGGAAAAGGGAAGATTATTAAACTAGGAAATCTGGATTCTCTTGTGAGGGGAAGAAAAGCGTGTAGAAAAACGTATTCTCCAACCAGTGATGGTGACCCGGGAGTGGACTTGTGCTTAGTTAATGTTGCAGTTGAACTGCAATTTTATTACCAAATATATTGCCAGGACGGTAATTTTCATGTGGGTCCTTTGTTCTCACTTTTTTTTCTTAAAAAAAGGAGAGGGTGTTACCTGTACTTCCAATTTCTATACCCAAGCATGGCTTCGTTTTTAGAAAACTGTAATTTGCGACAAGGTCTGCCCACTGCAAAGATCCATTTATTATGCTGTGGATAAATGAAAATTACAGATTAGCCACTGCAAGTGCACAGTGATGGCTTTTTGGAAACTTTTTTTTGTCTGTTAGCTTGATACTGAAACTGTAATCCTAGTGTTAAAGTGGTTTTCTCACAGTATGGAGGGGGAGGGGGAAATAAATGCATGAAAGCATTAATTTGGGAATAATCTAAACTTTATAGCTTCCCCAAACCAGAGGGTGGGCTGAGTTTCATGGCCAGCCTGACTTTTGGAAGATTTCACTGTGAGCGTTGGCTCTGCCTGTGAAGGAGCGGGGTCAGTGCAGCGATGTCATGTGCTGATAGCCAGGCTCTGCATTAGCTCTGTTTAACGTACGTACGTACGTGTGTGTGTATTTAAAGGATGTAGCTTCGCTATTTGAACTTGCTCAGATTTGGCCATGTTTCAAGAATGAGGTTCTGAATGGGGAGCAATGCTCTCCCTGTGTGCTGGGCACAACCTGCCCTTCCAGCTGTGTCCCTGTTGCTGCTGGGATGGGACCAGGACCAGGACCAGGACTGATGATGGCCACAGGCCCAGCTGGCATGGCCTGGGGTGAGGGTCAGGCTGCCACCTCTCCCTGCCCTGCCTGTGCTCTCAGCAGCCCAGTGCCTTCCCCGTGTGCCCAGCAGAGACCCAGCACTGGGGACACACCCCGGCTTGTCCCTTTGCCAGCATCCTCTTCTCTGATGCAGCAGACTCAAGCAATAATTGTGGTAGCCACATCTTGGCTCTTGTCTACCACACTCTTCCCCCTCCACAAGGTGCCTCTGTCCTCCCCCCCTTCTCCTCCTGCTCCCCTCCTGCCTTGCTGCCAGCAGCAGCAGGGTTTTCAGGGTGGCCTGGCTTGGTTTGACCCCTGGGGCAGCAGAGGAGCCCCTAGCAGCTGCCGCCTGAGCTGATAGCATCAGATCAGGGACCAGTGGAAGAAAATGCTGTAACCAGAGCATGCGCTAAGCATTGAACACAAAGCAGGGTTTGCATGCAGGGTTTTCTGTACGTGTGCATGTACCTTCCTTTGCAGAAGTCCCTGAGGCATGAACGTGGCCCCAGGTGACCTTCTTCAGGAACATTACCCCAGGTGACCTGTAGGTTTTTCTCTTGTTTTTTCTTTTTTATTTTTTTTTTTTAATAAACAGCAAAAACCAACTCATATGAGTTTAAAGCTTTATTTATAGCTTTCTGATGTTCTCACGCCTAAAGTGTGGGAATCTAACTCTCCTGGACAGCTGCTGTAGTTGTTGCAAGTTCTACAGACCTGAAGGGTAGCTGTAACCCAGCTAGGCAAGGGATGTGTTTTGGTGTTTCTTTTGCTTCTGTTCTTTGGGGACATGCTAGTAAGAGTGGGAAGATGAACTACAGAGAGCAGACTGTGCTCAGTTACGGGACAGGGCTTTTAGGACTGAGGTGTTAGAGGGGGTGTGCATGGTGAGGAGCAGTTGCGTGGTGTGCTGTTCTGTGCTTGGAAAATCAGGTGCAGAGGAAAGGTGCGGCTGATGCAGCAGTCCCTGACCTCTGCAGATCCGGTGGGACAAGTACCAGGTTTGATGCCCATGGAAACTAGTGTCAGTTTAGGGTTGGCTGGGGGTGGAGGGTGATGTTTGGTTTTCCCCTGGGAATAGGAGCAGTTTTAAAAGAGGAGATTGGAATTTTTGCCATGTCTTCTCAAAATGACGGTATAGGGCACTGCAGGCTGGAAAGTGTAATTCAAGCTTCCACCTTCCTGTGCCCATCTGCTTTTTGCTTCTGTGTGGTGTATACCTTTCATTTTTCATGCTTTTTAAAAAATGAAAAGTGGCTTTAACATACCAAGATGCTGTTGCAACATGAAAATCAATTCACGGTAACAATATCAAGGTAGGTGGGTCTTTATTCAGTCCTTGTTCAGGTGAGTCTTTATTTCATTCCTCCTTGTGTAAGAAACAGATTTTCATGTGACTGGCTGGAATGCATCTCTCCTGGAGCTTGGAGCTGTTAGGGAGAGGTATGATGAGCTTACTATAATAGATGACTTTGGGGTTCAAAAAATAATAGCCATGATTATATGTATGTGGTTTTAGTAGTACATACATATATTTCGATATTACAGGGCTAAATTGTGGTACCACTGAAATCCAGCAGGAATTTTGCTGTTTGACTATACTGAGACTCAATATTTTTACTGTGTATTGTAAAAATAAATTAATTTTAATAGTCTTTTAAAGTGACAGAAGTGTGTAGCTGAGCCTGTGACCCTCTTGAGGCAGCAGCGTGGATTGTGCTCTGTTTCATGGTGACGACACACCTCACTCCAAGGCACAGAAATCCTTGGCAAAGTTTCTTACGCCTGTGTTACTCGGCTAAGTTTAGCACCAGAGCTACAGTGGCTGTTTGCTCTCATGTTACCCAGTGGTGAAGTTGCTTTAATAAATTTTCAGTATGCAATTAAGTTACTTTGCAAAATTCTTCTGAACTGAGGCAGGCATTCCTGTTATCTGGAGGAGACTTTCATTGCTGAGTTTGGGGTAGTGACTCAGTAGAAGTTATCTGTGGAATACTAAATTTGGAGGCGTAACCAGGAGGTTGCCATGATAACAAATATTAGAACTTGCTTTCTGGGAAGTGCTTGTAATTTTTCCATTGATGGCCATTAAATGGCTCAAGATAAACGAAACTTTTTATTAGAACTAACATGGTCTCTGTGTGTTCCTCCAGGATTTTGCAGACTTGCTAGTGACGAAATGAAGAAGGGAAATCCAAAGTAGCCCCAGCCGTATAAACAGCACACCCCTTTTTTTTTTAATGTTGCTTCTTATTTTTGCCATTGAAATATTTGCTTCACTTGGCTTTTATACATCTTTCGATGAAATATTTACCCAGTAACTGTTTGTATAAACATGTTTAAAATTCTGCATTGATTTTTTTTCTTGGCACTTTGAAGAAATTTCCTGATGCACAGCATGATCACACAATTACTGGTAGAGCTTTTATTGTAAGTGGCCTAAAACAACTCTGTGTATTTGTGTTGAAAATTAGGACTCAAACCCAGAAGCTAAAGGATAACAATATGATGTGTTAATTTCTTACCCTCCATAAACTGCTTATTTATAAAAGTCCATGTTCTGCATCTTAGTTTCTACAAATAGAGCTTTTTCTTTCCATTTTGAAGCACCTCTGAGGTTGGTCCGTATCATCTGTTTTAGAAAAGCTGCTGTTTCCATAAATCTCCCCTAATGTCCCTTAGCCTTTTTTTCACCATTTCTTTACAATTCCCTGAGGTTTTGATTCGCTCTGTGAATGACACAATGATCTAGTAATGGGAGCCTAGAAGAATGAGCCAGGGACTCATGAGTCCTCACTGCGGATGTTTTCTGTGTGGCTGTGTCCTGCTTTTTTCCTCCCCTGCTCTTGCTTTCCTGTGTGCACCCACCCTCCAAGTTACCAGCTCACCTCTGAGCTTCACCAGCTTTGGGATTTTAATGGGGAGCTTCTGCTGAGTACTTCTCAGGTTTAATGTTTGCAGAGGAAATAAATGTATCATAAAAATCACTCTCACCTGAGTCTTTGGCTCTCCTAATCTTTTTTTAATGGGGCAGAGTGGAGGAAAGGACCTAGAATCAGTTTCTAATCAATTAATGATTCTTTTCCTGAACATCCTCCTTGTGTAGGCAGCCCTAGGAATACAAGCTACAACTGTGCTTTTGGACTTACTTTGTTTCATCTCTGGAAGAGCTTTGGTTTGTATACGTTTCTTTGCTTTGTCCCCTCTTACACCATCAGTCTCTACACTGTCAGTCTCTAGACAGGATTTACTGAAGAACAAAACTGGGTATGTCATATTCAAATAAGGCATGTGTTCAGATAAGCACAAGAGTCACGGCTAAGGATGCTTATGCTAAGAGGTAAAATAATTAAATCAGCTTTTAAATGATGTCTAGAAAAGCCCTTCCTTGTTCAAATACACAGGGTGTGGCGTGTGGTGTTTTTTGTTTGTTTTTTTTTCTTTGTATTTTTAGTAGAGATCATAAAATCTTTGGAGGATTAAGTCACACCCTTTATATAAATACATGCAGTGTATTTAAGAGCCTGATTTTCAGAAATACTGATTGTATTAACTTCAGAATGAGCTCGAGGAATAGTTGTGGGTACTTCCCTCCTCTAAAGGAAGATATTTAAAAAGTTGCAGAGGCTTGTTAGCTTAAGTGCCATGTTAGCTGCTTGTGCTATTTTCCATCATGGTGTCAAGGTAGAAATTACTTGGGGAGAAATAATTGTTCCAATCATGCGTAATTCAGTTCAGTGAATCTGACATCTCCTCTGTCACTTTTATTTACTTATAAAAATGAGAGAGAGTTGGGCACCTGTCAAAAGCAGAGGAATATGTGATGGCACTTTCTGTTACAGGGACGTTTTATTTTGTTAAAATGCTGTAGCTGCTTGTGAGCATATTACAGAAAAGATTTCTCTAATTGTGTTTGACACCTTGTGGTAGTTTTTAGTCCTTTCGCTCCCACCATGAGGTAGTGGAGACACAGTTCACTCTGAAATTGTTTTCAGTGTAGCTTAAGAAAACGCTTTATACTTTCCTGTAATTTATGTAGCTATCCTTAAAACTGCTGTTTTTAATGAAACTTCATTTACATCTTCTCCCACTGGAGACAGCTGTAGGTTAGGACTAGCCTGACTAAGCTGTGCCAAAGGTAGGAGTAAGGAGTTTTTTACATGCTGATTAATTCTCTTTCGCTCCTTCGGGAATATCTGGTATTGCTTAAATTGATTGCTGTAAGCAATATGGCAACATTTTTGACCTTCTAAACTGAAACTCAGCAAAAAAAAAAAAATAAAAATCCATGTTTCAGTTTTACATAACCATACAGTTGAAATACAGTGATAAAAAATACAGAGGTGTCATCTTCTGTAGTGGTGGTGTTGACTGGTGATCTCAAACCTTTTGACAGAGATGGAATCGGAGAATGTGGTAGTTGTCCATCCCCTGCATGGAGAAAGTATTGGGTGAGAATCTGTTTTTCTTTCTCCGTAATCTGACTTCTGATCTCTCCCATGGTCTAGCTTTGTGAATCAGAACACCATCCCTTGCCTTCATTAGGTGTTTCCTATCTGCGCTGTTTTGTAACTAAAGACAGGGGTAGCTTCCAATACACTTATTTTTGTACACAGCGCTCCCATAGAGCTTTGTGGGAAGCGCTGAGCCAAGGCTGCTGCTTTCTGAAGTTAATTTACAGACGTGGGGTGCCAGGTGACCAGGACCAGTCCTTGAGGGGCTCCCTTTGTCGCTCGAAGGCCAGAATGCTCAGCCATACCCCTTCGCCCCACCTCCGGCTCCCCTCTTCCTTCCCTCCCTCCCCAAATTCCCCCAAGATATGATAATGAAGCAGGTGCCCTGTATTGCAGCTTTCTGTGAGCGTGAGAAACGGCTGTAGGTTTAGAAAAGCCGGAGCCGAGCTGGAGGAGGAGGCATTTCTTCTTAACCTGTTGGTAGTCACGTCAGTCATGGCCATGGGGACTGCTGCCACACCGCAAGACCGTCCAGCTGCCCGAGGAACAACAAAGCGGGGAGCGAATTTGCCGTGCCCCGAATTAGCCCGTTGTGACCGTGGGACCCCGTGTTAGGGCCGTGAAAGGCGCGGAGGAGCTGGGCTGTGAGCTGTGGAGTGCTGGCCTGACGCAGGCGAGCTGTGGGCCATGGGCTGACCTCCCTGCCGGGGAGCAGCCCCGGCGTCAGGCCCGGCCGCCTCATTGAGATTCAGGGCACAGGCAGTGCCTCCGCAGCTGTACGCTGGGGGCGACGGCCGAGGAGGCATCCAGAGAGGGGCCAAAAAAAAAAAATCATCAAAGAACCGGCCCCCTTCGCTGCGCCTCTGAATAGGCAGACAAACCAGAGGTCCTTCTCTCTCTGCTAGCCTGTTGGGAAAGACATTAGCATAACCTCTTTTTTTTTTTCTCTTTTTCTTTTTCCTTTCCCCAAGCTACCGAAAATCTGGCACTGTGTTTAAATATCTTGTTTTGACAGTTTGTTGAGGGAAGGGAAGAGTGCTGCACCAGCCTGGTGGGTGTCTGTGCAGCTATTTTTAAAAAAAAAAATACATATTTGAACTGAGAGTTTTCATTTGGGTCACCCTAGACTTAATTGTTTGGTGTCAAGTCGTTAAGATCCAGAATTAGCTCTCTGTCTTTGGAAAGGACTTGCTTCCGAGTGCTTTAGAAATGCAAAGGCAAGTTTTCAAGCCCTGCTTGCTTTTTCCAAATTTGTTTTGATTTCAGCTGGTTTTGAAGCGAGTGGACACTTACCCTATTTACTCAAACAGCAGAAGCTAGCTGTAAATCCCTGTCCCACTCTTCAGCACGCAGGAGGTGGCAGCTCCTGAAAGCTTCACGTCTTTAAGGAAGCTGGCATCTGTTTCGCTGAAGCCTTATTAGGCCGACAGGATGCAGACCACTTCTCGTGGCCATTGAAGTCTCAGAAATGAGTCATTCCGCCTTTGACCGGTGGCGCATAACTTCGGTGTTTCCCTCGGAAGGTTCAGAGCTGTACAATCAAGGAATGTTGTACATCTTCAGAGTGTGAGGGAGCGTAGAGAGGACTTGCATAACTGAAAAGCTCTAATATTTTGAGTGTTAACCGTAATTGTAATTAATGGTGCTACTTCTGATGCTCAGAGCAGGAAGTTTAATGCATTATTTATCCATAGATTTGTGGTAGTCACTTGAGTGCATTTCATATAACTGAGACGTTGTTTTCAGCCGGTGCTCCTGGGCTTGTTCTGGTTACTTTGGGGCATAAGAAAGTTAATAGTTGGTCCAGTGCTTTTGTAAATATCAAGGGTATCATTGGATGCTGACTTGGTTAACCTAATGATTTTTTTTTTCAAACCATTGGTATGTATGAGTTGATTAAAAAAAAAAAGCGCAGAGACTTCTTAAATATAGTCTGTTCTGAATTAAAGGGTGTGGTGTTGGCTTTGAATGAGCTTGATGCAGCAACAAGCATGCAGCAGTTGGTAAATAAAGATGGATTTTCTTTTGTTCTGCTGGTGCTTGCTGCTCATTATTCTCCACTTACCCCGTGAGCTTCCCAGGGAGTGGCAGCTGTTTCTGATGTTAGACACTCTATCAGTGGTAGACAGCTCCAGATTCGGTGAGATACTGTTGTGGGGAGGAGAGGAAAATAACCTAACCCTGCATTATTGTAAATCCTCAGTAGAATTAACTTTTCATGAACCAAGAGAGTTTAACTTTTTCTAAAATATTCAGGCGTAAGCATGCTTTGCAGTACATGTTACTGTGAAAAAGCTTTTCTGGCATGAGATGGATTTACATTCTAAGTGTGTGTTAAGTATTTTAATGTGCAGCGTGTGGGGGCAGACACAAGGCAATAAAGGGAAATCGGTCTATAACAATCTTCATGTATACTTCCAGATATATACAGTTTGGGAATCTTTGCAATTTGGAAATTGCTTGGAGTAAACAGAATGGTACATAAAGATTTTAAATAATAAAGCTAGCAAGCTACAGAGGAGTCTGTTTGGTTCCAGGATTTTATATGTAGGATTTATAACCCATGCTTTTGCTTTCCTCTCTCTGCAGTGTTAGCATTCTGTTACTGAAAACAAAGAAGGCTCTGCCAGGGCATTACACAAGCAATGAATCACAGAGGAAAAAATGTTTTGCTTTGTAAATTGTTCACTTTTCCATGGTGGATCATTATTATTATTTTTTTAGTGTTGTCTGATAGAATTTGCCACACATACGTGCATTTACTGTGCTCGGTACAATTCTTCTAGTGTGACTACATAACTACTAATATTAGTGACTTCAAGTAACTTACTGCTTATGATTCTTAAAAACAAAGCTGCAATAGGAACAAAAAAACTCAGGGCAAAAATTGAAACGGCTCAATTCACTCTTCAGGCATGACAGCTTACTGAGTATATCAGAGGAAGGAAAAGGTGTTAATGTTTTTCAGTCAGCTTTGTCCCAGCGGTTCCACATAATTATTTTTTGTCTGTATTGATGCACACTTTTTCAGCCTGAAGTACTCAGATTTACTGTCGTGATCAATATGGGAGTCCTCACAGGCTGTAGGAAGTTTATAGTGTTTTAGCTAATCATAAAAATACAAACTCGTTTCTTAAGAATACACACTTTGTACATTTTCTTGATGACTGCATTGGTAAATCTGTGTTTCAGAACTTCTGTAGAGGAACAATAGTTTGCTCAGGCTTGAATGTAAAATTATACTTACAGATTATCTGATTGGGAAGTCGCATACCAGGCAGTGTCTTGCCACTTTGCTGCAAGATGCAGAAGTATAACCTCAGCATGTTATATAATAAAATTTATACCACAGATGCTGCAGTGTGCCTCATACTGTCCTTGGCAAGAGCAATAATCAATAGTATGTATGCTTGCCATATTACAGGATTCATTAAGCTTCAGAGATGTGGAAAAAGACGTTTAAAATCCTGTTACTTATTTGCAAATTAAAAAGGTGGATCAGGAACCAGAACCAGCTAAAGCAGTGGGTAAGGGAAGCTCCAAGTAGAATAGTCCTTGCAGAATGCCTGGCAGTAATGAAATCCTTGGTTTTTCACACAGAAAGAGTGAAGAAAGACTGAGTGTGGAGGAGGATGCTATATATGTATGGAATACACCATTTTAAAGACTATGTGATTAATCCTGTTAGATGATGTGTTTCTAACAGAGAAACAGATCGGTGGAATAAAGCTGTAAGAAAGTATGAGAGCCAAACATAAGCATCTAATCTAAGAGGAAGAGTCTCTTTTGACAGTACGGTGTAATTTTGTGTAAAATTATGCACACTTCACTGCAAATAACCAGATAGTAATTTCAGAATCTGCAAAAAATAAATGTGCCCTCAGTAAATACCAATGGGGAAGACATGTAGCATAGATCAGGGAGTAAGGGAAATGGAAACTCTGTCTTGCCCCTCTTCAGGTATTTTTCATCCCATCCAATCTGGATTTAGTACTAAATGCAGATATGATAAAGGGTGTGTGATGGTTCCTAGGTCTCCTGCGTGTGCTTTATGCAAGAGAAGAAAATACCAACGAGTCAGGTATGTAACAGTGTGTTCCAAAATCTTGATGGTCTGGGCAGCCACCTCCCCGACCTGCTTACCTGGGAAACCTCTCATCAAGAGCTAGGCTGAGTGTGCCATGTATCTTCTTGTCCTGTAGTCACATCTGTGGTGTAATAGTAATGAGATTGGAGTAATCTCACTGATCTGGGCTGAGTTGGGCTGATAATTTAAATGTGAAAGGCTTCATAAGCTCCTACTGATCCCAGAAAGTTTTCAGCTTTTAATTAAGGTCAGAATTAAAAAGATGACAACAAAACCTTCTACATTTACTGCCTTGCTTATAAATGTTAAGCCATGACAGCTATAGGCAAATTCTTCTGAAACTCCTAAAGCAACGATGACATTTTTGTAAACCCCTTACAGGTTAGTATAACACTTACAGTTGTAACAGACGTCTCGAAAAGACTGAGAAGGTTTGTGCTCATTTCTTTTCCTCTTGTCTTTCTTGCCCCGTTTCCTGTTTCTTCAGTGCAAATGGATGTTTTGTGTAGACATGGCTGCTGTTGGGAAGGTAGTTAGGTGTGACACTCTCCACTGGTTTGGTAACTCTTAGTTTTTTGCTTTAGATTAGAAAATTAAAAGCCTAACGAAGGCTAAACAGGTGAAAGCAACAGCTGAGGGTGTGCATACCCATGGCCATGTGGTGTGGGCATTGGGGTTGCTTGTGCTTCTGTGCGCAGGAGAGAAAAGTATGAGTCTGAACGGAGAAGAAATGACACAGCTGGTGCTTGAAGCAGGTTGAAACTGCACCGCAGAAGGAGAGGAGGTCTGTGTGGAGAGGAAGGAGGCAAAGCAGCTGCAGGGGAGTTCCTGGGGCAGGATGCACATCGCTGGTAGAGAAATTACCAGTGGAAGAGAGCTGAGCAGCAGGAAGAGAGGGTGTGAGCAGAGCCTGGGAGAACAGGAGAGCAGCAGAAGGTTGCCAGAGCCAATAAATCTGGGGAGCCTTTTCTTCTCACCACTCTCGGTGGTTGTTTGAGGAGCTCGCCAGCAGATGAAACTGTGGGCACTGGGTACCAGCCGCTGCAGGGGCAGCATCGCGGGGTGCGCAGGCGTGCTCCTGCTGCAGCAGACCAGAAAGAAGCTGGGCTGCTAGCCTGCTCCCTTGTCCTCTCCCTGTCATTCGACAAACAAGTGAGAAACTATTTTGGAGGGAGGAGGCTATAGCTGCTGCCCAGCTGTGGCTGCTTTGTAGTGGCCACTGCTTTTAAAATGTTTTTTAAATCAGTTGTTGTTGGGGTGAGCAGAGTTGGGAAATTGTGGCTGGTACCCTGATTTGAATAGTACCTCGAGCGAGGCTTTTGTGATTCAGCCAAAAAGAAACATTAATGCAGGACCTTGCAGGACCTGGAGGGCCAGCTTGACACCATGTAAAACTATTTGAGGTTCTGGAGAACATAACGTGGACAGTGAGCAAAGGGGGAAACTGGGGCACATTGACAGTCACCCAGAAGAGCCACAGGTGGAACCCGTCTTCCTTCCCCGAAACCCAACTGAATAAACCCAGTAAATAACAGGTTTTGATCAACTCTCTTCTTACTGCTGGACATTTTGAACGTGGCTGTAACACAGTCATGCGTCTGTCACCTGTGCAGGTTACTCAGATGAGCAGAAGCATGGTGTGAGAAAGGGGTGTTTTCTTTGGCAAAGAAAGGTGGAATATCTTTCAGAATAGAGGGGTTTTTTTCCTCTTTGGTGGCTATACATCATCCAGTGTTTTCCCTTTCATATTGTGATATATCATCTCATGTTTCATGCTTGAGATGTTGTGAGAGGAGTGAGTGATGTTATGTAACTTAAGCAGAGAATTATCTTCTTGTGTTCTAAAAGTGACTGTTGGTTTGATAAAGGAGTTGACTAATTAGTAAATTACCCATTGTTGTTTAAAATACTTGCGCTGCAAAATGTAAATGAAAAAAATTTCTCCACTTGTCAGTATGAAAAATGACAATAGCAAAAATAATACATAGGACATCTGCTCTGATTTTTTTAAAATTTAAAATGCATTTAAGGCAGATGTTGCAGAATTTGAATGGAAATCAGAGTAGATGGAAGAACAAAACATGGCTGTTTACCTTTTATCAAGTCCCATTTTTATGGTTAACATCACTAGCAATATCTGACTCAGTGCCTGTATTTTTCCACTGTTTGTATCAGAATGAACTGAATGTTCTTAAAGCCGCTGCTATGTCATGATGACATATAGTTCTAATATGAAAAAAAAAATATTGGCGAGTCAGTATTTCAGGTTGTTTTCTGATGTTCTCTCCCTTTGCCCATCCTTTCTTTGCAGGAGAATACATAAAAACATGGAGGCCGCGGTATTTTCTTTTAAAGAATGATGGCACGTTCATTGGCTACAAGGAACGACCGCAGGATGTTGACCAGCGGGAATCACCTTTAAATAACTTCTCGGTAGCTCGTAAGTGTTTTTACCTGCTCCCTCATCCAGTTTGGGGGTTGATGGCTTCTTGCAGTCATAGCACTGGTAAGATGTATCAGTAACATTTGAATCTGCCCGGTATGATGTATGTGTTTATTTGAGACAGTAAAATCCCACTGTGTTTCTCAGGAATGACTGTGGTGTAGAGGTTTGATGTTCTGCCTTTTTTTTTTTTTTTTTTTTTTTTTCAGTTTTCTACTAATTTACTGTTAGTGGTTATAGAATAAAATGGGTTTATCTGTTAAAATTTTGCATGTCATCAGCTTTCTTTAAAGTGAAGATTAACCCAGGCACGTCTCTTGATACTTGGCAGGTAGGCACAGCCGAAACATTTCAGACTCTTGTTCTGCCACCAGATCTGGATTCAAGTGGCATTGACATAGGTCAAAGTTAATTGATTAGTAGAGTAAGAGAATGCAGAGTGAGCACTGGTTTTAATGAAACACACACAGTTTTTCTTAATTTTGAACATAAAACCATATTTCTTATATTAGAGCCAACAAATGGGTTTGGAAATAATAACATCTCCTAACCTCTGCACTCTGTCCTATGCAAACATTTCCGACTTTGCTCAGGTGCTGCAGCACAGGATGCGATAGAAGACTCTGAAGAGAATTTCCTTTTCTTGCTCGTGTTTTTAACCTTTCGCTGTATACTTCCAGCTTTTATTTTCTCCTGTTCTTACTCTTTCCTGTCCCATGATGTGCCTGTGTCTCGTTCCACCACTTAAAAATAGATCATTGTGGCACCTGTTATTAACAACGATCTGTTCCTGGTGACTAGTGGAAGCAGAGCTCTGCATAGAGAAGGGTAGGGGCTTTCCCTTTTCATTACATGGTAGCTTGAAATATATGGGGTTCATCTTTGTAGTTGACCTTTAAGCAGACAGATTTATTGTGGAACACCCTGGGCCCAGAAGAGGACTGGGCAGCACTAGGAATTAACGCAAATGTTCATTTTTTTCCACTAGTAGCAACATACACCTACCTGTTCTGACTGATGATGGGTATAAATAATGGACGTGCTGTTGCCTGGTGCCTCTCTGCAGGATGCCAAGAGTGCTTTGGGGGTTTTTGTCTCATTTTAGAGAGAGAATTGTCGTAGTGTTTTCATTTTGGTAATGACATGGTACTTTCCCCTTTAGACTGGTATCTCCTTATGGATCAAGAAGGTAAAAAAAAGCAGCAGAAAGCCATTAATTCATAAATTAATTCAGTACTTGGTCTGTAGCCAGAGGCTGTTAACAAATGCACTTTTTGCAGGGCACTTCCATCCTGTTGCTGCTAACTGCATTACTTACGATAATTATTTACTGCAGCTCAGTGCTGAGGAGTAAAAAAAGATGTGTCCGTTGCCTTCTCTTTGTCCAAGTTGGCCTCAGAACGGGTTAACTTAAATCAGTTTTCACAACAGGAATATGGTACTTTTTTTGGCAGATTGAGCCCATCAGTCTTGGCATTTATAGATAAACAAATTTGTTACCATAGTATCGGAGCATTGTCAAAAAAGACATGACACATGCCTCCAGAGTAATATGTAGCCCCCATAAGAGGGATTGTGAGGAGGGTAGTGGGTGGAAGGATGTTCCTAGCAGTGGCTCTTGCCTGGTGAACCAGTGGCAGGTCGGGAAGGCCTTGATGATTAGTGGGGGGGGGCCTCCTTGCTAGAAGTCATTATTGTGGTTTTGGGCTCACAGAAGCAGCTGTTGCCCCACCAGGATTTAATTTCTCATGTAGGCACTGGCATGCAGTGCTGCCAGCACCTGATGTGTGGTTCCCTTCTGGGTACCCTCCACATTTGTATCGTTTGGATGTGTTTTGCACCACAAGTTTTCTCTTTGAACCTGCTTGCCTGGTACTTTCATTTGGGTTAACTTGTCGAGCTAGCGTGAATGAACTTGAGCTGCCTCTGGAGGAAGGCTCAGGCCAGAAGGCAGCCTTGCGCTGCAGAGACAGCCTGTAGAAACCTCCTGCCAGTGAAAGGTGGAGAAAATATAGCTTAAATGTTCTGTAAAAATTCATACTTTTTTCTTTTTTTTTTTTTTTTTTTTTTTTTCCGAGAGACCATGATAGCCCTGACTTTTTTGTTAATTAGTGAACTGGATTTTTTTTTTTTTTTTTTTTAATGAGATGGCAGGCTGTCTGTGTCAGTCTGTTCTTTGGAAGTGGTCCCATGTTTCTGATTAAAATCTTTACCCTCTTCTGTTGTAAAATAATGTAGGTTTTTTTATCTTTGTAAGTAAAAGGTTTTTTTTTCATGACTAGGGGACTCTTATTTGTAGTGTAAAATTCATATTAAGTGATTCTGTCAACCTATGAGAGGTAGGAAATACTCAATTCAAGAGAAAACAGTGAAAGAAGATAACGTCTAATGATGATCTGTCTTTTCCCTTAACAGGTGTGAAGAAAATATTAGCAATAAATAGTGTGCTTTCTGTGTGCTTGACAGTCTCTTCTTTCTCCTATACTAGCCTTTTCCTTTCAGTCTGTGAGGGTTTTGATCATATATCTTTGAAAACTTGCTTCTATGGCCCCCCATGGGTAAAAAGAAGCTTACTTTTTTTTTTTAAGTACCTCTTTCTCCACCTAATTTTCCATTTAAAATATCTATATATCTATGTTTGCAATTTAATTATATGCTTAAGGAGTTTATTTTCCCTGTAAATTACCTATTGGTGATTTATTTTAAAAAACCCAACAAAAACCAAAGCAAAATCTCTGAAGGATGGTGCTTGAGCATTTAGCTGTGATTTTTGAGTCCTATTTGTATTCGTGTTCTGTACTTCACTACTAGTAAGATAGAAGGAATAAAAAAAGCCTGTACTTAAATAGTTCTGCTCCAGAGACCCTGCAGATAAATAACCAATAGAGCCTGTGTTGTAAATCTGTGAGATAAGTAGCCTTCATACCGATTGTAATCTCGGATTATCGTGTATGTCTGCCTATTAGGTTATAAGCCTTTAAAACCATATAGCTGAGAAGAGCAGTATATTGTGAAAAACCACATGGAGAGAGAGGTTATTCCTGTTAGAAAGAAGGGATTATTTCTCTGTCAAAAAGGGGGGTGGACCGTGGTGGTTTTGTTACACAGCTGAAAACATAATTGCTCAACAATATGTGTGTTCCTTCTGGGACAGGACTGCGTGTCTGCAGTCAAGCATTTATCAGAGGCCTCAGGATGGCCAGATTAGTGGACAAATTTTTTGTCTGCTGTTACTAGTGGCCACCTTAGTCCAGGTCTGTAGCACGGGGCTCCCAGCTCCTCGTTTTTGCCATGCTGAGCTGTTTGGGGGTGAATCTATCAGGTGGTGCTAGCAGAAAAGGAGCACTTCAACATAATATTCCTGTTCGCCTTTCCAAAGTTTTATTTATTCATCATTCTTCTTGCCTGATTTGCCTTTTTTTTTTTTTTCCCCATCCCCTTCCTTAAAGAAACCAAAGCAGGAAGGATTCTTCCTTGACATTATTGTTTTAAGTGTGATGTCATTATATAGGGAGCAGAGTTCCACACTTTCATCGCAAGTAATCTGCCTTTTAGCTTAAGTGCTGGGGAAGCAAATATTGTGACATTTTAGAAAGTCACTGGGATAATACTAAGTGTCTTTCAAATACAAAATGGTAATTTACATTTGAATGCCTTGGTGTCTATTCCTGTTAGGAACAATTTCTCTGTCCTACTTACTTTAAAAGACCAAAGCCAGGAAAGAATCAAGAGGTTCTTTAGAGCAATTTAAATAATTTTTAACAGGCTGCTGTTTATAGTACTTACTTTGTTGCAAATGGGGATAATTACGTTGGCCTGTTTGACAGAAAAAACTGTCTTCAAAGTGGGTAAGTGACCCTCAGCCCATGTTTGAAATGTGAATGTTTTTATAGCAGAACCCCCAAACATGTCATGAATCAATCACACCTAATACGATACAGCATCTGTATCTGTGCTCTGCTGTAGTGGTGCATGTTGCATTACCTGATTATAGAAGTCAAGTTTGGTGCTTCCCTAGCTTGCCAGCTGCCGTAAACAGCACAGAGCTGTTTTTAAAAGTAAGAAGAAACCTACTGCTTCATCGTTTCATTGATAAAATCCGCGTGATTGTTGTATATGGGGAGAACTAAGTGCTAGCTTCAAACTTTCTGAAACCTATATGGTACCAGCACTTTGGTAAAGCAATTTAAAGCCTTCTGTATTTCTTGATATGTGCTGTTATGATTGAGCAGGGTAATTAGACAGCATATTGTTCACGAAACAAAACACTTCTATGTGACATACTTGAATTATAGTGGTTATTAACTGACAAATCTCTATTATTCATCTTGCTGTATGCCTTAAAAGATTGCTGGATCAGCAAGCTTAACAAATACCAATGGACAGTGCTGATTTAGGGGAAAAGTGGTGATGTTTAATTGGTCCCCTTCTATGACAGAAAATGCCTTGTATGTTTTATGATGCTGAAATTAAATGGTTAAAGTTTAGAGTTCATGGCTAGTTTAAATATCTGTGCTGCTACTTCAGAATACTTAATCTGAGGCACTAAACGTGAATCTAAAGTCTGTTTTAAAAAAGTAAGCAAAGCCTTTTAGTTTACTACTTCATAATGTTGCACTCTGGATAAGTATAGGGGAACAGCTCTGGATTAGCACGAGGTTAGAAATAGCCTGATTTTCTTCTTTGAGTCTTCAGCCAAATTCAGTATCTGTTAGGGCTGCATTGTGCAGGCTCATAGAGGACAACCCCAGCCTCAATCACATTAAGCAGACAAAAATGGGAGACAGAACAAACAGCAAAAAACCAGAAGAGCAGCTAAGCTAAGGTGGGCGATGCGGGAGCAGGAATGAGATCTTTTGAGCTGAACTGGGCTTACTGGGCTGCGCCAGTTCGTGCAGTTGTGTTCGGCTTTCATTGCCATTCTGTGAAAGAGGATGCCTCCTCTTAGCTGGAAGGCTAAATACAGCACTCTGCAAGCACGGCTGCGTCGCTGTGTGGAAGTTCTTTAATCTCAGTGAATGAAGGAGTGCCGTTTATCACACTAAAACCTTTTCATGACTCATTAATAAACTTTCTCTTATCTAATTGCAGTGCTTTAGTAGGATGCAGTATAACCTCAGTGTGCCGCTAAAGAAAAATTAGATTTTCTTGTCATGAAAAATGCAGAGTTACTCATTGAAAAGCTTATAATTCCAGTAGCAAATGAGGCATGAAATATATTGCCAAAAATACGGCGCCCAAAAACACTGGCAGTAAATATTTTATCTTGGTGCTAATTAAGAGCTTGAATTTAAAACTGAGCATTCTAAATTTTCACAATAATAAAATTAACCTAACGATACCAGTGTAGCTTTAGTACTGTGCACTGTTATTCTGGCCGGATTCTGCCCTCGACTTGCACGTTGCTGATGGTGGAGGATGTTCATAGCTCTAGCAGTAAGCAGAAATTTCTTCTTGTCTTCATAGTGTATTTTTATTTACTTGGAAGTTGATTGAGAACCTGAAGATCAAATAATAGCAAGCTTATGGTTTCATTAACTGCAAGGAAAAGAGTTTAAGGAAAAAACCCCCAATTATCCCTTTTTTTTCCTCCCCCCATCTCCTCTGATCACTTGATTTCTTCATTTGATTTTCCTTTAACAGAAGCTGTTTAACTAGCATTAGATTTTCTATTAATATAAATCTGAAAAATGTGGTGGTTTGGCTTCTGTTGTTATTTCATTGATTTTGTTTTTCAGATTCTCTCTTTTAGTATAGCTAGTGTACCCTTAATCACACGCATTTTCAGGTCCAGATTTTGAAGGATAAACACTCATAACATCCTATGAAGCTTAAAATAGTAGGTGCGATTTTAAAAAAAAAAACAAACAAACAAAAACAAAAAAACCCCCAAAATTTAGCGCTCAGCTCTCAAGAGAGCATTTTTATGAAGGAAGCAGTGGTTTTGCATGTAGCTATACTTCTGTAGCCTTTTAAGGTTGTGTTTAGATACTGGCAGTGGTGGAAACTGTTAGCTGCGTGTCCATACAGCATCCGACTCTGCAGCGGCTGTCCCGAAGGCGTTTTGAACAGGGTCTTTTCTGGGGGTGCCACTGCAGTTTGATGTTCCCTCTAGTGTTTGAGGGCTGGAAATGCTGAGTCTAATCTTCATCAGGTTGCTGCAAAATGACCAAATGTGCTCTCTAGCAACTCCTTGAAAGCCAAGGACAGGGGTTTGTGTCAGGAAAGTCAAAGGGAGGGAATGTGGGGGCTTGGCTTTAGTTTCAGTGGATGTAATTGCTGCATTATCAGCTGACTTTGTCCGTGTGTTCTGCTCTGGATGACCTTTGGAGTGTAGGACCTGAGTCTGAGCAGCCTCTGTGTCATCACATTTCTACTTACCTCTATGGGCAGACCAAATGTGGAGCCTTTCTAAGCAGAATTTGATTTCAGTGCTGCTTAGATGGCTATCTCCCAAGCTATTTATTGGTTTCATCAACACAGTAAATTGTCTCAAGTCTCCTAAAGAAGTACTTACAGAGATTTCTATGGCTGATTAATCACAACAGTTTGCTAGATAAGAATAAAGACAAATGATTATTTAAACCTGCTTATGTACCATGACTCTTTCTTCCTTGATTGTGGTAGAGTGCCAGCTGATGAAGACAGAACGACCTAAACCAAACACATTTATCATTAGATGCCTCCAGTGGACCACAGTAATTGAAAGAACATTTCATGTGGAGACTCCAGAGGAGCGGTATGTTTCATTCATATTTAATACATAAACTACTTGCAAAAGCAGATGCAAGTGTTCAGCATTAATAGCAAGTCCTTTGCTGAAGCTCTTATTTATCAGATGATGTACGTCTAGACTGAAAAGCAACAAATAATTTTTGAGTGCCTCAGTTTTAGTGCATGTTCCAGTATAAAAGGTACCTTAAAGGGGGTTTCAGAGAGTGGATTTTGAGTGGTATTTGTAAATGAAGTGTTGCTAGGTTGGGTATCCAGAATGGACAGGTGCAGGTGTGTACCAGCACACAGGTAGTTATTTCTGGGAACTTAAGGTTCATTTCTCAATGGAAATGTCACGGTATGTGAAATGAAGGGTTTCTGACCTGGGAGTTTCTGGAAGGATGAGCACAAGTGAAATAGAGATTCAGGCAAAATGGAGTTCTATCAACATACTGACCTTTTAAAGTCTTTTTAGACACCTTGTTTTTAAAGGGAAAAAAAGTTAGTTGTATCATTTGCTGATTGCTAATGTTTTATGCAAATTAGATAATAAAAGTGATAGTTATCTGCTGCAGGTGCAGATTTCTGTTTCAGCTGTTAGGAAACAAAGCTAAGAGCATGCATCCTGTGCTCTCATCATTGGAGAATTGATCTCTTACCTCCTGAGAGAACAGTTTTCCAGCACAGCTATTGTACAACTACAGAGTATTTAAATATTTACTTGCTCTTCAGGAACTGAACTTAAATTATTTGAGTACCATTGCCCTAGGGGAGGGGGTATTTTAAAACCGTTGTCCTCCCTAGGTATGGTACTGGCACATGTTGATTTTTAAGATCAGCAAATTCTGCCTAATATTCTTTGCTTTTTTCTTTCATAGCCTTTGTATGCACTGATTTAAAGAAGGTTCCTGTTTATTGCTTTTGATTCTATTACAGTGATCAGAAGAAGGTGATATCAAATTAAAAGCAAAGAAAAAGAAACTAGTCCTTGTTTCTTTTAGTAGCTTTGTGGTCAGTGACCCTAAAGGGAGTGAATAACAGTTTCTACTTGGGGGAAGATTGTATTTCAGTCTTGTTTTGTTCCCTCCTAGCCAATTAAGTCAGCTTTGTGACACTTCAGGGCTCAGAGTGTTAGTCACCTCTGTTGTGTATGCTTGAGACATAAAAGCTGAGGGTGAAATTCTGGTCTCCCAGAAATCAAAGTTACTCACTTCAGGAGAGCCGAGATCTCAACCAAGTCAGTAACAGATCTTAAAAGAGATGTGAAGGTAGATACGCCTTTACCTTTCTCTGTGCCTTTGCCAACCAACATTTGTTTTTTGAGAGAGATGAAGAGATAAAAATACAGAAGAAAAAGTTCTTTTTGTAATCATTCCGAATATAAAAAATGATTAGTAAATAAAGGAATGTCTTTGTGATGGTGAATGAAGTAGTCTGTGCTGGGAGTATAAGGAGAATGTTCAGAATTTTTAGCATTACCTTGCTGCCCCAGACAGGGCTGGACATTGCACATTCAGACAAAATCCAAAATAAAAAACGCACAGGGTAGGAAAGACCATATGTGTAATTGGTGCAGTTTTTGTTAGAATTCTATGTTGGGTGCTTTTTCCCATGGACTTTGCATCCTCTGGGGAATGATCTGCCTCTTCCATCCATCACAAACTGAAATTCACATATTCAGATATGGTTAAGTTTTTTTTTAATAATTTCATAGAACCAGTGAAAAATTTGCCATTGATTAGGATGGCATGGTTTCACTGCAGATTGTGCGTAGAGTTGTTCAGCATTGACTACCTCTCTTGCTGCTGTAGTAGCAAAGTGTTTTACCTGGGATGTCCTTGGAAGAAGCGTTTAGCCGGTGCCTATCAACTAAACCACTATGTCCAGTTCCCTACAGATAGAAAAGATAATAAACCATGGTAAATTCACACAGTCCTCTGAACATGTCTTCAGCCCCTGTATGCCTTAAAGTCTGTCCCAAAACCCTGTAAGCCCTTGCAAGTTATATCCTTCATGTTCAGTAAATTTGCAGTGAAATGAAGTGAAGGCCAAGAACTTTCACTTCAGTAGTTACCAAAAGTGTGAAATTTCCCAAACGATGCCGGAGTGGAAGTGGTCTCTGTGGGAGTTGAAGGGGTCAGTATTAGGGTACCCATTGCAGTAACAGCTGTGGAAACTATCGTAACCAAGACCTGTGCCTAAGATAAAATGCCACTGCTTTTGCTGACATTCTGCTAAAGTTTACACAGGAATTGCTGTACTTCTATCATTATCTTTACAACAGAGGAATAACCTAAGTATCCTGGGCTTTAATACTTTCTCCTAGAACACCCCTTGCCATTAAAATTTGGGATGTGTGTGCGAAGACGTGGCATAGTGCCCCCAGCAGTTAGATATATGTGTTTTCAGTGCACCATAGGAATGGAGAAGCTGTGTTTAATTGCTTTGTGCTGCATGGAAGCCATTTGCTTTTTGGTTTTGGCAAGTCTCTTTTTGTTATGTAAATCTCTGTATCACCAGGTCATATCTTGAGCTGCTGACTGAATGCCTATTAGAAATTCTGTTGTCTGAAAAGCCTTATATTGTATCTAGACTGGGAGGACTTCAGTTGTCTCTTGTTTCTAGTATGATTAATAAAGATACATGTTAAAGAGTGCTCTTAAAAACTCATTTTTACATGAAAATGCACATAATTCATTGTACGTTGCATTGTTCCATCAGAGAGCATTAGTTGCTTTGTATTCCTTGATCACCCTTGCCATGTCAGATGGTAGTCTAAAGTCACAAGTAACGGATGTCTTTGCTTCTATTTTTCCAGGGAAGAATGGACGAAAGCCATCCAAACAGTAGCAGACAGCCTCAAGAAACAAGAGGAAGAGATGATGGATTTTAGATCTGGCTCTCCTAGTGATAATTCAGGTGCTGAAGAAATGGAAGTCTCTATGACAAAGCCAAAACACAAAGTGGTAAGTGAGCATAGCAGGAATAACAATATTTTTATAGGTCTTCTGGAATGTAGACAAGAAATAGCCAACAAGACACATCTGTTCCCATAACAATTACACAGTTGGTTGTAGATGCAGCTTCTGGAAGAAACAATTGTCTGAGCTGAGCAGGTACCAGGCAAAGCCTGTCTGGGTCCACTGGAGTTCTGAGTTCAGATGTCCTCACTGGATGGCTTTCAAGGCCAGCTCAGGTCTGTATGTGGTTTGCTTATTTTCCTGTGGTACAGAGCCTGAAATCATAGCTCCTGCTGGGCTGTGTGACTGTGTAAACTCTTTACAGGCTGGTGCAAAGATAGTCCAGTGGATTTGCAGGATTTAGGGTGGGTCCAGCGGATTTAATTGCTCCGTATTAAAGGTTTAGGCTGACTCCCAGACAGCCACTGCAGTGTCTGTCCATAGTGTTCCTAGAGCTCAGGTTTTTGCATCAGGCACAGCATTGTCTGAATGCACAGGGCCAGCTCAGCAATGGCCTTCCATGAAAGGAGTATGTGCCAAAGGAGATCTTTGCCTTTTGGAGCTCTTTTAGTATGTATCTTCAACCTGCCTTCACTTCTTTCTACCCCCTCGTGGTCTCCTGTTTGGGTTTCCATTTTCCAGTGCGTTCCCACCTGCTCTTGTAAGGAAGAATTGATAGAACCTTCTCCCGTGCAAATGCTGTCTGTGAACTGTACCAAGGCACTTCTTTGTGTCCTTATCTCACCGTTGTTATCCCCACTTACTTTCATAAGTTTGTTTCAGTTTTGGGAAGACCAGTGAAGTTTTTAAAGAAAAAAGATAGCCATCCACCAGTGTCAGCACTAAGTATGTGTGCCAGCCTTGTGTTATGTCAGTGGTTTTAGACTGATGTGGGTGGCTATTTACATGTCACTCTGAACTGTAGCTACCATTAGGCTTCTGTGTCCTTGACTGAATAGGTACCTCTCTTGCTGAGCAGCTCTTCATAGAAATGCAAGAACCACCTCATTAGTCAAATACACATGTTCTTCTGAGACAGTGACTGTCTCTGAGCATGGTAGGGAAGATAACCAAAATGATGATGGGGGTCCTGGCATCAACTGTATTGAACAATTAGCAGAGAGCCTCCTCAGCCAGCCCTGCGGAAGAATATGGAAGAAATTTGCTGTTGGGAGCATCTTAATATTTTTCCCCAACTGAAGCTGCAGTAGCTTTTCGCTCTGTAAGTCTCACTGTTGCCATGTTGGCAATGGTCATTGATAAGAGAGTCCAGAGACTATCCTCAGTCTGCAACAGATTCTGATTTTCCCAAGATTTTTCCTAATGGTGAAACAGATAAGAGCAAATGGCTAATTTGTGAAGCCGTCATTTTGTCTGTGGGTTTTGGTGCTGTTCAGTGAAGCACAAGAAAGCTGGTCCCCTAGAGAGGTGGGAAACAGGAGAAAAAAGATATGAGTTTAATCCCTGAAATCAGAGCAACATGTGCCTTTTAATGAATGCACTGACAAAGTGATCAAAATGTCTGTGGATTAGTAATATGTTGAATGGTATTTGCACAGTTGAGTGTTGAGTCACGTAAAAGAGTGTTCTGTTAATTGAAAGCTTATGGTTTTCCCTCATAGTTTGATTGATTGTCTTTGGGAGTGCACCGGTATTCATTTTTATGAAAGAATCATTTCTGCTCCTGAATTCTACTAAGCAAAAGGATTAAAAATCCCATGTATACGGCATATGTAATGTATTCTCACGTGAATGAGAAATTCTAGTCTGAGAACGATATACTTTTTGTTAGTTCATGTAATTCAGTTCTTGTTTATCTGTATCATTAACAGACCATGAATGAGTTTGAATACCTTAAACTACTGGGAAAAGGCACTTTTGGAAAGGTCATTTTAGTTAAAGAAAAAGCAACCGGACGGTATTATGCTATGAAAATTCTGAAGAAGGAAGTTATTGTAGCAAAGGTGAGTAGATGGGAAACTTGGGAATGTGATACAGCATTCGGGAAAGTCATACCAAGGATTCTCTGAGTACTTGTGAAGAATTGCTCTGATTGATTTCTGATTGAAATGGACCCCTGATCTGGGGAATCACTTTGCTGATTTCCTTCTGCTTGTGTTTCAGGATGAAGTAGCGCACACGCTGACAGAAAACCGTGTTTTACAGAACTCGCGGCATCCATTCCTAACAGTAAGCATTTCTCTCTCTGCTGAGTGTAACTTGACATCGTGACAACCAAGACCTTCCTTATTTTTTGTTATTTATATAATACATCTGAGATCAGTGTTTTCAGAGTGGCTGGGTATTTTTGAACCCTTCCATTTTTGGGAAGCATAAATTAAAATGCTTTTTTAAGTCTTCTGATTCTTGCAGAGCAGGTCCTCGGTACCTCTTGAAGACAGTGTTTCAGGGTGTGGTTCGACTTTATGGCTCACCCATTTAATGGCTTTCTATCTCTGAGAGAAGTATCTGCTTTCCTTGTCCTCCAAATGCTTGGTCTCCTCTTTGTAGCAGAGATCAGGGTGACCCTGATCTTGTGACAGACAAGTTCAGGAAGATATAGTGGGGGAAAAACCCTTTAATTTTGCCTCTCTCTGTTGTTTTTTTAAGCTCCCAGAAGCAGCTCACTGTGGAATCAGAGTGCTGGTAATGCCAGCCAAAGGACACTGGTGGGAGCGTGTGGGATGGGACAGGGAAGAACAGGATCGTGCTTTATCTGCTGCTTTCCTTTCAGCTTGTCTTAGCTGTAAAATCAAACCATATTCTCAGCTTAGATCTCCCAACACAAGCAGTTTCTCAGGGTTGAGTTCAGATACCCAAGTTCCACCTCAAGATTTTATTTCCAGTATTTATTACAAGTTGGCTCTGAATTTTTTCCAACCACTTTAGCACTCTAAGAGACATGTGTAGGATCCCGGTTCTTTCCTTTGTCCAGGTGCGCAAGGGCTTAGCTGGAATTTAGACCTTTTAAGCGTGGCCTCTGGAAGTAAATATTGGCTGTACTGGGTATAATCAGTAAATGTTTGTTGACATGTCTAAAACCTGATCCTCCCTTTCTCTACAAAAATATGACTGGTTTAAAAATGCCACCCCTAGTAATGAAGACATCATATGTGGTATTTTCTTTTTAATGCTTTCATAAACCCAAATATCCAAAACAAAGGTTGTCTTGAGAAGTCAGCTACAAGACTGGGTTGTGACCAAAAAACTTAAGACTGTGGCAAACAAGTTGATGTTACACTTGCCACAGGAATACACGTGACAGGACTGTACAAAGGCACTTTGTGACGCTCCATCACACCCTCTGTCCAGTCTGGTTTTGTGAATTGCTCACAAATTGATACTGACAGTATTGCTCAATCCTCTGGCAGGCTGTCAACAGGGAGCAGTTGTAGGCAGCAGGGCAGAGACCAGGGGGCTGTGTGGGGTAAATATATGTGTGTTTCATATAAGAGGGCTTGTAACTAGTGTGGTAAAACTGTGCTCTGGGGTTTGACTGTGGCCTCTCGTCTGTGAGATGAAACCGTCGGAGCTTGTGGCCTGGGGAGGAAACTTCAGAGCCACTATTGGTATGTTTTGTATCACTGTTAATGGGCTAGGACTTTGTTTCACAGCATTATAGGCGTTACTGATAGCTTCTGTAAGGGATTGTTTTAATGTTTTATTAAATCTATTTAACGAAGTAAGTTGGCGGTGGATCAGTCCTCAGCTGCCACAGGAAAGTGTTAAGTATTATATAAGATCCAAGGACCAAAAAGTCCACTAAAATAGACAATTTCATGTCTGTCTATGTTTCTGAAAATCATTTAAAATGCTTTTATAACTGTCAGTGTGATCTGTCTTCTAAGTTTTGGTTTAAATCTCTTTCAGGCTTTAAAGTATTCCTTTCAGACACATGATCGCTTGTGTTTTGTTATGGAGTATGCTAATGGAGGGGAGGTAAGGGAAATGTAATAATGTTTAATACTTCAGGATTTTCCTGTACTACTACTAATTCTGCTTGACATTGTTTAGTTAAGGTTCATGTTTGCAATTCTAATTAATCCAAGTTGTCCCAGGTTTAACTAATATTAAGAATTAAGATTCTTAATTTTCTTAACTCTGTTTTTAGAGAATAGAGGTTTTGGGTGTAGGTTCATATTTTACATGACAGCAACATATTGTAATCTGATGTAGTTCAAGAAGGCAGGGTTGCTTTCTAGTTGCTCCTCAGACAACTTCTAACACTTTTTAATTAATATTGTGAGCACATATTACTTGGGAGGGAGAACTAGAAACAGCAAAACACTGTTAGACAGTCAAGGAAAAGTTGGAATATTAACATCTCTAAATCCTACATTAAGCTGTAGTTTTAATATGTAATTGTAGTTCAGTCAAAATGAGTTTTTATAATTTTCTTGTACATACAAGAACACGCAGCACACAAACTGGTTATCAGTGTGCATCTGTGAATATGAGATATAATTGTCTAATCATTTAATTAATGATGCTTTTTAACACATTTGGGAACACAGCTGGGTGAGGATGGGGAAGGGGTTTTCTCTTTGATAATACTGCATTCCAAGCAGGATGGCCTGTGAACTGCGAGACATAACTCAGAAACATGTGCAATCTAAAGGTAACAAATTATTGTTCTTGTAGTTGTTTTTCCATCTGTCAAGAGAGCGTGTCTTTTCTGAAGACCGGGCTCGGTTTTACGGAGCTGAGATTGTTTCAGCACTGGATTACCTGCATTCAGAGAAGAATGTGGTTTATAGAGATTTGAAGGTATGTAGAAAAATAATTTCAAGGCTTTTTGGGTTTGGGCTTTTTGTTTGTTAGTAACAAAAGCAAATGAGCCTGAACTATAAGAAAGCCTTTCCTGACTGAACTTTAACATAACAGTTATTGCAGCTGTTGGACTTGACTTTACAGGATGTCTAAACACTTTTATAGCCTAAGAGGTTGTATAATGCATTTATCAGGACCCTGGCAGCGTTTCAGAGAATATGAAGGGGTACAGAGGTACTTGGATTGCATTTTCACTTGCCTGCTTATGTTCCAAGAGAAACCTTGCTGCTCTTCTGCATGGTGGAACATAATCCTGGGCTCTTCATCCCAGGTCTTACAGGATAGATGCAAATTCATAACTTTGTGGATGTTGTGCTTCCTCGCAATGTGCTGCATAGCACTATCTTCATAGTACCTGCTTGAGTTAGAAAATTGGATAAGCTTCACGTTGCTTATTTGTTTAGTGAGCACAGAAGGGAAAAAAACCACAACCAAACAAGAAATCTCAGAGCAAACAAACTTGGGAAATTCTTGAGGAAAATGCAACAATAGCTTTTTTTTTTTTTTTTTTTCCCTGACAAGTGTTTTCAGGAGAGGATGAGAGGATACTGGTAGTTCATTTAGGAGCAATCTAAAATGAAGCCCGCTGTGTAATGTTTTCAGGCTACGTCAAAGTCATTTTGGGATTCCTGCTGGGATTTTGTCTCCCAAAGAAGCATGATTCCTTTGAAAGTGCTTTATTTCATACACAGTGGAAACTCTGTCCTAAAATCTGGATGGCTTTCTCAAAATTTAGTGGCACAGGCTGGGATGAATACCACGTGCTGAGTAAATGTATAAAGTGATTGTCATGTAAAGGGTCTCTTTGGAAGTGGTTCCTTAGCCTTGCATTTGATTTTTGTTTCATTTGCTATCTTTTACTGGTACAGAATCTTTCATAAAAACACCTAGAGTAAAAGCAGGGATGAAGTTGTGTGAGGAGGAATACTTACTTAATAAAGAGCTGGTGTTCTGTTGGTGATAATGTTGTAGAAGCATAAATACAGTGTCTGCATTCTGTGTTCTTTCTGTATACGTGATCAGTTACCCAAAGACTACAAATTAGTTACCTAACGTTCCCTAAGGAACTAAGGAAAGTGATATAAATGTATATTTACATCATACGTGCTTTGGCAGCTACTGTGGTTCTGACCCCAGTGAGAACGAGGTTGAAAACTGATCTGCAGAAATTCATGTCTTTCATTGACTTGCTCAGGAGCAACGTACGTTATACGTAATAATGTCTTTCATTTGGATTTTCTTCTCAGTTGGAAAATCTTATGCTAGATAAAGATGGACACATAAAAATAACAGATTTTGGACTATGTAAAGAAGGCATCAAGGATGGAGCAACAATGAAGACTTTCTGTGGCACTCCAGAGTATCTTGCACCAGAGGTATGTTTATGTTGGCTATTGTACTAAATTATCTTCTTAAATGCCATCCGTGATAGCAGTAGTGATACAGAGTAATTCCTGTGCCATAATGTGTTCATACAGTAACTACTGTTATATAACAGCACATACTGAGAATCTTTTATTCATCATGTTCTGGGATGTATCTTTAGCATAACGATATGTGATAATTTTCAGGAGGATAGTATCTTCCTTCCACTTTAGGGAATATTTACATTTTACTGGAACTGTGCTCACTTCTTGAGTCAGAAATCTAACTAAAAAAAACAACTTTTAATCGCTTCAAATACTACGTGGTGGATTGGTGGCTGTTTTGCAATTTCTTTGCTGTGTCTTGGCCTGTTTGAAAGCTCTCAACAGGACTTCACTTAAGAAGTAAAAGAATTGTCCAATTCTTTTACTCTTTGAAGGCAGTATAAGGCGACATGTTTTCAGAAACAGGACAGACCAAGCTTTTTCTGCAGTATTTAGTGTGGTATGCATTAAAAGTGCCGACTGTTTTGTTAAGAGCACGAGATGTTTCTCAACATTAATTTGAACTTTTAAGTTTCAGACGAACTAAATCCAAGTAGGGGATCTCAGTCCCCAAACTGTATGTTTTGGGAGTTTTTAGTACTTTTTTTTTTTTTTTTTAAAGTAAAATGCAAATGTGTGCTTGCAACTTTCATCCTGGAAATACTCCTTCTGAGTTGTGCAACACAGGTGGTGTTATAGCTGTGAGTTAGTTACGGGCAGATCAAAAGTGAAATTGTGTGATAGAGGATATATGTATACATGGTATTTTGCAGACAGACGCTAGTTTTCTCTGCCCACGCTCTGAGCTGTCTGGAAGCAGATTCGCTGTATTAGTAGGGCACCGAGCCTGAGCTAACGTGGTGTGCCTTGCAGAAGGGCTGCTTGCCTTGCAGTGGGTGCTTTGCTACCCGTGGCGTTAAGACTTCCATCCAGCTTGGAGCACAGGCAGAAGCAAGCCTGGGACTGCCGGCAGGTTGTGTATTGTTGGCACAGGCAGGAATGTAGCCTTTCTCCGAGATGGGAGACTCGAGCATCGCAAACCCTTCTTGAGTTGAATTATGCAGAAGTACAAAGTGTGGAAAACCAAAGTGGAGGAGGAATATTTCTACCGAGAGCTGATGTCTTTGCTGATCAGTGCTTTTGCGCTCTCCTCTTGCGTGGCGGTGGCAGTGTGCTCTTGTTTTTTGTTGTGGGTTGTTTTTGTTTTTTTTAATTCCCAGCTGCTTTCAAGGTCCTCCAGTCTCTTTGTAATAATGAAGAACGTGGGCACCTGTCAAAGTAGCTTGCAGCAAGGAGGTGGAGCCAGTCTCACAATAGCTGCTAGCTCTCCATGGATCACCAGAGTTTTCAGTGAATCTAAATTGGGGTCCATACACCTCAGTTTGAGATTTACTGATGGAGGGAGTAATTAGCAGCACAATAGAGTTTTTATTATTCATAAACATGGCTTTTATTTTAGCTTCCCTCTTAAAATCAATTGGCGAACTTCAATTTCTCAAGGAGACTAAAATATTTATTGTTTTGGTTTTGTTTTTTCCTAACTTGGAATGTGGGGATTCCCTGTGCAGGCGTTAGGTTGTTCTTTCTGTTATATTATTTGCTATTATTTTTCTTTTTAATATTTATGATGAGTTGGCTCATCCAAAACCCTGAAGGAGAGATCCTTTTGATTAACCCAGCTCTCTCCCTTACTTGCAAATCCCATCTGTGAGTTGGAGTGTTAAATTCTGGAGGCTTTTGTCATCTGGTCGATAGCATGCAAAAAATCTGGAAACTGTGCGTGAGCGATATTCCGTGTGTTTAAGGTCATACATCCTTAAAAGCAGGGGTCTCAATCTTCTTGTCTGCATTTGTAACTTGAATCCGGCATAGCAGCGTGTTTGTACAGTTGTTGCATCGTTGTTTTTAGGTTCATACTGGAATCTCGTGCATGGATGACAGTGACTGAATCATGTCAACTTTGATGTGTCAGATGCATCGATGGCTGTGATGTTTACAGCTGTTCTGCCTTCTCTTTCAAATTCCATATCACAGCAGTCTAGAGCTTCTTGTTAAGAAATGATGATTCTTTAATTTAAGTGAAATGACCTTGTTACTTTACTGCCTCCCAGCTATCCTGAGTGTTGAAATAAATCATGGATGAGTACCATACCTTTTTCGTTGTGGTATATTTTTGATACTAACGCTGTTGCTCTGTTTTGTGCAATCACTAATAGGAGTGCTTGTTGTGATAAAAAAACTTTGACGAAATAAGCATTTTATATTCTGTTTAGAATTAATGGAGATGAAGGAAAGAGTTGTAGTTAGGAATCTAGATTATAATACAGTGTATTAATATGCTTACTAAAGTAACATTTGAAATATTTTCTGCATTTTGAAAGTACATGTAGCATTTATTACATACACAAGAAGGGCCTTTGTGGTTTTCTTTTAGTCTTTCCTATTGCATCTCTTGCAGCAGTTTAAAAAATAAAAATGAAAATTGGAGGCCCCACGATGGTTTTATTTTAGGTAACTCAAGTGTAGGGGAGTGCGAACAGGAAGCGCTTATTGAACGGGGGCGACTCAGAGCGGTAACTGCATTGTCATACAATATCTCCTGCGAGCTGCAGGGCTGCGATGCCTCGGGAAGGACGGGGCCGGCTCCTGGAATCCTGTCCGGCCGGCAGCTGTGTCGGCCGTATACATGTACGGGGCAGCTGCACAGCCAGCTGTCGTTTGGTGTGAATCATACGGCAGGGGATGCTGTAAATAGACCAATGCAGGGTAATCTAATACCTGGCAGCCTTTTGATTTTTACTGCAGGCCCTTTCCCTCGTTCAGATAATTAAGGGGAATAATTAGTGAATAAAGAGAGGCAGAGTGCAAACAGTTGTTATGTGGAGTGTCTCGATGCTTCTTTTTTATGTCCAAAACCTTTACCAAGGTTTGTAAGAGGTTCAGGTCCTGCTTTTGTTAAACTTGTGGCGACTTCGTTTGGCTCTTTCACCCTTTTAATTTTGAGTGTAAAGTATTCTGAATTGTAGCAATGTAAAGCTCACACAGACACCATGCAACAAGAAAACATGATGGTGGTGTGGTCGTGGTTTGTGCTCTTAGCCAGAGTAAGCAGTTCAGTGCAGCCCCGTGAAAAGAGTAAAGATGACGTCTAAAACCTGAGGACAGGGTCTGGAACATGAGACTGTTGGTGTCAGCTACAGACAACTGCGTAGGAGACATAAAGTCTAGAGAAGTCCTTGTAACATCCACTCCACAAGCCACAAAACACTCCCAGCTCCCTTCACAATGTGCAGTGCACAAGATCAGAAATGCACTATGACAGGGCTTCTCCAGAGCATGCAGGAGAGCTGGAGGGCACTGCTGGGGTCCCCAGTCCCTGCACCAGCCGGGGCTTTGTTAGGTAGAAGTGCCCAGGGCAAGGCAAAAATGAGCTGTGCAGGACTCCTTCCTCTGTGAGACCTGGCAGAAGTCCACCCCACTGACGATTCTTGGGTTTGCAGCCCAAGCAGAGGCAGGAGTGTTAGAGCTATAAGCAAGGCCTTTGGAAAGAGGCAGAGGGGAGGAGAGGAAACATTTCCAGACAATTTGGCTGCCGTTTTATGGTCCTACATACAACTCTGTCAAACGTTAGGAGTGGTGTTCTGGCTCTTAGTGTTTAATGTAGATTAGTCATTTATTACTTGTGGGTGGTCTTTCAGGTTGCACCGAGCCACGCTTTGGGGGGCGCAGGTTGATGGAAAGATGATGGGGATGTTTGGCTTGTCGCTTGTGAAGTAACAGGTTGACGGTCTTTTCTCCCCATACTGGCACCTTGCTGGTTTGGGGTTTTTCTAAAAAAATGGATCCCATTTGGAACGGTTTGTGATGAATAAGTGAGAATTTAACAGCTGGCTCTGTAACGTGAGAACAGTTCTCAGCCTTCGGGTTTTAAAAGGTTGTGCTTATCATGACCATAATGTGAGGGAGGGTGGGAGGAAGAAGAGAAGGGAGCTGCTGTAATGTACCCACTGCCTCCTTTTTCCCCTTCTGCTCACCTAGCATGGTGAACGTGGATGCCAGTTCTTTTCAAATGGATCTTCTGCAAATACTCCGCTGTGGCTGTGACATGTGAAAAGATGACCTTGCTGGAGTAAATTTTGCCTCTCAAGTTCTGTGTTCATGCCTAGTTTGGGAATGTCTTCTAAAGCCTTTTCCTTACATTTCTGCAGGTGCTGGAAGATAATGACTATGGTCGTGCAGTGGACTGGTGGGGTTTAGGAGTTGTGATGTATGAAATGATGTGTGGCCGGCTCCCTTTCTACAATCAGGACCATGAAAAGCTCTTTGAACTCATCCTTATGGAGGAGATTAGATTCCCACGCACTTTGTCACCTGAAGCAAAATCTCTCTTGTCAGGTTTGCTGAAGAAAGATCCTAAGCAAAGGTGAGACTGTTGTGTAATAGTTGCATTTTTAAGCATTCGTGCCCTCAGAAATACCAAAAAATTACAAAAGGAAAACAAACTCTGTTAAAGGCTTCACAAAGAAGTTAATAACTGTGCTATGCAGAGGCATATCTATGAAAGGGAACTATGTTCAAGACAGGTGACTTAAAAGTGACTGTTTCTTTGCTGCTGTATGAAATGCCCATTATCACCATCATTGGAAAACAATTGAAAATGGTATTGCACAAATGGCTATTTGTGCAGTATTGCATGCAGGCATGCCAGCCATTTTTCTTTATTTAAAATTGAGGAAGGTATTTCAGACAAAATTGTAGTTTTGTTTCTAATCCATTCAAAATGATCATCCACCAAGATGGAGCAAGTGGACCTACTCATTTTTGTTTTAACTTTTGACATGAGCAGGCACCACAAATAATGACATGAAGCAGCTGTGATCAGAAGGCTGAACTTCAGAATATGATGGCTGCCATTAACGCAAAACTATAGCCTGAGACAAAGCAAGTTAACCCTACCTCCAGCCATAACAAATCCAATGGCTTTTGTGGGTTTTAAGATGCTCTACACTGAATGCTTTCACCTTCTGTCCCAGTTCATGTTGCTGTCGGTTTTCTGAATTTTTGTTTAAATCTGTGCCAGTAATTTAGCATCTTGCTTTGGACAGTAGGTGGTGGTGTGTGTACCGTGTTTGTGGTGGAGTTTATACCATGTTTAATCTACTTTTCCTATTTCCTCCTTTTGTTTTTCTTTTTTTTTGCTATGCTGTATTATTTAAAAACTAGCCCTTGATTTAAAAACAGAAAAAGCGAAACAAAACAAAAACCTCCCAGCCCTTAATGGCTAATAAACAGAAAACAGAACAAGATCCAAAAAGGATGTTGACCTCTGCACAAAGATAAACATCAGTTTAAAAACTTGCCATCTTGTCAACCCAGACATTTTTAAAACAAATAGTATTGTGACTCTGCCCCTGATCTCCTGTCCTGAACCTTCCACTGTAAATGGGCCCCAAATAGGAAATCTTTCATGTGAGGTGAAGCAGAGTATTCCGGTTTGCTTTCTGATGATTGTTTAGTCTGTGTGTGTGCATGCACATAGCAGGAAAATGGGGTTTGCCAGTACATGGATACTTGTAGCAAGGATTTTTGTCATCACTGTAGGCTATTTCCAGCACTATTTTTAATGGAAAATCCTGCTGAGAGGTCTTGTAATGCAAATCCACAATTTTTACTACTGGAGGATTCAACTTCGCGGTGAGATGAGGAACCAGGAACAGTTGTAGTCAGGAACATGGGCAGCCTTGTACTAGGTGGCATCAGCTGCACACCCCTCCTGAACCTGGTGCCTGCAAGGGAACCCCCAGGAGAAGGTTGTGTAAGTGATTAGCAGCCCCCCAGGCACTGTGCTTTGCGAGTGTGGTTGCAGCCCCTGCCAACAGGATTCCTGTCCAGGAAAGTGCTGGGTTAAATACAATTGTGACCCTTTTGTAGCTTATTCAGGTGGGGCCTTTCAATCACGGGAAACACAAGCAGCATCTGCTGTAATTTGTTCTTAAAGGAGCATCTCTGATGAACCAAAATGCAGTTTGTTTACAAACAAAGAACGCCCACTTGTTTCTAATTATAAGGTTTTCCCAATGCCAATAATTACTCGACAATATGCTCATTTTATACAAATAGCCACTTCTTCACATGTATCTTCTGCAGGCTTGGAACCAACGATGCTCTGATCTGTTGGACAGATGATTTTTCATGCTGCTGATAGCAATAACTATAGACTAGACAAGCCTGCACACATGCCTGCAGCTTGCTAATTACACTGGTGCTTCCCAAGCTTTTTGGATCATGGACCATTCTTAAATACTGGTTTCTCACCAATCACCGTTCACCCAACTTGTTAACTGAAGCTGTGGTTCTGCAAATCCCCTGCATTTCATAGTGTTTGAGGCAGTGTGAAGGACTGAGCTGGAAGCACTAGTGGTAGAAGTCCTGAGTCCTGGCCTTGTAGTTTTATGTTCTTTTTCCTGTGTGGTCTGCATGCTGGGGTGGGCGCCTGGCATACTTGGTAGTTGACTCATAGTGAGTTCATTGAGCCATATTGAAGAAAAACAGCCAGATAGCTACAAAAATACATTTAGTGGAAAAGTTAAATAGTGTGCGATAATTTGGTTTACATTAGCCCCTTGATGATGCTTTGAGGAACCTCTGTGTAATTCAGCAGAAATCTCCCCTTCCACAAAGCCCAGTGGTGGACAGAAGTTGGTGTTGTCATAATGTTGTCTGTGGCAGAAAACATCAGAATTGGCAGCATTTAGTAACTGCTGATGAACTTCAGAGTGGGATGGAGGAGACAGCTGAAACCATGAGAAAAATGAAACTGGGAGATGTTGTCCCTTCCTGTAAAATCCTCAGAAAAACCCAACAACAAAAAAGGTTGATAGAATGAAGTTCAGTGGCAAGGATATTTTAAGTTAAATATCAAGGAGCTAGGGAATTGTGACCTGCATCAGTGAATTAAATCTTAAAAATAACCTGTTGTACCTGAGCTGGATCTATAGAAGCAGTCTTAGCTCTCTGCATTCGGTAATACCAGTTCCATCTCAAACTCCCAGGCATATGGGGAAAATGTGAAGAACAATAAATTGCATTCTGCTTTTAATCATGGCTGTTTCCTAAATTGGGTCATACAAAATCCGTTTTGTAAGAGAAAAGGAATTTTGAAGTTTCTTTTGGGATTGATATAAGTTTATTAATCTTGTAACGTGAGCCCTAATTTTCCCAAGAAGGAAAAAATCTATTCTGCAAATATTTCATTTTAATGTGACCTGAAATTCTCCTTCGCTGCTTTGTGACATGTATCAAATGGAAGGAGGTAATCAGCATTTTTTCACCCATAAACCAGCAAAGTTTTTATTACTTTTTTTCTCTGGCTGTGGAGACTGCAACCTGTGAAAGAGGGCATGGATCAGAGCGTTTCATGTAAATGGGCTGAGTTTAGACGGGTGGGTGGGTTTGTAATCAGCAGAGTGTCTTGCAAGCTCTGAATCTTGGCAGGTTTTAAACTTGAGAGAACTTCAGGATGGTTTCATCTGAATTTTGATCATGTGTTTTCACTACGTGCCTTAGTGCTCCCTGTCGTAGGTCAGGGTTGTTCAGCCTCTTTCAGATGGGGTTTGTCACAAGCTGCTTCATCTACTTCTGTCTTCTGCGGTGCTGTTGGACCTTGCCATTCAGCAAGAATGAGAGGAAGAAGATGCAGCATTTCACAAATGCCTGTTAAGAGATTTACTGACTTCACAGAGTTGTAGTTGTGGCTCTGGAGTTCTCAAGGTGGTCACAGGGAACTGATGATCAGTTCTTACAGCCACACAGAGATCTGGCACTTTGTTCTTTCTAGTGGTGATGATTCTTTCCACATCCAGAGTGCAACTTTGGCTGCAGATGCTCAGGATCAGCATCAATCAAGCCTTTATCTGCATGAAAACCAGCTCCTTGGGTTTTTTTCCTTGTGAAAGGAGGTGATTTGTAGTTAAAGTGTATGTCTGTGTCCTCTGTGGTGCTCTGCTATTGGAAGTGTAGATGGCTTGAGCAAACTTGCTCTCAGACACAGCTAGGTCTGCAGCCCACGCAGCCGCTGCTAGAGTTGGAAGAGGTAGAGGTGACAGTCATGGGGACTGCAGGGGCCTGGAGGTGGTCCCAGCTAACTGGTGGCAGGTCGGAGGAGGTAACCTTGAATAGCTGGTCCTCTTAGGCAGCAGACTTCATGCCTTGTGGGCGTCCAGAGTTTTGAAACCACACATGACAGGTGTCTTATGTTTGCTCTGAAATTTGTGTCTCTTGAGTACAAAAGTGTTTCTATCTCCAGACAACTCTGGTGTCTTGGGTATCACTTGAACTGCAGAGTGCTCATCAAGTATTCATACATGCTTTACCAAGTGCTTTGAGGTAGACTGAGATTTAGCTGTTGTGTATGATAATTTTAGTCTAAATCGGTTCAGTCCAAAGCTATTCAGAATGAGTTTGAACAAACTCAAGCAGTTCACCCATAAGAGATCTGAATTGAAGCTGAGGAAAACATAAAAGGCAAATTTAAATGAGATTTTTTTTCCCAGCTTTCTAGAAATTGGTAGTTTAGAGACTTCCCAAGCCTCAGCATCTTCAAACATGACTCCTCTGTGGTTACTAATGTTGGGGAGTGGGAGCTTTTCCAGTGTTACTGGATCCAGTGTGTTTGTGTTTCATGCATGTGGTTAATGAAGAAGTAGGGAAGTAAAACTCAGCCAAGAGCTAGGAGTTGCATTAGGCTTTCCAAAAGTCTTAATCTCTGAGAAGAAAACCCCCAAAGACTGTGTGTTTAGATACAGCTTTGGGAAGAATGTGGCCTTTTCCTTCCAAATCTGGAGTAATCAAATGGTGCTGTTCCCAAAGCCAGCCAGAACCTCTCCATGCTGATAGTGCTGGTCACAGGAAAGCGATGTAGATGCAGTCCCTAAATCCTTCCTGTGGCTTTTAGAGGCCTCTGAAGGTAAGGGCCATAGTAAAATAAGTTTCTAGTCTCCATCCTGATGGTATCAGAGAAGGAGAAATGTGCGTCTGGTGCTCTGAGCTGGTGAACACCAATTGATTTTTGCTGAGCTGATTTTCTTGAGCCTGGTGGGTATATTTGCACTGTTATAGAACCAGGTTTGGGGGCAGGGGGAAGTCAGAGAACTCATATGGAGACAGAATGGCAGTAAAGCGGTGTCTAAAACTGTGGCCATTTCCTCAGATGAGAATGGTGTGTGTGAACAGCAGAAATCTGTCACCTCTAAAAGTATGGCAGTTTCTCCAGATGAGGATTTGTCCACACTCAGAATCTGTATTGTGGCTCCTAATGTGGTGATGCGCGAGCTTATGAAGGGTATTGTTTGGCAGGGCAGAGTGAAGGAGGTTGCTGCCTGCTTTCCTGTATTGGAGTCTGGCTGTCCTTACTGCATAAACTTTTTAACTATAAAACTAGAAGTTTGTGGGTTTTTTCTTAAAGAGCTGGGAAAGGACCTGGGTGCTGAGCACTGTTACTTTTACAAGGACAATTAGAGAAACAATATTTTTCCCTTGATCCAATAATTGCAATCTTCTGGCCTGTGATACTACTTTCACTGTTGACTGTGTGTTTATACACTATATTTTTATTTTTTGTATATATATATATATATATATAAAATTACAGTAAATAAATTTTTAAAAATATGTGCACATTATTTATCTGTGGAATGATAGCCGATTGCCCTTGATTTGTGGAGCACAGACATTTGTCATTAAATGATTAAAGGAACTTGCAAGCAGTACACAGTTTCATAAAAAATTAAAAATGTGGAAATTGTTTCAGTTTAATATTGATGTTGCACTTTATTAATACATTTTCTCCTTGGGATTTAGCTGAAATACAGAAACAAAGGCTCTCAAATACAGATGGAAGTTAAATGAATAACCAGAACTGTTTGGGAGGTATTTTCTGAGGAGACCAATTTAGACAGAAGTTTGTGTTTTGAGGGGTTTTTTTGGTTTTTTTTTCGTTTTTTTGTTTTTTAATTGCTTTTTGGCCTCTACACTTTCTGTTATATTTCGTTGTATACTGTAAATCTCAGTAACTTTTTCTTTTTAAGTCCTATTTATACTATTTTTGGTTCTGTCTGAAGACTTAAATGCACAGAATTCACTCTTATTGTACAAGAATCTTTTTAAGACTTTTTTTCCTGCTATATTTTCCTTCAGTTGTTGCATGTCCTTACAAAAGACAAACCTGTGGCTCTTTCAGTGCTCAATGGTGCTTAACCATGATTTTTACATTAGGTGCTGATTTAATTTTCTTCTCCTTGAGAGGGTCCTTTCATAATAATTCTGAAAAGTCCATATCCAAAATATGAGTTTTCTATTGTTTTCCCATTCACTTTGAATAGATTTGTTTAATAGTATAGATTTTTTAAAGGTAAGTAAAACATCTGGGTTTTTTCTTGGCATTTCCTTGAGTATGTGTTTGCCCTTCATGGAACAAAGGCTCTTGCTAGATTCTGTATTCTCCAAAGCACTTGTACATGGCTGCAGCCAGCCAGTCTTCTTATATGCTTCTGCAAAACACGATTCAGATTCTTCTTGGCTCACAGTTACTCCTGAACTTCTGTGCAGAAGTGCAGTCTGTTGACATCTGTGGATAAAGAGGATTGACTCCAACCTCCTCTTCACTGGCCATCGTCATCTGTGCTGGGGAAGCAAGGAGCCTGGTAGAGACTTGGCAAAGCCTCTAGACCTGTGGGGAGCCAGCTGAGAGATGATTACTCACAGACTTTGTCTCTTCCCAGGCTGCACTGGAGTTTTGTCTCTGTTCCAGGCTGCTCTGCAGCTGTATAATGTGCTGCCAGGCAGATGGGAGAGCCATCATCTGGCTTGGCTTGGCCTGTGGGGCTCTAAGGTTAACTTAGGCTTGGTCTTAGAGCTTACCTGGGGAAGGAGAACATGACTCAACATTTTGCTACTGGAAGACTGGGGACCCGTTCCCTGTTACACTGCACATTTCCTGAAGGAATGTGAAGGAGCAAACTCCTTAGGTTGCTGTGCCACTAAATGGAAGAGGGCTGGGAAGCAGGCATGGATGCTGAACTGCCAGGCACCTCTGCTGCTTGGTCTCACAGCTGTGGCCTCTGCCAGCTTTCATTCTCTGAAGACAGTGCTTGGGCATGGCTGAGAGGGTTGCCCACACCAGGATTCATTCCCGGCCAGCAGTATGGACAAAGTGTCACCGTATTTCACTTCTCCGTGCTAAACGATCATCCAATGCTGTCCCAATAACGTGCCTTCGAGCTACGTCCCAGAGCATGCAGTGCAGTCTGAAGCTGTAAAAATACCACTTCAATGGGCTTTAGCACAGCCTTCACATTACCTCTGATATTTTGAACCAAAATCCCTCCCCTCTCTCCCCAAATAATCATGTATTAAGGCTGCAGGATTGCTGCATGTGGCGCAGAGGAGATTCAGGGCCAACTGCTGTGCAGCACAGATGAGGCCTGACCAGGCAGCTTGTCTTCAGGTTAAAAGAACAGTCCTTGGCCCTTTTTTCTGTAGCAGTATAGCCCTAGCCTTGGGCACATGGAGCCATTGTTCCAAGCTCATAAAACAGGAATAATATCTCAGTTTGCCAGTGGCACCAAGAATCAGAGAACAGGCAGATACTAGAGGTCAGCCTGGACGAACATAGTGACACCTCTTGTACTTAAAATCCTGAGCATCGTCTTAACCTTGTTACCTGAAAGTAAGTCTCCTGCTGATTACTCAGTGTGTGTTTTGTTTTCTCAGTGCATGCCTTCGCTTGCAGATGTGGTTCAACCTTTTAGAGAACATTTTAACCTCCACAGCAAAATTTAAGCATCTGTTAGCTCAAGACTGCAACTAAACTGATTGCATCTATAAGCTGTGTGGACAGTTTTATTTTGGAATAATAGTGCTTTATCTTGATATACCTTAAGTCAATAAAACAGTCTTTGTGCTTTCATGAAGCCGAGGAGGAAAGATTTGCATACAACACGATATTATCACTTCAATTGTCAACTGTTTGCTTTAATGGAAATTTAAATCAGGTTGCATAAATCAGTTTGTCTTAAAAATCCTTGCCTCTCATACACTTCAAAATCAAATTCAGTTTTACTGCTGGCATCACTCTGGTCTAGAAAATTGTAAGGGGTAGTCACTTCTTAATTTAGAAAGAGAAGGCTGTGTGGCTCAGACCTTTTACTAGCAGGATCTGCTGTCGTCCCTACAACAGCATCTTTCCTGAAGGGCAGGTCTTTTGAATTTGTCTCCCCCCCCCATCCCCTCCCGCCCCCCCCCCCCCCCCCCCCTTTTTTTTGTTTGTTTGTTTGAGAGACCTTTATTCTAATTCTGTTTGTTAGCATGCTTTCAAGTCTTTTAGTGGAACTGTGTCAAAGCCTAAAATAAGCTATCCTGTAGCCCTTGCACAGAAAACAAATACAAAGCAAATGCTAGAACTGCTCCCAAACGTATTATATAAACTCAGAATTTCTTCACTACCGTTTAATAAAAATTGTATGAGAAAAATAACTGTACTCAAACATTTAATTACTTATTTTGCCCCAAACAGGTTAGGTGGCGGTCCTGATGATGCCAAGGAGATTATGCAGCACAAATTCTTTGCTGGCATTGTTTGGCAAGATGTATACGAGAAAAAGGTACTTATACAACTGTTCTCCCAAGGTGAATTGTAGCTGTGGATATACTGAATGTTTCAAATTTTGTTGCTCTCAGTAAGGTACACAGAAGCCCTCCACCGAAGAGGTTTGCAATTGTTTTTAACAAGGCTAAATTGCTGCATGTTTCTTAAAATACTGTAATCAGATTACTTCTGAAGCAAAGCCTTTTTTTCACATTGAGAGGAGGATCTCTCAATGAGATACTTGTTTCTGTGTCTGAATAAATAGGATATAACCAGAATTGCTTCCAAATTTAGACAGTATATAGGCTTTTAAAATGGCTTTTCCTGTGAATTCTTGTTGCCATTCCTTGCTGTCAACTGATACACCCCTTGCAAGCCCAGGAGTTATTGTTGGTTTCTGAGCACCTGAAGCAAAACTTCCTAGAAGCAGTAGTGGAAGATGGGCTGATTGTTCCCTTTGCATTTTTCCTGTCTTGAATGATGAAATTAGACTGAATAGGCAAGTGCAGAGAAGTGTAGGCTTTTACATCAATCCCAGCCTAATACTATTTTTTTTTTTTTCCTTTGTGACAGAGGGCTGATGTGAAGTGACTGCACTTAATGGTATTTCTCATTGGTTTTCCTTGTGACCCACTGAGTTTGTAGGCTTTCCAGTGGGGGCCACTGAAGTCAGAGAGCCAAGCCCTTTCCGTATGAGTGTGTTTCATCAGTTGTCTTTGCCTCACTGTTGCTTCGTTCACAAATCACTTACTCCACTCCTCCAAGATGCCCTGCTTCATGCTCTCAGGGCAATCTGCTGTTGTCCTCTCCCATTTGATCCTCACCAGACACGTTTTCTGTAACGCTCACATGAAATGCCGCTAACTAGAACATGGGAGTGGTGATTCAAGGTGCCCATCTACTGGTGCCACATGATCTCACTCAATCCCAGCCTTTCCTGATTTCTCTCCTTCCCCCTGCAGCCACCTGTGATAATCAGATCTCATTTGATCTCTAAATACAGTTTAGTTCTCCCTCCAGTTGGTGGGAGCAGGTAAGAAACTTAGCAGAAACTGAGCTTTAATTCTTTGAATTCTTTTGGTAAAACTTAATACAGGGATCTGTTAACAATGTTTGTATTCCTAAAAAAAATGGAGCATTACACCCCTGGTTTCCATACCGTAGTGGGAGAATTGTCCTGTGCCTGTATACAATTACAAAAAGTGCTCTGTTTCCTTTTCTTCTTTCACTTCCTCACAGATTGGTGTGGCTAAAGGGAACTGAAAAATCATAAAATAAGTTTTTGTGCCTTGAAAGTGTAAATAGAGTGTAGACCTCCGTCCTTTCAAAGCATCCCTTGAGAGAGAGCTGCATGTGGTCATGCGAGCAGGAGGGAGTTGAGTGGAGTTTATTCAATATAATGTAAAAAGTGTATCTGAATTACTGTTCTAAACAGGAGGTTGTCCCCATTTTCAGCCAGCTAACAAGCTGAATACTTTGGGTTTTGGTATTTTAAGGTAAAAAGTTGATAACAGGGTTCAAATGTCTTCAGTGAAGTTATTTGATGGTAGTCCTGGTTCCCTGAATGGAGGACAAATCACACAAGCTGGAGGCAATTTATTTATCCATAGGACTGAGAAAGCCTTCATAAATTGTCCCATAGTAGTACTGACTTAGATTGTTGTGGAAACTACCAGGAAATTCCAAATGATACATATTTTGGCGAAAACAGTGTGCTAATTGAGACTATTTCTGACCCTGGCATATCCAAGGAGGCTAGATTCTGGTTTGCTCCTGACCCATTAGCATGTTCATCTGAAATAGCCATGCTGTGCAGATGAAGAGATTTCAAAAAGCCTCTGAGTAATTGCTGCCTACGTTCTGGGTGGTCCAAAGAGGATCTTGCAGCATTTACCTGAAATGCAGTCTCACAGATAAAAGCTGAATTTTGTCAGCTGCCTAGAGGTGTTTATATGCTAAGCTTGGTTACCTACTATCTCCAGATAACGGTGAATATGTTTATGAATATAGGCTTGGGGTAATCGAGAACACTTACTTTGTAATTAAGCTTTTTGGAAACATAGCCTTGCTTTGAATTATAAGGAGTTTTGAATAACTGGGGTTGTCCTAAGAATTTAAAATATTCATTAGACTCTTCTGGAAGAGTGTTGTTATTTGTCTCTGGTGCAAAGAAAGGTGCGATTTAATTGGCAGTATTTTGCCCACCCACAAGCGAAACATACGCAGTGACATTTTAATCACATCTTCTTTTCTGGTCTTTTTTGTCTTTTAAACCAACATAAGCCTGTGGGCATCATGCTGGTCTGCAGCAGTGGGAGGCTACAGGTGGCACCTTTCTGCCAGTTGAACTGCAGAGCTATTGCAGTGACAGCTTTTCAGTAAAGCAGCATATTTGCTTGGTAAAGCCAGCGTTATAGCTTTCTGCAGCTTCCCCTCTGTTTCCAGCTTAACATTCTGAATCTGACAGCTGGGGGAGGGGGGTGAAATTGTCTTGTGGGTGCATCATAATCTGTCTCAAATTGCTTTTAACAGATACTAAAATAAAAGGGAAAATGATACAGGCAGCGCTAGCCCATTACACGTGTGTTCTGACTTAGGATTGCTGCTCCGAGTCTCTCTGATGTGCATAGTTCAGGTGTCTGCTGCTATGCCCAAGTCCTAAATCACTCTGTGCTGCGCACAGTGAGCTAGAGCAACTGGGAGCGTTGCGAGTGCCAAAACCACCATTAGCTTAAAAGGACAGATAGAACTTCAGACACGCGTGCACACACAGCTTGTCAAAAACAAACAAGGTTCACTTTAAGGAGTAGGCAGAAAACTGCTATAAGGAGAAAGAGAATAGAGTTAAAACGTGAAAGAAAAAATGTCCATCCTCAACAGGGTGTTTACGTATAATATGTTGGTGTGACTTGATTGAAAATAGTGTTATTAACATGAAAATGTGAAGCATTCCCTCTTCAGTAGTTCAGGAGGACGGTAAGGGTCAGAGTGACTTGTGACTTTGGGATATCCAGTTTCCTTTTCCTTTTTAAATTCAGGACATAAAGACCACTTTTAAGGATCTAATTTTTTTTGACAGTAACATTTGCCAGGCTCCTCTAAGCCATCCTTGGGCATAGAGGATCATTAGTAATTAAAAAAAAAAAAAGTATACTATAATTGTACTCTCTTATAATAAACAGAATTTTTATGTCCTAATTTTTAACCATTGATGTTTAAACAGTAAATGTTTCTTTGTGTTTGGAAATACTACCATATGTGTAGATGACATTGCTTAAAATCTTTACATTGAAGATGAGGGAGCTTTACTGGATTGCTGTTTATAAGACAGGACAACACTCTATTAGGTGCTCTCAAAACAGATCAGAAAGATGATCCTGGCGATAGGGAGCTTGAAGCTAGTGCTTTCTTATTTACCAACTTGCCAAGCAAATGATTCTTCAGATTTAAGCTGAAGGGGGTGGGGAAGAAGTATTTTGTACGTTCATGATTTGCTGATGTTTTCCAGGTAGTGATTTCTGTCAGTGTCGGTCTTATTTCTGTCAGAGCAGAAGTGCAAGTCTTGGGGTCACTGCTTAATTCCAGTTGGAGCAATTTACCATTTGCCTGGGTAAACCTTTCCCTGCAGTTTCAGGTTGGAAGCCGTATACTTCCTCAATCACGCTCCTAAATTGTTGCCTGGTGTGGCTCTGTGCTATTAAAAGATGGCCATGCTTAACCCCAGTGGTGGGCGAACTGAAGCCCAGCGCTGAGAGCTATTACATGTCCCCTGTGGGAGGGCTAAGAACAGTGCTGACATGCTGTTTCTACCGCACCGTGCAGTGGGGAGGTGAGCGAGGTCTGAATCCCAGCCGCGTTGCCCTCCAAAATTGTATGTGTTCCAACTCCGTGCATCTGTATGCAGCCAACTCCACCACCCTGCTTCCCAGGCGCGCTTCTCCTCCAGCCCCAGTCAAGCAGCTCCGCTCCATCTGGAGTTCCTCTTGCTGGAGCTTGCCTAGGTACACATGGATGATTTCTAGCCTGTCTGCCCAAGCGAGTGTCAAGAATAAAACCCAAATAGTGCAACTCATGGTGTAACAAGAGGAGGATGCTCCCTGCTAAGTGTGCTCGGTTTTTTTGTAAGCACTCCAGATTTTCTAAGTTCAGAGTTGGTATCAAACTGCTTTTGGGGACCAGCAGTATAAAAGCTTAATGTTGGTTCTGCCTTGGACTAAATTCTCCTGGGCTGGTCAGACCTACAGCACAGTTGCAGTCAGAGCTGCATGGGCATGGTAGCTCTGCAGCTGAAATTTTTTTGTGAACGTTTCAACCCTTGTGGCGATAGGCAGGTCTAGCTGATCAGTTTGGTATCACTAAGTGTCTTACTCGTTTTCAACCTTCTCAAGCATAAATCTGACTAGATGCAGTTGACTGTTTCCCTATAATTCGGTGGGGAACCGGTTTAAACTTTTAAACCTCTGTATGCATGTGATTTATTACTTGAAGAGTCTAGGTTTTTCTTTGTGCAATTAAATCCTAGAGACAAAATGTCTTAAACTCCCCATAAGTAGGAAGTGCACACCTACATAAGTATTTTTTACTGTATAGGGTTCCTTCTTTATGAACTGGCGTTTTTTAAACTTACTTTAGGAATGTAGGAGAAGGCATGCTTATAGCTTATAAGTCTATTTCGAATTCTGTTTCAAGCAGTACTGCAAGAACCTGTAAATGGACAGTATTGTTTTTGCTTTTCATAGCTTGTACCTCTGTTTAAGCCACAAGTTACATCTGAAACAGATACAAGATACTTTGATGAAGAATTTACAGCACAGATGATAACAATCACTCCTCCTGACCAAGGTAAAGTTTTCCTAAATGTTTCCCACTGTGTTCTCCAGACCACCAGAAATAATTTGCTGCAATGTTATCTGGTCTCTTCAGACCATGTGAAAAAACATTGGTTTAAACTTGCTCGTTTTCCATGTATGTATTTGACCAAGAAGTTGGTAAATTGATGTGAAACTTTCCACATCTCTTTCTAGTTTGGGAAATGAAAAACCTGTTTTAGAAGACAGTGAAATTATTTGTAGTGTTGTCTTTTCCAACTCTGCACATTCCCACTAGAAAATTCTGTTTGTGAGTTTTGCATGTGTACATTTGCACACACATTGTGTATGTGCAAGCAGTCAACTGAGTGTGGACTAATGTCCATATTCAATCAAAATATATTTTATTTTCATGGTAACTGAGCACATTTGATGCCCTGAAATAGTAATTGCCAGAAATTCAGAACATTGAGTGTGAATTTAAGCAATGCAGCTCCTAGCAATTTTAAATGGACATCTGAACAACTGTTTCCCTCCAACAATCAGGATCTTCTGTGATAACATTTAATGGGGTGAGATTTAAGACCTCCTGTTTCTTTGTCCTGGTTGTAGAAGAAAAAGGCAACAGTGAAATTTTCTGAAATAACTTTACCATGCATTATCTTGTTGTTTGCTTACTAAAAATCAAAAATGTAGCAAATGTTTTCTACTGTTTTTTTTCATTTTTCAGATGACAGCATGGATTGTGTAGATAACGAGAGAAGACCTCATTTTCCTCAGTTCTCCTATTCAGCCAGTGGAACCGCTTAACGTTTTGCAATGTTTTCCCATTCAGAAACAAAACAGACTGCATTTTGGGGACCTTACTTCAATGGACACTAGAGAACTTTCTATATTATCTGAATTACAAACTGTGTTTGTATTACGATTTAGATGAATTTGTAGGAAGCCTCACAGATTCTGTATTTAAAACAATTCTTTGATGCATTTTTGAGAAGGAAAACAAATCCATTCTTAAAGTATTACGTCAAGGCTTTTATGCTGAATGACCATAGGTTTTTAAGAATATACACCAAAACTGTTTACTTTAGAAATAATTAAGGTATTCAACATATCAGCAACTCTGACCAGAAAATCCCCTTATTTTATTTATTTCATACAGTTCATTATCTAAATATAGAATCTGCACTCTGAACAATTAGATTTATATAGGAAGATATAAGACTTTAGTAGCTAGTGCAATAATATAAGCAACAAAGTGAACAAACTCTGGAGGGTTAAGGTTCAAACTCATTTTGGACAGCAGTGAAGTGTCATCCAACTCCAGAAAACCAACTATAGGAACAGCATTAATGGCCTCAGTGAGGTAAATCAAAAAGCAAAAGTTATTTTTGTTATAACATCTGCTACAAGACATTACATATCAAAATGAATCCAGTGGAATTGCCACGTCATACAGATGAGTATTCCATTCTAGACAGTGCATTTAATTATTCCATTTCCATAGGGTTTAGGAATACTTCATAGGATTGGCTTCTCAGAACCTAGAAAACGCTTGATTTACCAATCTAATACGAAATGCAACAATGCAAAATCACCCACTTTCACCACTGTATAAAAATACCGTACAGGTCTAAGTGAGAAATCATCTTAATGAGTGAGTCAGCCAGATAAAAGTACATTTTGGCACTGAAGTAATGACTTGTTGCCGCTTTTTTTTATGAAAAGATATATGAATATATATAAACACTTAATGATTTTTTGCATCATGCCAGATCATTTCTTCTTTCTTGAGTGTGCATTAAAGGTATCAGCCAACAGTTCATGGTGCCTTCTCACTCTTGAAGATTCACTTTAACAGTGTTTCCCATGTATAAGAAGAAAACTAAGTTGAATCTTCATATGTGTTTGAATAATAATGGTGTTCAAAAGTGAATTTTTTTTTGGTTTTCATTTTTAATCTTAGTGGAAAATCCCCCACACCCTATTTTTGTTGTATCATGTTTCTTTGTAATTTTCATAAAAGCAGTCTTACTCTGTCTCTGCTGCGAATGAATTTATTCCATTGTAGGTCGCGTTCTCTTAAATTGCTTTTTTTTGTTTTTGATTCTCTTGACTGTATAAAAAATGATGACATGTACTGCAGTTAACTAGCATTTAATTTTTTTATTTGAAAGGGAGTATGTTATGAAAACCCTCACTTCCCCTTTCCATCAGAAACTGCTGTGTTTGCACAGAGAGCCCATCATCTGGACTTTTTTTTTAACAACATTCAACTCTAGTATTTTTCCTCATTATATGAAAGTTTCCCTCCAACTACTTAAATAAAAATTGCTTTAACAAGTTAGGTTCTTATTTCTCGTGGTAGGAGCCTTCTGAATTTGTAAAGATGCAACAACTGCTCCAGTTTCTTGAGTTTGATGTGTGTATCACTGAGGGATTTAGGCTTTTCTGCCCCTCCTCAGTTGTTTCATCTCTGTGCTGATCATTATGCAAAGGTAATTTTGGAAAATGTTTGTTACAAGAAATACACTCTGTCCCAGAAATAGTTTGTCTTGAGGTGAATGAGGACAGGCCTCATTTTTCCTGTCCTCCTGATGCCAGTGAGATTGTGTTACTGAGGCCCTAATCTTAAAAGGTATTTCTATTCCAGTCACTTGGGCCAGCGTACAATATATAATATTGCGTTTCCTTTCTAGGGACTAATATTAATTGCTTTTAGGAGGTAGTTCTGCAAGGCTGGAATGTCCTTTTCCAAACAAGAATACAGAGAAAAATACAAAAATGTCCAAGAACAACTGCAGTATGCTTCAAACTAAGCACAGAAGTTGCAACTGTAGTAAGCCCTTAAACATCCTAAACATTTTTTGGTTCAAGGAAATAAGCTCTAATTCCCAGTACAATTTACTGCACATTTTATGCAAGGAGGAAAGGTGAAAGAAGGGCTCTGTGTCTCTGGAGGGACTGATGCTGGACAGCCTGTCCATTCTAACTGCTCTCCTTTCTTTGCTTCCAAGCCTTCATCTGAGTTTCCAGCCAGCCCAGGGACGAAGTCCAAAGAACTCTTCTGCAAGTCCACAAGCCCTGACAAGTACTGAACTAACCCACTCTGTACATCCAAATATAGGCAACATGAATGAGCAAAGGTTACCATAATCTGCCCCAGGAAAAGCTGGTCTTTCAAATGCAGGAACAGACATGGACCCGGTGGTTCTGTTGAGGCCGATTCTGTCTCAGAACAGTATTTTTCTGCAAGTTGTTGCTAATGGTTTTTTGTTTTAATTCCCATATATAAAATGGAACTTAAAAAAAGCTGTCAAAAAAGTCTGGGAATCTTACTATTGTTATCAACAGTGAGCTGTGAGAGGGCCACACCTGAATACAGTCTTCTGGCTATTTTCCCTCATTTTGCCTGTGATTATTCAGAACGCCTTGCCTGTTGTCTATAATTGAATGATTACTGGTGTTACAGCTGTCTCCCTGCAAACATAAAATGTGTTCTTTAAATTTTGATTTAGCACGGAAAATCCTATCACAAAAGTCTGTGACCTGACTCGTTCACATCGGATTGCCTTTGTGCCATATATGCAGAGACTGCTTAAATCTTGTACATTCCTTTAACTCTTTTATTTCAACCCCCCAGACTTTTCTATCTGTACAGCCAAAACCTCCTCATTCTTCCTTCTGGCATTGACAGATGTCCTCTTGCTCTGGTGTTGTACATTGCAGCAAAGGTGGTGCATCCCAAATGCAGGACACTGGTAGTGTAGGTATGTTAGAGCCCAGGAACTTGGTTGTAAACTCAGGTTGGGAGAAAAATAGAAAAAAAAAAAAACAACCCACACCTTTGGCAAGAGCAAGTAAGTAACATGCAGTTCTCTGCGTGCCTCTGACTGCAGTCAGAAGCTGAGGTCAGCTGAGCACTGGTCAAAACAGACACACTGATGCTTGTGCTGTTTGGGGTTAAGAGACACTGGCAGAAGCCAGGTAACTGCGAATTCCATTTTATATTCTCTTGTTAAAAACATCCACTACAATCCCATTGGGATATGACAGGCTGTTCTCCCTTTAAACTGGGCATGGTTTAAAGCATTCCCAACTCTGCACAAACTATGCTCTCTCACCCCCCACTATAAAATAAACTGCTCGCTCTTCATTTTCTTCCCACCCCTCCAGCAGGTACCTCCCCGTGCTCTCCAGCTGCGACACTGCTCTCATGCAGGCCTCGAGTATCTCAGCTGCTATTTGAATTTGTGCATGGTTTTCCACCTGAGAAACAAAGTACCATAGTTTTTGCAGGTTTGAGGGTAAAAACTTTCCTTGGTTGAATTGGATGATCTTTGCTTTAACCGGAGGTGGATTTTCTTGTCTGCTACTTTGGATTGCTTACATGCATTTAAATGCTCAGTACCAGAATACTGTATTCATACTAAGTGTTTGTGGGGATTATTTTAAATGTCTGTCAGAGAAAATGCCCTTTTTTATTTTAGAGAGCATATGCTAAGTCAGATTTTTATCTGCAGTAGCAGGGTTTAGAATGGGGGTCCCAAATTAGAGGTCACAACCTATAGTGGGAATGAAGCTCCAAGGAGATGGAGTTGCAGAAGAGAAGCCCAGACACGTGAAGCGCCTGGGAGCTGCATGGGTTTTCTGCCTGAGAAGTTGGGGAAATGGTAATTTAGGGGGGAGGTTTGATTTATTTTTACTGTATCTAAAAGAGCTTCAGAGGTAAAAACACATTTGAAGAAATGGGCGAATGTAAAAGGATCTTGTTTCTTCAGTGTTGCAAATGAGTGTTTGTCTTCTACTTTTAGCTCAATTTTCTTAATAACAGGGAGGTTAATTGCCACTAGAAGTAAAACGAAAAGAACACACAGTGCCTATAGCAAATGGGAGCTTATTATCCCCAATGCAGCTGAGCGTACAGACGTTTGGTAGCTCTGTCTAATGGAACATATGTTGCATTCTAATCAGGTGATGACTAGTTGCTCTGTCTCTGAAATAATTTTAAACAAAACCATTTTGTTACAGTAGTCCCTGCATGCCACTTTTTTCTTTTTTTTAAAAAATTTTTTTTTATTTTTGTAACTGCTGATCACCATCCTGGTTTTTTGAGCATGGTGGGTTCTTTCTTGAGGACCAGATCAAGGACTTTGTATGTGAAAACACTATAGTTTTTCAGCGTGCTTGTAGCTCAGTTCTCAGTTTCTCTTTCGCTGAAGCACTGCTTCACGTGGTTGTCTGCCTGTTACTGCTCACTACCTGTTTCTCTAGGAATGGACTTTTATGAACTTCTTCCTGTGTTAAATGTAACCCTGGTCTATGCTAAGATTCCATTTTTATTAATTTTTCCACACTGTTTCTTCATGTCTTATGTCATATGACTGTATCTGCTTGTATTTTGCATCTTCATCAGGTCTTAGAGTTTGTTTCAAGAAGATAATGATAACACCAACAGCAGTTGCTGTAATTTCTGAATTCTGAGGGTCTCTCTAATTCTGTACATTTTTAAAATAATACATAACTTTCACCCCACAGAAGATACTGTAATTGAGTACAAAAGTGAAAATTCTTCGCAGAAACAGGAGACGCAATCCCTACCCTAAATATTGTGATCTTTAGTTATTTGTAAGCTTAACTGTACCTGTTTCCTTGCACTATTGATGCTGCTAGCCAGAAAACTGCTTTGTATTACTGGGAAAACCTGTATCAGAACAAAAAAATAATGATTGTGATCTTCAGCACAGTGCCTGGGAATTAACTAAGATTGGATTAAAATGATCATAAAATATATGCTTAAACATTATATTGTTTTTGAAAATACCAAAACCAGTAATGCTATTCTTCCTTCATCTTACTGAAGTACAGCAATAGGAACAAACTGGACTCCTTGGGGGAAGCCTTGCTGACCATGCTTGGAGCAGGGGCACTGGGCTAGACAACCTCCAGAAATCCCTGCAAACCTCAACTAGTCTGTGAGTCCATTTAATGATTTAGGTCCTGGATTTGAGAGCATGTGCTTTAGTGAAGGATGTACTTCATGTTTGTTTTGTTTTTTTTTTTTCTATCATCTCTATACTTCCAGACTGACACAACCTGTCTGCGACTTTCACCAGCCTTGGTGTAGGCACCAGCCTTGTTTTGAGATGCTTCCAGTAGTACAAATCCTGCATTTTTCTCATTTTCTTTTATGTCATTGGCCCTGGTCATCCCAAGTTCCCTGCAGTTACCGTTTTAAGCAAAGTACGTATCTTTGTTGAATTCATACATGTTTTATTGCATTATAGTTTTGTAAGTAATTTTCTTAGGATATGAAGAGTATGGTGTGTTGTAGCATATTGCCACTGACCTGGAGGTTGTCAGCACATTCGTCTAAAGCAGGAACACCAACACTTGCCCTTGCATTGCTTGAGAGGGGTGCAGGCAGGCTGGACACTCTAGGTTTCCTCCTGGCATGCCAAGAAGAGAAAACCCTGAGTGGTATTTACTCTTTCGGATAAATGATGATGTCTGCTTTGCATTAGGACTTGCACTCTTAACCGGAGCCTCTGGCTGTTGGTGATGCATTAACAGCATCACCACCAGGCACTTTCGAATCTGGTTGGTTTTGGTGGTTGCAGCTCTTCCTTTCCAGTTTCATGCCCAAAATGGATTCCTTTAATGTTCTTTTCACCTGTCTGACACAAGTCACTCAGAAATTGTTTCTAGTGGAGGCTGGAGCTGCCAGCTCCTGTAAGGTGGCTTGTACCTGGAGCTGCGAAGCTGTACCCCGTGGATTGGCATATGCTTCCAGATTGCCGACTGCTGTTGAAAATGCCAGTTTGACTTCGGTCTCCTGACAGAATTGAGTCCAGCAGCTCGCCACATCTCAGCAGTGCCTCAGTCAGGAGCCCCAGCAGGGCCGAGGGCAAGGTCTGCGCTGTAGAGGCTCCTTACCTTGAAATTGGCTTGTTCTTAATTCAGTGAAGTGCGGATCTGACTTTGGAGAACAGTTGCAACACCTTTTCCACATACAGGCCTGGAGATGATACAGCATTTGCTTGACTTTTCTTTTTAAATAGCTAATGAACTTTTCTAATGTATTTGATAAATTGCTCCAATTATTTTGAAAGGCTTTATGGATGTGCAGAAAGATCAAAACATAAGCCCTTTAATGAACTTTAATAATGAAAAATGGAGTGATACTATTCTTAAGATGGTTGCAGTGTACAATAAGCTTTCCATACAATATGTTCAGCTCCTGCAATTGTTCCTTATTCTGATATTATTGAGGGAAATGAAACTAAACAGGAAGATAGGAATACCTGCTGACAGTCCAGTAATGAGTATAAAATGAAACTCAGTAAAAACAAAGTGGAAAGAACAAGGTCACTTGGTGTAACTGCATACTGGAAAGTTGCAGAGGAAGGGAAGTATAAGAAAGCAGAACAAAATGTACTTATTTACACAGGTGAAGTTGTAAATTTAATGTGTAACTAAGATAAAGGGATTAAACTTAGTATCTCCCTTTAGTTGATTGTAAAACTTGAAATCACATTGCCTTTCCAAAGTTTTACTTTCTGGGCTCATGTGCTCAGCTGTTAAGGAAGTAGAGATCAAAGGTGCCTGCTTGTTACTTAAAATAGATTTTTTTTTTTTTTAAATTCTAGTAAGCAGCTCACTGAGTTGTGATGAGGGTGATGCTTCCTAGGCTGCCCAGTGGTTTTCCAGGTAACTGAGAAACTTGCCACACCTGTACTTTGTCAGAGGTAGGAGTATAGGAAGGCACTGAGACTGACTGAAGTCGGTGTGTGAGTGATGCAGTGTTGTCTGGGGTTCCTCTCTGCAAAACAGTTGTGTCAACTTTTTTCTCAGATCACTGCTGGTAACTCAGCGTTTATTAGCAATCTCTTGATAATGAAAAAACACAGGCACATGTGACTAGAAAGGAAAGGTCAACAAGGATACTTTTCAAACATGAAGAAAACCCTAGATATAAATACACCTATTTTTCTAACGGGTTCAGCTGAAACGTTCACAGTACCGAGATGCATGTGTGCACATGTCTGAGTAGCATATGATACGGGTACGCAGACTGGTGGAGGCCCCAAGCATTTGAGGGCTGCTGGAGAGGAAGGCTGTAGCAGCACAAAGAAGCTTCCAACTCCCCATATGGAAAAATCCCCCACAGGAGCACAGGCAATGGCGATGCCATCTGTCTTTTTTCTGCAGAGCAGATCTCTCCTGGGAGCAGAAAAAAAGCTGGCACATGGAGGTGGGCTTTCACTTCCCTGCTGCAGGGAGGTTGGATGCAGATTGCTGGGTGTTACCTGTAGGGACCAGGCTGCTCTATTCTGTCCCCTCTCCCAGTTTTTAGTCAGTTTTGGCTGAATTGCAGTTCTCTGTCTTTTGCCTTATGACACCTTCCTCTATCCCCTGGCTCTTCCCAGCAGACAAGAAACAAAGGATTTCTTCCCCCTCTTCTCTCCTGCCTTCTCTCATTCTTTTTTATGCTGCCTTAGCCTGTTCCTAATCTTCTGTAGTCCCTTATAGAGGGTGTGTTACAAACTGACATAATGTCTCTTACTTTTAATTTTCTCTTGGGCAGTCTCCTGATGCTGGATGCCCCTTGGGTCGCTGTGGAGACTTCAGAGACCGAATATACAGTTAAGCTCCCTTCTAACTGGTAAAAGACCCTCTTTCCTTGGTCTCTCAGAGAAGTGTGGATTTAATGAGCGGGAGGAGGTATGGCAGTTAAAGCCTGTAGCCCTTCCTTCTCCCATCAGCACTATCTGGTATGGCACACGGACTGGGAGAAAGTCTTGGCCACAGCCTCCAGGGTGGGTCAGGACTGTGCCTGCCACTGGTCTGGGTGTGGTGAGTTTCCTAGAAGATGTAAAATACTGAAGATGACCAAGTGTTTGACTTAAGGGGTGGATGTATGAGATGTACTCTATCAATGAAATCTTATTTTGGATACTACAGTTCATTAATGTAGTGAAGCTGGGTGAGTTGAATTTTGTCATCAGATCTAAACCTATAGGACCACTTCATATGGTCTCTATAAACCTACATCCTCAAGTTTCTTGCATAATCCTGACTGCTGCATTTTGGCATGAAATACTGGCCTAACCAAAGAAAAGAACATGTGTCCTATTGAGTTTTAAAGTGATTTCCTATTGATATTTTTAATCAATTCTGCTGCGAAAGCACAACTAGAAATCACTAGGGTAAGGAGATAATTGCCTGGGGCCTTTTGTCACCCACTCTTATTTCTTTAATGGAGTTAGAAGGGAGTCAGTTGCTTTAAAAAAAAAAAAATAATCTGGTCATGCCAGATCCATTTCTGTTCCAGGACATCCCTGCATTTGTGTGGTTTTCCAGCTGATAAATGTAAGAAACTCAGGGAAAGCAAAACAGACCATTTTTCTGCTCTTTGTTAAGCTTATCTTTTCATCGTGGTATGAACTATCAAGTTTAACATATCCAAAGTTCTCTATAGAGTTAAATCTCTGACAAGACATTAACTGAAAATTGCTGATGAAAGTCATTTACATATTTTCTTTAAAACTCTTACCAACTCTTTAAAATGTGGGAAACTAACACCAACCTTCTTCAGCATCTTCAAGTTCACTGCCTCAGTTTGCAGCTTGTACATCCTGTGAGACCTATGTAATCCACTTTTCTAGTGGTGTGAAAGGCTTGTAGTCCAACTCAACAAAATTGGAACACAAAACTTACCATGTCCTCTCCCATCCTAGTTCTGCAGAACCGCTGAGGCTTTCCATCTCTGGCACCCATCCCTCATTATCCCCTGGGTACCCACAGATGCAGTTTGCTCAGAGGAACTGGGGGGAAGTCCTGCCAGGCAGCTCTGTGGAAATTGGCTAAGAAGTTTCAACACCCTATTCCTGGATGATACTGTCCCATCCTATAGTTACCCTGCTTGGCTCCAGCTAGTCTGCAGATGCAGCTTCAATATACAATCAAGACAATACAACCTCCACATTGCTCCCTCCCCCCTTTATTTAGGCAGCCCAGTGAAATACAAACATATGCACTACATAAATTCTTTTGTGAATGGCCTTGTGTTAAAAACTCAGCCAAAGCAATGGTTATCATTAAACAAATAATGACACCACCAGAGCATAACACAAATTACATGCAGGACCACATCCTCAGCTGTGTAGCCCAGTTTGCCCAATGACACTAGGCTGATTTACACCAGTCCTTCGGGCTTGGTGTTGGTGTAATCGCCTAACTGCTACAAAACCAACAAGGAATCCACGCTATCCTCTTGCAAACCTTCAAGAAGTGCTCTTGCAGCTTGCTAAACTCTGAATGAAATGATGTTTTGTAGTGTTTGCAGAAGAACAGTACATGAACATTGGAACAGGCTGCCCAGGGAAGGGGTTGAGACACCATCTCTGGAGGTACTTAAAAGATGTGTAAATGTGGCACCTAGGGACATGGTTTAGTGGTGGACTTGACAGCGGCAGGTGAATGGTTGGACTTGATGATCTCAAAGGTCTTTTCCAACCTAAACAGTTCTATGATTCTATGATAGCAAATCTTTCAATAGACACACAGCATAATCAAGAATGTATACACAGCTAAGCAAACCAGACTTAAAACTGAAATAAAATACTGCTGAAGACAGGTTTATATATAGACTGACTCAAAAGCATGCAAAGAGCAGTTCTACTGCTGGGGCAAACTGTCTCTCAGTAACATGAAATGCCATAGGGAATGTGTCAGAATAGCTTGCTGTAACAAATAAACATACACACATCCCCCCCAGCCTACTGAATTTTTTTGGTAATTAATGGTAAATTCTTATGTGCTATCTAGGTATTCCCAAAGCTTTCTGAACAGTAATGAAACTTCAGAGCACATTACATTAAGTATCAAAATAATGATCTTAAATTTATGTCACACCTTCCAAGGAGCTCAGTTCATAGCACTTTTGCTTGTGTGGCATCTGACCAGATTGTCAAAACCCATTCTTACAGGGTGCTGCAGGGTACTATAACTTAAGTGATTCATGCATGCAGCTGTTGGAACTGCTTGTTGGGTTGTGAAAAAGCTCACGGTGCCAAGTGCTGATCTAAGAGAACTCAGATCTCCATCAGCCGTCTTGGCTCTGAGTAGTTACTGAACAACAGATGGTAGCATGAGTTAAGCAAACTAAGAAAATATTCGGAGTGGAGGAATAAAGTTAAAAGCCTCGCAAGAACTGAAATTCTCGAGAAAAATAGAGAACAAGTGTTGAGGTTTGAACTAGTTTTAATGTCCAAGTGATGTATGCCACGCAACTTTAAAGAGTAGTCTCATTTTGGACAGTGTTTCTGAAGCACTCATGAAAGTTTTCATTTAACTTGGGCAGAAGACACTATGTGTGAAAATAGTAATACAGACATTTCAGATACAGCTCAAAGCCACAACTCTTGCATATTATGCTATACTTGCAATGTAAAACACAACAAAAGACAATACCTGGCACTAAGGAAAAGATAACCCCAAATCATGCCCTTTTGTAGTAGATTACAAGCACCAGCAGCAATGAAGGGACAGCATCGTGAGCTTCAAAGATCTCTTCAACAGAGCAAGGACAGCACTACACTTCCACAAATGGAAAACTTATTAGCGTTAAGGTGAGCAGAAGTGCACACACTCTTGATGTACCTGTATCGGTAGCATCAGCACAGAAGGGACAAAGTCAGTACAAGACGTAAGAAAAAAGGTTATAGCAATGATCTAAACACAAATATGTGGATATATGAAAGTGCATGAAGTAAACAAAGAGTGGAAGACTTGTACCAGTGAAGAGGAAAAGTCCCTCTAACTTGGTTTACAGTAACTTCTAGTTCTTGGTCTCACTAAGACAGCGCACTCCAGTATTGGATAGATGAGGAACAAAAGATACTTTCAGGATATACAGATACTTGTGTTCAACAGTGCTGATATGAACTCACATGAATGAAGCAGTTTTCTATACAACTTTACTCCATGTGATGGCTGAATAAGAAAGCTCTTGCATTCATGTGAAAATCTGACCCACCTAAATACACAGGTATCTTAAACCAGCTGTGTAAGTACCAATCATGGGACTACACCCGACTGACCGAGTTCTCTCATTTTCAGAGAAGCAAGGACTTCCACAACAACCTGGGGTTAAACCACTCAGCAAAAGATGAAACAAGGTACGAAGGAAGTATTTGAGCTGGCTTTCTTAACATTTTTGTGAGGAGACGGTGAAAATTTGCACATTGACTATATATTTTCAGCCTTACATTTTACTATAATTCCTTATACTGTTCATCCAAAGTAACTACAGTCTCAGGTTTCTAAGCTTGTTTTTACTGAGCTTAAAAATATTTTAAAATCTAGTTTGGGGCAGTAAATAATGTTGCTATCATGGAAAGAGAAATCAGAACAATCAGATTACTCATGTAGCGAGGTATTACTCAGTGCAAGAAAGCGTGGGAGAATCAAGCTCCTAAAACGAAACTCGCTGGGACCGAGATACACAAAAGTGCATTAATTTTTGTATGTAAGCTACTTGGTTGAAAATTTAATTCTTTCTTTAGCCTCAGGAATCTATATTCTGCAAAGTGCTGCACTCTACACCACAGCCCACCGAAACACTTAAGGGCATGAGTAAGTTTCATCATATCAGTAGTTCTAGCAGAGTAAACAGGATGTAAGAGTGGACACATTCAGACCACATATCCTTCTACCGGTTCCTCCTTTCTGACAGCGAGCAGTAATCAACGCTTAGGAGAACAGAAGAAGAATGCAGCAGGTCTGAGTGCTCGAGAGTTTCAACAGTACTATAAATTCCTAATGTATTCAAAAGCACCATACATGAATACACACCCTTGCAATCTCAAGAAAAATCATAAAATGCTTGTGCTTTTGATAAGACTCTGAAGGCCACAGACATGCCCCACCTGTGAACCGGAGGTTGCCAGGCTTCCTGTCCCTTAGTGTTGTCTCTCTGCACCGTAGGGTCCTCAGGACAACTAAAGCCTGTGTGTGCAACAGTAACGCCTCTGGCTGTCACGCACAGGGGAACGCTGCTGCCTCTGCTCTTGCCAACACAGCCCAGCACAGTTTGCCTGTCCCTTGGCACGGACACACCGACTCAGGTGCAGCCCATGCCCCAGGACACCCAGGTCCTTTTCTGCAAAGCTGTTTTCTAGTCAGTCTGGCACCCAGCCAGGGGCTGAGTAAGGGTCTGTCCCATCATCCAGGTCATTAGCAAAGACATCTAATAGCATCAGTTGCATTAACACCCCCCAAGCAACACTACTGCTAATCTGCTGCTGGTTGGGTTTGTCCTGCCTGCCACAGCCCTTTGTATCTGACACTCCAGCAAAGCTTCTACCCACCTTACGGTTCACCTGTCCAAACCATACCTCTCCCGCAGAGCTTCTACAACAGTACTGTCGGGGACTCTGTTGAAAGCCTTGCTAACGTCAAGGTGAATGACATCATTTCTCTCATCTGATGCCGCTCATCAAAAAAGGCAGTTAAGCTTGGTCAGACATAATTTGCCCTTGATAAATCGTGTTGACTGTTCCAAATTATGTTCTTGCCCTTCATGTGCCTGGATATGACACATGAAAAATGCTGGACACAGATTTTGTGAGGATTCACACTATAATCTTCCTGCAGACTGAGGTCAGACTGACCAGCCCTTAATTCCTCTAATTGTTCTCTTCAGGGAATGGCATAACCCCCACCTTTGCTCAATCATCAGGACCATCCCCCCGGTTGCCACTGCCATGCCAAGGTGACAGACAACAGCCTTCTAGGGACATTACCCCACTTGCTCAGCACCTTCCCAAACATTTCAAAGTCCAGCTTTACAGTCCTACTCTTGCCACAGCCATCACCGTACTCTTTCACATCTTTATGAGAAGCAACTTGTGTGCGATATGTTAATTTAACGCAACAAAGTGTGGAATGTGGCTGTTTGGGTTTTTTTGGGGGAGTGGGCATGTGTGGTTTTTTTGTTGCTGTTAGGATTCAGTTTTTTTAAGAAAAGAGGGATATAACTTACACTGTCTGTCATATAAATACCCTTGTTTATGATACTTACACCTTAAAATTTAAAGAAAAAAATGTGATCAGTTTACATTTATGCATATGATTTACATACTCCTGTTGTCTTTATAGACAGCAAAATGGTCCATTTTGAATTTCAGGCTGTATGAATGGTACAAAGTATTTTTAATAAAAAAAAATTCTGTTCTGGAAACATTTGTTTTGGACCTACAGATTTATGAGGGGGATATTTCAAAACAACCCCCCTCCCCAAAACTAGCAATCCAATTTTATAACAGCATCAACCAAACTGCAAGGACTCAAGAAAAAAAAAAACAGAACTTGGGTAACAAATCTACACAAAACTAACATAGTGATGCCACCCTGTGGCTATAACATGAAACTTCTACCAAAAAGGTAGGATAAACGGTTATGATTTTTATCTTAAGTCTCCAATCAAATTAAAGCAAACCTGCACAAGGAGCTGCTGGCAGTTTTCTGAACTTCAGTGCACGTTTAAGAGCATATGTATGTAGAACAGATCAAGATAGTACCTGGTGATACTGTGTCGATTTTTACATTGCTGTGCAGGTTAAGCAGACATCTGGCCCCGCTACCTACAACTGTATTTGTCAGGGAAAGAAGAAACAGAAAAACATCCACGTCCTACAGAGTAAGTGACATAAGAACGAATGAGAAGGGGATCATGATCTCAACTGTTACAATAGTTACAATAATAAACTCTGCAAGGGATAATTAATACATCTATCACTAGGTTTTAATAGAAATCACAACCACGAGAACTAAAAACTTTTAATAGAAGTGTAAACTATAATAATTTGATTCCAGCTGAGGCTTTTCCTAAACGAAAAAATAAAATAACAAAAGCCCAGAATACACAACATTAGCAAATATCATTAAAACTTGTGTTACAATGGTAGCAGTTCAAAATGGAATCAACTGTAAGAAGTATTGTATTTCAATACCTTCAGAAATAAAGTATCTATACAAAAGAAAAAGGTAGAAGTCATGTATATAACTGTGATAATCATTAAAATATACAATGTCTGATCACTTTCACTCTATTGCAATTTTATTAATGTAAAAGAGAAAGTAAGATTTAGAATCATTTTCTTCTGATTTTCTACCCACAAGCAGTGTTGGTCTTTGAATTACATAACTCCTCTTTATTTTTTTAAAGAAGCATTAACATTTTCTGAAGCCTCTTGGCTACTTTTAGTAGGTTAACCAATTTGCTTCAATACAAAAAAACTCACAATGTTCAAAGCTTTGCTACCTTCACCTGTAAGATTCAGTAACAAAAAACCCTAAAGAGAATGAAAGAAGCAGCACAAGGAAACTCAATGTTGGGATACACGTGGTCTTTCTTAGCCTTAGCTGTCCTTATGCAAAAGCCTGCTGGAAAAAAGATGCTCTCTTGGAAGAGCCTCCCACCAACTTCCTCATTTCACATTTCCAAAGCTGTAATACCCAATGTCACGCTACAAAGTTTGGCTATACAAGCTTTGTGCTGCTCTAGCAGTTTTGTTCTGCCCATCTGTAGAGTGTTTCTGTTGGGTGGTTTGAGGTTTTCCTCCCTCTGCTTGGACAACCCCACACATTTCTATAGTAGCTTGGGATCTAAGCTTAGTCTGACAATTGATGGTAAACCACTGCATAGAACAGAGGACAAACTTGACATATACAAAATAAACTGTTGAGATATACTGCCATGCTCAATAGCAACTGGAGCTTCCCCCAGCACTGAGGACTTCATGCCTAGGTAGTCAGCACTACTGGAATCTAGATGGAAGGTAAAGGCAGCAGAGACAGCTAAGAGTTGCATCATCTGCCACGATGAAACAATATTACCACTAACCAAAAATTACAAAGGAGCACTATATGCAAGTTTGTACACATACATCATAGGTGGGAGTTTAGTATCAGTTAAGTTTTGCTAGGATTCAATTTTTTAATCCAGTCTGATCTTGGCAAAAGACAAAACCATCATGCAACAACTAGTAGGGTCCCGCACGTGGAAGAGAGAAGTATGTATTAGTTGCGTAGTGCTGGCATTTGCTGTTGTCTAACCAATTCACCTAGAGGCTAGTCATGCATTTTCAAAAGAACCAGACCTAACAACCCGAGGGATAAAAGTACTCTTTCCATTTCTACTTCTTGGTTGCACCTCTTCAGAAAAGATTTAAACCATTTGTAGATTGCTGCCACTTCTTAGTATCTCACAGTTGATGGTAGCAAATTTAGCACAGAAGTGAAGCGTAAATGTCAAAGAAATACCATATTCATAAAGAAAAAAAGGACATAAACTTTCTTACACCTAAATAACTTGAGTTTTGTGCCCTGTCCTGAAATAAAATACAGCTGCATCTAATTATCACCTGCCCAGAAAGAGAAGGGCTATGAATCAGCTACAAGTCAGGGTCCAAATGGGTAGGACACCAAAACAAAAGGAGGGGAAGAGGCTTACATGCTGGCTGTATTAAACAAAAGACACACCAATCACACAATGGCACTGGTTAGATTTGTGTCCTGAGCTAAGGTTTTTTTTTTTTTTTGAGATTGTCTGGATCACTGAATCACAGAATAGTTTGGACTGGAAGGAACCTGAAAGATCATCTAGTTCTGACCCCCCTGCCATGGGGCAGGGACATCTTCCACTAGACCAGGTTGCCCAAATCATCTGTGGAATGGCTCACTTCTCTCTTTGAAAGCAAACAGGCTTCTGACCTGATCTGAAAAACATATAGGAATTACTCACTGTGAACACAGGACTAAGGTTATTTGTGACCACCAGATCTGATCTACCCACCAAGAACACAACACTGTTATGAGGGATGCACGTAATGGATAAATGCTATTGAAAGAAATAACTCAAGTGTATTTGATCTTTTTATTGAAGTTCATAATATTTTGTGGTTTTGTTCTAATGCAGATTGTAGATACTGGATACTACTGAAGTCATTTACCACCTTAGATTGTCCTTAAAGGAGTATCTGGTATCTCTGAAACCATACTTTTCTAGTATTTACTCACATATTAGGCTTAAAATAAATTGTTTCATCCTGATCAGATCAGTTGACTTCCCTTTAGACATAAAACCGTGCTCTTTGAAAGTTATTTCGCCAGTAACGATATACAGGCTTCAGAAGTTTCTCATCCATCTGTAAAATCATTACTGTAGGATATTTTCACCCATCAACATGCTGGCTCCTCAGAGGATCTCCTTCCCTCTGAAGACCAGGCAAACTTTGATTTTTGACACTTTGCAAGGAATAGGAGGGGAAGAACATATGATAATAACAACAAAGCACAGTATAAAAACCATTTTCCTGCTCAATTAGCACACCAGACAATTTCTCTGGCTCTCCCACGCAGTCCTAGGGGTACGCAGTGTACAGCTCTATGACCAGTGCCAACAGACAGGCCTTGTGAGTAGGAGTTAATTAGACAAAGAGAAAAATCATGGGACCTCTCACCCAATGATTCTTCCCTTCCCAGTTTTTTTCTGTAGGCCATATAAAGATTTAAAAACAGTCCCCAGTCCTACCTTCCATTGTTCATCTAAGAACCGCAGGACTAGAGCAGGAACTTCCCTCAATAATATTTGAGTCTTTTGGGAGATGCAAGCACATGAGAAGCAGTTTTTCACAACTCCAGAGAAGCAAGTGAGCTGGTAACCACTAAAAAAACATTTCTTACGTGTATGATGCACCCCCGCTATGCAAGAGTTGACCACGCTGTCCTGTGCTCCTCCTGCCCTGCTCCTCCCAGCCTCTAACCTTTCTTTTCCAGCCCTCCTGCTTCTTTCTTCTCCCAGCTCTTCACTCCGCATCGGGTATCTACCTTAATGAACAACCATCTTTGAAGGGACAGGCTAGAGGATAACAAATAAGAACTTTAAGCCATGAAATCCATGTCATTGTTTACAGAGAACAGCTTTCTATGAAATACAGCTGTGACTAAATGAGCCAAAAACACGTATCTATCAACTACTTCAGAACACAAATCATTTGTAAACAACATGTCTCATCTCTCCAGGAGCCTAGAAGCAAAACAGTATTTTCAGTCTCTCAACCTCAGGAGAGAATGAGAAAAAGCAGACAGTATGAAAAATATGCTTGACTGAAAAACATTTTTGTTCACTGCTTAAAGCTTCAAATGAAACAGACCCAAATTCTGAAATTCTTTCCTAGAACTAGCATTCAAATGCAGTAACAGATTCTGCATTTGTTGCAGAACATGCAGAACACAGATTCTTCCCATTCATAAAGCTCAGAATTTTTAAGATGATCACCACAGGAACAACATTTTTATCTGCCCTATGATACCAGACAGCAGGGAACTGCACCAGAGATCTGCTGTCATCCTGACTTAATCTATTACAGTTTTTAAAAGATAAATAATACTATGGAATTACTGCACCCTGACTAATACTATCACTACTAGTTCACCTGACTGACTTGGACTTTTTTTTTTTTGTTTCTTGATACATTTTACAGTTGCTCAAAATCAAGACTGAGGCAAGAACTAGTAAACTCTCCCATTTTAACTGGCTACAAAGCATGCAGAACAGGCAAACAAACCGGATCCACCAGCCAGACTAGGCTAGCACACAGATGGTTGACCTAGCAGAGAAGTGACCACCCCTAGGATACCCTAAAGGGCACAAATGCTTTTAAAGTGTCTCAGCATAGTCATACAAAGTATTACACCGGGGCTAGAAAAAAACATCATCTTGCACCTCATTGTGGCAGATATATCCAAAGCCACGCAACGTGCAGCTATGACGAAGTACTGCTATTCAGCAATGGCTATCAGTCCACCCTTTGCTAAAGCAGTTACTGTTCTGTTCAGTTAGCTGCAGTATTCCAAAATGAAAAAATATCCCCTATGCTTTCAACAGCATGTCAAATAAAGATGTCCCCACAAGACAGAAGTAAGTCTCTCAACTTGCATTGCAAAAGGGCCTTGCAATTTCTTCAAATAGAAATGTCTAGAGTGGAAGGGAAGAGGTAAAAAAAAGTTACCCCACACAAAACATACTAATCACAGTTGAGAAGACTGGGAAGCATGAGTGGCAGACTTTGCTTTGGGAATTCAGGGCAAATAATCTGGAAAACAACATTAGCTATGAGTGCCATGAGAACTTATTTTTTCTCTCAAATTTGTTCCTTTTTTCCTATAGTCTGAAATCAGCCTCTTAAGTCATTATTTTCCTGAAGTAAAGAACACTAGTTTTCTTATACACGATTGGTTTGCAAGATGAAAAGTCTGGTGTTTTTATTTTTAAAAACATAGCAAAAATAGTAAAAAGAAAATTACTATGAGGAACTTTTCCAGTAGTACTTAATGATAGTCTCACTCCTACAGCACAAACAATACTAAACAAACTGTTCTCTGCAGTGAAAGGAAAGGAAAATGAGGAATGAGCTAGTTTATGGAGATGTACACTTGAGTGCTGACCATTTTTCAGACCACTTCATGAGGTATTTTTGAGTGGGTATTCAGGACAATATGAAGTTTACAGTGTAAGTGATCAACTTACAAAAACAAGCTGCTTTCCAAGAAAGATCTTGCAAGGAGAGTACAGGAAAATTAGTATTTGACACTTAACTATTGAAAAGAAAAAACTTTTCTGCTCCAAGCCTGGTGTACCATTGTTCTTTCTATCAAAGTTACCATGGAAAGAACAATTAAAACCATTTAAGCTGTCAGTAATCTTAAAATGTTTGTAACAGTTTAAAAAAAAATTTAACCAGAAATCAGCAAATTCTCTAATGGAAAAGCCTTCAGGCATGGCTGATTTTCCTAGTTAGCTGACAAAGAAAATGTTGTGTGTCCAGAATAGATGCACTCACCTGAAAGCACACAAGGAGCAACTGATTTCTGTTCTGATCCCGCAAAAGTGTGTCCTAACATGAGCAACAAGTGGAGAGACACTGAGTGAATGTTCTGAATTCTGTATCACATAAGGAACACCAGGTAAGAGCACGAGGTGGCTCCTTTCAGATAGGCATACCACAACTATGGAAAAAGAGAAAATTGACTCAAAATAATCTAGAAAGCCTTAAAATATAAAAGTTTATTTAGCTACAATATTAAAAAGTACAATATAAAGATATAAAACATAGAAATTCCATAATTAATTCACATGCTAAAAGGATTAACTGACCAGCTGTAAGGAGGAGACTTCATGAAATTTATGGACATCTTAGCCATAAAGGCTATTTCATCAAGTTTCAGACTTGAAATATTGAACAACCATTGCAGAGAACTTGCTCTCCCACATCACCATAACTAGGGAAAAAAAAAAAAAAAAGAAGAAAACCGAAAGAAACAAAGTCAGTGTGTCACCTGTTTCTGGAACATAACAAAGAATGCCATCCTATTCCCTTATCAACTGTAACCACAGGACTCCCACACAACATACTCAATATTTCTTTATATTGTAGAACTGTTAACAATGATGGCAAATGCTTAGGATTACTCCTTGGGAGTTCATCCATTCATCACTGGCCAGCATACTCTATTGCTGGTGGGCAAGCAAGAGGAATTTTTGCCTCCTAGAACATTTAAATGAGAAGCAAAACTAGATTTGCACTAAGATTGATTAGACTACGTCACATAGGCATTTTGTCTTCCACGTTTCAGACAGCTTTACTGCTGCTAACGCAACATGAGAAAAGTTCCAAGTCCTTTACATGGATAAGCTAGATATCTGTTGGCTTTTCACCTGCTACAGCCAATTTCCTGAGCACACAGAATTAAAATAAGCTTAAAAATTCAAAAGGCACTTACTCAATAGTGGAGCACAAAGAGCAGGTAACTGTGTTACAGCAGCTGCAGAGCTTGCTGCAGTTCTGGCAGACGAACTGGTCGCACTGTGTACACACTTCCTTGACATCAGCAGTTCTCACACACGATGAGCAGGCTTTGGAAACTCCCACGGGTGGAACTGCTTGGGAAAGATGCAATTAAGACGAGATGTACTTTAAAGCAAAACAGAGAAAGCACCTGGAAGCTCCAAGGGCGGCAGCGCGGGGTATCCCCGCTCAGCGCTGCGGCCGCGGGTGGCAGCACTTCACTGAACACACTCGCCGGCACCAGCGCGGGGCCCGCTGCTCGAAACTTTGCTGGTGCTTTTTCAGCTCGACGGCAAGACCACTAGGAGATTCTCACGCAGACCACACGCGCAAGAGTTTCTAAATCCGCCAGTGAAGCTCAAATCTAACACTTTCTTTAAAAAAAAAAAAAAAGGCAATACGGAAGAACTACGGAGGGGCACCCCCCGCCCCAACGTTTGCCTGGAAGCCCGGGTGAGGGGGGGCGGAGAGCCGCATCCGCAGCTCGGCCCACGCCACAGCGCCGGGCAGCGCCAGTCGCCCGCCCGCCGCGGGGCCACTCACCCTTCTCCGCGGCGGCGGCGGCGGGGCGCCTCAGCAGTTTCCCGTCGTGGCCGATGAGCAGCTGCCCGCTCCAGCGGCGCCCCGCGCCGCCGTCCTGGGCCTCCCCGCCCGGCTCCGGCGAGCGGGCGACCGCGCAGGTGGCGGCGGGGCCGGCGGGCCAGGCACCCCCCATGTACGCCTGGGCGCCCCTGAAGAGCAGCCGCCGGGTCCTCTCTGCCGGCGGGAGAGGAGAGGAGAGTTAGGGGCGGCTTCCCCTCAGGCCCCGCCGCCACCAGGCCCGGGGGGAAGGCAGCGGCGGCGGGGAGAGGCCTGCGGGGACAGGCCGGGCCCGGCGGGCCGGCGGCCCCGGCGCTCCCCCCGCCCCCGTCCCTGCCGCCGCCTCACCGCAGACCTCCCGCCGGTACTCCTCGCCCCGCACGCCGCGGCTGAGCTCACGCAGCCCCACGCGGGTTTTCAGCTGGAGCGGGGCCGCCTCCCCGAAGGGGCAGGAGCGCTTCGGCATGGCGGGCCCGGCCCGGCGCCGCCTCCAGGGGGCGCCCGCGCCCCGGCGGCGTCATCGCCGCAACCCGGCCAATGGCGGGGCGGGGCGGGGCGGGCGGTGGCGGCGGCGCCTCAGGCCCGGCCGCGGGGACCCGCCCGCTAACACCCCCCCACACCCCCCCACACCCCCCCCCCGGAGGTATTTCGGAGCCGGCACCGCCCGGTTCTGTTCGCGGGGAACCGATCGCTTCGTCTGTAGGAAAATCTCGCTCTGCCGCGCCCCGAGCGCCCGCTGCCGCCCGCCGGGGTGTCCGCGGTGCCCGGCCGGCCCCGCCGCTCCCCCGCCGCCGCTCCCTCACGCGTCTCGACGGACGGCTGGAAGCCCTCTGCTCCCTGCGCCCCGTCCCCGGTGCGAGAAACCCGCCGGGACAAAGCAAAACAAGGTTTTGAAACTCGGGCTTGGCAGTGAACCCTCTCTCCCCGTTAGTGCTTTCGGACTCGCCTTCCTTTCCACAAGTCCCGCGGGTTACGTTTGTGTTCGGCCTCAGCTCGTGCTTCCTAAACTTAAACCACCTGCCAAAGTTTTAGCTGTTTAAATGCGGTAGAACCAACGAAAATGTGCACAAGTGAAAGAATTCAGTTTTTTTAAAAACCTCCACTGGCCAGGGGGGCTCCTCAGCACCTGCTGACAAGAGCCGATTCCCCACTCCTGGTGAGGTTTCGGGGACTGATGCTCAGTTTCAGCCAAGTCATGGAGCTCCCCAAGAATTTCCACTGGCGCTGTGTGACAGGGAATTACTACAATTGGTTTGCTATTTATAGGTAAGTTGTCCAGAGCAGCCTAGGTACCGTTTCATGGATTAAAAGCCTCACGTTCAATTCCAAGAGCACTCATCCTGGTTACTATGTATATTTTGAAAATACATTGTTTTCCTCTGGGCAAACAAGATCTTGATAACTGGTGGTGCAATGTTTTGTGTCATTTGAAGAACGTAATCAGGACAGTTGTGTTTCTTCCAGAGAGGTTTCTGAACTCAGACCTTCGTCTGTATGTACACTACAATTCTGGACAAAATCATAAGCGAGCATAGAAGTGATTTTTCCATCAATGAACGCCAAAACCACGTCTCCGTGAGCTGCTGAACTGCTACTAGTTTGCGGGTAGAACCACACTGATTTCATACAGGTTAATGTGATTTGATTTTTTCTGAATGTAGAGCTGATCAGCCCAGCCTTGTGGTCTGTGGAGTGGAAGCTATGGTTATAATGCACAGTAATTCACAAAAATCCCTTCTGAGCTCCGAAGTCTGACTCCTGCCACACTTCCTTTGCTTTGAGAATTTCTGCTTCTGCTTTTTCCGCATGTACTTGCAAATGCATGCTTAAAGATGTTCAGCAATTTTCCACTGCACATTGAAAACTCACAGTCTTTTCTTTCTCTTAAGGAAATTTTTTTTTTTGGTAAATATTCATTAGATACACACTCTCATGTCCCTGAAGCTCTCTGGGGAATATGGGTGAATCAGAATGTGACCTCAGTCAGACAGAGCCCTGTCAGGATAGAGGGCAGCAGATCACACATGTTTCATTAATATGACACAAGATAAGTGTGGATGGAGCTCGACTGCCTGAGAACTGGATGAAATACAAAGAAAAAAGTTTAAAGCGCTGTTCTGCTTGTGAAGAAGGAGTGCTCTGAAATGCTGATCTCAAAATATGAAGTAGATTTGAAAGTGAGCGGCATGTGCTGCATCAGTGCTGCTGGTGCTGTCACTAAAGGGTAAATTTAAGGGCACTTTCCTTGAGGGCTGATTACATGTGACATGAGCCATTGCCACCCCACTGCATGGCAGATGCAGAAATCTTCTGTTGCAGATATCTGAGTCAGCCTCAGGTGGTGACATCTTTTAATTGCTTTGCAAGCCTCAACCTTAACAACATCTGTTACTGATCAGCTATTTCCTATTTGTAAGCTACAGAGGCAAAATAATTGTCTGGTCTGTATCAGCATATGGACAGGGAGGGAACTGGTTCATCTGCCAGTCTGTTGACTTGCTACCCAACAGAATGATTCTGAGTATTTTATTAGTTTATAGCAGTAAGCCTTGAGGAAGATCCACTGGTGATTTGGAAGTAGAAGAAAGGCTGAGATCTGATCTGGTGAAGCTTGCTGTCATTGAGCGTTCATGAAAATTAATGCTGACAGTTTCCCAGGTTAGTTAATGAGATTGTGTGTTATGTTACGCAGCTTCTGAATGTGAAAAAGTAACCCAAACGAATCCCAAACCACTAATGGTAATTGTGAAATACGATGATTTTGGTTTATCCTTGAAAACGTGTTTATGAAAGAAAGCAGAGAACAAAAAATTTCTTGCTATTTGCTTCTCCTGTGCCTGTGTGACTATTACAGAGAAATTGCCTGGCTGATAGCTTTGTCACTTACGGAACAAAGAAAAATTGCATTTCATTTTTTTTCAATAGTTTCCACTTTCAGTAAGCAAATTTAAAGAGCAAAACGGACTGTGCTCACTAAGTCTGTCTTTCCTAATATTCTGTTTCTACCAGTGCTTCAAGAAAGTCAGGGCAGATGCACGAGGACTGTAGCCATAGTTTGCCTTCATTTGTTCTAGCAGTTTAGAGTTCAGAAATTTTCTGAGACAAAATTCCATTAGGATCTTAATGTGTAATAATTGTCAGGAGGCCCACTCTTCAGTAATTTGTCCGGTCCCCTTCTCAAAACTGGTAATGTTTAAATTCTTATTTTGACTAGCAAGGTCTATAACTTAGCAATATATTATTTTTAAAAAATGCTTCATCAGGTTTGTTTTCAGTTTGCCAGTTCTTAATTTCCTTGGGTGTCTCCTATGTCTGGTTTTATAAAAAATAATGAATAACCATTCCCTATTGTCTCTGAATAACATCCATGACTATAAAGACATCTGCTATATCACCCTCCTTCATCTTTTATTCAAGCCAAAATATTTTGTCACGTTCCTTTGCAGCGTGTCCTGATCCATATCACCTGTGCCACATCCCGGTGCGTGGCACAGGAAGCCCCGAATGTGCACTGTTGCTCTGGAGAGCGACTGGGGTGCGTGGGGAGGGAGCCCTGGGTGCCCCAAGAGCTCTGGGCAGTGGGGGACTAGGCAGCCGAGTGCCCCCAGCAAACCTAAGCTGCAGGGTACAGGCAGCCTCAGGTGTCCTTTTCCGTACCTCTCACAGTCTCTAACGTCCTTCCTGAAGCTGGGTGGCCAGCGCAGCAGCTGTGGGCACGCTATGCATCTGGACAGCACAAATCTAAAGGTGTTTCCTTCTTGGTCCCTTCCCTAATAATTCCTAACATCTGATTTGTCATTTTGATGACTGCTGAAGTACCAAACCGATGCTTTCAGGAGACTATTCATAAATGGTTCACAGCATCACTCCCCTGAGTGCTGATCACTTCATTCAGAACCCATCACTCTATGTATATCACTGAGGTTATTATTCCCTGACGTGTAACTGCGTACTTACAACACTGCCAATTTATTGCCTGTTTGGTATAGTGACAGCCTTGAAAATACACAGCAGTAGCTCTTCCCAGCTGGCTTTTGGATTTGACTTTTAACAATAATGCAGGAAACACCGATACCTTGCTGCTCATCTCCCTTCCTCAGAGTACTTTTAAATACATTAAATTGCCAGAAGCTTCCTGAGGTTTACTGATATACAAAAATCACAGACAGCATAAATCACAGACATTGCAAATCAAGACTGGATGCTTTCTTAAAAGGAAGAGAATTTACAAGCTTGGAAAAGAACAAATGGGTTAAATTTTGCCTTCTGCTTTAGGCAGCATCAGACAAAATATCCACGATGGCTGATTTGGCTTTGTGAATCTAAATATTCACCAGTCTTCTTCCCCTCTATGCCTTGTTTTGCAAGCAACCTTTATCCATTTACTGTAACAAGTTAAAGTGTTCCATTTTAGGAACAGATGGCAGATAAACAGCAATCCAGGAGGTGATTATATTAGCTTTTAAACAAATGCCTAATAGGTTCCTATAAGCATTGGAAGGGCCTTAAAAATACTTTGTCTTTCTCTCCAGCCTCACTTATACCAAAGCCCTTCCCTCCATGCACTTGTAGTAAAAAATTCCCATTTATTCTATTCTTTATTAGGCCATTAGAAATAAATTGAAACACAATACCTAGAGGTGGGACTCTGTCTCTTATACCACTTTAAATAAGGAGTTTCCTTAATGATTCCTCTCAGTTTGTATTGATATAAAAAGAGTGGATTTTGGCCAACAACTCACTGTTTTTTTTTCTAACGTTTTCATGCTAAAATAGTGAAAGGAATATTCTGGAAATTCTTTTAAGTGGAATATATATTATAGTGGCTGATGTAGTTGGCCGTGCGCCAGCATGCAGCCTGTGCTAAATCAGCTGGACCACCAGGATGCTCACACATCCTCGGCGTGGGACTGAAGTAAAGCACCGTGCCCCGTGCACTCAGCTCTGCAATATGGACTTGAAGATACAAAAAAACCCCCTTGAATAAACCTGTTTGTGCTAGAATGGCTCGGGGCCATTTCCTTTCTTCTGTCCTCTTTTCTTTTCATATAGTACTGTAGTCACAGCCAGCCTGAACAGACAACGTGTTTAAAACTCAGACCAAAGGGCTACACATGGTTCAGATGTTACCTATTCGCAAGCGCATGTCTTTTTACTATGACTTGTTAGCAACAGAGTTCATGCCCTCATCTTGATGAGTTGGTTTGCGCATCAAAAAACGTTTCATAAGCCAGTGATGTGCAGGATTAAGGGCTGGCTCTTGAAGTATACTGCTGTTAAACCAAAGTTCTGCCATCTTGGCACATCAGCCAGTATTCACTCTTAAATTAGCATGGCGTGGTTGAATTTCATAGCATGTTACTATTCTGTCAGCTATGAGCTACATCAGTTCTCCTCAGTAGATCAAAACACTCAGAGGTCTCACTTATATTAGAGGGCACTCTCAAGACTATAAATTCCTTTTGCTGTTGCAAAGATGTTATTGTTCTGGTGTGCAGGGTTTACAAAGGAGCTGCTTTGTCCAGGTTTTTTTTTTATGGCTCTTGTTCCTGCCCTTTCCAGTTGTGTGGCTTCATTTCTGCTGCACAGTTTCCTTTTATTTTTCCTCTTTCCAGATTATTTTAATCTATCAAGAAAAAAGGAAATTGAGCTCTGACAGTGATAACTGTCATCCTTGACCTAATGTGCTGCCACGGTGTTCTGGTTTCTCATTTAATACTAGGTGGTTGTCCAAAGAACTCCTTAAATCTGTGTCCAAATGATGCTATTCGATTATTCAATGTGGATTTACCTGGTAGAGGTTACAGGTAGCTCTGTCCTTTCACCAGCCCCACACAGTACAGGACATGTCCCTCACATGGCATGGGAAGGGCTGGGCAAAACCTTCCCCTCTTCGCGTTGCAGCTGCATCCAGCCCTGGTCTTGTTATTTTGTTGTGGAAATGAATCTTTGCTTCAAGACAGCTTTGTATGTTGTGCCTCACATGCTCGCCTTTATCCCCTCCCTGAAGCAGCCGTTTAGCTGGAATAGCTCAAGTTACATCCATTCAGCTGGCAAAGAACCTGGTTCTCTGCACTCACCATGTCTAACAAACGATTCCCCAGCAGCAGCCCACAATGTGTGTTTATTTTAAATATGTGGGGCTGTATTGTCAGTCCTGGATAGAGATCTCTGTCCAGAAAACAGAAGCTGCACAGACCCCATGCAAGTCCCTGAATGTTGCCAGGATAACATGCCACAGCTACAGGAACCATCACTAGGGCCAATGTGGAAATTTTGTTAGTACAAGTTTTTTTGATTGATATCTGTTTACACTGGGAAGTCTTGAAGGCACTCATTCTCTTTGCTCTCTGCTGAGCAGTTTGGACGAGTGGTGTGATATCAGCTATAAAAGTAGTGTTCAGTCCTAGGCCTGCCATCCAGGGTGTAAATTAATAGAATGAGACTTTTTTTTGTGCTGCTGGCGTGTTTCCCCGGGCTGGAAATCATCAATACATTTTGTGTAGGGCTCAGACTTCCATCAGTACCAGCTCTGGTATTTTAATTATGTAGTCTGGTGCAAATCAATCTCTAATAGACAAAATGTCTTATCCCATTTGTAATGCCTTAACTAGCTAACATCTTTTATTTCTCCCACTTGACCACTTTTTCATGTATATTAAAATGTGTTATAACTTATTCTATATATTCATGCTCAGTACATTCCTGCCATTTATATGCATTCATCTTTTTTCTTTTCTTTTTTTTTTTTTTTCCTGCTCTCCTGGTTTCAGTGGAATAGAGCTAATTTTCCTTCTTTGTAGCTAGAATAGTGCTGTGTTTTTGATTCAGTATGGGATTTGATATGAGAAGAATGGTGATAATACACTGATGTATTTAGTTGTTGCTAAGAAATCAAGGACTTTTCAACTTCCCACGTCCTGCTAGCGTGCAGGTGCACACAAAGCTGGGAGGGAGCACAGCCAGAGCAACAGACCCAAACTGGTCAATGAAATATTCCATATCATCTAACGTCATGCTCAGTATATAGCTGAGGGATGGCCGGGAAGCCCTGGCTCTTCTGGGACTCTGGTTTTGGGATTTTCTGTCCTCTGGGATCACTACCTGGGAACAGGCTGGGCATTGGTTGGTGGGTGGTGAGCACTTGCATTGTGCACCACTCATTTGTATATTTTATTATTACTATTATTATTATCATTATTATTTCAAATTTTATTTAATTTCAATTATTACGTTGTTTTTATCTCAACCTATGACTCTCCTTACCTTTACCCCTCCAATTCCCTTTCCCATCCCTCAAGCACGGGAGGGTGTCTGCCTGCCGTCCGGGTTTAAACCATGACACCCACATGAGAATTTCAGAGAAGATATTGGTGTGACATAATCATATCTTCTTTTCTTCTGTTTTATCTTTTCTGTCTGCAAGATCCGGAAGATCTCCAGATTGATGGTGAAGGTGTTCAGTATTGCCTGTTTCTCATACCGATTCTTTATTACTGCCCAAACTCTAGGAAGGACTACCTATATATACAAATACACCACCACTGAAACTGGTGCAAATATAAAACTGTAATATTGGCATTGAATAACTGAATGAATAATGGGGAGAGTAGCCTGACAATTCCTCCTAGCTATTCAAAATTCACGGCCCTCTAGTGTTTTTCCCAGACACCAGTCGTTCTTTTGGCCAAGTTCAGCACCCACCACATGAGTTTGCTGGTGTTTTTTTCCAACTTCAGTTCTTCTGGCAAAGTTGGGGATGCTTCTTTGTCCAGCCCCATATTTATTTCAGTACCCAATACAGGCAAGCAGACATCACTGAAAGTACATTCTTATTTTTTCTGCAGAATGTATACACTTAAGATCAGTGGACCACATCCTCAGGAAATGGGGTTGATGTCTTAGTTACCTTTTCCAGTAATCTTTAGAAGCTACAGATAGAAACTTAACACTGTTTCGGAATGGCAAGGCAAACCTTTTGTGAACTTACTCAGTAAATATCTTCAGACTATATTTTATCTCACATAGACATGATTATGGCCCTGGTGGTACAAACTGCATTCCTGAATTCTGAAAGAATGGCTCTATGCAATTGCAGGGCAGGAAGGAATGCTTCTAATAACCTTTCAAGTTGAGAGTGGTATTTTATTATCTGAGAAATGAAAAGGTAATACTTTTAAAGGAGGCAGTGAAAAAATTATGCTGACAACCAGAGGGTTAATAGTCTAGACTCAATAGTTTGCAAGACTTCAGCAACGTTTTCAAGGAAAGGCTCGCTGAAAACATGGAGGTAAATGCAAAATGGGATAAAATGCAAAATGGACTTAAAAATAGATGATCCCTGAGTAGCTTGGATAATGGCTGATTTTATGGACAAAGGAAATGCAGTGGTTATAATCTACTTAGACTTCATTAAGCTTTTGATATAGAACCATACAGGGAATAATTAGTAATTTGTTAGGGATTAGTATAAAGTGAACAAAGAACTGGATAAGGGGAGATGGAATGGCTGATGTTCAAAAGCTGTGTCTATATTAGCAAGCAGTGCAGCACTACAGGAACAAATACGCCAGGTAGTTGGTGCTCAGGACCCAGTATCACACTGTAGGTGGAGGGTTGCTTCTGACCAGCTCTTGTCTGGTCCCATGGACCAAACTCTGAGTAGCGTCTGGAGCACAGTGGGGGGCACTGCTGGAGAGCATCTCTTGCTTAGCTTCATCTGAACAGAAACCAGTTTCCACGCTGGCTGCACTACTTCGTAGTGCAAATCAAAGTGTGGAACAGTGGTAACAGTCACTGCAATCATGATGAAGCTACCACAAGGGCACAGCCTCAATCGCTGGAACAATTAAAGCAGAATAAAATTGAGTATGAAATGCAAAGTTCAAAATTTGAGCTGCATTGCCCATTTTTGATGCTATAGGATGCTAACTAATCAGTAAAGTTGTAACCGTAGTACTGACGTACACGTGACAGTGCACTGGGAGTGTAGCTAGTCTTATCTGTAGCAAGACAAATTCTTGAAACAAGAATGTCACATCATCTCCCCAGTTCTTTTCTTCTTCACCCATTCACTAAGAATACAAAACATGCCATTACAATGGATGCCAGTGGACATTTAGTACGAATCAGTGGTACTACTCACCAACACGAGTAATGGGAAATACCTTCCCTCCATCTCCTGGCCATCATCCTCCTTGTATAGCCCAGCAGGCCATCTGCTTTATTCAAGATGCAAGTGCATTGTTGGCTCATATTCACCCTGGCATCTGCTGTAAACCTCAGGTCCTTTTTGGAAGAGCTGCTCCTTAGTCAGGTGCTTCCCAATCTATTTTGAGACATGGGGAACCCTGTGCTTCTTCCTGAGCTTCATGAGCTTTCCGTTGCTCAGCCCTCACCTTACCAAGGTCTTTGACATTTGTTGTCAGCCAGTTCAGAATTCACAACTCAGAGGACAGGTTTCCATTCATGGTAGAGTGCTGCACTATTTTAAGAATCTCGGTGGAAACGTAACTCTAAATACAATAGTTTTGTAACTGGGAATTTCCTCTTCAAAAGCAAACACCACCACGAAACACCTTTTTATGATAGCGACTGGTAATACACTGTATTTACCAAGTTTGTAATTTTGTCAGACTCACCAAAGATTGACTCCAGCACCCCTTGCATGGGACCATCTCCATTTACAAGCCAGCCAGGCTTCCACAAACCTCAGCAGCAAACACCATTTCCACACATTTGAAGAATTAGGCCCAGTTAGCATTAGCAATTTTGTCTCATATAGGGGAAGATGAAGATGGATACAGCCACCTCTGCTGTAAGGGCACATATAGCTGACTGTATTCTGCAGTCCTTAAGTAAACATGTCTCCAGTGCTTCTGCCCAGGGTATTTTAAGAATTTCAGCAAACACCTAAACCATCTGAAGTGCTCTGCCACTTATCAAGCACTGTAAAGGTACCTCCTGAAACCTAACACTGTTGTGTGGGACACTATTTACAGGCCTGTAATGTAAACTCTGGTGTATGTACTTGAAGGTAATACCTGTCAAAGGAAGGGTATGTTATCTCAAGACTGCGAAAACATTCAAATACACTAGTGTTATTTTTTTCCTGACAAAGACATTTCCTTGCCAAAGACATTTTTGTAGACTGTTAAAATTTGTACTGTTTCCAATCACTGAAAAATGCAGCTCTGCTGCTGCCCAAAATTTTCTACATTAAAGGAAGCTATAAAGTGTGCTTACAGAAGACCTTCTTTCCTGGTTTTTTGTTGTTTTTTTTTTTTTTTTTTACAGTCTCATAGGGCTGATGGATAAATATTTGATGCACAGTCACTACTCCAGAAATGTACAGATATTAATGACACATGAAGATATCTTAGAACAACTAATTTCCTGTAAGTATATATAAGAGATTAAAAGGCAAAATCTTGAAATCCTTATTTCAACTTCACTTCTTTAATGACTCACTCTATGGCTGACATCTACGTGGATAATTTTTTACTTTAAATTTGAGCAATATGTAAGGGTTCAGCCAGCCCCATCCAAGAGTAAAAGGTGTCTTTTACTGAAGGTCCTTTGTGATGGACCTGTGATTTGGGAAGGAGAGAACCATTTCCTACCTCCCTGGAGCAGGCTGTACAATACCACTTCTCTCACACCACGAATCCCATGCAGCACTGCAATGGTCAGGCAGGCTCCATGCCTCAGGCATCCTCTTTTTCATTGGCAACACAGATCTAATAAAGAAACAAAACCAGCACTAACAAACTCATTTAAATTAGTAGCCAACAAAATCCACATGCTATTCCCCTAATAGAGTGTCTATACCACAAACAGGGACTTCTTCTAAAGATACAGATGGCTGGAGCTGATTTTTCTGTCTTGCCTGATGCCTAGTTAAAAGGGTGATGTCAGCTCATCCTTTTTGCAAACATCCAGCACTTGAAACCAGCTCTCTGATGGATATGTTACTGTAAAGGAAGCTGGGCCACTTCCACAAGGAATAAGGAGTGGGCTAGACCTTGACCTTCTAGTAAAGTATTACTAGAAGAGGGTAGGGGCAGGAAAGTCATCTATTAATTGCAGCTCTTCAAAGGCAAGACAAGTCACAGTCTTCCCATTTTTACCAGGCTATCTTCTTTCCTCCCTCTCAATCATAAGACTCAGATCTCCAGGGAACAGACAACAGATGGACCAGTAACAAACCAGTGTTTTCCCAGTGGGTAATTTCAGCAAAGAGAGACTCCCTCAGTTGTTTTGTTTTTTGTTTTTTTTTTTTTCCCCTTGAGCATTGCCAGCATCACATAGAGTTAGATGAAACTGCTTCAGATGCTTTGGCTACCAAAGACCATTCTACATAAATTTATATATATAACTGATACAAAGGAAATGAAGCAACACTAGTTGACTAGCAGAGCAGTTCTCATATGCTCTCAGACATTACCCTTAACTGTGTATTAACCTGCTGTCATTCAGTTCACTCACCTGCTGTTCCAGGCTCCTTTTCAAACATATGAGAAAAAGAGTGATTTCTATAAGGGCTTCTGAAAGCCCTAACAGTACTTATCTGAAGCCCACTCATGTTTTAGAGGTGGTATTTATCTGAGCCAGTATCTACTTTGCCTTTCTCACAGGGTGCTGTTGATAGAGAACTATATGAAGTTCACGGCAGTTGTTCTGAGCCAGCTGGTATAGCAAGAACATTTTTGCATATATTAGAAAATTCTTTTTTACTTCGTAAAACCATTGTTCACTCAGGTGAGCTAACTAAAGAGGACTACCCATGAATCCCCAGTGGTAAAGGTGGATTCTGCTCAGTTTGTAAGTGGGAAAGTGTGACAGTTTATAGAATATGTAAAAAAAGGTCAAACACTCAGAATTCATGGATTTAAAGAAAATATCCATTTATTCAATAATGCTGCTAATTATTTTTTTAAATCCATGAAATATGGAACCAGGTTTCTGTATGAAGTGTATTGTGTTAAAAAAAAAAAAAAGAGAGATAAATAGAGACCAAGCACTGTTACTTTAAATTGGTTTTAATGTGTCTTTCAGGACAAAATGAACAGGTGTGGATCCAAAATTCATCTGAAAAAAATCTGCATAAGGTGTAAGTATAGTTTGCACATTACTATGGAAATGCTTAATTTTCTTTCCTTTTATAAAGTGCATTATGCCAGAACTGTAAGACCATATATAGCCAAATTAAACATGACAAAAGCTTAAAAATCCTATACTGCATGTGTTAGGAAGCATACACCTGACTATGAAGGCCATATTGTAAGGGTGTGAGAAAATATCAAATACATTAATGTGCATGACTGAATCAGTAATTGCTACTTTTAAAAAACTATAATCTTTACCACAAATCATGCCATTTTGGTAGACATTCACTCTTATTCTTCCATCCAGATATCTAACAGGATGATGCATCAACCAGTTTGTCATTATTATTGCATTTGGCTGAGAAAGAAGAAATTAAATTCATCACAGTGATTGTTATTAAAATGAAATGCCAAACAATACAAAATAATACACATGGGAAACGGCCAAAATGAAAGCAAATTTACATAAAAACGTTCTTATTAAGTATTGTGTCAGTAGATTAAAGAGCTTTTTGATAAAAGCCTGAACTTAGCCACATTTAACTCAATGACAACACATATGAAATTCAATAGGAGCAGAACTTTAATTTAAAAAAATCCATGCTATGAAATGAAATGCATGATATTATTTTTACGGTAACAGAGTAAGTCACAGGATAATTGCCTGTTACATCATGCCCATTGACAACATCACTGGGTTTCTGATGAATCCTTGAATGCAAAGATGGGCAATGTGGATCTAACAGAGACTTAATGGAAAAATTACTTCATGGAAAATAAAAAGATTAGGTGAACAAGAGAAAGTAATCCTGTGAAAATTAAGGTATAAAACCTAATTTTTCAATATGCCAAATACTTCATTTAGAGTTGATCATTTAATCGTTATTCAGCACACCGAGTGGCTTGTTAGTCATTGTGGACTTTACTTATAAATCAACCAAAGCTTAAATATAGCGGCAACCTCCAAGCACAAACGCACTGATGAAGATGGGGCCAAGAAAAGGAACAGGTCTAGATCATCCAGTAGGCAAATGTCACAAGGTTAAGCCATGTGAAAACAAAACTTAATTACTGTACCTCCAAGGATCTGTTATGCTTAAATTACCTCATATAAATGAGGCACATTTCACAGTGCTTGTAATAATTAGCACTTACCAAGCACCTTTCAGAAGTGCTTTGCAAACATTAAATGAGGTCAGAAATCTCACTGCTCTTTCATTAGAACACCCATAAATACTATGGGTTGAGTTTCCTCATCAACGTCAGAGCAAGGACTGCAGGGCTCGACCCACAGACCTCCAAAAAACAGTGCAAAATTGGTGAGGGTGAATTCTTAATTGCCATTTTACAGATTGCAAAAACAGCAGCAGGGAGATTAAACAATTTGTCAAAGATCAACAAAAGAGTTGTAGGTGAATTAAGGATTCATGGCTTTGGGCTCTCTTTGTTTTTTTCTGTTTTAGAGATAAAGGGTATTTGCTTGTGGCATAAAGCCAAAGTCTGTGACGAACTGGGGTCCAAAGAGAATGCACTGCAGCTGGAGGGTGTAAGAATTCTGCCTTACAAGCAGCAATACCTCCATAAATAGCTAAATTTAGAGCTTGCTATGTGCTTGTACCAGTACTTCCGTAATTGCTTCCTGACACAAATGGGTTTGAACATTAGCCATTATTTAAAATTGAGCAAGAAAAAACAAAGGGGATTTGTATGACAAGATAGTCTGGCTAGGTTTTTCTTTTTCCCCATCTCTGATACAAAGAATGTCATCATTTTGTATCCTTGGAGTTATCTCAGAAAAGGGATATTTTCACACACTACATAATGGCATTACTGGGGTTGTGATGCCATTTCCACAGCCCCTGGGAATGATACAAAAATACCATTAGAGCTCTCTGAGACATATATAGAAAAGGAACATTTACTAGGAAAATTCCACAGTTAGGGAATAACTCAGTTTCTACAGTATTCTTTTTCCTCTACAAGAGGTAGGCCTTTTTTGAGAGCTCTTGATGTATAACCATTATAAATTAGAAGATCCACAAAGAAATCCAAGTGTATCCTTCAAGATTCTGGGACCTCTCCACGGCTTCTACATGTCCCAACCCTGGCTGCCACATGTCATCCCCGTCTATAAATAGGTATTACATTTTGCTGAGGAAGGTCAAAATGTGTGAGGGGTGTAAATACTGCAGCAGTCATCATTAAGTCATGCATTGATTTATTCTTGGAAACCTAGGAGCTGTGGAAGCGAGTGTGCCTTACAGGGCCGCAAGTCCCAAGTTCCTCAGCAGAGAACTACAGTAAAACTTTGGAAATTACAATCACTGCACTAGCAGGAAGAAATGTCTCAGGTTCACTGAGAAAACACAGCGTGCTGTCTCAGCTCCACTCTCCCCATGTGTTTTGTACCCTGAGGACTCTCTTCCTTCCACCTTCACTCACTCCTTCCCTACCGCATAAAATAAAGACTGCATGCTGGACAGTCTCCCCAGGGATTGTCTGTTAGTACACAGGGTGTTTGAAAAAATTATTAGACAGGTCAACTTTCTCCAGTTTGGCCCCTCTACAGATGTTATCTCAGTTATTAGAATAGGCTCTGTGATAAAAATATTTTAGCTGCTCTCCATTCATTTTAGTGGGCTATTAAAAAATAATTATATAAAAATTATAGATAATTGTGTTTGTTTTGTGCAGTCAAAAATACCTAACTTCACCATATTTTAGAAACTGAAAAGCTGTATAATCCAACCAATTTAAGTACACTGTATCTGTCTTATTAATGTCAACTCAGATACATAGACATCTTAACATTTGAAGTTGAAGAACAAATCCAAGCTTCACAATTCTAAAGTTACCCAGTAAGTACTGGAAAAGGCTTTAATACTGGTTTCAGCAAGAAGAAATAACTCTATATGGATGTAAAATACTTTCAAATAGTAACATGGCTCAAATTTAAAAAAATATTTTCTCCTTATTTTGTTAAGAATACTTTTATGAATTTTTTTTGATGATGACCACCAAGGAGATTTTACACTTGAATTTACTGAGAACTTAAAGATAAAGAAAATGTTATAATACAGAATATATGTTTTGTTTCTATTCAATTCCTAGAAGAACATGTTGGTTTTAAATAGCATCTCCATTTAAGAGGAAGCAGTAAGGAACAGATGAACACTAAATTGTGCTTCTCATCACTGAAGTTCTTCATTTGTTTAGAATAGCTGGATCATCGATTCTCTTGATTTTCCAACTCCGACCCATTTAACTAGGGAGGAAAACACATTTATTAGAACAATTACTGCGTGCAAATATCATAATCAATGAACTGGAATAACTTTCACCTTTCATCACACTTCACTACAAACTGGCCAACTTTGTGCTGAAACACAATGCTAGGCAGTTTTACTGTCAAAAATTGCTTTACTCCTGCTGCATTACCAGACTAGAAGTGCAATATATTGAAGTCTGAAAGCATGAAATAATTATACCATAAACACAAAGTATTGTAGATGGAAGGCCTAACAGAAGGTCAAGGATGCTTGTTACAGGTTTAACTGTTATTGTCTTGAGTGATAGGATGTCTAGCTAAACCCCTGCAGAGAGGAAGCGAGAGCTCTGCCAGACTGTGAAGTTTTCCTGCTGTGGACCAGGAGATAGCGATGCACACATGCTATAATATTATTAAATGTAAGGCTGCAATTAAAAACACTACCCAGTGTGAGCAGCCACCCAAATACCATATAATTGTTCCACTAGTTTTTGTTGCTCATGGATACATAGAGAATTGACTGTAGGTAGGTCTCCTTTAGCCAAACCCAGTAAGGCACCCTGCCTTCACACTGAGAAATAAAGTAAGGGGAGCTTTATTTACATATCCCATCACCCACATCTGTGTCCATGACCTCACACAGGACAGTCATTGAGTTTCAGGCTCTGTACGAGATGCTTCCTAATCCATGAACAATACTGAATTGCCACAGTTGTAACTAGCCCATACTCCCAAAATGTAACCTTTGAGGTGTTTTATGGAAAACAAAGCACACATGCCAGCTTTTTAAGTTTGCTGCTGTGGAAATTCCCTTCCAAACTCCACCACTGATGCCATACCTAGGTCTTGGCACCTCGAGAGCTCTAGCAACTAGATTTGAAGAAAACTGGAGGGCTTAATGTTTGGAGATTTATCATGTTAAGATTCTAATTTTCCCAAAGTGGCAGAACTGCGCTAAACAGTCTTGTCTCCATTATGCAATACATCTCCTTATATGGGTAAGTATGGAAGTGGGGGGTGAGAGGGGAAAATAAAAATTAAAAAAAAAAAAGAGAAGTCTATATTCAAACAGGGATGCAGTGCAAGAAGTGAAAGGAAGAGATTAGGACATTAGACTAACTATGCGCTGAAGCATGGTACACAGATCCCTAAGCCTTCATTGACGGGCAGCGGCCGTTTGCCCAGAACAATACACGTTTACCTCTCCTCTGGTTAAATCCTTGTCAGCAGCAGCTTGGAGCTCTCTGCAACACTACAGAGCTGCCTGCAAAAGACCACCCTTTGCAAGCTGTCATTTACCATCCTCAGTCCAACCACAGGTACCTTCATTGCCTCCTACCCAAATCAAGACGCCCTGCTGTGGCATCCTCATATGTACAGCTACAGAAAGATTTACCTGGCACTCCAACATGGTTTTCCACACAGCGGATGTAATTCTGGGCCTTGGGTGGGAGGTCCTCCCATTTTCGTGCACCAGTTGTGTCAGTCTTCCACCCAGGCATTGTTTCATACTCTACTTCCACCTTCTGTAGTATCTCCTGATTAGCTGTGGGAGAATAAGTTTTGTCACAGTTGATTTTAGCTGCTCCACCTTAAAAGAACACACCTATGGTTCCTGACCAAGAAAGTCTTCTGACAACATTTAAAATATGATATATGAAAAAAACAGTATTTCTACTGGTTGGTTCATTCATTCATTGTTAATTTAGATTAATTTCTGTTACTTAGGAAGATAACTCTGATTCAAGAGGATCCAGGAATGCAGTTTACTTTTCTAAAAACTGTAGATGCACTCATGTTGTCAGAAGACTACAGTAATATTTTTGAGGAAACAAATTATCTTAAGTTTACAGTAGTTCCACTTTTTGGTTCAGATTTGCACATAATCAAATAGAGGTCCTCTTGCAGACAAGGCACTACTGTCTCAAATGCTTTTATCTTTATGGAACAGGGTTAAATCAGGTTTGCTAAAAACTTAATAGTCTGCAAGCTTTCCCCCACTGGAATTCTCACCGTGTCCACAGCCAGGAACTACCATCAGTGGTGGGAAAGCTCCCACATCTCAACAGAACAAATCCCTCATCTTGGCACAGACTGTTACCAGTATCTTGAAAACATCATTAACATAAGAAAATTACATATTATTACATCTTAAAAGTTTTAACATGGATCATATTGAGAGGCAATATATATTTTTATTAACTACACCGATGCTGCTGTTACTTACAGTTATATGACAGTATACCGTAAGAAGCTTTATTCTGCTTGTATAAGTCTCATTTTCTCACTGCTAAGCACTGCTTTTATTTTTAGTTTACTTTATTAAAGGTTATTGCCAATGATACACAGTCACTGACTTGAGTCTTGCCGACTTTCAGATCCCCGGTGTTGCCAATAAAAAAAAAATAATTTAATGGGACAAGACAGAGAGGTCCTAACACCAGATTTCATTTGGTCTGAATTTGTCACCATACAGAGAGATGCAAGGTGAATGGAAAATGTTAATGTACTGATACAGCAGTCTTTATACTGATACTACAGTTCTGCAGATTTCTACAGAAGGTCTAGTGAAAAAGCAATTAAGCTTGATTTTAAAAAGCAAAGAGTCTTTCCCAACAGGTATGACTTAACAGGTAGGAAAGAGAAAAATGAATACAGATATTTAACAACATACCTGGGAAATACGGAATTCTTTTTCCACCCAATTTGTAAGCAACACCAATTTTAATTTCATCAAGGACGTCAAGAATATCCAGCTTTGTTAATGCCAAACTGTACAGAAAAACACCAGTTAGGAGTTACACACATGATGAATCTCCTCTTCAATACCTTCCACCCATCTCTTTTTATCCTTTCGAGTTTTGTATTCACAAATCCAGCTCAGGCAACCCAGCAAGCAGAACTACACAAATACGTTAAACTATGAACATTATTAATTGAATTCACACCTCTGGGATGATGAATACATGACTGAATTACTAAGACACATTTCCAAACGCTTGGCTACTCATACAGGTGCACAGTGTTCAGTTCAGTGCATGAAAATGCAGGCTGTGTAAAGTGGCACTTACTGGACCCTGTTTGGGTGTGTATGACAGGATATCACTTTGTCACTACTAGTGATTATTTCTGTTACTCTTACTGATTCACATCTATAAGACAAGACTTATTTACTAAATCGCACTTTTAAAACAGACTTCACAAGCGTAATATGGCTACTAAAATCATGTATACAGTTCAGTAGGAAAGGTCCCAGGCTGACTTTCAGTACCTGGGCTGTGCTATCAGGGTTGTCAGTTTAATGAACCTTTTTCATCTTTTGAATGACAACACTGGAACACAAAAATGGAACCTCAAGACAACACCATAGTATTCACTGATCAGAATAAAACTGCATTTTAAAACTAGTCAAATTCTCTAGAAAGAATATGCCAGACCTTACTCGGTAAAAAAAAAAAAAAGATTTAGACAGGTACGTGCATAAAAGCCCATGCTATATGTGCTCAGTAAGTATATGATGAACACAATGATTAAGTTAAAAGACCTTTTGTTAAAGAAGCGGCATAGAGCCAGTTCTTCAACTTCAAGTTTTTAGCTCCCCATGTTTTTTAACTGTCACTGTTACCAGAGATGAGAGTTTTGTTGACAGAAATGCAGTAATTGTACAGAACTGAAATGGAAGGAAACATAACGCCTTCCTAATACTATTTCCACATAAACTAGAGCTGTGTAAGTTGAAGCGAAATCTAAATCAAAGTAAAAAAATTTTTAAAACCCTTCTCATAAATTAATGAACGAAGCTCATTGTTCATTTTTAACATTAGTAGCATAAACAATATTAAGTCTCAGTTTATAATATATTAAAATGCCTGGGGTTACATGTTTGCATATATTAACAAGTTTGCATGAATCCATGAGCAAGTCTACACTTCATACGAACAAAACTGTAATGAAACTTTTGCAACTTTTTCTGAAAATACAGATTGATAGTTATAAATTAATGGCTTGTGACAGTTACTAGCATTTTAGCATCAGACATAAGCTAGCTTGATGGCATTATGGTCTTGAACAGTTCCTTTAAACAGCCACTTTTCCTTTAAAATGTCAATTTAATAAATATTTTGAATTATAAAATAATTTATCAACCAAGTAAGCTGCTCAGTCCCAAAGAAAATAAAATTCAGTCCATTAAAAGCAGATTTGATAATACAATATTAGGCTACACCTTTGTAAATAAATGAACCTGTCAGGACTGGAATGAAAGTTGTGCCAGTTGCTGTACCCTTTGTATCATCCCCCTTATTTCACTTCAAGAGGTAGTGGTTCCAAATGATGCAGAACTGGTCCTACAGATATGATCCCCTAGAGTCAACCAAAGGTCAGAACCAGTGGGTTTTAGATCCCAGTGTAATTCAGCGTGAAAGCACTGGATCAAGAACACTAGAACAAACTGTTAGAAAACTCATACGTTGATCCAATCTACATTGGCCATCTCATGTAAGCAAAGGGAAAACATATATAGAAAAATCACTGCTATGATGTTGTAAAATCACTTGATTTGAAAACAAAAAGTCAAAGGAATTAGATTATTATTAGCATTAAGACAATTCTCAGTTGCCTATTGTGAATTACTTTATTGCTTAAAACGTAACACTTTACTGGACTTATATTAATGTTACCTACATATTTATTCTGCGAAGCACAAAATTATCACTTCCAAATGTAGCGCAAAATCTGTGATGCTTACGCAGTGAATCCGTTGATCATATGAGCATATTTCAAAATGACAAGATCTAACCAGCCACAGCGTCTCTTTCTGCCTGTAGTTACTCCCCATTCATGGCCACGGGACTGTAAAAGATCTCCGATTTCCTACAAGAAGACAGAAAGAATCCTAATGGTATTTCACTGAAAAATAGTGGGAAAACAAATATAAACAAATACAGAGGAACAGCAAGAAAAACATAGTCGTTCAATTCCAAGACTTTTTGTAGGAGAAAAAGGAAAAACGTTGTTTTATTAGGAGGGGACTAATGTTTTATTAGGAAGAGAATAAAGCCCCTTGTGCACAGGATTTTTGTATTTCAATTGCCAGCATTTCTAAAATACTTATTTAACATGACTATTTCAAGTTCCAAGGAGACATTTTTCTTCCTCTGATAGGAAGATTTCCTTGATAATTCAGCCCTGTTTTTAATTTTGTTTGCATTTACTTTCTTCATTTGGTTTTTTGGCATCTACGGTTTTGGGGGGAAAGACTGTAAAGACTTAGGACAAGTTCAATGCTTGTACAATGTCTAGGTCAACCAACTCCTTGACCATGCCTAGGGCTCTTAGGTTCTATCATAATATGAGACTGCCAACTGTTCCCTTTGGGCTGGCAGTGTTTACGATGTGTTAAAAATAAAGACAAAAGAAATTTTACGCTTATGATTCATAAAACTAAAGGATATCACCAATTCACTTGAGCCATTAGAGAAAGGATTTTAGGGACTAAATCCTTAAATTAGATTCGGATCACTGACCTAGAGACTGCTGTGGGCATAGCTTATAATCAATACCCTGAGCTTTCTAGTTTCTTGATAATGAAAATACAACAGAGAGTTTAAAAGGATCAAAATGTCTCCCCTTCTTTTTATTGATCAATTTGTGCATGACTGGCTGATGCACACACCACATTTGTTCTAGAAATCACACACAACACAGGCTGTTGAGCTCAGAAGTTTTATCTTGTAATTGAAGCTTTCCTGTGATGCGCTGACAGTTCCAGTCTCACAAACACTCACCACTGAAAGGCACCTAACAGTATTAGATAAAAAAATGAAATCTGTTTTCACATCATTCATTACACAGAAGTGTTGTCACTGTAATACATCATCAGCACACTCATGTTTCTCTCTTCTGAAGAAAAATACATTAAGATTATAATGTAGTTCTCCCCTCCGTGAGTGCAATTGCTTGGCATTAGTATTATGGTGCTTATTTATCATAGGGTTACCCTTACTCCATTCCATTGACCTTCTTTTTTGGCAACTGTATATATTGTATTTCGTAACATTAAACCTACATTAATCTGCTCAGTGGGGAAGGCTCCAATTCCCACCCGAGTAGTATACGCCTTCACCACACCGTACACATCACCAACGTGCTGGGGAGGAACACCAAGTCCGGTGCATACACCACCTATGGTGCAGTTCGATGAAGTCACGAAAGGATACGTTCCTGTCAGAAAAACACAACAGCACAACCCTATTTCAGCAATGGTAAGAAACAAAAGCTGATTTTCCTTTATGAGTTGAAAGGAGATTTTCACCTGTGTGTTTGGCTTTAAAGCTAAACTGAAATAGCAGCCAAAGAGCAGGGAAAATTCTTCTTACTACATGACCCCATTTTGCTTTTAAGAGAACAAATTAAACTATTCTTCCACAAATTGCTTCCTCCAGTAGTGAATGTATTTGGATTTCTAAAGCTCCACAGAAACCCCCCAAAATGAAGCATTTTTTGCACTCAAATAGCTGACTCATCCTGGCAATTCGTATAAGCAAGTTATTAGTGAGCAAGAAGTTCACACAGACAAGAAAATACACTACTTTATTATACTTGAGAAGTTATCAAGCACGTGCTATCTGTTGCAATGTGTAAGATTTTCTGTATTCACCCTTTGCAACTTTCACTGAGGATTGCCCACAAGGGAGAAATTTAAAAGCATCTCAGCACTACTTCCATTAGGCACTGGATCTATTATAGGATGTTGCTGCTGGCTAAAGCTTTTTTCACTGTCCTGTGTAACACAAAGTCTTTCCACTACATCCACGGAGAGCCTGGTGTGAAGGTCACAGTCTGACATTCCCAGTGCTCTACACGAGTAGCTCTGAGTATCTGCAGCAAATGTTCCAACTCTTCAGAGGTTATACATGATTTCTACACTGTGACTCTGGATTGGAGAATCTCTCCAGTTCTTCATTTCATCTTCATGGACACCTAAGTGGTTTAATTAGACTTTTGGTAAGAGAGCAGAGCAGAGATCAACTGAAGAAGCTAGACTTACAAGTTATCCGCACCAGTTTAATCCTCCCTCCACTGCAGAGGAATTCTCAGCAGCACTGCAGTGGGTGCCTGAAATGTATGGCAATGTGCACACACATTTAGAAGCAATAAAGACAAGAATATCTGGAGTGAAATTTCAACTCCACTGGAATAAACTTCAGTAAAAATCAATATCTAAACTCTTAAGCACTTAATCCTGTTAATGATACAATCTCTGGCTTACTGTGCTTTACTTTAGGGAAATCTGTTCCTGTTAAAGGAAAGACTATTTTGTTTCGCTATTTTCCTGCTGTTTGCAAAGCTGATATAAACACAAATCAAAATAAAACTTATCTCTTGGGACTTAAATTGAGTTTAGAATTTAACTTACCAAAGTCAATATCAAGTAATGCTGCATTGGCTCCTTCAACAAGAATCTTCTTTGGGGAGCCATGAAGAGCTTCATACATAAAATACACACCATCTCGAACCATGGGTCTTATTTTTTCGGCATATCCCTGCAAATTTGAGTAGAAATGTCAGCTTCCCCAGACAATGGCTGGAAGCAGGGAACACTGTGTTCACTTTTGAAGCACAAAACATATGGATAACCCTAACGCATCAGCTTCAGTAACTGCATTTTACCTGAAAAATACAATCATTAGCTTATATTCCACTGAAAACAAATCAACGTACTGAACCACTCACATAAGAAAACATGACTTGTTATGGCATTCTAATGCCATAATTTCTGTACCATTTCTATTCACAGAGATGTTGTATACCTACTTATTTCGTTGATACAGTCTCTATATAGTGTGTCTATAGTCTAGACACACTGAGAGTAGGACTTAGAAATAGTGCAAGCTCCAAAAGAAAAAAAGTCACTACTCATGAATATTAAAAAGTATCTTTAAAGATAGGGTGTCAGCTCTGAACAAGTACCAGACAAAATGTGGGAAAGGTAAGAGATTTTTTTATCATCATCTTTTCTTACATATTCATGAAAAAAGATGTTTTACCAGTAGCTCTTCTGAATTTATTTATAAAAAGACATTTCTCTTGTAATACCAGGATCTTGAAACACAGCTTCCGCAAACAATTCTTTGGTAAGCATGGAAGTCTCTCAGACAGACTACATCAGTTATGACTGGAGACTGCTGTGTCACCTTGTATTCTCTTGGCTACTTTAACACAACAGTTATTTTACGTCAAAAAAGTAAAATATTATAGGAGAATTAAATAATCCACAAAATTTATTTTAATACAATAAGAAAACATTATATTACAAAGCATAGCTACTGCTTATTAAAAGGTTTTATAATAATGAAGAGATGCATTTTTAATTTAAAGTAGTTTAATAAGTAGTAGTTCTGGTATACTTAATTTTTACTTTTTTAACTAAAATAAAAATTACTGTTTTCTTCTATACCTCCCCTCAAACTGAACAAATATTACAAGTATTAAATACTTACCTTTAGCTTTTTCAATTGTCCTTCTATATCTATGTCCAGTGTGGGAAACATTGACTTGTATTGTTGTGCCAGATTCTTAAATCTATAAAATATTGAAATCATATCTATGAAGAACACCCTGAGTTACTGTTCACGGAACCTTTGGCAAGAACTCAGTTTATATTATACACAGGATATACTGAGAGCTATAGGGAGAAAATACTCAGCACTTCAATACCTCAACCAGTGCATTTCCCAATGTACAACATCACAATTTAAGTGATGAGAAACTCTGAAGTACAGGAAACATACACACACATTCTTTCCAGTTTTCTTTTCCTTCTAGACAATTTATATACAAAATTCAGACACATATTTAAAAACATCTCCCTTAAAAGCAAATCTGTCAGCCAAAATGTATCACTCTAACATAATATTTAGAAATGAAAATAGTTGTACCTTGAAGAAAATTCATCAAAGTCAGAAAGGAGGTCACAAATTCGAAGGCCTGTTCGTGCAGCTTTGGAAGAATATGTTGGTCCAATCCCTTTCTTTGTTGTGCCAATACTAAAAGAAACCCCCCAAACGTATAAACAGATGGAAAAATCTGCTTTATGCTAAGTAAGTTCGTTAAAGCTCTTCAATACACCATATACTGGGCTGAAGATCTGAGACAAAAAGAAGACTAAAGTTCTATAATAATAAATATATAGCAATTTTCATGTTTCAGTGGATTTGCATCAATATTGCTAAGATTCATGGTATGCAGTAAAGCATTAAGCCTTGAGTCTGACTGAGACAAGCTTGGCTGAAACTATGTGTGTTTATATACATATATGTGTGTGTATATACATATATTATACAGTAACAATGGTTACTATACTATCCTGTGGTGCTACCACATTCCTTACCACAATAGGAAACAAATGTCATTTTCACATTTTCACAGTTGCAGGACTGTCTATAGTTGTAAACAACAACCAGTTCTGTGAGTGATCAAACTGGTTTCCTATGGCTTTGGCATTGTTCATACTAGCTCTGTCCCTACAAACTGTCGCTGCAGCCTTTACCTTGATGACGATAAAAATGAAACTGTTTCCCTACCCACATGCCTATTTTCACGTGCATTTTAGAAATGCAGTAATTTTGAGATCTCTATTTGTATGTAAAGTTTGTCTGAAATTGTCCAATGGGATCAAAACCAAATAAACAGAGAGAAAATTACAGTGTATTCATATAAACCTTTGTTCTCTCAGAAACCAGAATAATGAAGTATGAATAGTTACATACTGTGCTAAAGTCTAAGACTGAAAATAAAATAGAAGCGAGTATGTCCATGAAGTGTAAGTGAATATACAATAAACAATTACAAGTGTGGAACCTAATTGTGCCAACATTTTGGGCTTGATTCAAAAGAGCATCACTAGTCCGATATCAAACTGGACTGGAAACAATAATTTTAATGAAAATGAGTTTTGAGGACTTGGTAGGAATTTCAAGATGTCTCTATACATTGCAGAGAACTGGAAAATAGAAATATGTAAGAATTCATACCCTGCCTTTTCAGTAATACCTCAGAGTTTGTTCACTGGAGCAGAACAGAGTCACAGAATTAGTAACATCAGCAAGGCCCTTTAGAGATACACTGCATTTCTGTTTTCCAAAATTACACCAATTTTTCAAATTTGCAAACTATTAATGAAATGAAGGTGCTGAAAATATTTACTTTTTTCCTTCTTGTGCTTGACGTTGCACTTCCTGGAGCCCATCTACTGCCTGGTGAAAGTCAAACACTGCAACGGAAAATCAAATTGACATAGTGGAAGACCAAAGGAGAAAAATATTCTTTAAATCACAGACATCCACAATTTCAAGACAAATTGCCTTTGTTATCATTGACAGTGCACAGGCTTCCTCATGTGAAAACAAAGCCAGCATTCCTTAAACACTGAAAACATGTAAAACATCACTTTAGCAGATACAAATTCCATTATTACGCTTCAGATACACAACATATAAAGAAGCTGTGTTAGATCAAATACATGACTGCTCTGTGCAGTAATTATGTAGTTCAGCACCATGAGCTAAGCAATCATTCGTGAGTTTTTTCCCTCTCCTTCAATCACCACTTACCTATATGTGCTCTATCTGATATAATCAGTCTTTTCTCCCAATCTTTTAAACCTATCAGAAGATATAAAGAAAGGTAGAATTTCAGCTGCACTGATTGGTCAAACTTTTGAGATTTGCTTTTGGTTTTTCTATGTCTTCTAGTTTATATAGCTTCTTGTTAAGAAGACTGTAGACAAAATGGATAAAACATAAGTGAATGTCAGATATCAGCACTGTTTTTGTTAACAAACTTCTGTCATTTTTTACTTTTTCAGCCTTCTCATTTTGGTATGGACAAAGGTATTCACTTCTTAATGCCAGAATGCTGTGACTTACATGCAATTCTTATTTTAAGAAAAGATTCTTGTTTAACCACTAGATGATAAATCACTTAAACTCCATTCGTGCCTCAGAAAATAGAGAATTTATATATACAGAATCATAAAACAATTTAAGATGTAAGAGACCTTAGGTCATCTGGTCCAAAGCCTTGCTCAAAGCAGAACCAACAGAGTTTATACTTGGGCACAGAAATAGGGACACAGAAACTCTGGGTTAAATCATCTCAGTTTGAGGTCAAAGGGAGTTTTGCCACATACTTTAGGATTTTATTTTCTACCTAATGTGGTATCAAATTCCATAAAACGTCCTGAAAACCCATGAAAAGATTGTTTTTGAAAATCTGTCTGAAGACTACACACAAGTCAACATCTTAAATGCTGTTTTCCTCATTATTTAAAATCCAGAATGCTATTGCACTGAATATTTACGGTCAGAAACAAAGGCTTAAAAAACCCCTCAACCTGGTTGCCCATATAAAGAAAGGTTAAAAATTACTTGATACAAACCTTTCTTTTCATTCTTTTCAGCTTCTTCAAACAGGCCTGGTAAATGTATAACCACTCCATTACCTTTGGGAATATAAATGATTTATTTTAAACCAAGAAATAAAATACTCATTCTTGGGATGTAAGGCATGTAAACACTTGCTGTCTGAAATTTTATTTAAAAAGTAAGACTAAGTTTCTCACATTTCTCACAAAGTGATCTGGAGAACTTTTTGGATAAATGCTGATTTTGGTTAAGCAGCTACAAGCCTGCAAAAATCAGAAAAACCAGAGCTTGCTTGTTTCAGATGTGAATGCTAGGCCTGCTCCGAAGCCAGCTGAGGTAAGCGGATTCTTGTCTTTGTTTGTGGCGGACTTTGTACCACGACTTCAGCCTCAATTGTTCACTGCTAAAAGCTCAAAGAAGTCCACGGCCTTACAATACTGACAAGCCTGTGTGACAATATTTAAATTTTCTTCAATATTCACATATATGTTTTAAACTCAGCTCAAACTAGTGCTATAATACATTAGCAATGCCTCCTCCCTGCTTTTGAGCTACAATATAGAATCTACAAGCAATACAGAGCATTACTGATGGGACGTGGAGGATTAGTGATGTAGTGGGCTGGAAACAGCTGCTGCTTCCTTCTTGGGAACATCAGAAATCTATGCAAGAGCCTGTCTCAACCTAAATTTAGGATAACTTAAGTTATAGTCTTTACTAACTAACAAGGGAGTGAATTGGAAAACCAGATAATCCACCATATTTAGTAGAGAGAAAAAAATGTTTCATGTATTTCAATCATCCATTCAGAAATTATCAAATGGAACAAAACTGAAACTCCATGACTCACTAAAACTTACACTCATTTCTTGCACATTCTGTAAGCATTTCTTCCTGTCAGAAAGAATAATAATTTTGGACAAGTAAAAGGCTTAAACTTGCCTACCACTTAAATACGAGCTTAATGTCCAATAAGCAACGCAAACTTTTTTAGGATGCCATCTGCATTGAATATCTTTACATCACCTTGAACAGCTGGTAATGTGAACAAAAAGGAGGCTGGATGATAACCTTCCAAGCAGACCCCTATATCCTAGGGCCTATTTCTGAAAACTCAGTAAAGAGATGCCTGAGATAGATTAAATAAATAATATAAGTGCTGGGGTTTATGTCCTCAAAGAAGAGCATATATATTTCTGAAACTATAAAAGAAGTGTACAAGTAGAGGGTGGGATCCAAACTTGTACCATAAAGTATAAGAAAGACCAACATGATAGAAAGAGTGGGTTCTTACTTTCAATTTCCTAGTAGTAGAAACTAAACTGATACTGAAAGTAGAATAACTCTTGATGTTAAAATAGGAGTGAAATAAAACTCAGAACAGGTGAAGCTAAAGCAAATTCGACTGACAGTCACCTGTATGTTTTTCTTTGCTTGCTACTATAAAATATAGTTGCAGCTACCCTCCATGTAATGTTATTTTATTTAATAAGTTCCAAAATTGTCTTACCAATAAAAGAAATTGCCTTTGGATTAATAATGCCACTAGGAAATAGGTGAAAATCATATTCTTTCCCATCAACAACCACCGTATGGCCTGCGTTATTCCCACCCTGCAACAGAAAGAAACACTGAAGATTAATGGTCTTATACCACCATCCTAAACTCTCAGCAGATGATTTGACAAGATCATCTTTTTTTATTTATACATTCATGTCTTAAGTCACCGCTTTCTCCACCTTACAGTTTCTTGAGATGCTGTATTATTGTAAAAAGGGCCAGACAAGACAATTGGGGGACTGAAGGATTGCAGCAGGACTGTGTGGAATTGCAAAGCAGAATGATACCACAGAGTTAAGGCAGGACTGGGGCAGAGCAAAGGTAAATGCAGGATGTCCTGGTTTAGCCAGGATAGGGTTAAGTTTCCCCAGCAGTGGGGGGGAAGCTCTAGTTGGGTTATTCATATGCCATGCTGAGGTTACATCCTGGCAAGAGCGCGGGAAGAATCGGTGATCGCGTGGGTTGGCGCAGCCGGTTCTCTCACTGCTGTATTGGTATATATTTTGCTCTGTTCATTGTTATCACTATTACTGTTATTCTTATTGTTATTGTTTGTTGTGTTGCTGTTGCACTGCTGTATTAAACCTGTCCTTATCTCAGTTCTGGGGCTTTGTATTTCACTCCCTTTGTGGGGGAGGGGCAGCGGCCGCGTGGTCTCAGACCCCGGCAGGGGCTAAACCATCACAAGGAGCGGTGGCAGAAGCTAAAAAAGAACTGAAGCTTTCTGTGAACAAAACTGGATTGAACTACCACCCACAGAGCCCCATCTCTGACATGCCTACACAAGCCTATCCTTTTTGAGCATCTTCTGTGCATGGTCATTTCTTCGGGTTTAAGCCTACAATGCCCAATATTTCCTTTTGAATGGAAGCTCTTCCTGCCTGCCCATCCATAAACAGCTACTACTTCTCTAGGTGTTCAAGATGGAAGGTCTGTACAACGTTGGGAGCACGTGCAGTCTTTGCAGCTTCACAGAATCTCCCTGTCAAGGGATGATCTTCCCAGTTAACACCACCACCACTTTATAGAGTCTGCCACAATTCATACCTTACACAACCATCTACGAAACCTGAAAAAACTGCTATTTTCCTCAATAAACTTATTTTTCACAAACAGCTTTAAAAGCTAATGATAAGACAACACATACTTGGGAAGAGGTGAGTAAATCAAGGTCACAAGTTGATCTGAAGAGAAACAGTAAGGAATTTTAAAAACTGAAGGCTTAATGTTTGTTGCTGTTCTGTCATGATGTAACTTTTTTTCCTACAAGGCTGGGAAGTCTGACTACTTGTCTGCTCTGGTGCTACAGGCCTTCCATTTTCCAAAATTATTACAAATCTTTGTGGATTTGATATGAGGTCTGAATGATGTAGAAGTGACTAGAGTGAGTGCAACTACTGGAAGGAAAACTATCACTGGTAATCTGCAAATAGTAAGTGGAGTTGTTGTATGAAAACTCTGAGAAAGGACAGTCATTTATAAAAATTAATAATATAATACATGTTCTTCCAGAGTTTAATTTACTCATTTCACCATTTGTTTGCATGTAATAGACAGGAAAATGGCAACTAACATTCCTTTCAAAATGTGGATATATGCTGAAACACAACATTAAGAAAAAAAAAGGTACAGGTTAAAAAAAAAAAATCAAGTTTTTTAAAGCAGTGGGATGGAGGAAAACATTAAGAAATATGCCTTTAAATGTGACAAAAGTAATTCTCATGTTTTGGAAGATGTGAGCTCAACTATAAAGTTTAAACATAACCTGCTAAGGGAGAGCTGAGCAGCTGTAACCAAAGAACTGGGGCATGCACAAATTTCATTTGATTTAGCTCATTCGGGTAGCTCATCTTTGAGCTGAAAAGGACTCCCGAGTGTCTTGCTAATGCAGAGTTATAACTTGTCCAGAGAATCCTGAAGAAAGCAGAACAGTCCTGGGTATTTAGCTTGCCTCCCAGATATAAGCAGCCAGTTGTAGGAACCTGGATCCAACAGGCTAATAAATAATTCAGGATATTCCTTTACATATTTAAGAGGTCTCAGACTAGATGGATTGGACTAGATGGTTGAAACACAAGTTTATTTTATTATAGCACTATTGGGCTTGAGAAAGAGGCCAGTAACTTCTGAGACAATCAGCTTTCCTCTTCTGCTTGCCTATAGACGATGGCAAGATGGAATAAACTCAATCATTTAACACTGATTTAATCTCCACTACAAACAATAACTTTCACATTTCCTGAGAAAATAGGGAACCAGGCTCCTTCAAAAGTATTTGTTATCACTAATGCTGTAATTATATTCTGCTTTTCTTAATCAACATGAACAAATGAAATCAGGCTTAAGGACTCACAGTTTGGGATAACAGCACTCCTAAATTATAGTCAGAAGTGTTTCTTGTATCCTAAAATTTTAAAAGGTGGGACAAACCAGTATTAGATTGTTTATGAAAGATAGTTTATGCTTTCAGAAATCTTCCTGAACAACTGATACCCAGACAAATGCTGTCTTCTTTAGCAAATGCTTAAAAAGAAACATTAATCAGCTGTGAAAGCTGGCATACATTAAAAAAATACTGAAGCACAGAAACATCACCAGATATGATACATCCTTTAATTTCCAAAATCTCTGAATCCACTTTCAGTCTCTCTGGACAGATAATATAAATCAAGAATTCAGTGACAGACCTTATAAAACAGCATTTCTCTAATTTAAAGCTAGTGTTGAGAGCATGCACTGCTCATGTTGGTCTGCGTTTCCTGAGTATATTTTTACAGCTCAATTACATTTTTACAAATATAATTAAAATAGTAGCAGAGCATTGAATTGCCCAACAGACATGACCAAACTTGCAAAATATACCACTGGTCTGATTAGATACTTGCTGTTTATTATCTGGTCATCTCATTCTCATGTTCAGTTTCATAGATATTCTAACAGCATATTGTCAGCTTTACTTGAGCTCTGAGAGTCAATATAGGATCTGTATGAGCCATGTCTTTCGTTAACAAAGTATAAGGGGAACCTAAAAGCTTGCACGGGCTTAATTTGAAGATTACAGGATTGAAGGTGCAGAGAATTACCTAGTACACTGCAACCATGTAAGCTCCCTTCTGTTCCTCAAATGGTATTTCATTAAATTGGTGTCACACTAACACACCTAGTGACAGCATTCTCTGGACACTCAGAATGCTTCCACTTGGACCAAGAGACCTTTGGTGTCTCTGCTTGGTCCTTGCTTCAAATGCAAATCTGCATAATGAGCTTCCATTTAACATCCAGACCCAGCTCAATCTCTGCTGAGCACCACTGATCTCACCTAAATTTTATTTATCTTTCATCATTTCCTAGGTCTCTAGAGATGGTATCTGCCTTCTTTTGTGGTTCTTCAAAAACTTCTCCAACAAAGGGAATGTTAAGGCAACAACTTCAGACAGATTAATCACCAGTGCCACTTTGGCATCCTCTGTGTTGCAAAACAACAGTATGACCAGAAATAACAATTAGCATTTGCTTCCAAATCTGGGAAGCCTGGGCATTCCCATTAAATTGCTCCCATGTGGGAGGTTCTGTTCCCAAGATGGAACCATTAGGGAAGCTGCTGAAGCTCCAAAAGGCTACAACTGGGATGACAGCAGTGTCTTGAACATTTGCATCCACTTCAATCTGAAACCCTCCTTACTGCTCCTGCACTGATTCAGACATGTTCAGTAGCACTTGTGTCCCTTCTGTTAGGCCACTTTAATCCCCAGTGACTCTAGTAAAACTGTATCAAATGCAGGAAACCTACCAGGTGCAGGTGATTTGGGCTATCAATTACAGCAAACCACAGCAATGAAGTGGGACTAGGGAACTAGAAAGTATTAAGCATACCAAAGACAACAGGATAGATATCTTAATATAGTAATAAAAAGACCTAAGTATTATTTAGGAAGTTCATCTCCAGAGAGCACACAAAACCCTTCCTTTGAGGCACTGCCTAGATACAGCAATACTTTCTGACTGTGCAGCCATGGTTGTTGTTCTTTGTATCAGCTATATTAAAGTTTCAGAGCAGATAAATGCTTGTTTCTAACAGTATTTGGTAGGTGTTAGAGTTCTTCACATTTAAATCAGGCATCTAAATAAAAATAACTTCCACTGAAGTCATGCATAGCCTGCAGTGGAAAGTTACTATTCAGCCATTTGAGAGTACCCACTTTGCTTAACAAATCAGTTTTTATTACCTTTGAAAGTGCTAGAAGTTGCAGGCTCTACTAACAGCATTAAATATGTATAATTCAAATACATTTTGCCTAAGGAATGCTCTATTACCTTGTGATGCTGCAAGCTATGCCTCCTTTCTTCTAAAATCCATCAGACACCAGCAATGTGGTTTAAATTCAACAACCTAAAATGCCTGTCATTCCAGGTTGGAAAACCGACTCTAAGTTAATAGAAAGAGCTGCTGTTTTCAAGAGTTAAACAAAAAGAAACATACTAGGCATCATTTTCAGAGCAGAGTAATTCTATATGATGAGGCTTGGGGTAGTTAAAAAATTACTTTTAAAGAATGTTTAAGTTGAACTCAGATAAAAATGGAATTTTTTCTGGAAGATTTTAATCTTTATTTTCAGACTTCTAATAATCAAAGTGTAAAGATACATATTGTCCCAGTAGCAGAAACAGCTACAGGAACTTAAGCTACCTCATAAAACATACTAATGTTTTTTTCAGTACATTAGTTTATTTAACAAGAAAATGTATTTCAAAGCTTTTTGTGCTCTACTTGCAATATTGGGTTCTTGCACCGAAGTGATGTACTTTACTATTCTATAGTTTGTGAACACAAGAACTGCATCAATACACTAAATCGAGAAGCTATTACATCTTACTAGCATTAACAACTGTATGCTGGTATAAACACTATCTTCCAGGGAATTAATAATTACTATGAACAGTTGGCAGAGGAGAACACAATCTTTATCTTTTTATAACTTACAATAAAGATGAAGAAACAAATCCACCGTTCAAAGCGCTCAGCCATTTAGAGGCTAGTGCTTTGTTCTGTATTGTTTTAAAAATCATCTCTTTATTCTCTGCAGTCGAAACATCCCAAGGTAGAAACAGAATTTCTATTCAGAGCAGCAGTGAGACTGTTCAGCAGGAACTCTTTCGTCTCAGCTAGCCTTATGTCTGAATAGGAATGCAATGTGTCCTGATGATCAGATGTGTTTCTGACTGGTCTTGCCAGCCAGGTAATATGCAGGAGACTGCATTCTGCATTTGTGGGAGGAATGTTTCCAGATGCTCTGCTGGTTTCCACTGTTCAGAGCACATCTTTCATTTGCTCAGTGCTCCCTACAATGCCCAAACATAACCTGATTTAGCTAGATTGATGTGAAAAGTCAGAGCACATACAAAATGCCTTAAAACCTGATGACAGTTTATATCTAGAGGATGAACACAAACCAGGTATGTTTCTGATGGGTCCCACAGTGATCAGTTCTCAACCTCTTCCAGTTAGCAATGTTAATCAATGCAATAGGGAAAAAATAGAAACTCATTATTGAAGATCTGCAGCTGACACAACTATCATTTGAATGGTACCAGCAGTACACAGCAGTCTGAGCTCCTGAGCCAACTGGTATATGCAGTGAATGTATAAAATGTCATGACCAGGTTTAGAATAAATTAGAAACAAAAAGGTAGGCCAAACTTTGGATTGGAGATATCTATGCTAGGAAGCATGTGGAGGTGTTTGAACACAGTTTCAGTACTGGGTGATATGCCTAAGGCAAACTTCACATGGATAAATGGGAATATCAAGTAGGAGTTGAGATTGTATTACCTCTCCTTTTGGCAGTGGTGCAACTGCTACTAGAATACTGTGTCCTTGGTACTCGGACAAGATTACAAGATGATCCCCTCTGGTATTATAATCTATGAATTGGAATACCAGCTACAAACCAGCAGTCTGGGAAGTCTGCATCTGAAAACAAATGCTATGATTCCTATCTGTTTTCATTTTAAGTGTCCCAGCTCTACTAATTCCATCCACTGATAAAAAAACATTTTCTGAAATTCAGCTGCATCTGCAAGCCAAATACCTTTCATCATACTATGAAATAGACTATAAAATACTTCAGTTTTCTTATCTGCATTGAGTAATTTTCTTCCATGTATAACATTTCCTATGCGATTCTGAATAAACAAGAAGCAGCACTGTTACAGAAATTGTTTCTTCTCTCTCTTTACAATTTAATTAACAATGGCTATTTCTACCTTACATTAGCAACTGCCTGGAACTAACTTGAATAAATGTAGCTAATAAGCATTACCAGCGTAACTGGCTTTGACATGAACTTTATAATAATATAAATCCATCGCCTTTCGTGGTATTTCTCTTGATTTGCACCACTGCAAATGAGTTTAGAACATCACTGGTTTCAAAAAAAATCCAACACAGACTAATGCAAGGCATTATGTGCTTTGAACACAAGACCCTCAGACATAATGTCACAGAATCACCTGTGTGTGAAAGCTTTTGTCAGACGACTGAAAGTGCTGTATATTCCGGTTGGGAGGTTACTGCCAGAGGTGCTTGTTACAGTTTCCTTTACTGGAGTGTTTTTCTTGCTAATTTTTCCAGTTAAACTATTTCCTGATAGCACCCAACTCACCCCAACTCAGTTCCAAGAAGTGGATCGTAACCGTTTTTTTTTAAACCCAAGCCATTGGAAAGAGTTGGGTTAGGGAATAATCAGAAGTATACTTAGACCAGAAGAACTGAGGGAGCAGTGATTTTTAAAGCTATGGTGGTGACAAAGAGCTGAAGTGAGCTGCAAGTATGTATCTCCTGACACCAATCACCATCAACTGAAACTAGTTTGCCTTGCTCTTCTTTCCACAGAATGTTTGCAATAACAGTTTCAAGTAAGAACAACTCTGCACAGAACTGCTACATCTCATTCCCGCATCTGTTCAAATGTGTTCCTGCTGCATCCCTTCTCAGTCTCATAGAATGAACAAAAGCCACAGGATCCCACCCTCCCAATTAAAAATGATCTCTTCAAAAACTCCTGAATTCCCATGGAAGGAGACCTTCTAAAGCCTAATGAGATAATTGTTATGATTATAAACACAGTCTTGAGAACAACTGAGCAAAACTCTTGACCTTTTAAAGAAATATATAAAATCTGTAGCACAAAAAACCTGAAGTTTATATCGTACTTTGCACTAATAGTGTAGTATTTTTCCTTTGCTACAAATGAAAAGTGACCCTAACTTATAGGGATACCTTGGTCTTCCTAAGTATCTGAAAAATGCAAATGGAAAAGCAAAGTCTAATTCAGCTCAGGTTTTAAACAGCAGTCAGTGTAGGCAAACTAGACACTTAAAACTCTAGTTATTTTCTCTCAAACTGAATTCAAAGTTTTGTCAAACCACAAAAACAATCGACTATGACAGACCATTACAACAGAACACACACTGAACTGCTGCTGATGTAAAGAAAATAATAAATTCAATGTATACTGATAGAAAATGCTGTACTAGGAAAAGCATTCTGACTAATGTTAGCAGAATCCTAAAACAAGGGAAATCAAACATGAAAAACCTAGGCATGTCTGCTCATCTTTAGTCCTCTCTTCTGAAGAAGTGTAGTCATGTCCCTGTGGGAAGTAATATGATCCAAGGATATGAACATAACTTTTCTTATATCTGTAAACAAGTTAACAACAGCTAGTGAGTTACAACAGGAATGAAATAGAACAGATGTCATTTCAGCTTAATTTTCAGCTGCTTTCTTTTGATGCTTCTAGAGGATAATAAATTCATCAGGCTTTATAGAAGGGATTCAGAATTAAGCTTGCTTTCTTATGGAGATTTGGAAACTTTAAACCTGACCTTCTCATACAGTATTTATAATCCTGGTGGTCCTGAGATGATCTCGCTGATGCCCAAAGGAGAGGCTAGTTTAAAATAGCAATGTCGCCATGCTGTTCTAAAGCCTAAAATGATACAGTGTAGCATGCAAGCATGTACAAGCGAAACAAAAAATAAAATTTGGATAAAATAACCAGTGACAGATTTCTATGAAAAAAGTTTCAATTTTGAAAGGGTGGACTTCTTTATTGTAGCTAAGGAAACCACTTGCACTTAATGAACCCTCTCCTGTGTTGAATAGCAAAACAAAACCTACTTGCTTTTTTGCAGGGAATCTTGCAAATAATTACTTAGAAAGAAATATGCCTGTATGAAGGTACATGTACGTGCAAATGGGATTATCAGCCTTCCCAAACATTAGAGAAATCAAAACTGACAGTCCTGCAGTCACTGCACGCTCACAACTCCAAGGTCATCAGTCTCTTCACTGAAGATCATCAAGCACTAAATCATTAGAAGATTAAAGTCTTTACATACTACTTTATCCTGTAGGGAAAAATTACACTAAATATCAGGGTTAAATCTCACTGAAAGGAGAGCAACACATGATAGATACACACAGAGAAAAACAGTAGCCAGCAACCCCCTCTAACTCCACGTAAGCATCACATAAAACTGTCCTAATTTAATCCCCATTGCAAACAGTTCCAGCAGCCCATTATCAATAGGGACAGTCACAACAACGTGTGGCTGCTTTGCCCTGCCACGTCAGCAGCACAACACAGGAACAAAGGAAACTGTCCGATCTCGCACCTAAACCACTGAGAAAAACTTCTCGTCTGGCATTTCTGCCACGTTTGGTTTTTATTATTCGATCGCTCTCCCACAGAATATTCTTTGGCATTCCTCAAAGTACCATTTCTAATATATATGGCATTTACTTTGCATTCATTAAAATACTAGAACAAGGAAATAAGGAAACTGTCAGTTATATGCAACATTTATTTGTATTGTTAACTGTTGGGCACATCCCTTCACCCTTTCCTAGACTGTTCTCTAATGTTACAATGGTATCTCAAACCCAAAATGTTGCTAGACTTTTCTTACTGGTCAATCCCTCTCAATCTTATTTGTAAACATCCACTAAATTGGGAAAACTAGTCACTCAACATCCTTGGTGTATGACTTGGTCCAAATGACTGAGAACTACTCAACCCCAAAAGACCTTAACAGCAAGGTTTTCTGTTACCTTTTTGAACCTCCTTAGCTTTTCTACAGTATTAATATCCACTATAATTTCTGTACATCTGTCTCGAAAGATCAGATGATCCCTTTTTTAAAGCCATTCCTAACTTGAAAGCATACTGACTTGGATAGAGGAAATGTCTTAAAAAGTGACTGTGTATTTAGCAAAAAGCACATTAATATGAGAAGCTCAACAAATCTAATAACAGCTCTTCTTATTGCAATTGCTTTTTTACAATTTGATGTTGTTTCTTCAATGCCAGTTCTTAAGGGAATGCTGATAACATCAGACAGATTGTTTCCAGACTTCCAGACGCTAGAAACATCATAGGTCTGACACATTCAGCATCAGCATGGGCAACACTGGAACAGCAGTGCTAAATGAAGGCTTGAAAAAAAACTTCAAAACTGCCCTGGACTAGTCACTGCTGCTGAATCACTGTCACTGGTTTTGGTATGAAGTGAAGGAAAGACATGCATTGTGCTGCAACTGTTTTACCAATCTATTCAGTAACCAAGATCAAAGCCACTGCAGGTAACAATTATTATCACAGGGGCTCTACTAATTTACTCATAACATTTTTTGTATCTTTCACATTGAGCTTCCCTTCAAACGGTTTACCAAATTGTTTATGAGGCATTTTCCTACAGTGCTTTTGGATGTTTTGTTGAAAAACAATTTATTGCACAAGGAAACTTCATGAGGAAATGCAGAATTGTTTACTCTCCGTTACAACAGGAATTCTTAAGACATTCTTGGCACGCACCTAAATTATAAAAGAGGAAGTGTCTCATGAGTAATTTACCATTATTGGCAAAGACGAATGGTACTTCTCTGCCATATATGACGATGCACGCTATTTCCTTTTCCATTCACACCCATACAGAACTGTACACAGTAAACATGTTCAGTGAAAAGTTATTACAAGCGTATCTTACATAGCCTGAGCTTAAGGAAAAAACTAGAACTGTGTGACCACCAGCTGTCCTCAGTTAACTCTGAACTTACTACAGCAGCTCTATATACAACTTCTTGAGAACAGATCTAGTTTAAGTGGTGCCTCTGCAGGCACATCACCTCAGCAGTTGTGACAGCTGACAATTTGTTTTTTCATGCTCCAAACCAGACCTGAGAAATTATCTAATTAAAACCCAGGTAGGTAAAACCAGCCACAAGCTCTAGCTTTGAAGGTAGCCACACAAGAACATATGAGGTGATGTGAGAAATGTACAGCTGGAATGAGAGCTGCCACTGAAAAAAACATGTTCTGAAGCCACATTTGGAACAAGGCCAAACCTCTCTTCATTAGTGTGTTATATGTACCCAAATTGCTTAAACTTACATTAAGACTTCTTTTCTATAACAACATGCTAAAAGGCTAGGTAAAAAGTGAACTTCCCACTTTATCTCTGATATTCTATCAGTTAAAAGCTTTAAACAAATGCACAAAACCTGTTTTTAAAGGAAACCTCAAAATGAAACATTTGCAGTTGAACTCTTCGATTGTACTCTTCCCTGAAAATGCACTGGGGATTAAAAGTATTGCGCAGCATAATGTGACTGTTCTATACCCCAGGAGACCACAATAAGAAAAAAATATTAGCCTCCATCGTTCTGGTTTGGAATGCCTTTGCTTGCTGAAAGAGCAATGCAGAGGAAAAATGTCCTTTATCTTCTCCATTAATAAACTGAATTTAGATAAACCTACTCAGTTCCTTAACAGCCCTAAACTGCCTGTTGTTATTATTTAGAAATACTTTTTCTGCTTGTTTATATGGGTACTTGTCTCTGCATATCTGGTATTTTAATGAAAGCAGCCTGTGGAAAGTTTTGTTCAGCATCATCTACAAGAATACCCAGAGATCTTTTACCTTTACCTACAAGGAATGCTTCAAGTACACAGGTGAAATTAAGTCAATTACTTCAGGTGAACTAAGATTTCATATCTAAATTACATCAAATATTTCAGTGTTGCTCCTGTGAAAAATTAAGTGAATTATGGTGCATACCTAATCCATTTGGATTTAGATAGTGTATAATCTAAGTACTGAGAAAGACAAACACCATGATCAACAAATTGAGACTCTTCAATTCATGTGAAATTAAATTCTGAAAGCTTGGGAAAATTAAAGAGGCCAGGGTTTTAATGCAGAATTTTGTTTATTTAACATATTTTGAAGTTTCCCTTGTGCCTGTGAAGAACTTCCTATTCCCATTTGCCTGCTTGCCTTTCTTTCCTGTATCCCAGGAAATACTTCATTTCCTCTGTAGCAATCTCACTGTCACAGAGTTTTCTCACAAAATCAACATACTAAAAATACTTGAAAACATTTAATGAAAATTATTTCCTTTCATAGAAATATTAGGAAGCTACTATTTTGAGAAAGCTCTACAAACTCAAATTTGGCCCTGAATTTAAATTCCTATTTGGGGGGGGTGGGGGTGGAGAACACACCTTTTTTTAAATGTTAGCTCAAAGAGTATCCTACTGTGATGAAGAATTAGTCTGAGACATTGTTTTAAAAGACATAAACATCCCCCTTTCAGATATTTGTTTTCTAGCTTTCCCTACTTTCATTTTGCTGAGGACTAAAACAAACTGTTGAACACCATTTCCATCGATGTCTCAGAAAATGGAGTGGACAGGACATCAGGAAATGTCAATCACCATATTGTAAACCACAAAAAATTCCTGATGGAACCTTTTCTGACATGTTCTCTGAAGTCTCTAATAAGCAAGACATTCAGTGGTTTTTTAAGCAATCTCTTCTAGTACACAAGTGCTATTGCACTTAAAGTTTTTCTTAGTTTCTAGAAAGAATGTGAAGCAAGCAAGATTCTGGTCCAAACACTGACATTTTCCATAGCAGTAGACATCATTAATGAAGTCCCTCTCAAACTGATTACACCTGTAAGTCAGGGACCTACCATTATCACACAGAGCACACATCACTACTGTTCACACGCTTAGATACGTGCATATCTTTACTAAACTTTAACAGTCCCATCTGAGTTCTAACTGGCAAAAAAAAATCATACACCATTATCTACTTGCATGATTGGCTTTGAAAGTATGAAATATTAAATTATTAAAATGACGTATTTTTTAAAAGCATCCTCAAAATTGCCAAATGCACAAAACCCCCACTAAAGTATTAAAAAAACACCCCACTCCTCACTTAAGTTGTATCATTTGTCCTACTCAAAAGTAAATCATTATTTTCTTCCAAATGTTTTATATTCTTCCCTAAACTAATCCTGAAACAGTTCCATTAAATCAGCGTATTAGTAATCCTATTGTAGTCTCATACACACGGTGTGTGTGCGCTCGTGTACCAGTAAACACTATTCTGAAAAGAGTCCAGAGCTCTTCTAGATCCACCTGTCTTCCATCCACCCCAGCCTCATCACCAGGCTACAGAAAGACAATCTAGATGTGCCCAGCAGCACATTAAACCATCTAAGCCACCCAGCCCGTTAACGCACTAACTCTTCCAGCATGCTCAGGGGAGAAGAGTCCCATATCCTTCAAAGGGTATTGCGAGGCTGCACCTGGGGCCATGCTTGCAAATTACTTCTCTGGATGGACAGCAAATCAATCCCTCCTGAAAGCAGCCTCAGGACATCCCTCAAAAGCAGGTCTATAAAGAACCAATATAACTTCTTGCAGTAGTAACAGTAAACCCATGAGAAAGCACTGTTTGACTGGGGCCTATATGGAATGCCCCTCCTCAGCTAAAACTTTTTTTTGTTTTCTCACCAAAGCACTTACGAGACCTGTGTTTAAATTCCAAGCAACACACTAATGGGGGAGGAGGAGGGGAAAATAAACATGGAAAAGTAGTTACAGTCCTGATAATACATATTCATTAGCTAACTTTTGCAGGGAAACTTCTCCCCAAGGTGATTCAAGATCTTGGGAGCTTTATGTCCCCACTGAAAATACTTCCTCCACCTTCTAAATATTTAACTTGCATGACAACATTTATTTACATAATATTCTTAACCACACAAACGTCCTTGGATTTATCATCTCAAATTCAAGGATATCTGTAGTTTTTCAATAGCTGTCTAGCATTTGAAAGCAGAATAAATTTCATAGTATGTATCAACTGAGCTGGACTAAGCTGACAACTTATTAATGCTGTCACATAGTATACAGGGACAACTGAACAGCTGTATTGGCCAAATATGTTCATAGTTAATGTTTGAAAACAGTTCTTTTAAAAGTTACTACTATTATTTGGGATCACCTTTGTGTCTAACTTGGTTCATACTGGGCAAATAGATGGTTTTATGAATCCTTGTATGATATTTGATTCAAAAATACATATAAGCAAAGGCATGTAAGATGTTCCCTGTTTTCATCAAACAGTTTAAATCTTGTATTTTTACTTGTTTTTTCCATTTTATTCACACTCCCTTTCAAAATATTTTTGCAGTAAACTTCCAGGCGTTTTACAGGGAACACAACCTGCCTTTCCAAAAATGTCCCTGCAGCAAAACTTTGCAAAACTCACGATGTTTATTAACAGCTAGTCTTCACGGCGGCTCGTAACGTGATGTGTTGGGTTTTTTTTTCCCGGAAGAGCACCAAGGCCGGAGACACCAACCCCCTGACCCGCAGCCTTACAGCCTGGCGAGCAACCGACCCCACCCCAGGCCCTGGGGCTTTGCTTCCCAAGACAACCCAGCGCCGGGAAGCACCCGGAGCGCGGCCCTCCGCGGGCAGCCTCAGCCCCCGCCCCCCCCCCGCTTCTGCCGGCACCTCGGGATCTTGTGTCGCTTATCGTGAAGGGTCAGCTATTTATATTTATAGTTCAGGGCTTTTTCTTTCCGAATGGCATTTCGAGGCGCAGCCGGGGAGGGTTGGGGGGGGGGGGGGGGGGCGGGGGGAGCACATGGGTGCCCGCCGGGGCACATTCGCGCCCAGCCGCTCGCTGCGGAAGAGGTGACGGGGAGGCGGCATAAGGAGCGGGGAGGGGACCAAGAACGGCAGCGAGGAGCGGCAGAAGATCAAGGCGGGCCGGCGGGGGGGGTGGGGTGGAGCAGAGGGGGAGCAGCACGGGAGAGGGAGCGGACCCGCAAGGGAAGGGGGCGCCGGGCTGAGGGGAGCGCGGGGTAAAGCGAGGGCCGAGGGGAGCACGAAGCGCGGGGCGGGGAAGCGCCGGAGGGGAGCGACGGGCAGAGCCGGCCCGGCCCGGCACCCACCTGGCACCGGCACACAATGTCCGACTCGGTGGCCAGCAGGTCGACCACCTTGCCCTTGCCTTCGTCCCCCCACTGCGCCCCCAGCACCACCGTCACTTTGTTACCGCCCGGCTCGCTGCGCGCCCGCTTGAGCCCGCCGCCGGGGTGGCCGCTGCGGTCGTTGGACGCCCGGGTGCCCGACATGGTGGGTCGGAAGGTGGCTGGAGCCGCCGCCTCACGCTGCCTCGCTCACCCCGCCGAGCCCAGCCCCCGCGCGCTGCCCGCGCCGCGCGCCCGCCGCCGGCCTTTAACGGCGCCGCGCCCCGCCCGCCCCGCCCCGCCCCCCCCGCGCGGCGCGCTGACGTCAGGCGCCGGCTGCCCCGCCCGTCACACAGACACACAGACACACAGACACACACACACACACACACACAGAGATATATATATATATATACACACACACAGAGACACAGACACACACAGACACACACACAGACACACACACACACACAGATATATATATATACACAGACACACAGAGACACAGACACACAGAGACACAGACACACAGAGACACAGACACACGCACAGACACACGCACAGACACACGCACAGACACACAGAGACACACACACAGACACAGACACACACCCCCCGTCTCCACACCCGCACAGTATCCTTACACACACAGAGTCACACACACAAACCGTCTCTACACGCTCACAGTCTCCTCACACAGAGTCACATAAACAGTCTCCACACATGCCCCCCCACCCGTCTCCACACACCCACCGTGTCCACACAGACACACGCGGTCTCGCACACCCCCACAATCTCCACACACCCATGCACACCCCCCCCCCCCCCCCCCCACACCCTGGCTCCTCACACAGGCACAAACACAGTCTCGCACACCCACACACAGACACTGTCTCCATACCCTCACAGTCTCTTCACACACACGCGTGGTCTCACACAGCTCCCCAGCCTCCACACACACGCACACCACCCTCCCACACACACCCCCACACACCGTCTCTACACCCTCACAATCTCCTCACAGTCTCCACACATGCACACGCACCCCCCAGTCTCCACACACCCACTCCCACACACACCCACCTGTCTCCACACCCTCACAGTCTCCTCACCGACACATGAAGTCTCACCCCCACAGTCTCCACACACACAGGTGCACACACCCCCACCGTCTCCACACCCTCACAGTTTCCTCATGCACACACACAGTCTCCTCCCAGGCACACACCGACCTCCGAGGCACTGGGGCTGTGGCACTGGGAGGCACCAGCAGTCCTGAGGCATGTGTGTGGCAGGGGCAGCTCAGAGGGACGTGGGTTATGTGCTTGTCTGAGGCAGCCAGGCCTGTGGCACAGGTGGACAGACAGACAGACATTGGGCTGGGTCACGTGGGGCTGTGTCACTGCAAGGCACGCTCACGCAAAGGTCTGAGGTGTGCGGCTGTGTCACTCTGACATGGGGCTGAGGCACGCGGCTGCGTGATGGAGACACGCAACACACGGGTCTGGGGTGTGTGGCTGTCACGGCGGCCTGAGGCCCATGGGGCTGGCTGTGTCACGGGGACGTATGGACATGTGGTGTCCTGAGGCGCGTGATTGTCCCTGTGAGACACATGAGCAGTGCTGAGGTGTGTGTGACAGTGACACAACGAGACAGACCCACACACTGGTCTTAGGCACAGGGGCTGTGTCACTGTGAGACGCACGCAGAGTGTGAGCCTGTGTCGCTGCCAGACAGACAGGCATTGGCCTGAGGAACACGGGCCTGTGTCACTGCCAGACAGACGTTGCTCTGAGGCACTTGAGACTGTCGCTGTCACACATGCAGAGAATTGCATGTGCAGAGTAGCTTGATGCAGGCACAGGTACACTCAGAGCACCCCGTGGCATCTAACAGTCGGAGGGAGAAGGACAGGCACACAAGCTACTCCAGCACACACGGGTCATGAGACACAAACATCCACCCGCTGGCCCGAGAAACACGGGCAGGCGCACTTGCAGTTTGACAGACACACACACTAGCCTAAAATACATACGACTGTTGTTACTCAACTGGCACATGCCCTGTTGACAGGCACATACATAACCTGTCCTGGTGGCCTGAGATACCCGAGACCGTTTTGGTGAGGCACACATGCACACCCACACATAGGCTCACACACTGACCTGAAAAAACACAGGACTGTCACTGTGAGACAAATAAACAAGCAAAGCGCGTGGAGCTGTGCCACAGGGACAGACTTACGCTCCCGCTTTCCCTGGTGTGACTGGTGAACAGACAGTGCCTGCCACCCATAACCGCTTCCCCATGCATGAGCTGTATGCTGGGCTTGACTTTTTCTGTAACACGCATCCTCTAGCTCCAGGCAAGTGGCACCACGTCCTTGAAAAAAGCAACTTGGAAAGTGTAAGCTTACCGACTAGGCTGAGGCACATGCAGCTGTGTTGTACGAGGCATATATACACACATGCCTGCACACAGGCGCATGCACAGAAGCAAAACACCAGCAGAACACACCAGGTTGCAGCTTCAGACAGGGGGAACTGCACCAGCCGCTGCTTGCGCGCTCCTCCTGGCAAATGCACGCGGGTGATTCCTACCAAGTGAGCAAGTGACAGAAATTCAGCTTTTCCAAGTGACACGTCCTCTTTCTTACACTGTGGCTCAGATGAGATGCCATGATATGCATGAGATCGCACAAACACGTCGTGTATGCGGTGGTCAAAATGCAGAAAGGTACTCAAACAACATGGTACTCTGGTGTAAGGATGAAAAGAAAGTACTGGAATTCTTGAATGAGCTCCTTTGAAATGAAAATACAGCAGGATGTACAGCCCATTTCAAATGGGCCTATGTGGGCTCTGTATGGGTGCGTGTATCCATATACACAAGCCTCTACCCATGCCTGTGCACACATACATGTATGCATTTATGTATGGGCATGTATAGAAATAGTATAGAACATATTCCAGACTCCAGCACCTTGTAAGCATGCACGGTGGCAAACGGAGCAGACATTTGCTCGACTTCATTTTTAGCATTTGCAATACTTCCTCTAGGAAAAGGAGGTAGGGAAGATTTAACACTCTGTGTGCTCCAGCTGAGTATTTGGCGTCGATCAGTGGAGGTGATAAATATGGAAGAGAAAACTGGAAGGGAGCTCCTGATGTTTGAGCCTAGTTTCCCCTGCTACTGCAGTCAACAAAATCATACACCATCTCACTGTTCCTACTGAATAACTGTTCTAGAGCTGTTCTAGTTAGAAACCTTCACTAGTTTCTAGCCTTCTGGCCAACTTATAGCCATATGTTCTGTGCTGACATTGCCATTTAGTTTACTTCTTCCTCTCCCTTTCCTGTGTGTATATTTATAGAAGGAATTAAATCCAGCCCCTGGCTTTGTTTTGCTCGGGAGGTAAAAACAAGATCTTTTCCTCTTCTTCTCTAGAGACAAGCTTTCAATTCACTGGTCAGTCTCATCTGCCTGCCCTGCCTGTTCTGAATTTGGTTCATGTTATTTGAATATGAGCAGCTACATCATGGTCCACACCAAGTTCCCTACTACCCTCTACATGGGAATTAATGCCTTCTCCTTTCAGCTGGAAATATCTCACCTAAGACATTCCTGGACTTGTCAAGTTTCACATACGTGATGAAGGTCAGCTCCTCTCCCACCCTTCTTCACTGCATTGCTGGTATCTCACACACCAAAATACTGCTATGCCTTTCTGCCATCTGCACTTCACGCGCACAGTGCAGCTACTTGTCATTTCATGTATATATGCACAGCCAGGTGCCGCGTGCGAGCTAATGTGGCCTGAAAGACAAGCCTCCAGCTCTGGTTTCAGAAGTTTGCATTATAGAATTTTAACCTTTACTTTTATTTTGACCATAATTTCAGTTGTAAGGCTGGAAGGTTACTGTGAAGTCTTTTAAGACATTTGGTTCCTGTAGGCTAATACACACCAAGTGTCTGGCCCCAACTCCTTGAGCATATGCTTTACGCCAGACTCTTGGGCTTCTTGGCCTGGTACCAGCCAGTCTAGAGCTGCCCAGCGTCCCAGACCAGTCAAGCTTGAACTTGTTCCACCTCACATGGGAACAGCCAGCACTGGCCATGTTTCTCTTCACAGCCACACACTGACAGCTCATGGACCTCATCTGAAAAACTTCTGCACTGGTCTACTATTTCCTCAATCATTTCCTGCCAGCCTGCTCCTACTATGCAACAGAAATTCTTGTTAATGACTTAAACCTCTCTTTACCTGATACCTTAGTCCCCTTTGTAATTGTACTGACCCCAAATTCCGCACTACATTGTCTAAATGAAGTCCATGTCCACTGCATTTTGTCTACCTTGATATACAGCGAAGGAAGCCGGTGCCAGAGTGATGTGTTTCTGCTTTAGCTCATCCCTTTTGTACTTTATCCCAGTTTCATTCCCCTCTAGGCTTTTATTTTCTTTCAAAATTTCCTCTAAAGCTTTCCTTACTGTTCCATCAAATCTTTCAGATCTTTTTGCCACTTAGGAACAAAATAATTTTGTCCATTAAATAATAAAAATTGTGTCATCTCATTTTGGAATAAGTATTTGTCAGGCATTTATTGTTGTTTTTACAATTTGAACACATGAGCACCAAGGACAGCAAAATGTAGCAGTGGTGTCACTCAGTTCCATCGCGCACACACACGCACTAATTCTCCTCAAAACTGACAGCTTGTGAGTCAACTCCACACAGCTAGAATATAAAAATACCCTTTGCTGCAAGAAATACATTTTCCTGGTGCTGTTCCTCTGCAGGAGAAGCTGTATACAGCTACATTTCAAAGTCAGAGAGGATCCCAGAGTTATATTTATTATTATTTTTATGGCATTTAGCAGTGCCGTTCTTGCATTTTTTTCTCTCTTTACAGTACTCTACACCTATTAGTGTAGGAACTCAGATATTCTGCCAGAGTAATGTTATTGCTGTTCTTTTGTTTGGCTGGTTGTTTTTTGGTTATGTGATGCCTGTTAGCTGATGCCTGCAAGCAGTTGGTGCTAGTTGCTGTAAGGGGCCTCAGACAAGAATACACGCAAGGACATAATTTTTGCAACTGTGATGGGTACATCCCAGGGAGGGCAGAGAATCCAACAGACGCCTGTGGTAGTCAAAGATAAGAAAGCTGAGAAACTTTACAGACAGAGCAATGAGCCAAGACAAGGCCTTATATGAAAAAAAGCTCAGAGTTCATGGAAAGGACACTAAGAGACACCTCTTCAACAACCACTAGGGACCACCACAGACCACCGAAAACCCCCTTGGAAGCCCCTCAGAGACCCTTCCCCATATTTTAGTACGCTTGCGCAATGTATTAACATATGCATTAGATCCTCTGAAAATAGGTGTGTACTTCTCGGAAATAACATGAATATTCCTTTCTTCTATTGTATACAATAAGTGTGCTTTTGTCTTTCGGCATGCACGTTGGGTGGAATGATCCCCTGTGCATCCAGCGCTGCAATAAAGAATGTCTGCCTGATAAAACTTCAAACTAAGTCTTAGAGGGTTCTTTTGAGACCAAATTTATGGTAACATATGCTCTATCTTTTTTTTTTAAAAACGAATCATCCTGGCATGGCTACATGTAAATTGCCCTGCTTAAGGACAGAATCTAAACTTTTTAACAGGAGACTAGGGTGTTTTCAGCTGTTTGTTCTTTGTGGCTTTCAGCCAGTTATATGTTAATAGCTTCCATATATCTTCAAAGTGACTGGCTTGGTGGAAATTTCTGCGTTTTTTTGTACAAAGAAACATGCAATTTCTCTGCTCTAATAGCCAGAAAGTTTTCTACAGTATTCTGGGGTTTTCTTTTTATGTTAGTTCAGATGTAGCAAATTTGAAATTTTTTTTATGTTCTCTTCAGCATTTCTGTAATCAGATCCACTGTCATTCTGAGATGGTCAGAAACTCCAGTTGCGTTTTCTTTTCAGTGCCAGCAATGTCAAACCTTCCATTTCTGTAAACTGTTTTATATGAAAAAATTACTAGACACTTTGCAAGTAAACTAATCGGCCAGGGGAACACTTCTCTTTATAAAAGTTCAAACCACGTAACTCAGCACAGAAATAATATGAAGCAGTTCATTACTTGAGGTGATTTATTATTCTTCTTACACCAATTTAAAAACAAACTCAATTCCACCGAAATCAGTGTATTTAAATCCATTTTGATGTGCAAGATGAAAAAAATCGAATCTTCATGGTAGATTTTGCTCAGTTAAAAGCCGATGTTTGACTTTTAAATTGAGTAATACATGAACTTAACAGTGAGGTCACGCAGAGTGACATGCGACTTGTAAGGGCTGCAGGTATGCAGCGTCCCCGTCCCCTGTGAGTCACCTGGTGCTGGGTACTGACAAAGACAGGAGTGAACCATTAGCTCAGTGTCTCAGAGGAGCTCCCTGTTCCTCAGAGCTCTTCCATTAAAACCAGTTCACCTGACAACACTTGACCTTTGCAATTTCACAGAAAAACTTGCGAGCATTTGCCTTCTCAGAGAAAAAAACGCAGTGCTTTTTACTTTAGGGCAACTAATAAGAGCAAAATGTGTCCACATGATTAAAGCAGTGCACTTTAGATTTACTGCAGAATAAAATAACCAAAACTATAGTTTTGTTTCAGAACTACTACTACTAGCAAGCACTTATTTGTTCACAGTCCTGATAAAAATAGTAAAATGGTGCAAAAGCATGTGAAGAACTATACTTGGAGAGCAGTAAAAAATGTTTTATTTGGACAAAACACGCATCAAATTGTAAAGGCTCTGTTTGTGGTTCAGAATTTTTTCTGTTTCCATGAAAGACTTCGAGTGTGCAATAGAATGCATTTATTGAATGTGCAGATGGCTCGAAGCTGGAAGCAACAAGAATCATGCTGGAGACCAGGATGTTTCTCTGAATAGGAGTCAAAATGATACATGTTTGTAAAAGAAGTCAAACATCCTGCTGAGCTGGAAGAACAACATGTAAAATGCAGGAAGATGTCCTTTCATTCTCCTCAGCCCTGATGAACCACCCAGCAGGAGATCCAGTACTGTGCTGTGAGCAAGATGAGATCCTGTTGAGGAAAGTCTAGAAGAGTGCCGTAAGTGCATGAACATAAAGTTGGAAAACTCTAGGATGAAAAAATTAGGAAAGCCCCAGAATGAAAAACTGAAAGGGCTGGGGCTGTTTAGTCTAGGAAGAAAAAGACCAGAGGTGACATGATAACAGCCTCCAAAAAATGTAAAAGTCTGCTGCAAATTAAAATGGGGTGGTACCATGTTTTCTCTGTGGTGGATGGTATGAAATGAAAAGAATTTGCATCTTTTCTTAAGCTAAATCAACTGATCTGACAAACATGGACAAACTTGAAGGCATATAAAGCTCTATTAAGCTGTGAATAAGACCAGCTTTGCTCCAACACTACTCCTAAGGATGGCATTTTAGCACAGCAGCACTGCCTTAGCACCGCAGCAGCTTGTCCAGGGTGCAGGGTTCCTGTGTCCTTGGATGTTTTTTGAGAAGAGATTTGGCAAAAATTACTCAGCATGAACAGCTTGGAGTTAGGCTAACTTTATTAACTCTATAAGTCCCAGTGCCGTAGGTCTTTTCTGTAGACTTTGGCCCAAACCCTCAAAAAGTTTAGATGCCCACGTCAAATACTTAAGCAACACTTAAAAAGCTGCTCAGCTGCCACCTAATTCTGTAATCACCTACATGTCTGCGCGTGGGCACAGGCAATTTATCCCACAGTTCAGCTTGCTGTGTCAAGCTGTGAGAGGGGTCTCACATCGGGTATTCTGCTTTGCTGCCAGGTCCCTTCCTCATGAACAGTAAATGTATAAACTAGAGCGGACGCCCCCCAGAATTGTATTTGGACTATCACCACAGACTGGCTGAGGGGTTAAGCGTCTCAGCTGTGATGTGACAGACACTGTCTGGTTCAAATCTGTGTTCTTCCCCTGACTAGAGACATGAACAGGAATTTTAGTCTCTGGCATCCTGGGATGAGCCCTTTAATAGCTGAATTATGTGGCATCTTTCTCTTCCTAAAAAATAATCAAGCTGATACCAAAACTGGAGGCTTCTTCACATTATTTCAGTTGGTTGAGAAAATAATATGCACAGAAATAAGACTACATAAAACCTATGGAAAGATTTAAAAACACATCTTAATGAAATAAACTCAATTTGAGTCACCTCTTCAGCCAATATAATGAGTTGGAGATCCTGCAGGGCAATTTATATTTTTAAAAAGAGATTAAAGGAGCACTGCAATATGGTAATGCTCCTTTTTGCCTGTGAAAGCATGGCCTGAAGTCTGCTGGGCTCCCAGTAAAAGAACTGTGGCAAACTCTTTGAACTCCAGGGCACAGGGTCAGGCTTTTTAAAACAATATCTTTGCAGTTTTCTAGAATTCATGTGGAATTAATTTAACTGCTTAACAGTTTTACATAGCCAGATGCAATTAAGAAGCTTTTTCTCATTTATTCACCATCTTATTTAGGAGATTAAGATCCAGATAGTTTGTCCTTGCAGTTGTGCTTAAAAATAAACAAAAATACCACAACACTTCACAATCAGCACAGGAAAAGTAGTGGCTTGGGATTTTATTTGCTAGTATGCGATTTAAAACCACAACTAATATGCCTCACAGATTCAGGTACATTTCTTTGGCTCTGCTTACTAAAATGAACATACACAAAAGTGAAATACATCCTGGATTACAAATACATACTAGAGTACAATGCAGCTGTGAGTAAACTCTGCATTGAAAGTTGGACTTGTCCTTAATACACAGTTTTAAAACTATCATTACATGCTTTAAAAAAGCAAAGCCAAGCAATACAACAGTAACCCAGTAAGCAGTAAGCTTTTAGCAGCTGAACATTTGTTTATTTCCCTAACTCTTGAAGACTTGATGCTTTTACTATTGCAAGACCAATTTATGCTGATGACATTTATTATATATCAGTTTGTTACTTACAGCCACATGGATAAGTCCTGTGTAAGTAGAGACAATAAGAATTTTGCCAGAGAAAAGCTCTTGTATTTGACGCTGAATATATCAACCTAAGAAATTGGACTGGAGGTCTGTTTTTGCAGTTGGTTTCCATATGTAACGATGGTAGTTATGCTGTGGAACTTCTGTACTGTTCATCAAAATTTACTTCCTCTTCATCTTTTAATAGCATTTCATTTTCTGCTGCAGTTACAGTATTAGAGCTACATACATAAATTTTCACCAGATATTTACCTGCACATTTTAACTTTCTATTCTTAAGTGGTTTTGTTCTGTTGCTTACTCTAGTCATTAGCTGTGTCCCCAAATTTGCATTAGAAGCAGCTCATTTTTCCACTTGGTTAGCTAAAGAAACTTCTATATGGTATTTCTCTTGAAATACCATATAGAATTGGTCTTTGCAAGTATCTGATACAAATCTCCTGAAGAATTTAAATGCTCAGTAATGGAAGCTGCTGCAAGAGAGTCTGAAGAAAATAAAGCAGGATAGTTTTTAGTCCAATATCAAGTACTGAAGGAACCCCCTTAATGTAAATACATATGTAAACACATTCAGAGGAGTTAAAAAAGACCCCAGATGTCCAAGTCCCTGAAATCAAGAGGAACCTGTCACCAAATTATTTTGGAAATCCTGTCTTAAACTTTATTCACAGAAAAGCTGTTTTTAATATGTGGAATCAAGTAGGATATTGCTCTGTTCTCTTAATCGTGCCATACATTTGAATTTTGGTAACAAGTTCTGACTTGGCTTAGTTCTCAGCAGTTTTCAGTACCTGCAAGCCCTCCCTTAATCTGTTAATAATACATCAGTGATGGGTGCTTCTGCCTTCACCTCTTCTGTTTGAATGCAGGAGAGTGAGATTATTGCCTGCCCTGAAGAGACTTTGCCACTGTGTGCTCTCTGTGGCAGATCTGTCAACTGCAGAGAAATGATCCTCAGACAACTGGATAAACCAGATATTGACACTGACAGAGCATGTGACTGGAGTTAAGGTCAGAGATTCAAAGACTGTAGGATTGGGGCCTTAAAGATTTATGCACAGGATTACCCTGTGTGCTGTATATTGCTGGCTTCAAGGGAGATACCTGCCAAGTTAAAGGTGTACTTAATCCTTTGTGGAACCAGGCCTTGATAATCCTGTAAGCACATGCTAATAGGTTTTCACCAGATTTACTGTCTTTTCATTCCCTCCTTCAGAAAATACATACAGAAAATAATTACTTAACTTGCTAATTATATGATAAAAAAACCCGAACAGTTTTTACATAGGCTGAAGATTGTTAAGATGATCTCCAACATCCTGCCAGGCCAAATCTGATACTCTCTATAATTCATATCACCATAGCCTGATGGAGATTAAAATAGATTAAAAAAATGACTGATTCTTCTTGTCACCAGTGCTACCCATAGTTTTCTAAAATAAGTACTGAAAAATAATACAGAGTCTAAATGCTCTCTCATGTTTAAGTTTATATCCCAACAATTAAATCCACCTTCTCACAAAGGACCAAAAATAACGACAGTTCCATTTAAACTGCATGTTGAAAGTGCAAAAGGTTCTTCTGGTCTGGTGCTTCTTCTCTTCACAGGGTTGAAGCACACCTTTAATCCTTACAGCTACTGAATGTCACTTTATAATTGTATTTTACTGTATACTAAGTTACTATTCTGTATTTAAGGCAAAAAGGTTTATTGTTTTAATCTGCAGCTTTACATGAAGCATGTTACGACTGCAAAATATGTAAAACATTTGCAGTACAGCTTGTCAAGACAATATTAAAAATTTTGTCTTGGTCAGATTCAATTAATTTTATGTATTTTTAAAACATATATCTAAAGATGAGTAACTGTGAAAGAGAAGCAAGAAGAAGGCCATTTATTTAGACACCAGATACAAGGAAAAACACAGTCTTCCAAACGGTGAGAATCTAGTGTAATATTTACATGAACTCCACTCAGATTTATTAATGTCATTTTTGCAGTGGTTCTCTGAAGAATCAAGAATTGTAACCAATGTTATTGGCAGAAATCTTCATGAAAAGTGAATGTCAAGTATTTGCCAAAATAAAATTTTAAAATATACGCATGCCAATGTTAGCACCAGAAACGCTTCACACCCAGGTAGGCCCAGCACAGCAAACGCTTTTCTGCATTTATGTCAATCAGCTGTTCTTCAGCAAAGCACAAATGCTCCTTTAAGCACATATATAACAGCTTTAAGGAATCAGGCCCTTAATCAGAAAAAAAGCAAATGTAGTAACAGTAACATGTGACACAACTTGCCTACCACAGTGACACAGCGCAGCTTGAAATTCAAGTATGAGCAACTTCTATACCCCTAAAAGTCTTCCAACAACTATTCAGATAGCTGGATATCACGCACCTCTAAGCAAAATGGTAGTAATTAGCTCATCGGGAGTGATATTTTTTCTAACATCCCTATCATGTTTTCTTCCAAGCACTCATATGCACCTGAAAATTGATTTTTTACTATACTATCTGCTTGACAGCTACATCATCTGTGGCTAAATCACTCTCACTGTATTAGATCAGCCACAGCTAAACACAGATAATAAAACCAGAATTAATTTTTCTTAAATGTACTGCTGTTTTCATGCCCTCCCTTTAGCCTCTTCGCATCTTCTCCTTTAAGCTGTTTTTTCCTTTTCTCAGTCTTTGCAGCTTGCGCCTTCCTTTCTTGGTTTTCCTGCATTCAGACAGAATGACAAATAAAAAAATAAGAAGAGTTACTGAAGGAAAAGCTGGTTAAGAAACTCTCAATTTGCAATCAGTAGCTACTCTGAATATGCTCTGTGCACACTTAAAACTCTCAGCTGCTGGGCTTTGAGGGTAAATAGCAGAACAGAGCTTCCTGGTCAATCCCTTTGGCCTTCTCCATGTGACGATGTTACCAGCAAATCATTTCACTAGCTTTAACTGCAACATTTGACTATGGACTGAAATGCATTCTTCCGAGTTAGTCCCTTTGTCCACAAAACAGAACATTAGTCTAACTTAATTAATTCTAGAGATTTATCCCATAGCAACCTTGATTTTATATTGTTTGTATTCAGGGATTTCTATCAGAAATTTCAGGAACTCTTCAACTGTGTTAAACAACAATTCACAGTTTCTCTTCAGGCTCCCATTAACTTTGCCAGCTGTATTTCTGCACTAGTGTTCAGTGGCAGAGTCCAGGCTGGATGTCTGTGGATACCAGTCATACAGCTGCCAAGATGACATAAATCCTGTTTGGATTTGCACACACAGGCAGGACTCTGGTTTCCACAGAGCTGCTGGTACTGGGATGATATGATTAATGGAGGAAGAGAAAGAAATTGAATGATTACTCCTCATAAAGGAAGACCTTTACTCAGTGGAAAAGTATTTCTGGCATTTGATAAGTAGCACAATTGTAGGAAAGGGTAGTTCTGAACAACTGGGATAACTGTAGCAGAACATCAGGATGACAAAAGCCATTTTCTTAAAAGCTTATGCAGTTCTTGTTCCAGAGCTGCAATCATCATCAGAACATTGCCACCACCACCTGGAAGCTTGCCTGCTTTTGACTGCAGCCAGTCAGTAGCTAATCTACATATTGTAGGTAGATCCGTAATCATTGGGCCTGCTGTCATAGAGATTTGTGATGCTAAGAGGAGGGTGCTGCTCTGTCATATTACAAAATTTAATAATGTCCAGGAAGATGTTGATGATTTGGTGTAGATAGGATTCTTGAAGAGACACACCTGGTCTCCTTTGCAGAAAGGTTGGCAGCAGAAAAGAATTTTCCCATGATAGTGGTAGGTTTGGTTGATTGGTGTGGATCATCTGCCACTATTGCCATCAGATGAGCGGAATAAGTCCCAGGAAACATGCACAAGTTTCTTAGAGCCTTTATAGAAAGTAAAAGCCTAGGATCCTTCAGTCCAAAGAAATTTCCAGACAAATAAAGAAAACTTGTGAACATTAATAGAATTAGTCTCTCTGAACTATAGGAGCATTATAGGCTCAAGGTTATGGGCACCCTCACTGGATGCCCAGAAAAGGAGAGAAAAATGGTGTGCTCTTAACAAAGAAGGAAAAGGATATGTTTCCCCTGAATGGAGGGTGCTTCTAAAGAATGAGGTACAGGTGGTTAAGTCTTATGGAGAGACTAAAAACCTTTCATCACTGTATGCCTCCTATGTGCTTGCCTGATAAATTCCTGCTGTGTCTTAGTGTAAAGTCTTTGAGATATTATGGCTGTTGAGAGATTTGCAGATCTGCGGGCCCTGGGAGAATGTCTCTATGTAACATGCCACAAGAAATAAAGGAGGTGAATTCAGGGATACATTGTCCTGCTACTCGAGCAGCACACACACAGTACTGAGAACAAAGTAAAACACATTAGGAATAAATTTATGGATTGAGCAAGTCTGAACTGTATTGTTCAGAGAAATAAAAAAAAATATACGTAATGATTCAATGCAAACACACTGTTAACAGAGTTTCTTCAACACAAGAAAACAACAAGGTAAAGAGGTAGCAAGGCAGAGGAATGAATATTCACAATCACTTCTCCATCTCCTGGACTACTGAAAGCAGCTGTATGGATGAGATTAAATGAAAGAGGGGTGTCACTTTGGATTTGCAATTGTGGGACTTCAGATACTTGCTTGATCTTTGAATTAATAGATGCTCCATGACAACTGTTTATCCCTACACTATCTAAAGCACATCCTGTTCCAACACCATATGCACCCTACTGAGGAGCAGCTGCTCCAGCTCGGTTATCTTAGGGGAGCACTCAGAGGAACTATCCCTGCACAGAGCTGTCTGTATAACCTCTGTCATCAACTGAGCACTTCCTAGTGCAGATTTTGTTTAACGTTTTTTCTTCTTTTCCTGAGATTAGACAGCCTCTTTGTTGGGAGCTCCCCTCTTTGAACAGCTGCAAGTGCTAAGGGAAATCAAATGTTTCTCCCAATCCCCTATAATCACACAGTGTTTCTTTTCCCAGCAATTTTACAACTCAGTTCTTAGTGTATCTCCAATTCTGTTTTTTTATCTTTAAGCTGGGAAGCTATTTTCTCTCCGTCTCCTTCCTCCTGCCATCTGCTTCTTTTATTTTTTGAGAGTTGGTAAAACAGTCATCAGCCCTGGGTGACGAACCAGCTCCTTTTCACTGTGTCAGTTTTAGGGATCATTTGGGTGTTTGAAAAGCTCTTTTTTTTTTTTTTTTTTTTCCCCAACTCTTCAAGTAGATGGAGAGGAAGAGGGCAGATTCTTATTATAGTAATTTCATTTGTATAGCTCATTTTTTGTTACCTGAAGGATAAGGGAGCAGAAAGAACCCTCAGGGAATGAAGAAGGATTTTGTTTAAACAAAGAAGTAACAAAACCAAAATATCTCTAGGTAAGCTTAGGAGCCGTGAAGGATCACTATTTATCAAAATTATTTCCCTTCTTATTTGATGTGAGATTGGAAATGGAATGGAATACTAATGATTTTGGTAGTGCTAAGAGACCTGCTTTACACAGAAGACTCATCTCAAAATAAAAGTCACACCTTAGTCTTAAAGCTTATGTCAAATGGCACTGGAAAGAGATGATGCATGTGGCTGACTCTGGTGTAAAAATCAAAATTGCAGAACAAAAAGATACTTTAAAAATGAAAACCTTCAACTTTTCAGCATGATGCTGTTTCAAGCACAGACAGTGTCTTTACTACAGTGATAGGGAGATAGCAAGACAGAAAGGAGAGGAGACTACAAGTCTGCAATGGAGGTAACAGAGATGCACACAGTGTGGCTCACAGCTGTGGTACCTTTGAAGTGAGGTGCTGCTGAGAAATGAAACCAAAAATAGGATGAAAGGGAGTTTACGTGGTGGGTAGATAAAAAGAAGCTTCTTTCTAGTTGCTCCAACCTGGCTGTGAACAAGCAGCACCCAAAAAAGTAGTTTAAAACTTCTGCAGCTGTACTAGGACACTACATAACCTTTCTTTGGGACAGTTTCTTAAAAGAACTGCAGTTGCTGGACTTAGCCTTCACAGCAATTTTCCAGTATAGCTCTCCACAGATGCTGAGCCATTATGTTCTAGACTCTCTTAATTCTTTCCTTCCTGCGTAAATTTTAGGAACTCTAAGGATCAAGTGTATTGCCAAAGGATCTGTGGTTTGTAGAGTTTATTTTCCAGACTGTTTGTGGTGCTATTGCATTGTTTCGGAGCCTGGGTAGCTGTATTGCTTGCAAAATTGAAGCCTGGTGCCTCACAGGAGAAGGTGGTAATGGGAACATTACAGGATATATTTTTCATCTTTCATCTTCTAACACTTTCTGAGAAGCTTCTTTGTTTTCATTTTAAACTATGATCTGCCGTAAAGCACTCCTTCAGCCTCTCTTGCCTTGACACTGCCCAGCATAGTTTTCTGTATTACAATGCTTCTTGCAATGTAGATGATCCTCTCTGTAGAAGGCAAATCCAGCCTGGGGGTCTCCTGGAGTCAGCACAGGAGTGGGTGACTGTGGCTGTTAAAATATATAAATGTGAAGCCACTATCACCTGGCATTAAGAAAACCCTAGAGGAAGTACATCAGGTGTGAAGTATGTAGTAGGGGATTCGAAATGGAGGTTTACTGGAGGCTTACTAATTGGAAGATGCTCTACACAGCTTTTTGTCTTGAAGTTGCTGTTTTCTTACTCATAATTACAAGGAGTAAATTCTTATAAAGTGCCAAATATAATCTCTTGGGAGATTCATAGTTTTGTAGGGGATACAAAATACACTATTTTGACCTAACTAGTACAATGAAATACCTACATGTAAACATATCTTCCAATTAGGCTTTGTCTGTTGGCAAATTTACCTTTTGCCCATTGGCAAAGCCTATAAGACATGTCTGGTTGTTCATTCTTTCACGTGCCACTAAGCTCCTATTGCATTGAAGCCTGATTAATAATTTTTACAGAAGGAACAACTTGGAGGGTTCTTAGTTCTCCATAACAAAAATAAAAAATAAAACCCCCACATTTTATATTTGCCCACATGCTCATTTCTTGCTGCAGGTTGCAAGCAAATAAGCAGTTACTTTAATTTATTTCTGTGGACAGGGTTTAGGTAGCCCAGCTTGGAGTAGAAGGAAAAATAAATCCTTGCTTGCTTAAAAAAAAAAGTTCTTAATATATTTCTAAACAGTCACAAATTCAAACCACCTGTAAGGCCTTGAGGAAGTGTTCTCTGAAGGTTTTCATTGTGCTAAATAAATCTTCCAAAGACAAATTTTTTCGGTCTTCACAAAAATAACCAGCAAGTTCTTCCTTTTTCTTTTCAATGGTGGCAAACTCCTTCTGCAGGTCCTTTGAAGCATTGATACTGTCCTGAACCACACAGAATCACAGAATCATCCAGGTTGGAAAAGACCTTGAAGAACATCCAGTCCAACCATTAACCTCACACTGACAGTTCCCAACTACACCACATCCCTAAGTGCTATGTCAACCCGCCTCTTAAACACCTCCAGGGATGGGGACTCCACCACCTCCCTGGGCAGCCCATTCCAATGCCTGACAACCCGTTCTGTAAAGAAATGCTTCCTAATATCCAGTCCAAACCTTCCTTGGCACAACTTGAGGCCATTACCTCTTATCCTATCGCTTGTTACTTCGTTAAAGAGACTCATTCCCACAGTTTTCAACACAATTTATGCATAGTAAGAAGTAGCATATTCTTAGATGCCCAGCCAACACAGAGCAGTCAGTTTTTAAAAAACTGACAATTAAGATTGGTTCTCCATGTGTGATATTTTCTTCTTAACTGAACCATCTGCATTTCCCTTGATTTCATTTAGCCCGAAGCAGCTCATTGTATATTGCCACTTTCATCATACAACCACGTGGAAATCTGGCACAACCTGGGATGACTGATCAAGGGAGATAACAGCACCATGATTTCTGCCTTTCACCTTTAGTTAAGTGACCCTGTTTTGAGAACATGAAGGGGTAGGATGTTTGGAAATATGTACCAAAAAACCCCCATACTGTAAGTCTGTTAACTTTTTTTCCCCAAAGAACAACATGTTTCTGTACTGCACTGCATGCATTTATAGTTGCATCCTACATTTAATTTTTAGGGCCTTTCTTTCTTTTGCCCACACACAAAGCTGACTGGTTCTCATCTGTTTCCTTATCACAATATGACATTACAGAAGTGGAGGAAAATCTGGGATGCTCCTTCCAGGAGTGCAGGAGGGTGTAGTTATGATCCCTTTCCCATAGAGCTCTATGTCCAGTTGCAACTTGAATTACATTGCCTTTGAGAAAAGATTTAAAGTGTTTAGGTAGAAGGATGAGAAGTGTGTCACACCCACATTACCTACTTGAACAAATTTTGCGTGCTGCATTCTTGTATTGTCTGTCGACAGAAATAAATGCTTCTCTATTTCCAACAGTGTCTTCAAATTGGCACCTGCCTCAGTTTTCATAACGTTAAAGTGGATTCTGAAAGGTCCACAGAAGGAACAGTACATTGAAGGGGCGAGTCTTCTGTTTTCATTAAGTTAAAAGGTTATTATAAACAGTATCATCTCTGCAAATGAATGTAGAATTAGTCATCCAACCCAGACCCTGCTTTTGCAGGTAGTTCTCCTCTACATAAATCATTTTCTATGTGCTCAAACCCTCAGAATCACAGAATCATCTAGGTTGGAAAAGACCTTGAAGATCACCTAGTCCAACCATTAACTTAACACTGACTGTTCTCAACTACACCATATCCCTCAGCACTATGTCAACCTGACTCTTAAACCCCTCCGGGGATGGGGACTCCACCACTGCCCTGGGCAGCCCATTCCAACACCTAACAACCTGTTCTGGAAAGAAATACTTCCTAATATCCAGTCTAAACCTTCCCTCATCTAAGAAAGAATCTGTGCTTTTGCCCTCACTACCTCCCTGGACAGACTGTGGAAGAACCTCACTGTTCTAGTATTCAAAAAGCTCCTCCAAAATTTCCAGCCTATTTTTATTCATAGACAACACACGCTCACCTCCCTTGTGCCAATACTGTCCTTATTTAGCTGGTTATTTTCCCTCCTTGCCTCTTCTCCCTGCCCTATTTATAGTCCAAAATTGTATCTCTTCTCAGAGTTCATTTAGCTCACGTGGAGACCCAGACATGTTACACTGCTGAACTAACATCTTCTATGGTTCTGACCTACTCCTCGTGCCAGACAAAAAATACTGAATCAGCAAAACCTGACGCAGTGTTTCACGCTGCATCCAGATGTGAGCAGCATTAGAAGAGTCCCTTGCAGGATCTGCATTGTAAACAGTTCTCCACAAGTTGATAAGCAAATCCGTTTTCTAAGTTTGAGAGTTTGACTAAAGTAGAGGGCAATTACTTTATAAAAAAGAGCACATTTATATCATTGACCAGCAAGATTTAGTTTCAGGTAACAAAATTATTTCTAGTATGACACAACCCAAACAGAAATTCATGTTTCAAAACAACATCCAACTTAAATTCTGCACAGATAACTTGCAAAAGCCATATTTTCTGTTGCACTACTGGATAAAAATATTTGAAAAAAATTATTTAGGAGCTGCTTAATGAATGTCAATCCCTCTCCAGACTTAAAAGTTACCCCTGTTTCTAGTTACAAGGAAATGTAAACCACCTCAAGGTTCCTATGAATTCATAACAGGATTAAAAAAATGTTAATCCTGGTCCTATAAATGTGGATTCTGATTAATGTAATTTAACATATCTCTATGTGATTCTTCTGAGCTAAACAGAAAAAGCTGGCATTAGACTCATGAAGCTTTCAGGCACATGGGGAAAAGTGCAGAAACAGATTTTTTCTTTCTACCTACATATATTAGAAACTTGTACTAATACTCAAGGACTCCTGAGGTCCCCCAATTGCCAGTAAATCACCCCAATCATTCCCTCCTTACACCAGCTCTGTGCATGTACCTCCTGATGGGCTTGCACATGCCTATGACTGAGAAATTTCAGGGAAGATATGTTTCTATTGCAATACATGGAAGAAGAATCTTATCCTTGAAAATGAGGGAGTTCACTATTTACACAGTTTTATTTCTAAGATAGTACTGGATTGTTCGAAAGAAAAATCACACCGAGCTTCACATAAAAAGTCTTAGCAGTGTTGATTTATACGTCTTAACACTGGTGTTAGAAGGGAACCTGTCTCTCCCACAGCAGAGAAGTCCTGTGACCTTATTACACCACCATGAAATGACTCAGCTCCTTATTGGCTTTAAAGAGGTTGGCAATTCATACATGACAAAAACAAATAATGTCCTACCCTGCTGCCTTGGAAACAAAGTCAAGATCTCTGGGAAGCTGCAGCAGATCTGCGCAGTTTTTTTCAGCCTCCTAAAATTGAAATGAAAAATGGTTACCTCGCACAGTCAGTCAAAGAGGTTGAAAGTTTACCAGCTGCACAACATCTGGACTGAAAAATTAACACTTCAGTTTTCATTCTTATAAGCGTAGGGGTGAATTTACTCTCATTCATTCTTTTTCTCATGTTGGCATCCATAGGGATTTGTTTTAAAAAGAAAGCAAAAGGCTCTTTGAACTGCTCAGGCTTACATCCCATGTGCTTCCACAGCACGCAAGCTGACCTGAGATTTTGTCTTCATAGCACTAAAATTAATTTCATTTGACAGATGCATTTGGGAGACATGTCAGCACAAGAGAGCAGTTGGAGAAGAAGAGGAAGAAAACAGCAAGCAGACATGTTAAGCGAATTTGAGAAAAGAAAGCTATCGTTAACTCTCTAAGCATTACTGCATATGGATTTGATCCTGTCTCCACAGAGAGCAGTGGAAAAGTTTTCATCATATGTCAGGCACAGAGGCTCACCCTCCAGATACCTATGGTGGGGTGCTACTGAGGTCAAAGCCCATTAGTTTCTGGAGAATGAATATTTGAGAATAATGCATGCAGGAATAATTTCACAGTTTTGTTGTACCTCCAAAATATGGTGAAGCAGAGTAATGTGGTTTTGGTTTCCTTTAGTTTCTGCTAGCCTGAGCAAGTCACTAATTTTAAAACCTCCAGCATTTCCAGTGTGATGCCCCTAGAAGATACAGAAAAAAATTTCCTTCCTTCAGTTTCCAAGTCTTGCATTTGTATTTTCTGTTATCTTTAGAAATATAGAATCATAGAATGGTTTGGGTTGGAAGGGACCTTAAAGATCATCTAGTTCCAACCCCCCTGCCATGGGCAGGGACACCTTCCACTAGGCCAGGTTACTCAAAGTGCTGTCCAACCTGGCCTTGAACCCTTACAGGGAGGGGGCAGCCACAACTTCTCTGGGCAACCTGTGCCAGTGTCTCACCACCCTCACAGTAAAGAATTTCTTCCTAATATCTAATCTAAATCTACCCTCTCTCAGTTTAAATCCATTACCCCTCATCCTATCACAACACTCCCTGATAAAAAGTCCCTCCCCACCTTTCCTGTAGGCCTATTTAAGTACTGGGAGGCTGCTATAAAGTCTCTGTGGAGCCTTCTCTTCTTCAGCTGAACAGCCCCAACTCTCTCAGCCTGTCCTCAGAAGGGAGGTGCTCCAGTCCCCCAGTCACCTTTGTGGCCTCCTCTGGACCTGCTCGAGCAGGTCCATGTCCTTCTTATATTGGGAGCCCCAGAGCTGGACACAGGACTCCAGGTGGGGTCTCACCTGGAGAGTGGAGAATCCCCTCCCTTGACCTGCTGGCCACACTTTTCTTGACGTAGCCCAGGATACAGTTGGCTTTTTGGGCTGTGAGTGCACATTGCTGGCTCACAGTCAGTTTTTCATCCACCAGTACCCCCAAGTTCTTCTCCTTGGGGCTGCTCCAAATCCCCTCATTGCCCAGCCTATATCTGTGCGTGGGATTGCCCTCACCAATGTGCAGGACCTTGTACTTGGCCCTGTTGAACTTCATGAGGTTTGCACAGGCCCACCTCTCAAGTCTGTCTAGGTTCCTCTGGATGGCACATCCCTTCCCTCCAGCATGTCGACTGCACCACACAGCTTGATGTTGTCGGCAAACAATTAAATAACAATTAAAGAAATCAGTTTACTTACATAGTTCAGAAAGTTTCCAACTTTAAGAACCAATTGGCAGAAAACTGGCAGTCGGTGACTGGTAAGAAGCACTGAAGAATAAAGAGAGAGACATTTTCAATAAATTAAATTAAATGATCTGAAATAAGATTATCCTTAGGTTTGACAGTGAGGGTAACAAAATTCTCATCCAAGATTATGTCAAGTCATTGTTATGGAACTGGAAATATACCAGTACAGAAATCAATTGAATGGAAGTGGAATGAGTTTCTATTGTGGTCACTTCTCTACAAATAGATGGAATACAAGTTTTCCCACCAAGTTTGAAGTATGGATGTATCATTCCTGCAGCTACTTATGAGGGAGAGCCACGTATAAGAAAGCGTATAAACTTGTGAAAGTCTATAGCCCCCATTTCCAGCACATATTATTCTAGATGAAGAAAAGCAAGGGAATTTTTGCCTCATTATCATTGTTACTGAGAGTGATAACCAGAAGTTGTGCGTTTTAGCAGGAGAATCTGGGGTAAGATAATGTTTTTGACAGAACTAGAACAGAAACACTGACCCACGCAATGGGATGGAGGGGGAATGGGAATGATAGAGTGGGACTGCAGAGAGCTGTTGATTGCACCACAGTGAAGAGTGACTATAGCACTGACATCAGACAGCCAGGTATAGCCAAGATTTATGTGCAAACATAAACAAAAGTTTTGCAGATTAACTGTTCAACAGGTCAATGACTCTCTAAAATGATTGAACAGAAGCTATAATCCAAAAGCAACTTCAAGAAAGACCCAACTTAAAACTAAAACCAAGGCTAATTTTGTGTGGAGGGGATTCCTGAAACACTGGTGAACATCATCTGGGACGTCTGTTTTGGGAGCCAAAACAGATTCTGGCATATTACTGTGTCCTGCTCCACTGCAGAGCTAAGCTGGATGGACTGCAACCAGTGTACACTAGAGGAGAAACTGGAACTGATTCATTGTTACGGACAAAGATCTCCGCTGCACACAAAAATTTAACCTATATTCAAACAGAATCTGCCATTGACATAAAGGAAATTTCTTTCTTCTCCACAGAACCACTGGCAGAAGAGACATTTGTGTTATTCATGTTGACACAAGCTCCACTTCAGAGCAGGACAGCACATATTGCAGTTCTGCTGAATGAATTCTAGAAGGAGGAATCTGCAGAATAATTTTGATGTTCACTGCCTATTCAGCAGTTACAAGGTTAATTTTTATTAGATTACAGCATATGCTACCACTGATGCTATTCAAGTAGAAGAAAGGTTTCCTATGAAAGAGCCTGGGCATAGGCACAGCACTAATGTACTTACTTTCACAAGCTGTCCTGATGGCTTTTGCTCTTGGCCACAGAAACTCCAGCAGATTTTTTGTTTCCTCACAAATCAGCATAGATTTAATCCACAACTCATAGCTAAAAGAGATCAGTGGAAAAAAACCCAACACACACCACAAAAACAAAACCCACATGCCTGATTAATTGACTTGTGTTCAGCAAGAGAATCACCCATTTTAGGCAAAGTGCAGTACCAGCATCGCTATGTTCTCTTTAATGCTGTGACAGGAGAACTAGATTATAAATAAATCAAACACTTAGATATTTCCAAAGATGTCCTAGAAACAATTATCATCTCCTCTTTCAGAAAGCAACGTTGCACTGACATCTGGCAGTGGCTTCCTTGCATAATGAGGCCATAACTTTTTACAGTTCCTGGGCAGCACTAGCCAGGATTTTTGTTCTTCTTTTTAACTTCCCAAACAGAAATTCAAAATATTTTTGCAGTGATGTCCGTTAATGATATTATGTCTCACCATGGATTAAGGTTTTGAAAGAGCCATGAAAACATTTTCTAAAGTACTTTTAAAGTTAGCTATAAATTTGAGAAAATGAAAAGCCACATTTTCATCATGACATTTTTAAAAAAGTCTCTCTGGTTGTGGCATGGTAACTGATCAGATTTATGGAGGGCTATTGCTATGAATTATAACATATCTCCATGTTTTTATGAACAGCATAAAAATTTCTCTGCGCGCACCTCATTTGACTTGGTAAAAATGAGGCAGTGCTGTGATTCACTCGTGCATTTGTGGGCTCTCTTTGGTAGACTGGAATTTCTAAACCAGGCGTGGAGTGAGTCAGCAGCCTGGTGGCAGGATTCAGTCTGCAACTTCATGCCATACAGATAGTAGCTGTACAACAGTCAACAGTTTTCTCATACCAAGGTTAATTTATCTGTAGTTTGCCAAAGGTGTCTGAAAGCCTCTTTGGCCTTTGGGAAGGAAAAGCTTCTCAAACCAGCTCTACAAATAGCCGTCAGATGATTTACCCTGATGTCTGAATATCAGGAACATCCCTCTAGCACAGGAAACAGAGGCCTTAATTCTTACAGACAAATCTTATAAGAACCACACTCATGGGTTGAAGAACAAGGAAAATTTTGCTTACCTAGGAACTGCCAAGAGATGGAGATAAAACTGATCTGCATTTGCTAGTGCTGATTTTTCTTCTTTGTAAGATTTCAGGCTATTTATCTAACAGGGAATAAAACAGGAAAATAACCACACAAATATTTCTGGTGCCCATTACTTCTTACAGGCATGAAACTGTCCTTTCTGAACTTGCTGTGTGCACAGGCAATGGGGGTGAAGCAGATGAACAATAAATTCCATATAGGAACTCATTTGCAAGGGCAAACATGTAGCTCTTGTTCTAACTGGAAGGTCATCTGCATTTGTACACCATCTTGTAGGAAGAATCCTTGATCCATAGGCAGGGATTCAGCAAGCATAGAAGTCCAGCATCCCCTTTAACAAGATGGGTCCTTTCCCTTTCTCCTTATTGTAACCTACTCCAAAAGGCTTTTTATCCACTTAAGTCCACAAATGCTAATGCACTTCATCCATCTAGTTATTATAGGAATAGAGAGGAGCACTTGGCCTGTTTGACTGTGCTGAGTCTCCCAATGTGCTCTTGACTAACCTCTGTGTGAAGAGGCCAGACTGTTGTTGGGGCAGACTTCCCACCACTCTAGCTCAGAAGGTCATCGACTGAGATCATGCAGGAGAATGTAGGATCCAGTCATAGTTTCTTGCTTTAGCAGTGCAAGTGTTTCAAGGTGAGCACAAACCACACTGAACTCCGTCAGAATATCTTACTTAATAGGTACCTCATTGTCATCAGGCAGCAGTTTAAGTAGCTGCTTCAGTATCTCAGCATCCAACTTGGTTCTATCCCCTTTCTGAATCATGGCAACAAACTCTTCATTGGAGCTGTAGGAAATAGAGAAATGCTGTGGAGCGATGGCATAGGGAAGAGTAACATGACAGTCAGAAGAGACCCCAGTCTCTCAGCTAGCACTATCGGAGTAAATGAAGTAATTTTTACTACACTTGCTTCCCATTACATTTTGGGCCTTAGTCCTCAAAAATACAGTGGAGATATGAAAAAGCAAGAGATTTTTTTTTTTAAGCATAAAGCAATATTCCTCATAATTTAGTTGTGTTCTCTGGGCTTTGTTCATCTTTACACAACAAACCCTGAAGGCTCTCCTTTTACTGTGGGTGCCCAGTGTCACTGAGAAGAGATTTACTTTTGAATTTCTCTACTGCTCACAGCAAAGCCAAGGCTAAAATCAATTGCTCTCCTCCTGCTGAGAAGTATTTATAAAGATCCCAGCAGTTTTTACCTAAAATCCTTGCCTGAAACTTTGGCAGACAACATGTCTTTGAAATGAGTCCAGACTGCTCTGGTTTGGGCTCTGGAGAGCTCAGCTCCCTGCAGCCATCAGCGCTAATCGAGGCAGCAGCCAGCTGCAGAGCAGCCTCATCCCTCACCAGTGCAAGTGGGGCTCAACTCTGATCCCACGGTCACTAGTTGCTCTCAGGAGAGCCTAACTGCTGTCCAGGGAATCATGCAGTGAGAGGAAATAGCATCTGGATTAGGCTGTGCACAGATCTTCCCCACCAAGAAGCAGTTTGCAATGAAAAAAGAATAAAATAAAACAAAAAAAAATTCCCTCTGAATGGTTCTGATTTATTCTTAAACACAAAGGAACTTCTAGGCTGAGTTTCTTTTTGAAGCCCTCATAACATGGGCCATTGCACAAAGAGGAGGGAGAGAGCAGAACATCCATCTTCATCCTGGAGTAGTGTCAGGGAATCTAAGAGTAAATATTATTTTGGCAAAAATAGTACAGAATCTTTTGTTTTTCCCCCCCTCCCTTTGAGGGCTGTAACTTGGTAAATTTCCATTTGTTTAATTATAGAAACTGTTTCCTATTTATAGAAAAACTGCACATAAAAACTCTATACGATTTTGGATCTGAACCCCATGAGATGTCTCTTTAAAATCAGTTAAGTAACTTGAAACTTCCAGTCAGTTATCTTCACTAACAGTTGCTGCTAGCAGTTGATATTTATGTCAATAATACCAAAGGAAAATATGTTTCCACATAATTTTGCTGTTATTTATGAATATTGTCACTTTAGGAATTAGCAGTCTATTTTAGGTTTAATAACAGTTTAAGACATGATATTAATTGTCTGGAAAGAGCCTGCCACATCTCATCAGTTTGAAAAAAAAAAAAAAAAAGGAAAAACAGCTGACTCCTTGATAAAGAAAGATAGTAGTTGTAAAGTATTTCTGCTACATTTATTTCCTTTAATGTCTGAATAAACACATAGACACATCAAATAAGTAATTCAGATGGTATTCTCCAAATCTTACCACTTAACTCGTTTCAGAAATATACTCAGAATTAAGGTTTTCTTTGGATTTATGAACGTGATCTATGAAAAGAAAAAAACCCAGTCAGCTAGAAATACATTTACCTTGATTTTAACAGATATTTTAGAGCTTTTGTTTGTTTGTTGGGGAAGATTAATTCTTCTCTGGTAATAACAGTATCAACAATCTTCATTGATCAAATTCAGCAATTTACAACAGTACAGGTCATTAGATTTATTTTAGAAAGAGAAACAGGCAAAAGCATAGAGAAGGGAATTGATTTGTCTAGAATATTTCAATTTATAAGAATACTGAAATTCCCATGTCCTCAGCGTATCAGATGAACACCTGTCCCTCAACAGAGTTACCTCAACATGTTTAACTCTAAACCTCTCCTGCGCTTTTTTTAGGTAATCTTAGGCAATGGATAGCAAAATATTTCAAACTTCCTTATTATAACTGATTCACAACAATAAACAGCTAATAAGCTTTTCACTTTCAAGAATTTTGACAGACTCTACAAAAAGCAATCAGTTCAAGTACCTCTTTTGTTTTCTTCATGTTTGGCCCCATTTTCTCTTTAGGTGCCGTTGGTGGGACAGAGAAAAGTAGCTCCAAGCTTTTGTAGTCAGGCTCTACAAGGTCCTTGCTGTTGCTTGCCATCACAGCCCACATGGAGCAGCTTTCTGGAAGAGAATAACACTTCAAGATGGACCACAGAGGCAGAGGAACACTTTCAAGGCAGCGTGATTTGTGGAAGGGAAAACACTTCAGAGGGTGAATGAAATACAATGCTCGTTAGTCCTGGACAAATGTTAATTAAGAGTGGCAGCTCCTGCAGAAGCCTCCTAAAGGTTTGAAGGCTAATTAAACCTGGAAAACTACTGCCACATTTGATTCACTGAACTGAAGGCAGCAGATTAACTTAATGGGCTGCTTCAAATTCTTTTTTGCTATTGTTGACCAGCTACACATCGCAGAATTGTGATACCCAAACATGGGATGTTGCATCCAATTAGGTAAACTTCTTTCTTTCAAGAGATAAGGGCTCCCAAGCCCAGCATTATTACCAGGTTCATCAGGAGGCATCTGAATAACACATGGCACTTCAAAGCATGAACTTGTCTACAACACTGGAATCTTTAACAAAGGATCTCACCTCCTTTTTCTTTAGGAGAGAATGCAACAATGGCACTGAAGACATTGAGGATGAATCTGAATTTGTATCTCTGCCCAAGAAAGCAGACTGTGGCTCAAACATTTTTTACATGCATTTTTATTTTATCACAGCAGCAAGTTCTTACCCCCTGATGTCCCCTTTTCTTGGTGATAAGCACAATGGAGAATGGAGAATGACTATGAGATGTGTTGTGTAAACTGAGTATTAAAAGCAGCAGCAAAAATGGAAACATGTTCACAGACTCCTTGCTGAATGTTGAACAGGATTTGCAAAACCCTTTGGCAGATCACATGTTAACCACAGACCTTAGTGTTATTTTCGGGGGGGGGGGGGGGGGGGGGAACCCACACAAATCACATGGTTGCGGTCAGTATGAAATGAAGTTGGAGGCTACATCCTACCCTGAGGGTACATGTTCACATATTCCCCAGCCCTATTGACAAGAGATTTCAGCCTCAGATCTTGGCTGATGCATCTTCTTGCTGTGCAAGAAAAAAAAGTAAAAGCTTCAGCTGAGAAGATACTCACCGGTGATGTGCTAGGAGTTCATTCATTAGGAGGAACCACACAGCATGACTGTTCAACAGATCTTTCTGCTCAACACACTCTGAGCGTTTTGCAAACCTTAATTAGTGCAGACTCGCAACATCACTTTAACAAGTACAAATAGAGACTGAGAGGTTAAGAGAAGGTAATTTTAGCAGCCACAGAGCCTCAGTTCAGTGCTTTCCCCAAACTACTATTTCATCCATTTATTGGCAAAGGCCTGGCTTTCCATACTTATTTATGCTTATTAATTTTTTGTAGGACTAAGAGCAAGTAATGGGACCACCTGTGTGACCTAACTTATTGACTCAAGGCCTAGCCCCCCAACATTACCCCCAACATTAGCATTTTTGTTTGGATGTGAAATAAATGAACAAATCAGCCCAGTGTTACAAACAAGCACGTACGTCTTGCCACTTCAGAGGGGAGCTTCTGCCAGTGCAACACCTTCGTCTTCAATGTCGGTATCTTCTTCAGTTGGGTTTGCCTCCCATATCCACAAGTAAAATGATTACACTTGGGATTACTGCATGGCTGGGGAGGTGGGAGCGGCAGGCCATTTATGCCAGGCAGGGGAGGGGGTGGACAAGGCACCTTATTCCCAGGGGGTAGGGATGTAGAGGCTGGCAGCAGCAGTGGCAGAGCTGGCATGGCAGACTGTCCTTGGAAGGATGAGGAAGCACCTTGCTGGGAAGGTGACGTGTTCCCTGGAGATTGCTGTGGCTTTCCAGAAAGTCCAGCTGTTGGAGAAAGACTCAGGTCTGCACTGCGGTTCTCCTCTTCCAAGTCCATATCAACCTGAATGCATTTGTTCATCTTTTGAACAGATCTTCTGGGCGCTAATTTGTGGCAACTTGAGCACTTCACACTTGATAGCAGGTTCTCTGTGGCTTGCTCTGGTCTCATTTTCATGCTCTACAAGACAATGAGGAGGTGCATGGATTAGCAAAGTTCCTCACAACTGCTGGCTACTGCTAACTCCTACAGAGAACCAGAAATAACAGTAACCTTCCCATTAAGGTAAACAGCAGAAATATTTATATCTATCTGCTTTACAAGTGACATTTCATGGTGGTTTCAGCTGGGTGAGTCAAGAGCAAAGCAGTACTGCTGGCCATAAGGCTCCTTCTTGATGTCTCTTGATTCTTCTACCTTCTTGTTGTGACACATAAAGAAAGGAAGAACGAATGCTATCAGGATAGTAAATCTCTACCTAGTTGCTTTTTTCCCCTTGTTACTCAGCCATTCAGTGAGATTTTTCTTCTGAAGAGGTAAATGGATGCCTCCTACAAAAGTTGCTACAGGTCCTCTATAGAGGGAACTTCTACAAACAACAGGAGCACAGCCACTTGTTCCTAAGAAACCATGTTACCACAACTTACCTTGAGTGCAGAAGGGTGGGGATTTTGAGAGGAACTCTCAAAACAGCCTAATAAATTAAACAAGTTACAGCTGAGGAGGACTCAGGCTGAGCTGCTTAGGGACCTGTGACCACAAAGGGAAATGACTGGTAAGCATTAAAATGAATAATATGGTATCACTTTGCCCTTCAACCAACTTTTCATCTAGGACAAATATTTACATTTACCCTGAGATTATACAGTTTCTCTCAGAGCCTCTTGCAAAAGACTGTGCAGAAGTCCCCATCTTGTATGTATGTCTAATTTTAAACACGGAGGTGGACCTTCCAAAGTTAGTAGACTGCTTGCTGGCTCAGGACTTGGTTTTGTTTGCTTGACTGAGTGAACCTTTCTTTTGCAAACACTTGCATCTCTTGTGGATGGACAGTGTCCATGTCAGTGAGCATCCTTAATCTCAGCAGCTGTAGCTGTTTTGTGATTTCTCTCTTTAGCTAGCTCCTATAGCAATGGTCATCAACAACCATTGAAACATCACATGTTAAATGAGGAGCAATGAGAAAACTATCAACACTCCAAAAATGACACAGTAAGTGCAGCTTTTTTAGAGAGTATATAAAGACAGAAACAGAGACCCCTGTCATGCCAGACCTTACACAAGTCTTTAACAAAACACACATTAGTGGCATCAGCAGCTTTAAGGGAGTCAACTGGATGGGTACTTTCATTTTTATGTTCAGTGCAAGATTAGAGACTTATCTGGTACGTACACCATGTTTATGTTCCCAAAGGACTAGATTAATACTTGGAATAACTGTTTTCTTCCTGACATAGCAATTTTAAGTAATGACTTAGACAAAACTCTTTAAGGAAGCTTCATTAAAACCTACAACTGATTCATCTCTGGTCCATAGTATACCTCTAAATCATCTCCTATAATTTGAAACAGTTTGTCTTTGAAACCTAGCGCTTCATAGTGATGATAGTGTCCAGCTCTTACAACAGCCTCAGTAAAATTGTGAACCAGTGGATCAAAGGCAAAAGAAAGCAATAAAACTTTTGTGGTTTTAATCTTAGAATGACTTACATTAAAAACATTAAATGTTAAATCAACCAGAAAATAACACTTGATTTACATACAAAGTGGGAACAGTTAAAATAGCTAAGCCAAAGGCCTACAACAGAGAATGAGTATTAACTGTGTTTGCTGTTTACTTGAATTAATTTGCTGTTGGTTTCCATAAATAATTTTTTGCACAAATAAGCAGTAACACTTTCCCAAAGGTAAAGTAGGCTTACATTTAATTTATGTAAACAACTTAATGTATCCCCTTTAGGACTTCACAATCTTTGTGCTAAACTTGTACAGATGTCTGTAATTACCCTAGCAGGACAAGTGAGCAATTCAGCACTATGAAAGAGCCCAATGAGAAATAAGCCACTTTCTGCTAGAAATATTAGGAGTAAAATGAGCTGATTAAAAAAAAAAATCTTATTAGAAATAATTATGTTAAAATTCTGCTGCTTGTTTATTTTAATTAAGCTATTGGAGGAATTAGTAAAAGACTATTAATTAGGAAGCTTTTTTTTTTTAATCAGAGTGTTAATCTAAATTGCTACAGGGTTTGTGTAAAGGAAAGTCTTGTTTTTAAAAAATGCTAATAAACATGAAATACTACAGAAGAAACTGCTAATATGCTTTGAATGATAAATAGGCTTATAATAATGTACCTCCAAAGATTATACTTTTGAGACTGTGTAGAGAAATCCATGCTCTTAGGAAGATTAAAGCTTTGGTATATCTTCAAGGCAGCTGTAACTTACATTGCTGATACTGTTCAAATGAGCTTGGGGGTATATTTAAAAAAAAAAATCTCTGCATGAAATTTCTCCTTAGAAAATGCAAAAATCCACCTCTGGTAAATATATACATATATACACACACATCTCAATGCAACCAGACAAGGACTAGCATACTGAAGAGAGCTCCAGTAACTCAGTAGCTGGCTGGCACTCTTTAGGCAGGGCAGGGAACAGAGATTGACTCAATACACCAGCCCAGCTCTGATGATCCAGTTAAAATCAATTAACTTGCTATTAACTGTGAAGCTGTTTTCAGTGCTCTGCTATTCTACCTTTTGTTTTATTGGGAAGGCCACTGATGTTTGAGGACTGCCGCAATGCAGGTTTTCATTTCTATCTGCTGACATGCTAAAAACAGGCATACTTCTCATTAGCTTAGAAAAAGAAGTTGTATTTTGATGGCATAAGGTTTAGATTTTTAAGTTAGGTCCAAAAACCATCTTTCCTCTGTGTCTTGGGCCATGTAAGCACTCCCATTTTTTCATTTCTAGTGTTGCCAATGGGCTGATTCAGGGCTATGTTATTTTGCAAAACTTGATATTCTTTATAGCTAGAAGTTCATTTATTGATCATTATTATGCTGGAAACAGGGACTTCAATGAATGTTTCAGAAAACCTGCCCTTTATCCTTGTTATTCCTAAATAGGTTTTTTAAGGGGGGGAAGTTGTTTAAAAGCTGTGCCCCATACACTTCCAAGGTAACCATCAAAAGCATAAGCACAAGAGTCAATAACTGGAATGCAAGATATTTTTGAGGGTAAGAAGATGTACTGCTTACCAAATGGTGGGAAGTGAGCTACAGGATTTATACCCAACCAGGGAGAGGGTTAGTCACTTGGTTATGCAGATAGATGGTCCCTAACTAGTACAACGCTATTGTTTGTGATCTCCCAATGGGCTACACTTGCTATAGTTTGGATTCAGGGACCTGCTTGTGTTAAGAGGCTCCCGGTGTGATATTCTTTGCTGTTGACTTTTCAACAGGTTTAATTTATTCTTAATGTTTATGATTCTTACAAGGATAAAAATAAGAAGAAATTAGAGATCTTAATCCTTTCTCGCACAAGCAATCTTGTTGCTATAAAGGTCATCCTCTTCCTTTCAGATACAGTCCTAGGAGTTTCCAAGGGTTTTCTGCAATCTGGGTTCAGAGAGGTCTTAGGGGAACACTAGTTCTTTGAAAGTTACCCTCACCTTTTGTTTTGACACTAACATGGCTGCAAACATGTGTTATGATGTCAAAAAAGAGGAAAAGATAAGAATAAATATTTTTTTGCTTATTACTAACAATATTTCTTTTGTGGTATTTTTCACCAAAAGCTGTCAAAATATTGCAAAGGATGCCATTGAACCCATTTTACAGATGTGGAAACTGAGGCACAGAGAAATGTCTTTTCCACAGACACTCAGGAAGCCAGTGTCAGAAGAAGAGTGACTCCAGTAACCCAAATCCCCAGAATTCCATTTCAGTGCTCTGGCTCTCAAAAAACCTGTTTAGTCTTTGCAATCTAGCAAGTTACCTCTCCCTTATTAAGATCCAGCTATGACTGTGCCTCTGTTTTCTTATATCAAAAAGCTGGAGGCAGTTGGAAACAGAGTAAAAGCGCTCACTTTTCACTGTGTAGCTGCCTCTGCTGCTAGCCAGAGTGTGGCTGTGAAGTCTATGTGCTTAATGCCTGTAGGCTTGGTTCTAGTGATGGAGTTAATGAAAAAGCCCTCTAAAGGTACTGGCTGTGGTTTTTGGCAGCGGGTGAGAAGGCAGGAGCCTTGGGATCTGCTGCAGATGGAGGCTGGACCAGCAGCAGCAGCTGTGGGTGACATATGTTGGGGGAAATTGCTGCTAAGACCCTTTTGCTGGTCCTTGTGCCCTGCAGCAGAGCGGTGAGGCAGTTCAACCAAGGAACCACGTGAAGGTGTGTGTAAAGTACAGGGATGGGCTGTGAAAGGTAGGAGGCTGGAAGAAGGTGGGTTGTAGGACTAACAGGGCTTAGTCAGGAGTAGGGATGAACTCTTCAAAATGAAAAGGAATTTCAGCAGCTACTTTAACTGAGGTTTGTATAGTTGAAGGGATTAGTGACAGGATGTAATAGCTTTAATCTTTGGATTGAAGAGATTACCATGTTGGCTGTCATTTGATCTATATGATTTGATCTACATGCAGCTATGCTGTGGTCTGCACCCAGACCTCTGGAGGCAGCTGTACGTATCACAGAACATGCCTTGGGGAGATCAGGGTCTCTCCTCTGTCCTTTAGACCTCTACAAGCAAAGTACAGCAGTTAAAAGTACCTGGAAGGAGAAAAACCCTTCTGTCCTCCTGTTCTCCCTGGGATCTCTCTAATTAAGGATTTTAGAAAAGCAAACCTTTTGTCTGTGATTCAGGATGGGTTTGTAGACTGCTGCTATGGTGAATGTAGTCACTACTCCTGGGGCATATTCTTCTGAGTGTATGATACCATTTCACCAAACATACAGACCTGAAAGGGTTTCTGGACTCCTACTACTCCTATCTTTTCTGAACAACTCTGCTTCTCTCGTATGTGGTTCTTGCTGAACAGAGATTCATAGAGGTGAAGAAAGTATCGAGAACCTCTGCTTTTTCAGTGTTGTTGGTGGCTAATTCACCTCTCTTGTTTAACAGTGAGCCAATGTCTTCCTTCGGTTTCTGCTTGCTGTTTACATACCTGAAGAACACCTTCTTGTAGTTTTTGACATCTCTGGCCAATTTCAATTCGAGCTGAGCTTTATGATTTTCTAACTGCATCTCTGCATGCCCTGGCAATGGCCTTGTAGTTCTCAACGGGTATCATCCCTCCCTGTCTTTATCTCGATTCTCGAGCCTTTTGCTTTATTTCTCCTTTCCATTCCTGAGGGGAAAGGAGTGAGCGAGTGGCTGTGTGGTGCTCAGTTGCCCTCTGGGCTCAAACCATGACAACAAGTTATGGCACCCTCTCGGCAACATCTTGCACCTTATCTCTGGAAGGCAGCATAGCTCTCATGATTCCCTGTCAGGCTGTCAGATGGGCGCCTCAGTGCCCCCTAACAGAGAGTCACCCAATATGAGCACTTGTCGCTTCCTTTTGTGGTATCTGCTGTATGATGCTGGTACAGTTTCTCCTTGCAGACCTTGCTTATGGGTGTCTACAGCTGTTAAAGCTTCATATCTGTTTTTGGTTGTAATGCTGGAGGGTGGGGACTGAAGCAGAGTCCTGCTTTTGTGGGTCCCCAGAGTCCAAGGTGCCTCATTCTCTGTGGTGTCCGCCACAGAAGTGTGGTTCTGAAACCACCTATCTATCTCCCTCTCAGCCCCTCTAATACTGCACAGCCTTTTAACTGCTTCCTGCAACTCAGCCACCTGATGCAACAGATCATCGACCTGTGCACATCTTTTGCAGGTACTTCCCCTTCACCAGGAGAAAGGTCTGGGCACTCGTTGCAATCTACCATCTGTAGTGAGGTCCCTTTCCTTATCAGTTCCATCTGGGTGGACACGTCGGGCATCTCAGGGGCTTTTGCTGTAGAAATGCTCATTTTAGCTCTGTGGGGTGAGCGTGCCCCATTGAGGCAGCAGCCTCTTGACCTGGCTGGCTGACGACCTCATTCATGTCCAATGCTGGGGTCGCGGGTGCTCCCACTGCTGCTGTCGGTGTTGGGCGGTTGCGATTGCCCCAGCAATGCCAAGGCCTAGTCCACATCACCAGTGGCCCTGGCCTTTGGCTGCCTCTGGACACCGAGTCCTGCCTTGCCTCGCCGCTGCACCCCTGGGCTTTGCCTCAGGAAACTCTGTTCCCCTGTGGAGAGCGAATTGTCACTGTCACCTGCCCGTGTGTGGACTGTCACAGCCAGCTCTGGCTGTTTGTGCTGCATTAAAGAGAGAGTGAGAGAGTCCCTCATGTCAATGAAGTGCTGGCACAGCAGGGGCAAAGGGATGAGTTACACTTACAGGGATGAATGCGCTGATTAACTTGCAATGATCCAATTCTCCACTGGTATTTAAGGTCTGGTACCTGCTCTGCATTAAGGAGTTGGAAACCTTTTTTCTGTACTATGGACTTTCATTTCCATTGCAAATCCTGCAAACAATGGGGTTATTCTGCAAGATTGTCACTGTGTAGTATTTGCAAACACCCAGAGAGGTCCCTTCACTATCACTGCCCCATTCTTAACCCTCCATAGTCACACTCCTAGACATGGCAAAGCTAGCTGTCTTATCCTGCCCACAGCTGGATTGTGAGGTGACCAAACAAATGTGTTTTGTGATGGAGTTGGCTTATGACTATTTGCTTTCAGATACGCTAGGTGAACATAACCCCATTGATTAGCATGTTCACCCATATTTCATGGCTGTGACTATTACCACATAGATAGAGGGAGCTAGGATTGGTACAGTGCTGACTTTCAGTATTGGTAAGATTTTACGTTGTATCAGTTGACCACCATGTACAGAAAACCGGAAATATGAAGCTCTAGATCCAGGCTTTATGTTTAGACAGAATTAAAACTGGTTAATTTTGCTTAAATGGGCTCATGCATTTTTCTTTTCTTTCAATTTTTCCTCTCTCTAACCAGAACAGAAGGTATTTCTCAGTCCCCTGTGCTCTACTGAATGCAGGAGAGGACCAAACAACACACTGAAACTGAAAGATACTCACATAACTTTGGACAGAGATTTCAGCCATGCTCTAAGTAAAGTGCAATGCTGTGGTGGTGCTCATGTACTAGATATAGCTCCTGTTGCATTTAGGGTGAGAATAAATTTGGTAAGAGATAAACCCCCTTGCGTTCTAGCCGGTCCTCAGAGATTAGAGGGGCTAGGGGTGGTTGGATTTATCCCTTAATAGGTGTGCCAATTGGGGCTGTAACTATAGGTCTGACCTGGACACACAAACAGCCTGTATGCTGTAGGTCCGGTTGCGTTCAAAAGAAGTCGTCAGATTCATGAATAGTGCGGATTAGTGGCCGTCACTCTAAGTCTGACCCAGCCCAAACAGCCCATACACTGCAAGTCTGGTTGCATTCAAGAGAAGCAGTCAGATTCATGAATAGTACGGTTTATTTTCATGCAACATCTACAGATTCTTTAAGATTGCCTACGATAAATGCACAAACTGCAGGTTGGCTATATAGCACTACACAAAAGAAAAACGATTGCAATCACACACACACAGTTCCCGGGTATACACTTGGCATAGCCAAAGAAATCTTATCAAAAGGTGTCCCTTCTGGGGGGAGTGAGAGCACAAACCCGTCGATCTGTCCCTCTGATTTGGTGTCAGATTATCGTCCCTCCAAGTCAGGTAGAAACTTGAGGTAGTATTTATCTTAGTTTGTATGTGTGAGTGGGTGGGACTGTAGTCAAGCCGTTATCTTCTGAGTAAGGACACAGTACATTCTTTGGTGCCGGGGTACAGCTGGTTTTTGTGGGAGAAAAGGGACGATGAGAAACAAGGGTGGCTTGATGTGAGGGGTGCAGCTGGGTTTTGTGAGAAAAAAAAGGGAGGATGGGGAACAAGGCCAGCAGGCTACTGCAAAGAGCAGGAGATAAATCTGTCCTTGAAATGCAAGAATGGGACCGCGCAGCCTACGCCCCGCTTCGCATTCCTCCTTGGTGCCATGACAAACACAAATCACTGGACCTCCATCCCGTCCTGTGCTTGCTCTGGGCACCCTGTGTCAAGGAAATGTGTTTTGCAGATTTCTCACTGTTTTGCTTTTCTCACATTTCCAACACCTAACAGCTCCACCCTGTGACTACAGTCACACCCACACAATTGAACATGATCTCTAATTATGGTCGTCAGGACCAGGGATGTTGATTGGGTTGTCCTCCTCTAAAGGGATATAGTTAGTTAATTGAATCATTCTTATATTAACAGTTTTCATTATGGTTGATTTTATGCAACTTGTTGCTATGCCTAAGACAACTATAAGCACAATGAAAGTTAATATATGCTGTATCAAATTTTGGATCCAACCGGTAACACCAAGTCCAAATGAACTGAACAATTTTGAAAGCCAGCTGTCATTCCTGGATTCTCGTAGCTTGTGGGTGTTTTCTGCTACTTGTTGTATCTTCGTTAACTGGATGTTGAGGTCCTGTGTAACATTAGGGATGTAAACACAGCAGTCAGTACTGGAGAGGTTCAAATAACCACAGAGTCCATTTTGATGTTGTGAGAGACGAGAAACCAGGCCCGTGAGAAACTAAGAAAAACAGCCTGAGAAAGCAAAAGTTGAGGCTGATTGAAGAAATGCCTCAAACACTCGCAAGACAAAACTATGAGTCACAGGGTGAATTCTGTGGAGGTCGAAGCTGATAAGGCTGCCCGAATAACACAAGATGCAGCTGGAGGGGGGAGCCCTGTGGAGACAGGACAGTTCTGCTCTGGTGCACCTGGTCAAATTTCAAGGGCCGTCTGTCCAGTGAATGAACTTTACTTCATTATCCACGAAATGCATATTAAAGTTAACATCCCTCAATATGCTAACGAAGGCTAACATGATCATGCTAATTACATCATCCCATGAAACACCTTACCCCTCCCTGTACATGGGATACATAGGTATGTGTGTCAACCTAGGGGACGGACCCAAGGAAAGTGTGTATAAATCAAGGTGGGGGAAGAAAGGGAGCCCCCTGGAGAGTGCAGTGAAGCGAAGAAGATGGATGCAAGTGAAAAAGATGGATGCCTCCTGCGCCTCCTGGAACCCTCGCCGGCGGGATCAGCGCAGAAACCCAGACCAGTGATCTGTATTTCCCCATTCCCTCTATCTCCCTCTTTTCCCTTTCCCATTAAGAAATGCAAGGCATATTGTATTGCTTGCCACAACTTGCTATATACTTAGCCAATTATTGTGTGTTCATTTAGTACATTGCAGGTAGTTAATAAATGTTTGGACTTGGAGACTTGTTGTCCGCTCCATTGGGGATTCGCGAATCTGAGTCACTTGTCTCCCTCATCTGAGCGGGACGTGACAGATGTATTAGCATTAAGTCTAGTCCCATGCGGTGGTTTGGATAGGTGCAGTTTGTTTATTCTTATTCTGAGTACTCTTTTGGTTCCAGGGGGGAGGTCATCCATATCCCTAATACACAAAAGCATGTTAAACTAAAGCATATCTTACAAATACCGGTTATAAGTGTCATGTTTGCTAATCCTAATTGCAAGCGTTATCTAACTAATCCACTGAACAGTTAGCTTGCAGTTGGCACCCTTGTTCACAACCAAGGGTCACATCCCCAAAAACATTTGGTTTACAAGCAAGTACACAAATCAGAAACAGAATCACACCAATCATAAAAATCAATAGTCCTTGGGGATACTTGAGATCAGCATAGGAGAGTCCTTCGTTCCAGGTGCAATTGTTCAGTCCGGGGTACTGGCAACCTGCAGAAAACAGAAGGAAGAATCGCTCGGCTTATATTTAGCTGGCGCACAGTGGGTTAAAAAGAGGGCATGATCCATCTGGTATTGATTTGATGGATTTTCCCAGAGCTGTCCTTTGCTTCCCAAGCATAGAGATTCTTTGGAGTGGTTAGTACCATTGCTACCATTCCAATCTGTGGTAGCTTGACTAACACAGTTTGTCCTGTGTGGAAACCCACAGGATATTCTCCAGGTATCTTATGCACCTGTGGTGCTATAGTTGTAGCAGAAACACAAAAAGCTCTCATCTTGGGACAGTCATTTCCACTCCATCTATTGTTTAATTGATAGATGGCATTAGAGAGTCCTAAATGCCATCCAGTCTCATGGGTTTTAGCAAATCGTTTGACCAGGCCATTTGTTCTCTCAAGGAGTTAGCCTGGGGATAATATGGAGTGTGAAATACCCAGAGTGATACCCTCTTCTTTTGCCCATTCTTGTACTGTTGCAGCAGAAAAGTGAGTTCCATTATCACTTTGAATCTCTTCTGGAAGGGGTAAGGTACTAAACCATTCTCTCAGACTATCAACTGTATTTTCTCCAGTGGCAGCAGAGACAGCTGTGGCCATGGTAATTCCTGAAATAACTTCTACTCCCACCAAGATATATTTTTTCCCTCCTGAGGGTCGTAGAGGGCCTACATAATCTATTTGCCAGGTGTGCCACAGCGTTTTCCCATCCCGGATGTGTAAGGGAGGTGCTTTAACCGGATGATCTTTACTGAGCTGTAAGTGACAGTGTGAACAGGCAGTTACTCTTTGCTCACATAATTTTACAGAAACAGGCCATCCTCAGGCTATACCTTCCTAATATAGATCGGTTCATCCTATGTGGCCTCATTTTATGTGTAGCCACTCGAGTAAATGTTCCCATTCATGATCATCATTCACGACGTCCACTTGTTGCAACTGGGTAAGGCTATCGACTTGCTAATTAAATCGAGCAGCTATTGATGTTGCTGGATCATGTCCTTTCACCCATCCAGTATGTAATATTTGCTGTTCTCCTATTTCTAACAATTGTTTCCAGCTGCCAGTCTGCCAGACTGGGACTCTATTCACTTGCCAATTGTTAACTGCCCAGTGGCCTATCCACTCTGTTGCTCCTTTAAAGACTGTGTATGAGTCAGTATAAATATGATCGGCACCCTGATGTGTTTCTAGTAGGACTGCCCTGAGTTCTCCTACTTGTGCACTCCCTCTGCCTGTTTCACTTAGCCTGTCTCCTGTAGCCACATTCAGTGCCACTGCCTTGTAATTCCACTTGTTATTTTGTCTGTAGGATGAGGCATCAGTGAACCATACCCCTTTAAGGTCGGCGTCCTCCTTTAATGGAGGTGCCTCCTTAATGGGAGATGGTCTGCTTGGGGGGTTTGAAATAGCAGATTGCTATCTATATCTTTTTGGAGTTTAGATATTTTGATGTTACCCACTGTAATAGGCATGATTTCATTAATGCTTTCCAAGTAAGCATACCACTTACAGACTGTTGGTTTCTGAGCAATGGCAGTGAGTGGCGCTGTGCCTTTTCGGATTCCATCTAAGAGGTGGAAAGGTCCCCTGATAATTACACTTTGTTCCCATCTGATCTGCTCTACTCGATTCAGGGTTCATACCAGTGATAACAGACCCTTTTCGAGATCTGAATACCTGGTTTCAGTATCACTGAAGGAGCGAGAGCTAAATTCTAATGGCCTCTCTGGTCCTTCTGGTCCTTGTTGCCAAAGATTGCAATGGGAGCCATGTTCACTAAATCCCCATTCTACGTGGATTGAATCACCTGGGTGTACAGGGCCTAATTGCTGGAAAAGACTTAATTCTTTAATCAGTAAATCTAATGCAATCTCATGTTGTTCAGTCCACTCCCATGATCTGCCCTTTTTGAGTAGGTTGTACAAAGGACGGGCAATAATAGAGAAGCCAGGGATGTGTTTATGCCAGTAACCTAAAGTCCCTAAAACTTGTTGTAATTCTTTTTTACTAGCGGGTGTGGCAGGTGCATCCGCCTAATGAAAGCAGAGCTTCTTGGCTGCTGAAGTGTGGCAGCTTCTGGCTGTCTTTGTTCTCAAGGTCTCACGGTAGTTGGGACCTTTGGCCAATGGGAGCTGCTATTGACTACAGGTCAGATTCGGCCTGGGTCTAAATGGAGTCCCCTGGGGGAGCCATTTTGAGCTCGTCCCCTGGAGCAGCACGCTGCGAGGACTCTCCCCTTCGGTCAGGACGCTGCCCAAGGAAACTCCTCGAGGTGCCTTGGGTCGGGACACTGCCCTGAGCAGGCCCTCAAGGTTGAGAGCCCTCACTTATCAGGTGAGTGATAAAGTGTTTTGGGTTGCCATTAAACCCTAGGGAGTGGGGCTTTGTTCTGCGTTTTGGGTTGCATAACTCCATAGAGTTCTTTGTGAAGCGTTTTGGGTTGCCGTTAAACCCTAGAAAGTTGCTCTGTTCTCCTCTCACAGACATTCGAACCTGTAATTTACAGAGAGCTAGAATAATAAATTTTTAATTTTTTTTATTTTTGGTGGTTGGTTGTTTATTTGAGAGCCTCCGTAACAATTGGCGTAGTCGGCAGGATGTTGGTAGAGGAATTATTACAGAAATATAGTTGTGCCCCTTCTCCCCCAGAGATACAATGGGCGAAAGAGAGGTGGTTTGATCTGGTGGAAGTTGTGAGAAAGTTGGAACAAAGCCGGGGAAGTTGGTGGATAAGCAGAAGTGAAGGAAAAATGTGCGCCATATTAGGTGCCTGCTTGATTCAGGTGCAGGATTATTTTGTAGCAGTGGAGAGAGATGCCTTAGAGAAGAGGTTGGAAATTGATCCTTTAAAGACAGAATTATTACGAGAAAGAGAGAAAGGCGCTTATTAGGAAAAAAAATTGAAATTTTGCTGGCACGAGCAAAAAAGCCCCCTAGTGTTGCTCAAACTCCCCCCCCACCGTGGGAGTCCGGCAGTTTCTCACTGCGAGGAAGCCCTGTGTGCATTTAGATCATTATTGCCACACATGGCAGACAGGAGCCACTTTACTGCCGGGGTGGTCCAGGAGTGGGCACATAAGGCATCAAGTGGGTGTTTCATACACCATATCACCCTCAAGTTATTGGCATGGTTGAGCAAATTAATGGCTTGATCAAGAGACATGCCAATGTTTCATGACCTAACTGGGACATAAGGTTGGCACAAGCAGTTTTTATTGATAATAACCGCTGGTGACATTATGGGAGCCCAAAAATACGAGCATTTTGTCCCATGGGATTATCAAGTGGTGATGCTCCTATATTTGACAATCATAAGAGCCAGTTCCCCCTGAAAATATATGCAGGCCAGCCTGTCATGGTCGCCCTCAGTTGGCATTGTGCCTATGACCCTGGTAAAATCTAGGGGTTTACATACCTGGGAGGCCTTAGATAAAGGTGGAAAAACCCACCGAATCAGTGCCCGATGGATAATCCCTGATTTTTAACCTGATGCCTGGGTTCTGATCCGAGGCCTAGTTCTGTTTTTTTGTTAGGATCTTGGAGAAACAGATGACTTCGACAATCTGCTTGGCCATGGAGATCCATATGGACAATCAAGACTTGGATGACAACGTGGTGGCGAATGAATTTTGTGAAATTGGCAGTATTCAGAAAAATGTGATTGGACTTGGTGATTGATTGATTAATTGGATATGTTTGAATTTTCCTTGTTAGAATGGTTAATCAGCTTCCTTCAATTTTGATTGTAATATATTGTATGTTTGGAGGGTTGGTTCTTTAAGATTTGATTGTATAATCATCTAGGGATGACAAACCACAACAAGTATGGAGACTCACCAGGACCGCACTCCCTTTTAACCTTGGAGGCAAGAGGTGACTGCACCACCATTTCAAGGAAACCAGCCGAATCATGACCCCATGTAGTCATGGGGTGGATTGTGGCAGGTGCATCCGCTTAATGAAAGCAGAGCTTCTTGGCTGCTGAAGTGTGGCAGCTTCTGGCTGTCTTTGTTCTCAAGGTCTCACGGTAGTTGGGACCTTTGGCCAATGGGAGCCGCTATTGACTACAGGTCAGATTCGGCCTGGGTCTAAATGGAGTCCCCTGGGGGACCCATTTTGAGCTCGTTCCCTGGAGCAGCACGCTGCGAGGACTCTCCCCTTGGGTCGGGATGCTGCCCAAGGAAACTCCTCGAGGTGCCTTGGGTCGGGACACTGCCCTGAGCAGGCCCTCAAGGTTGAGAGTCCTCACTTATCAGGTGAGTGATAAAGTGTTTTGGGTTGCCATTAAACCCTAGGGAGTGGGGCTTTGTTCTGCGTTTTGGGTTGTCCTTAAACCCCATAGAATTCTTTGTGAAGCATTTTGGGTTGCCGTTAAACCCTAGAAAGTTGCTCTGTTCTCCTCTCACAGACATTCGAACCTGTAATTTACAGAGAGCTGGTTGGCTGTGTTATTAATAATAAATTTTTTATTTTTTTATATTGGTGGTTGGTTGCTTATTTGGGAGCCTCCGTAACAGCAGGATTCTGTCGTTTTTCTATTTTTTCTATGGTGTCAGGGGGAACAGAGGCGGCTCCTTTAATCCACCAGACTCCTAGGAATTTAACCTCTTGTGCTGGCCCTTGACATTTGGATGGTGGAATGTGCAGTTCCAGAGCTGTCAATCTTTGCTGTATATTTTCCATGGCATGCCTGACTTTGTCAGGGTTTTCCCCTCCTATTAGTATATCATCAATGTATTGATACACTGTAACACTTGGCAGATGAGAGATGTCTGCTAAAATTTTCACCAAGGCATTGTGAGCAATGGTGGGGGAATGTTTGTACCCCTGAGGTAACCTGTTAAAGGTGTACTGTATTCCTTTCCAAGTAAATGCAAACTGATCCTTATCTTGTTCCCAAAGTGGGATCATGAAAAACATATCTTTAATATCTAGGGTTGCCATCCAGGAATGAGATGCTCCCTGTATCTGAGCACTAATTCTGCTATATTTGGCACAGCTGCTGTCAGCGAAGCAGTGTTAGCATTCAGTTGTCTGTAATCGACGGTAAGTTGCCACTGTCCGTTTGTTTTTTTCCCTGGCCACACTGGAGAGTTGTAGGGGGAATGAGTGCGGGTAATAATATCTCTTTTTTCTAGGTCTACAACCATCCTGTCAATATCAGAGTGTGTAGCTGATGGCAGGGGGTATTATTTGACATTAGTAATTTTTGATGGGGCAGAGATATAGCTATTTCTAACAAATTGATACTTTTAAGTTCACCTCGCCCTGCAAAACTCCACACTGTTCCATCAGGGAGTTTCCACACTCTGCCATACAATAGGTCGAATCCCAAAATGTTATTGCTGGCAGCTCCTACTAGCACTTCAGTTCGGGTCAGTCTTTTTTCCCCGGGAAGCCACAGAGTAATTTTTGCAGTGGGACATTTCTTTATGATGCCATCAATTCCTGAAATAGCTTCTTTGCAACGGCAAGGCTTCACATTGAAATATTTTGCAGTTTCTTTATTAATTACTGACACTTGTGCACCTGTGTCAATAAGAAAATCTACACAAATTTTCCTTGGGCCAATCGAGATACTAATAATAGGGTCTTGATGTTTGTTCAAGAGCCACTGTAAAGCTAAAACCTGCCGGGGAGGGTGACTCACTGTCCTTCCCGGGGATGCATGTTTTTTGCTGGGGAAACTTTTAAATCAATCAAGTCCTGCTGTGGGGCTGAAGGTATAGCTCTGGCAGGCGCGGACCTGCGTTCAGTCTGGTGGCTAGATTTATTTAGTTCTGATTTTTGTTTTAATACTTGGACCAGAGCTCGGAGGTCAGCTGTAGTCATGCCATTTAAAAGACAGCACAGTGCTCCTAAGGTTAGAGCTTGTCTCCATAAAGCATTCCGATCTGGATCGGATTGCCTCTTAAAGCCTGACCTATGTGTATTAGCCTGAATTTGACGGACTCGCCGGGGACCCAGAGGGGGTTTCCCTGGGGTCAGTCCAATCCACCCCATGCGGCGCCCATAGCTCACCAATTCCTGAACAAATTCACTCCAAGTAGGTATGTAAGTTGCTTTCTAGGGGGCTGGGCTGCTGCAGCCACAGCATTCATAGCCTGATGTGCCTGAATACAATCTTGGGCATTTGATACATATATTTTCAAACTGTCTGGAAAGCCACGAATGAGAGGGGTCAATCTAGCCGGATCAACAGGAGCCAGCATGGGGGATCGATGTAATACATTCGTCTCCTTTTTCCACAGAGGCTGCCAGATCTGAGAATCCTGAAGTTATAATCCTGAGAGGATCTCCCCTCTCCTGCAGGTCTATGCCACCAGCCCAATAAGCAGCTTGAGTAGTTATTGAATAATTATGATTGCCTGGACTGGTAGTTAGGAAAACTCCAGGTCCCCAGTAGCCTTCTGCCTCTTCCTCACTCAACAGGACCCGATCTCTGCCCGTGAGGGAAACTCCCCACACATACTCTGTTTCTGTCTCATCTGGGCATCTAGAATATTTTTCTTGTAATTTAGCTATTTCCGCAGGGGACCAAGGTATGGTACGGGTGGAAGTCTGTGGCTCCCCATCTCCATCATTAATTAACTCAGTCTTAGTTACTGGCTGAACATTTATAGACTTGGAAATAAAGTCAGTGTCTTCTCCTAAATCACTGTCATCACACCAATTGTCCCAAGTCTCAGTATCATCACAGCGGGCTACTTTGCGAATGTGTTGGACTGAATTGAAATTGGAATATGCCTGATCAAGTAATTTATCGAACCTTTCCTGCAGCCGTTCCTCTCGCTTACCAGCCTCAGCCAATAGCTTTTCCAGCAGTTCTGTTTTACTTAAAAGTTCATCTATTTGTTTTTCCAATTTTCCCTGTGTCTCTCTCTCAAAAGCCAGTGATGCTTTAAGCGCCTTTTTTTCTGATTCCATAGACTCATATTCTACATTTGCAATCTGTCTGAGTGGGGGTGACTTTTTGATTTCCTGTTGCGTGCATGACAAACAAGCCCCCAAGACGGCACAAATAATTCCTTTACCTTTTCCTAGTTTTATTTTTCATTGGTTCTTACACTGCAGTATTCACTCTACGACTTTATCTTCATCCTTCCAAAAATTTCTGGGCCCATTCCACCCCTGCCAGGGAGGGAGCACACTTATGATCCTGCAGCAGTTTATCCATGGCAATCCTGTCCGTGATGCCAATTTAATGTTGGATTTAGGGTGAGAATAAATCTGGTAAGAGATAAATCCCCTTGCGTTCTAGCCGGTCCTCAGAGATTAGAGGGGCTAGGGGCGGCTGGACTTATCCCTTAATAGGTATGCCAATTGGGGCTGTAACTATAGGTCTGACCCAGCCCAAACAGCCCATACACTGCAAGTCTGGTTGCATTCAAGAGAAGCAGTCAGATTCATGAATAGTACGGTTTATTTTCATGCAACATCTACAGATTCTTTAAGATTGCCTACGATAAATGCACAAACTGCAGGTTGGCTATATAGCACTACACAAAAGAAAAATGATTGCAATCACACACACACAGTTCCCGGGTATACACTCGGCATAGCCAAGGAAATCTTACCAAAAGGTGTCCTTCTGGGGGGGGCGAGAGCACAAACCCATCGATCTGTCCCTCCGATTTGGTGTCAGATTATCATCCCTCCAAGTCAGGTAGAAACTTGAGGTAGTATTTATCTTAGTTTGTATGTGTGAGTGGGTGGGACTGTAGTCAAGCCGTTATCTTCTGAGTAAGGACACAGTACATTCTTTGGTGCCGGGGTACAGCTGGTTTTTGTGGGAGAAAAGGGACGATGAGAAACAAGGGTGGCTTGATGTGAGGAGTGCAGCTGGGTTTTGTGAGAAAAAAAAAGGGAGGATGGGGAACAAGGCCAGCAGGCTACTGCAAAGAGCAGGAGATAAATCTGTCCTTGAAATGCAAGAATGGGACCGCGCAGCCTACGCCCCGCTTCGCATTCCTCCTTGGCGCCATGACAAACACAAATCACTGGACCTCCATCCCGTCCTGTGCTTGCTCTGGGCACCCCGTGTCAAGGAAATATGTGTTTTGCAGATTTCTCACTGTTTTGTTTTTCTCACATTTCCAACACCTAACAGCTCCATTTATACATCTCTGTTTCTTTGAGAGAAAACAATGGGTAATTATTACTAAGCATATACAAAAATTATATGCTTACGTGCTTTATAAACTATGTGAAAAATAGAGAAGTTTGATGGACAAATTCTGGTGAATCAAAGGTCTTCCCCATCCCCACAACAGAAAGGAAACTTGTCAAGTACTTATTTTATTCTAAACTTTGAAATATTTTCAGTTTTGAAATTAAAAAAACCAAGAAAACAAAAAAACCCTGAAAATCCATCCCATTAAATATATCTGAATTCTGATATGAAATACTTGGAAAAGATTTCTGCTGATTTCTTCCATAGCTTCATTGTATCATATAGCCAGTGATTAATTAAGGAATATGCAGTTATTTGGCAGCTAGAAACTTGTGGTGTCACAGCCTGGTTTACATACTGGACTGCGTGTGCAATCACTGTAATATATCACAAGAATTCTTTTTTAAGGTTCAAACTCGTTGTTGGATTAAATGACCACAGACCTGTTGAAGTAGCTGCAAGTGATGTTGTTTTTATCAGCAATTAATTTGGCCTTATGACACTGAAAAAATCCTCAGGATCATGAGCTTTATTTCTAGGTCACAAATGGAGCAAAACTGCATGTCCCAGTTGAACATCTTTCTTTGACCTGCTCTGATTCTGTCCCCTGTTCTTCTTAAATAATCACTGTAATGGAAGCAGAGCTGCTCTGGAGTAATAAATTATAAATGGTGTGCTTCAGCGTGCCTATTGGGATGTGATTGTATACATAATTTAATATAGTTCTCACAGATGACTATGGAACAAAGAACCAGCAGTGATTCAAAATAACCCATTTCTCAGTAAACTTCTGAGGGCAGTGGAAAGATAATGCCAAATGCTCTCTCTTTGAAGGCCAAGGTAGGATTGCAGAGCAATAAAACCTCTGGCTGTGTGAAAAGAGCTGCTCTTTCTAGATGGAAATGGGGGTAGCTGAAAGACCCAGACGGAGAAGTGGGTTCCTGCTGCAGCATCTGAAGAGAACAGCCTGTGGGGCATCTGCAGGTAAGGTTCACTAGGTAACACCCAGAAAGCCTGTTTGTTCCTGAGTTCTGAATCTCCAAATGATGTTGTTCCTACTGATAAAACAGTGGGGTGGTGAGGAGGAGGCTGGCTGCTCACTGCTCACCTAAGCTGCAGGCTCTTGCTGGAAACACGGAGGTTGCAAAGCTGCTGGGAAAACACATTTGATACTCAGATTTTTGTAGCCTAGAATCCAATCTGAGAGCAGATAAAATAGATTAAGAGCAAAAGGATGATGCTTAGGTGATGTGCTCTGAGACTGGAAAAGAGGAAATAAAAAGAAACCTGTAAATGGGATAGAGACAGTCCTGAAAGACAAACCTGGGGCAGGTTACGTGGTTCTGCAGGAAACTGTGGGCCTCTGCCTGTTTCTGCTAGCCAGGAACAGGATTTCAGCTGCAGCAGGGCTGTGCCACTCTGCAGGGTCTCCTGAACTGAAGCTGCCCACATGTCTGCTCTCAACTCATCTTTGCTTTTGTTAACCGATTCTCAACATGCTCATAGCAATGCTTTGGTTAAAATAAAACAGTGATTTAATTCTTGGTTTAACTTCTAACAGTCCAGCAAAGTTTTCAGTATTACAAGGACAAGTCCTATTAAGCAAAGCAAAATAAGCTTTAGCCTGAACATTAGTCTAGCCACAGTGAGTTACCATATAAAGGCATTGTTCTTAAATGTACCCAGCTCTTCAACTTGATTCATGTTTCAGCATAGTATCACACCACAGATTCAACAAACATAAATCATTTTAAATGGACAGCTATGTACAAAACTATGATACAATGTTATTACAAAACTTGAGAAATAAAGCTCTGAATTTTGAAAACACAATACTGCACATTCCCAGTTTTAAAGCAAAAGTAACATAAATCTACACGTTCTGCAGCTTGAACACAAACTTTTGAGTGCAAGCAGCTGACAATGGCATTCAAACCCAAAGATTTACTAAAGGATGAGCTGAAAATGTGTCCAACTGGAAAACCTCTTTTTGTTGCTTTAATAAGAGAATTCTCCAAAAGCTGATGGATGCATCTATGTGTGCAAGAAGACTACTGCAAGACTACTGACGTGCTTCAACTTAATTGCTCATAAGTGTCATTTAGGAACCAGACACTGTTTATATGGCCATATGCTTACTAAAATACATACTTTTTTTTTTTTTTTTTTTTTACTTTTTTTTCCCTGTAACCGATTTCCCTTGCTTTAAATGACTGAGAGTAAAAATACATTTGTCTGATCCGGGTCTTGGACCTGGTCCAATATAAATCATCAGTGGGCGATGAGAAGAGGGAGTTAACATGCTTCCACCTGTGATGGTACAGCCACTGCTTAATTTATACCCTTAATTTAGTTGAGGCACTGCTATTTTAAAAATTTCTCTGAGGGCTAAACACTGCAGTCCTTTCTTGGGCCACACTCAGCAGCTGTTTCAAGAGGAGTTTGGCTTAAGAGCAGGTTAAAAGATTTGGCTTCCAGGACAGCGGATGAGAGGCCTGACCCTTGCACGCTGCCATGCACAGAACTGGCCCCCATCCCTGTGGGCCCCTGGCATAAGGCATGGGCCAAGGGGGCCAAAGTCTCCAGGGAGGCTCCTTGGGTCTTGGGGAGTGGAGTGGAAGGCTGCGCGAGGAGAAGCGGTGTGTCCTGGTAGGGCAGAGGTGGTGTTTCGGCAATGCAGAACCCGGCTTCTGAGAAGCTGGCAGCACTCTGGGGACGTGAGAGCGGTTCACTGGGTCTCTGTTATTTCTTCTGCCTTGCCGTGACACCTGCAGGAGGAGGGGGGAATGCAAATTATTTGCAGCTATAAAATGAAAGCGGTATGATTTTGCATGTGTGTGCATCTAATGCTTGGGGTGCTACTAGGGAAACCAGTTTCAGATAACCTAAACCCAGGTAGGGCTAAATCTTTATGTACTTAATAAAAAACTCATGTTTCCAGAACTGATCCTGATGTTCGAGAGTTTGGGCAACTTTGCTTTTGATCTGGGCACTAGTTCAGTCCAACAGCTTGAGTCTTGCATTTTCCAAGCAGAATATTGGAATATGCTTCTAGATATTAAATTGCTGAACTTAGTAAATCTAGAGGATTTAGCAGGACTGTCAAAAGGATGGGATGGCACACTGGCATTTTTAAGAGCCTGTCTCACTCCATAACCAAAGCAAGTACCATTTCTAATGACAGACGTGAAGGCAAAGGCCATATAGAAAGATGAGCATTAGCTTGATTACATTCTTGTGGTCCATTAGAAAACTGCCCACAGAGTCTGCAGAAGGGGAGGTGAAGCACTAGAATTAAAGGAAAATAATTTAAAAAAAAAGGAAAACCTTCCCTCTCAAACCCTGCTGTTTTTGCTGGGGGAGGCTGATGTCCCACTGTGCCATGTGCATGCTGTAGCTGCTGCATCCCCCTTCTGCCCCTTCCCTCCCTCCTCACTAGGCTGCGGTCTCTGAGCACTGGCCTATGTTCCCAGTTTGGTTTGTTCTTTTATTTTCTAGGGATTAAATCAAGTAGATTTGTGAGCAGAGAAGCTGTCAAAGCCTGGTTGCTTATGGACTTGTGCTTTCAATACTTTTGTTTCCCCTAACCTTTCCAAGTGACATAAAGATGGGAGGAGAGGAAAAAGAGAGCTGCACAAACAGACATGAACATCTGTCTATAGCAGTTCTCTAGGGTCTAAGACAAGGGAACTCAAAGAGGACCTCCCCTGAGTTCAGGCATTTGTACAGTCCCTTCTCAGTCAAACAGACTGTCAGCTTTTGTTAAATGGTCCTTCTTCAAGCTCTTTACAGATTTGGTTGGAAATGAGTTCAGACATTACCTGGGTGCACACAAGCACAGTGTGACCACCAGTGCCTTGATTCTACAGGAAAACCATCTAGACCGTTTATTTCAGGAACATGGATATAATGTGGGATACCACTCTTTGGGTGTAAAAGCTGACATTTAAAGAACATTAACATTAATACAGAAATTGCTGCACAACAAGATATAGTCAAGGTGAGGCAAGAGCTCAGCAGCTGATTACAACAGTCTTTTACTGCTCTGAAATGTTATTTCATAGAGTCACAGGCTGTTCCGGTCACTCTGCTGCCGTTACAGAAGCTCTAAAAACTGATAAGGGAATCGAGTCTTGATCCCTGTGGCTGGATCTGCACTAGAAGGAAGAAGGTTTCTGCAGCTTCACTGAGACCCAGAAACTTCCACATCCAGCAAATCCACCAGAGAGAGGAATATCCTGAACCAAAAGAGAACTGGTGCTGTGACCTGAACAGACCATGTGCACTTGGGACAATAAATAAAGGAAAAAAAAATTATGTGGAACGTGCTAGGTAAAAATATTGATGAGGAGCACTGTAGGCTTGCTGAGTCTGTCATATCAAGAGGGATGGAACTGAGCTGCATTTGGGTGAGGAAGCACTGGGGCTGGACACTAAGAGAAGCAAATGGATTTTTGTTTCTTCTAACCTTTCCAAGTGACATAAAGATGGGAGCGGAGGAAAAAGAGAACTGCAGGTTTCAAGGTGCAGCTTGTCTCTGGCCTCCCGGCACCGAAGCACAGCCAGGCACTGCTGGTGCCATGCAACTGTGCCAGGCACTGCATTTTGAGGATGCATTGAAAGCTCCTGCCTGGCTCTGTCACTTCATAAAGGTACTGTTTTTCCATGCATTCCTCCATATTGCTTTCCTGTGTCTTCTAAGGGGAATTCAAAGCTGTCTGTGTTTCTATTTTTTTCAAATATTACTTTTTTGAAGCCTGCATGCTAGAATCCCTGTGCTTAAAAAATACATAATCCAAGTTATGCTTAACTCATCGTTTTAGCTGTTGTACAGCACAACCACTGGTCCTGACATACTTCTTACCTATGCTTTGCTGCTACTATTTTCTGCTCTTACAGTAAATCTTCCTTAGGACTTTTAAACCAACAGAGCTACTTCCCTTTTCCACTTGATGTAATCATGTGGTACAGCATGGAAAGGGCCAAGAGGAGGGCAGGAGTAGTCAGGACTGTAACTACCCAATTTATATCTCATTTTCTCTTGCTAGCAGTGATGCTCCAGGTGCAGGAACAAAATCAACCCTGTGTGGAAATCCTGCAGCGATTTCTCTGTTCTACCACCCCAGGGGCTGGGGCTACTGAGCTGTGTGGGAGCAGGGCTCCCAGCTGGGCTCCCAGCCCTGGGCACTGGGGATGCTGGAGAATAAATACATTACTTTCAGGAAATGAGAGAGAGATTATTGATTATTATTGATTGAGTTCATAAGAGATGCTCATCAGCATGGAAAGGACAATGCGTAACTATGCAATTTCAGTACAGCAGGTATTTTGATTATTTCTTTTTCTTGATTTTCTTTCCACTTGCTGTAAAAACAGGCAAAATTTTGCAAATGAAAGTCTCGTCCTGAAACTCCTTAAGTTTTCTTTTGAGGGGCAACTGTATGTTGCCAGCATCAGTGAAGGATGCAGGGAACTTCGTACACAGTTTCACTAGAAATTGGGTTTACCTGTACTATTTTTTGGGCAGACAAAACCCAAATTACAACACCGCCCTGTCCCCATCCCAGAAAGCCACATGAATGCACTTAAGAAGTATGTACAATCTGTTTGCTCCAATGGACTACTCTGTGTGCAACTCTGGAATCGAATTTGGCTTTGAGTTTGAGCTGGTATCTTGCCCCAACTAGTACTTCTCCCCAGGTTCAGTGTTTTATTCCCTTTTCCAGATACCTATATTTAAACAGTGCTGTAGGAAGTGGCTACCTGCAAGCAAAGCAAACATTGTTCTTCACAGGAGGTAGGTCCTGAAATTGCATTTTTACGTTTTTTGAGAAAATAATTGGATAAAAGCAAGGGCTTTATTTATCACATGAAGCTGGATTCACTTGGTTAGAATAATGACTTTTAATTAACTGCAGGGAAGGTTTGGCTGCTGCCGACACAGAGGACAGACATGTGGGCTGCGACCCTGTGTCGAGGGGAGATCAGCACTGACTCCATTCAACATAAGATCAACACCCTGGAGACTAAAAATCAGAGCAACAAATTTATTTTACATGTATTTGTGATTAGACACAAAGACAAAAAGCTTAGCTGATATGCTGAATACTGATTAGGTCTGTAAAGTCCCAATGCTGGGGTTAGTTCACATAGAAACACCTTTGCGAGTTTACATACCTCATTGTACCACACAACCTTTTTTTGTTTTATTAGCTCCAGTATCAGTCTCAACCTCTGCTTTTAAACAAAAGAGAGACACTAAATATATCTGATCATGGTAAGGCAAATGCAACTTTTTACGATGAAAACATTTTCTAGTAGCAGAGAGGTTCCTAAGATGCCATCCCTGGATACCCAGGGAGCCCCGTGGCTTTTTGGGGGGTCAGTTCCTTAAGGCAGAAGTACTAATTTCAGATGTCAGGAAAAGCATTGCCATGGCTGGGAGTGTGGGGTGCTCCTGTTGCTGCAGATCCTCCTGCTGCCTCCTGGGAAGCAAGTTTGGGAACCACTGTTCTGGGAAATCACTTCTGGTTTATGGCTTCTTTTTTAACTAGGGAAAAGTAGCATGTTTAGAAACATAAATAACTACAGCCCCAGGGCATGCTGGTATTATAAGGGTAAGTCCCTCTGTGGTAGATGCTCAACTCATGCCGTCTTCCTCAGCAGTATTCAAACTCTCCTTTCCTTTCTTCTCCACCTTTCTCGGAAGGAAAAACATTAAACGTTGATAAAAAGAGACTTCCACCACTTTCCTGCCCATTTGTTTGTCCCCAGGATCTTGCAGAAAACAGGCTTTGGACAGTACATGCCCATGTTCTAAAGGCTGACAGAGCTATGTGTCTCCCCTATAAGGCACCTCTAATTTGGGACTAAAGTACCCACCCAAGGGTGGCTTCGGATCGGTAGAGTCTGAGGGACCTGGATGCACTTCCCAGGTTTGGGAACAGCTGTAGATGTTCGCCATGAGGCAAAGACCTGGGTGGCTCCATGCCTCCAGTGACCAAGCTCTCTCCCGGCACCGGCGGGGCAGCCCAGTGCGAGGCACCAATTCTGCCAGCCAAATACGATCTTTCGTGGAAGCATCAGCAAGATGCTCTTTTTAAATTGTTGACTTTATCCCCTCACCCTGCAGTGATGGCTTGAGAGCCTGATGTTCAGGAGCCACCTAATGTACCCCTGGGGCAGGCTGTCAAGTCACTTGCAGGCAAAGTGTTCTTGCAACGAGGCTTAGGAGAGAAAAAACCAAACCACCCCACGGCAGCACTGATGTTGCTGCCTTTATGTGTTTATAAGTAGTTGAGAGGGGGCGATCGCTGATTAAGTACCCAGTATTAACTGCTCTTAATCACAGCTCTGGAGTCTAATGGAGCTCTTGTTTGCACATAACCATGCCTTGTAGCTGTCTTTAGCACAGTTGACAGATGTGCTTATTGCCATCTTTACTGCGTATGTGTAATGGGCTTTTTAATTATTGATTCATCATCACCTCTTTATAAACTACTTATAAATGTCAAGAGAATGAACTATGCTTGTGTTTTTCTTTTTAAATCTCTCTCTGGATTAAAAAAATAACAGCTTCATGCAACAGCATGGCTCTAGGGGCAGAGGGCATTGGACCTCGAAGTGGGGAGGAAGAGATATATACAAATATATGAGGAAGCCTCCCCAGTTTAACTCAGTCCCCAAGGACTATATATGAAATAGGTACCTGAGTAGCTTTTGCTATGCCTCTTCTTCTTCCTCCGTTTCCCAGGTGGCCTCTGTTTTTCCCTGTCAGTGTGAGTTTGCCCTGGGGGGAGCGTTGCTGAACAAGAAGAGTCGGTGGCTGGCTCCTCCGAGAAGGATTTCTCTTGAGAGGTGTCCAACAGCGAGTCTGTACCAGGGTCTTCATTTTCCTTTGCCATCTCTTTTGAATATGCCTGATGAGCCTCATCACAGGGAGTGGACTGAGTGCTGCCAGAGTCAACCCTTGTCTCGCCCAGCTGGGTTTCTGGCTCCTCCGACAGCCTGGAGCTCTCCAAGCCATCAGCTGGGCATTCCTTGTCCTGGCCTTCTGAGATGGAGCCGTTGAGTTGGTCTCTCAGAGCAGTGCCTGAACTGCTGCTCACAAATCTTATTCCCGTGCCTATGTTAGCAGCAGAGAAGGCAATAGAGCCACTCTTTGTGCTCAGTTGGAGGCTTGTCCAGCTGTCTGCCTGCTCCATCCTGCTACCTGACATGGGCTGATCACCCCGATCAGCTTCCATCAAGCTTACTGAGGGGCTTTCCATCTGGGAGTCTGGTGGCAAATTTCCTCCAGCATTGTTTTTAGATAATGCCTGGTTTGAAGCCGAGGCATCTGTAACATCTCTACCCATCTCCATCAGGGCAGGGGTTGAGGGAGGAGTGCTTTCTGAAGGATGACTGTTGTTTTGCTTCGTCTCATCATCAATCTGCTTTCCTGCTGCTTGTGGATGCTTAATGCTCTTTCCTTTAAACAAAAAACATGCAATCAGCTGTGGCTGCTGCAGAGCTGTACCTGGGATCAACCAAGGTGCTTCTGCCACTGGGGGAGGTTACAAGCTAGCAGCTGCCTGTGGAGGGTGCACTGACCCTAAAGCAGCTATGTAGAGGCAGCACCATTCTACCCTCCCTATACTTCCCCTTCTTATACCCCATGTGGTCACCCCAGTTGGACTCCAAGGCTCCAGCTCAGCATATGTCTTTGCTGCCAACTGGCTAATTTCCATGGAACCCCTGGACTCGCAAGGGTGCCCGAAAGCCTACGGCAGGAAGAGGGAACCCATCTGCGAGGACCTGAACCAGGTGGGACTGCTGGCTTGGCTGCATGAGGACTTCAAAACTGTCCATCAGCCATCCTAATCCTGCTCTTGCAGAGCAGGTTCAGGAGAGCCACAGTGCACAAGTCAGGCTTTATGGTAGGCCAGTGTCCTTGGACTTATCTAACATGCATTGACACCAAGGTCAAGAGACCAAAAAAAAGTTAAACCCATGGGCTGTCTCCTAACAAGCACTTAAAGGACTTGGGTCCTTCTGCAAATAGGGTTTTCTAATCTTATTTTAAGTGCTTCTTTAGACTCCCAAATGTAGACTAAGACAAAGCACAGCAGTCTCTAATGCAGTGACAAGCTGTGCTACTGAGACTCAATAGCACGCAGGGGACTCGTGTGGGGATGACACCAGCACTTCATCAGCATGGTTCTCTAGCTGACCTGTGGGCTGTGCCTCTCAGAGGGTTTATCAGCATGGGTGCAAGGCCATGCTGCTCCAAATTGCTGCTAATTCTGGGACAGACCTGGCTGGCAACAGCTCAGGGCTCTCTGCTCCTCTTCTCCATGGCACTGGCTGCAAAAGCCTCCTTAAATAAAATGCCCCAAATTCAAATGCAAAGGTTTCTTGCTTGTGTGCTTGGCTCAGGCTCAGAAGCAGATGGGAATGAATAGCTATAGGTACAGTTGGGTCTGTGTCCTTACCAGACTGGCTTTCCTCCAGGCTCTCCGCAGGCAAGGTTTTAGGAATTGCATCCAACTCATGTCTGTTCTTTGTCTTTCTCAGCGTGAACCCTTTCCTTATGTCGGCTAGCAGTGCATCGATGATGCACACCTCCTCCTGCTTCACCACCCCCTTCTTAACTGGGATAGAGAGAGAGAGAGAGAGAGATGGGTGTTAAATCTGCCCATGAGATGGGGCAGAAGGAGACTTTGCAGAGATGCTATTGCTTGAGGTGGGTACTGCTGTCCCGCTACAAGCAACCACTGGGCAAAAGCAATGCCCTGATGCCAGACCTGGGAGCATCCCATGCTCTGTGCCTCCGTGGCAGCATGTCCTGGCTGAAGTCAAAGGGTTGACCCCAAAGTCTGGGTGCTACAGTCTGGCACCAGTGGCACCAGCTCTGCCTGGACTTGTGCCTGGTTGTACCATGACCTTGAAACACCTCCTGTTTGCTATCTGTGTCAGTGAGGGCCCTTTATTGGTGGGGGAGAGGGAGGATGGAAGGAAAATAATCTTGATTTTTCTTTCCTCTCAGCTTCTTCCAATTGTACTTTTCAGTCATGCCTTTCATTTTCATCCAGAGAAAAGCAGACTTATCTGCAAGATTTTTGGGATGTCCGTAGTCTGTGGTAAAGACAGACTATTCAAGTGTCTATGGGGATTTTGGAGGGGGAAGAAGTCAAATGTTTCTTGTTAGATTTAGGATTCAGAAGTTATGATTAGAAACTGAAAAAGTTAACTGAAATGTTTCAATTTGATTTTTTTTTCCTCTGCTGTTCAGCCAGCAAACCTAAAATTAACTTCTCTGCCCAGCTGCAACTGTGAAGTCAATTCTTAGCTATGGCTGTAAGACACCTAAAAGCTTTTAGTCAGTCAGCACCTGGAAACTCCAAAAATAAATTACCACTACTGCTTCATTAAAGCAGGACCAGCAAAGAACTCCTATCGGCTCCATCTTTTTTTTGAAGCCCTTTTAGGTACTCACTGACTTTTCCATTTTCTCCCTTCTGTCTCTTCCCCTCTTCCTCTTCCAGCTGTTTCTTCCTCTTCTCTGCTTTGGCAGCTTGCTCCTTTCTGTCCTTGTTTTCCTGCAGTGAGGTAACAGGGGCATGAGAAGGTTGGCTAAATGTCTGCCAGAAAAGCTGATGAAGAGAAAGAAGATCTGCAGATGGTTGCAAAGGAGGAAGAGAAATTCTGGCCTTACTGCATGCAATAAATAAAATGGGCATGGGAAATAAAGACTGTCTTGACAGGAGGGTGAGAGGGAGACCACTGGCTTGTCCGGGACTCTGTCACAACCCAGTAGGAGGTGGCAGCGGTGATCTGCCTAACACAGCTACCTACCAGTGTGCATATCTTCTGCCTTACCTTGACCTGAGGCAAAAGTGGAATATACTGAAGCCACAATTTCCTCCAAACTGGTGTTTTTTTTACTACACACCCCCCTTCTGAGTCTGTTTGCTCAGGTTGGAGCAAAGGGTTAAGTTTTATAAGCCCCTTCCTCTAAAACTTACACACTTGACTCCAAAGCATCTTTGTGACTCTGAAGCTGAAGCTGCACCAAAATCACAAATCACCAGGGTCTGGGCCAGGCCAGGAGCACCAGCACTGCATGAGGATGCAGTGGAGTAAGGATCAGACACCTTTTCACCAGGTGACCTCATGCCAAGTGCCAAAAGGAGGAGGCTGTAACTAGCATCTTCCCCTCATGGGATTTGGGTGCCCATCCCACCCCTGTCTGTCAGAGCACCAGTACTAGAGATGCCCAGCATCATGTGTGCAGACACCAACCTTCAGGGCTCGGATGAAGAGATCTCTGAAGGTCTTCATGGTGCTAAATATGTCCTCTAGTGACAACTTGCTTGGGTCTTCACAGAGATAATTTGCAAGTTCTTCTCTCTTCCTTTCAATGGTTTCAAATTCTTCTTCCAGCTTTCTGGAGGCATCAATACTATCCTGAAATGCATTTAATATATACAGTAAAACATGATCCAGAGGACAATGAGTGAAATGCACTTAAAGAAAAAAGGATGTCAATGTAAGAGCTTGAAGAAGGACTCTAGGCCCTGGCATTTAACTGCATAAGTTTATAAGGTGGGAAGAAACTAAGATTTGCAGATGATCTTTGCTCCTGACAACTGTACTGTGCCAGTTTACAGGGGTGGCTTGAGCAAAACATGGAAAACTCAATGCAAAGCTTAATCCCAAGAGAAGGCCTTTACTCTGGTGATCCACACAGAGGGTGAACATCTTCACTCAAAGTGAAGAGTCACACAACAGAGTGGAGAGAACAGCTGGGGCAGGGGTCTTAAGAAATGGCCTCACCAAAGGTATCTAGGTTTGGGGTGGAGCTGGCAAATAGACACTGATGGGTTGTGTGGCAGCCTATTTCAAATCTGAGAGCATGTCTTGTGGCAGTATTTTTCACACTTTCATGAGCCTCCTCAGCTGCACGTGTACTGTGCACTGCCTGTGTGTGTGTAATGGGGGAGATATAATAGAGCTCCATTACTGACCTGGATGGGTTTCTCATACTGTTGTTTCACATCGTCATTTGATGACAAGACTTTTCGCTGGAGCTCCAGCAACTTCTTTAAATTGGTACTGGACTCCGTGCGTATAATATCAAGATTAATTCTGAAATCACACAGAACCTCCCCATTAGTTGACACTCCAGCATCTTGCACTGACCAAAGAGCGGACAAGTCTGAGCTGGTGGTTTGGTTGTCCCTCTGCTTCCCACCACTTCACTGAACTGAAACCTGAGCTCTGAACTCTCTGTACAGTCTGAGCTCATGGAAAACAGCTTCCCTCCACAGCACTTATGAAAAGGCTGCCAGGACTACCTAGAACTTTGTGTATTGACTAGATGGATGCCAGAAAAAGTCCACCCACTCAAAGGGCTGTTCTCCATGATCAGAGCTCAGTATTAGCTCACTTTCCCTGGTTGAAGATGCTTCAGAAATGCTTCTGGGTAGCTGGCCTCCACAATCTCCTGCTACCACAAAGGCAGCGCAGATTTTGGAAGGGCCTGGGAGGCAGCATTAACTGAATACTCTGCAAATTTCAGCCCTAAGTGTTGCCAGCTGTAGTAGAACTATTATATATTAAAGGGGTTTCAACATTCATCAACCAAATCTTTCGGTTAAAACTAAATAAGATGCCATCTTGTTAATGTGCTATACCAGCTGCATGTGTCCTAATTTCTGGTACATTGTTGATGTGTATGGGATTTATTTTTGTTTTAATTTGAAGGAAGTGACACACAATCTTACCCTGCTGCTTTTGAAACATATTCAAGATCCTCTGGCAGTTCCAGTAGGTCCGTGTGGCTGTTTTCTACTTCCTGAAGTGGAAGAGAAAAAGAAGTGTTATTTGCTGTGTGGCAGGACCTGAGAGAGGAAGCTGGGGGGAAGAGACATTGGCAGAAGTGCCTGGGAAGGACGAATGCACCGCATCCTGCTGCTGCCCTGCCTCTGCAGTTTGCTTTGCCTCTCAGAACCAAGCTGCATTCAAAACAGGACAGCGTGTTCAGAGAGGAAAGGCATTGCTCCTGGGCTAGAGAGACATACAAGAGGGCTGAATGTTGAGAAATACTCATAATTCAAAGCAAAGCTGGACTCCCACTGAAGTCGTCTTCTACCCTCTTCTGAGACACCCACTCTTGACTAATGGAGAAGGCAGGACTGTGGTTTGATGCAGTCTGACACCTTCTGTGGTCCCTGGAGTGTATCAGGAGGGCTTGAATCTTATTTGCATAATTTACCTTCATGGCTGTGCTTGCTGAAGCTATAGACAGCTAAAGCAGTCCTTAAACATGCATAACGGGAACGGAGGGACCTTGATAAATAAAGGTGGCGAGCAGACCATGGAGAAAAAAGGAAAAAAACAGTATTGCAGGGAATAAGAAAGCCATGGGGGTTTGGAAAGGAGCATGAAAAGGTCAAGCATAGTCTGCTGGAAAAGGGAGAGGTTGTGGAAAGGCAGAAGGGCTGAATGGGTACAGACCAGCCAGGATAGCTTTGGTAGCCATGTGCTCTGTGGTTTGCAGCTGATGATGTGCTGCACAATTTGTGCACAGATTGCACAAATATGAAAAAGGAAGTTCCAGCCATTGCGGGGAAAGATGCTGGAGGAAAGCAGAACAAGTGTTAAAATAAGGAGCTTCCTGAGTAGTACCCACAAGCAGCCTCCACCAGCCCACGTGCTTTGAATGCTCTCAACTTGTGACACACTGTGGCTAGCCAGGGAGGATACGAATACGAGCGTGTGGCATTAACTGAAAGCAGAGTAGGAGAAATGGTTCCTCTGTGATAAAATCCTCCCTCTTCCCTATCGCCAAGGATTTGGCAGTGGTACCTCCAGAATATGGTGGAGCAGCGTAATGCGGGTTTGGTTTGCTTTGGTTTCTGTTAGTTTGAGTAAAGTGCTGATTTTAAACCCATCGGCATCGCCTGTGTGACTTCCCTACAAGATAGAAAGAAAGAAGGTGTAACTCCTGTGTCCACCCAAATTACAACCCTAAATGAGATCATCCCCATACTGTAACAGAGGACAAAAGAAGTCCTTACGTAGTTCAGAAAGTTTCCAACTTTGAGAATCAGTTGACAAAAGAGTGGCAGGCGATGACTGTTCAGAAGATCTGAAAAACATAAAGGAGTTTTAAACAAAAGTCTCTGTTACACCAGAACATTTCCTAAACTGCACTGAAATTGGGATGCTGAGTTCCACCCAACCAAATCTGATATTTCCACTTTGCAGCCCAATGGCCCAACCTGCAGAGAAACTGACTTTACATATACTCAATTCCACAAGTTGTAAAAGCTTTTGTTGGCTTATGTTCCTTCCTTTCTTTACATCTGGTCTCTCACTCCTAATGGAAAATAATTTGGAGTTAAACCCTCCTCACTAATAGCCATCAACTCGTTGCCTTCCTTGGAAGTACCCTGATTTACCCTAGTGTGGGCGGGGGTAACTGGGCTGCAATATTAATCTTGCAGACTCCATTCAACTGTGCAGTGAGGCCAGTTCTGACAGTTCTGTGATTATCTGCCAGCTGCTAAAACCAGACACGCTTGTCCTGTTCTTGGTCATGCATGGTGGAGGTGATTATCAGGGCATGAAGGGCACAGTCCTTGTCCTTGCTCTTACGACAGGGTGCTGCAGTGGTGTGCTTTCTGAAGCACTCGGCTTTGAGGCAGGAACAGCTCCAAAAGGACAACTGGGCTGCTGGGAAGAAACTTTTTTGGGGAAGCTTCAATTCATCCCAGCAGGCAGCTCTAATGTCAGCTGGAGAAACTCCCGGCAGGAGTTGGGGGAACCGGCTCTGTAGGACAGGCAGCACTTGACAATGCCAAGAAGAGCATCCTGCTCTCAGCAGAGTGGGACCAGAGGTTTCTGCCATGGGAAGCCAAAATCTATTGCATAATCTCTCCATATACTCACAAAATCGGAATATCTGCAATTTATAGTCCAAAATAACAAACATTATCTTCTGGTTCCATTTGTAGGCAGGGAAAAACTGATGCATCACTACTTTCTGGGGGAAGTTTGGGGTGTGCTTTTCTGGCAGCAGAGAAAATTGCCATGTGAAGATCTTAACGTGGCACATAATGCTGGATGAATTAGCTGTAACGGGCCCAGCTCCACGGTCTAAATTCAGCTCCTTTGAAAGGGCTGACGAGCTTCCAATGCTTCACCATTGAATGTGTTTCAGAGGAATACATCTGCTGCAGAAAAAGAGGGCTGAGGGTGAGGGAAAATGATCTCTGGTTCTATTAAGGGCTTTGACCATCAGTGGCGATACCTAAAGCTGCATCCTGTATTCTGCAGCGAACCAGTGAATGGACCACAGGGGAGTTTTTTTGGGGCTGAGTAGTATCATTGCAGAGCTCCAGGGGAATTTTGGGGGGTTTAAAACTTCTTGTCATAAATGATCCAGAAATAAGGTCAGGTCATTTACCTTCACAGGCTCTCCGGATGGCTTCAGCTTTTGGCTGAATCATGTCTAGCACAACGGTGGTCTCTTCACAGATCAGCATACATTCAATGCGCAGCTGGTAGCTAAGGATGGAGATTCAAAGTTTAAAGGCACTGTGATCTTGGCCAGCACAGCAGCCCTCTTCCCACATCACCGTTATGTCTGGCAACCCCACAAAATCACTGTCAACCACATCCACATCAAACCAGTGTCTGTGGCTTGTAGAGGGAGGCGAGGGGCTGCCACTTGCTTTGGGGACCAGTGTCTGCTGATACACTGTGATCAGCAAAGACTGACCACTGTGTGAGATATGGGTTCCCCCTTCTCAGCACTGCATTTGGCACTGCCTTTCAGTAAGTTATGGGGCCTCCTTGGGCAGGTCTGACCCTGGATCTGGGCCAGCTTCTGCTACTTCAGAGGGAGAGGAGGTGCTGGAGCAGCAACAGCCCTTCATCTAGGGGTAACGGGGAAAGGGATGGCTCTAAGGTGCAAGGGGGAATCCACCAGCTATATCCATCAGTGTCGGTCTGTGGGGATCCTATAAGGAAACTTGAACTCCCCAGAGGCAAACCAAGAAAAAGATTGGGCTGAAATTCATGACCAACACCCTTACCTGGGAATCTGAAGGAGGAGAAGATAAAACTGATCTGCGTTTGCTAGCTTTGATTTCTCTTCTTTGAAGGTTTTCAGGTTTTCTATCTAATGAGAAATAAAGAATCAAGACTGCAGGACTACACTGCGTGTTCAGCTCTGTGAACTAAGGGGACCATTTTCCCTCCTGACCTCATGCTTTTCAGGCAGAAGCTTCAGCAACTGCTTCAGAACCTCAACATCGAATTTGGTTCGGTCCCCATTCTGGACCATGGCAGCCACCTCTTCATTGGAGCTGCAGGGAGGAGGAGCAGAGTCAAGCATCAACCAAAGACCCTTCTTCCACAGTCACACACTATTGACACATGTACCTGTGCAAACACTCCGTGCTTTCCATAGTCAGAGCCACAGGAATCCAAAAGGAAAGATATGTCCCCATGATTAACTCAGAATCGGGACCTGGATCCCTGCTATGCCCCAAATTTTGTTTCTGGCTCTGGTCAAAGGACTCAAGGCCACAGATCAATCCTGCAAGTCAGATCTCTGCCTCTGGGTATCTGATTACCTTAAAAGAAAATGTAATTCTTAACTTCTCCATTGGCCCTGTTTTGAGGAGGGATTTGACTTCCAGAGGTGTCTCACAGCCTAAGTCACCCTAAGAGTTTGCACCACAACTTTATCTGTACGGTGGAGATGTAATGCCTTTGATAACATAGGGGGATGTCCTATGTAAAAACATAATTAAACCCCTAAACTCAATATTTTAAAGACAATGTGGGACAAACTGGTAAATGTTCAGATGTTTCAGTAACACAGATCACCAAAGCACACTGGCTAGAATAGACTTCATGAGGACCTTCCAGATGCTATGCAAAACCTGTGCAAAGTTTTGTCAACTGTCACAAAAATTAGCCATATCTTACCATTTAAATTGCTTCAAAAATATGTTCAAATTGAGACTTTTCTTGGAGTCCAAAAATGTGATCTTCATTAAAGAAAAAGAAGATATCTCATATTAGATGAGCTGTCTGCAGTGATCTTTATTCGAAAGAATGAGAGGGATCTCCTCACCTCCTTCGGTTCTGCTTTCACTGGTGCAGCCGTTTTCTCCTTGGGGGTTGGTTGTGGAAAGCAAAACAGCTGCTCTATGCTTGTGTAATTGGGCTCTATAGTTTCCTCGCTGCTGCTGCTCACTGAAGCCCACATTGAGTGACTTTCTGAAAAAAGACAAGGTGTTCAGACTGGCTACAGGGACAGCTGAAAGCTGCTGGCTTTTGGGGCAATGTGAGTTGCTAGAAAGGACACTTCTCAGAAGATGAATGAAATAACAAGAGACATATTAGTTCTGGATAAATGCTAATTATTGAGGAGGGGCAAGTCCCACAGGTACTGAAGGGTAATTAGACATGGTGCTTTACCCGAAGATGTGCTGGTGCAGTGATGCAGCACTGGGCACACAGAGCCCTCCCTATAAAACTGCATTCTCCTCCACAGTAGGCAAACTGGATCAGCATGAGAAGAACTTTGACCATTTCTTTTCTAGTCCCATGGCTGACGTCTTATTTGCTTCCTTGCATGCTAGCTGAGGACACAACCTGGACATTTTCTGACTGTAGTCTTCCTCCATTTTTCATTTTATAATCAAGCCTCCTTGTATAATGCTGGCTGTAGGACTGTTTGAATTAATTCCCACTGCACTTCCTTAAAAATTTAAAAAAAAAAAACAAAAACAAATGCCCAAATGTGCCTGTAGAAGTCTCTACTGAAATAATCCCAACAATTAGCTGCTCCTGTGATTGAAAACACGCCTTATTTAGACTTAACCTATGCCAACTTCCATGCAGTGTATGCCTTGCTTATCTAGGACAAAGCTGACGTTGGCTGTCTTGGCTTCTTCTCACATTTGATGCTTCTCTTTGGATCCACTAGGAGAGGGAAATGTAACCCAAAAATCAAGAGACAAGTCAATGATTCTCATGGCTCTCCAATTCTTTCAATGTCCTTCCTGAACTGTGATGTAATCCTTACCTGCACTCTTACTCATTACTTTAATATACCCAGATAGAAGTATAGATGAACTGGGGAACAAAAGTCTGGGGAACCCAGATCAGAGCCTGTTGAGAACTCAAGCCTAAGGTGTGTCATCATGGATTACGGAAATATTCCCATCCCTCCTGCTTCTTTTAATGTTGAAGTATTTTAGCTATAAACAAGCTATTCCAAACTATCGATTTAGTTGGAATGGTTATTATATAATAGTAGTTTCATGCTACTTTTATTTATTTAAGCTCTGCAGGTCAAATATAAAGGAAATCAGGAAAGTTCTGTATCTAAACGGAGTCAACTACATTAAACAAACTCAAAGACAGTGTTTTTTCTTCTGTGTGACTCCTAAAGCAGCAGTAAATTTATGCCAGAATCACCCACCTCTCACGACATTGGAGGGCAGCTTCTGCCAGTTCAGCTTCTTCATTCTCAATGTTGGCGTCTTCACCGTCTTGTGGGGAGGCCTGCCCGAGCCAAGAAGGTAGCTGGATTGGGAGGCCACCACGGCTTCTATATGATCTCCTGCCATGCCAGGCAGGAGGGGTGGGGGTGGAGGGATGCCTCCCATGCCAGGCAATGGGGGTGGAGGGGGAGGGATGCCCCCCATGCCAGGCAATGGGGGTGGAGGGGGAGGGATGCCCCCCATGCCAGGCAATGGGGGTGGAGGGGGAGGGATGCCCCCCATGCCTGGCAATGGGGGTGGAGGGGGAGGGATGCCCCCCATGCCAGGCAATGGGGGTGGAGGGGGAGGGATGCCCCCCATGCCAGGCAATGGGGGTGGAGGGGGAGGGATGCCCCCCATGCCAGGCAATGGGGGTGGAGGTGGGGGTGGAGGGATGCCAGGTAGCGGAGGGGCTGGAGGTGCATTCATCATGGGGGATGTGGGGGTCACAGTTGCCATGCCAGAGGGTGGGGGTGGAGGTGGTGGGGGTGGAGGTATTGGGGCAGGAGCAGTGTTGGGTGGAGGGTTAGATGTCTCTGGCGAAGCAAAGCAGGCTGTGAGCTGGGAGGATGAGATCTTTTCATTGGTGGGTGGCCCTGAGGGAGTTGCTGGTGCCTTGGAGGAGGGGTTTGATGATCCTGCTGAGCTCCGAGCTGCATGTACACATGGCTCTAGCTCAGCCTGGACGCCTCCGTTTGCACTCCCAGACAGACATTTTTCAGCCCGCTTTTGTTTGTTTGGATGTTTCTTGATAGACAGCAGCCTCTCGATGACTTCTTCAACTGTGTTCCCTTGGACTAGAGAAACAAGTCACAGTCAGAGGAGGGGATGGGGCCCAAAGGTTGTTCATGCTATTCAACCCTCACAAAGCAGCAGATCTGGAGCCACAGAGTCACTCCCTGGTGTCACTTTACACAACTGCACTTTTAGCTTCCAGGCAATTTCCTTCCCATGGTCCTGGCCCACAAACACTCTTTGAGCATGCCTGCCAGCAAGACTAGCTAGCACCAGTGGCCGGATGCCAATGAGGAGAGATTCCCACTCACTGCCATGACCCAAAGCTCAGGTCTTAACCATCAAAGCAAGACTGTGAATCCTAAGCCCACTGCTAAACGTGACCAGCTCCCCCTGACATCCACATGGCTGGGGCTTTGCATCAAGACTTGACCCTATGCAGGACGTGCAGCTCTGTCCCAGCTTCTGTTCAGCTCTTAGCAAGTCCCATAGATTATTTCCTGTGCATTTGGGAAGGATTTTTGTCGGTGGGACAAGGGAAGACAAGAGGAGAGAGCAAGGCTGGATAGATATTCTTACTGTCATTTGCGAGCAAAAGGGCTCTGTTAACTACTGCATCCAAGGACTCCCACAGCAGGAGGCTAGAGTGATGGGATGGTTCCAAGTGGAGCAGGCTCTGGAGGATGGACAGCAGCTGGATGGAGACTGGAGAGCGGCTCACCTGGAAGACAGAGCAGCTTTCCATCACAGCAAGGCTGGTTCCAAGCAAAGGGTGTTAACTTTGCCATTGCATGACTTTGTGCCCCACATGAGGGCCTACTTACTTTATTGAAGAGAGATGAAAAGACCTCATGATGATCGTTCATGTTTATCCCATCACATATCTTTAATAATTCCTCATCATCTTCTATCTTGAACTCCTCAAATGTATCACACTGGATAAGCAGATCCTCCTCCTCTATGTCTCTGCAATATTACAGCATTCATTTTCACTGGAGAGCCCTTCACTGATTTTCAGATGATTGTTTTTGTTTGAATGGCTTTTATCTCTGCCTCTCAGACTCAGACAGTTGATGTTGAAAGTACCCACCTCTACCTTATTTATAAAGGATCAAATGCCATCAGTGTGTTTCTTGAACTGAATGTACCTCTTTCTACAGTCAACACATCCAAATGAATGGGACTTTTCTTGGCATAACCTGGCCCACTGTATGCTTTGTATGGACTTCTCCTTGGAGCTGTAACAACAGAGTGGCATTTCCACCTTTTTGAAACTGGGCCACCTTCTTTTTTTTTTTTTTTTTTAAAGTCAAGACAAATTGAAAATATTCTAATGACATTTCTATTTGAAAAACTTCCTTCTCTGTTACTCAAAATTGGATTAAAAAACCCCCAAACACTCTAAGGCCAACTTTTTCAGCACTCTGGAGACCACTCAGTGCAGGAACTCTACCCTTGCTAGCTGGCATTATTGAAAGATCTTCTCATCCCTAATTTTTATGGAGTTGGATGAAGTAATTCCAGTTACATGGGTAACTGCAACTCACATAATGCATTCTAGAATTTATCATGGGTGTTTCTGACAACATAATTTTTAAATTAAGAAACTGCAAAGACAGGTATGTCCAGATACTCTTTAGTAAATTATTTTAGCTGGATGCTTCTGGGACCAACACCATCAGTGAAGGGGTTTTGAATACAGCAAGCTGCTCAGTGAGCCCACAGCACTGCTTCAGATTCAGTCTGAAATGCAGCCTCAATGAGGACATTGCTGAGCCTTGCTCCATCTGTGCCAGAGCCTCTGTCCATGCCATCTGCACCAACAGCTGTCCCTGTGACACTGTGGCAGGCAAAAGCATCTTAACACTGGCCTAATGTCTCTGTTTCCCATGTAATGGGTGCACACAAGCATGGTCCACTCCACCCGAGTACACTTCACTTCACACAGCTGAAGGCTGGTAAGTATTTAATTTCCACAACTATGTTACTGTAAATCTCATTTACAAAAGAAAATTTAAACAGTGATCCTTACCGTAGCTTGTCTAAAATATCCAACAGCTGAAGCCCTGGGAGAACAAAAAAAAAGATATATTGGTATTATGACCTACTTGGTACTGATCTATTATGATCTTTATATAACGTTATGCTCATAAACACTTTTTGCAGAGAGAAAAAGGGAAAATATCTTCAGATGGATCTGCCAAAGTGAGTAGGGTCACATGGTAAATGAAGAGACCCACGGTACACATGTTAGCAGCTACGTGAACCACTGCAGCATCCCCCTGGAGTTACTGAGGGACACAGGCACTTCTGCAGCATGAGTCACCTCCTTCCAAATTAGACATCTAAAATCAGTCAGGTGAATGGTGTGGTCAAATATCCCTTGCTCTCCACAGGGAGAAATGGAGCCCAGGCCCACCAGCTCAGATGCACGCATTACGTGAGATGAATTCTAACAATGGTACCTAGGATCCCAGTATTCAAGCAGTTGGAAACTATTTCTGAATCACAGGACAGCTTCTGTGGCTCAGCTGAGTAGACACAGGGCAAAGAAACCTTACCTACTCTTATGAGGAGTTGCAATATATGGAAATGTGGTTACATAAGATGCGTTGGTTATAGAATCAAAGAATTATAGTATTGAAGAAGCTCAAGTGATACAATGCTGCTGGGATTCCAGAAAAGATCAAAGCTATGGGGAAGCAGCAAAGTTAAAAAAATCTGGTTACAGAAAGGTTGTTGAAGAAAACAGAGGCCAAAAGACAAATATTAAAGGAGTCTGCCTTGAATATTTGCAGTTTTGCTCCCCAGCCCTCTTTAGTCACCTTATGGATACATCTGAAAATAAAACTGCTTGGCAACTGATTTTCTCCAGAGAAAGTGAGGTGCAACAAACACCCTTACCTATGAACTCGTTTCTGATTTGTGTCCTTGTTCTTAGCTCTTCTTTCCCCAGTATGATGGCGTTGATAGCACTCAGCAGTGTCACCATGTACGGCACATTATCTGTGTTGGAGAGCTCATTCATTATGACGCTGAATCGATACTGCTGGTTCTTCACACTCTGTTAAAACAAGGGATATTTCTGTTCAGACAGTTCAGAAACATCTACCACTTTGGTGCAGGCTCTCAAATAGAATTAGCATCTTAAAACCTCTCAGTTTATCCTGCTGTGCACAAGACAGGAAGATACAGGTAAAAGCAGCACTCCTCCATCACGGAGCGGGGTCTGGTCAGCAGAAAAAGTCAGTGAAACTCCTCTTGGATCCCTTTACGCTTTCTAATAACCGATGCACCTACCTGGGCTTGTGGCTCGTGAAACCCACGGATGCAGCACTATCTATTTTGCTAATCTGGCAGTGCTTTTCCTGCCAGAAAGGACCTTGTGGTTGGCAGTCATCTGTCCAGACAAGTCACTGAGCAGCACCGTGGACTTCCACCAACCACGCCAAATTTCCTACAGTTTTCACCTTATAAATCCCTGCCTCTCTTACAAAAATGATGTGAAATGACCTTAATTCTCAGTCCTTTTCTGTGGTACATGGATCTACCTGCACGGATCAGAGCAGAGCTGTACCTCCTGCTGCAGCCCAACACTTGCCTTGTAATGGTCCAGGGCATCCAAAGCCAAAGCGTGGCCATCTGATGAGTAAATGCACAGTGCAGCCAAGAGCTCAAATACTTGCTTTTTGACCATGACATTAGTTGTGTCAAGTGCTGGAGAAAAACCAAAACAAAACAAAAAAGAATTTATGATGAAATTAATTTCTGAATCTCAGTGTCTTCTGCTACATGGCTTATGACCAGTGGTAGAAAAAAGACCGAAGGAGTGGATACAGTACGTGGAAGATGGGAAGAAAAATATCCCAATAGCAATATCTGGTAGTAACTTCTAGTGAGAACAGTAAATGCTAGTTCAGGTACACTATTGGTATTTTGGTGCTTCTTGTAGGTGTTCAGTTCTCCCATGTACCAGTGGTGCACTGCAACAGCAGCCAAGATCTCAGCACCCGTAATCACATATTTTATTTCCCATTTTCACATATGGGTATTTTCTAGAACAGCAGATGAACCATTTTCCTCAATTAATGAGTCTTATTTTTAGTGCAGAAACACCCAGTATGCATATCAAGCAGGCAAATTGTTCTAACGAGTCCCCACGTATTCCCTTTTTACCACTATTCTTTCTTTGTGAGCCCTTGGAGTTGGGAGGATTAGTCCATCTTATTTTTCCTTTACTAGTGCACAAAGAAGCTTGACTGCTGAAAAGTCCAGGGAACCCCCCTGTTTTTCACAGCACAAAAACGCCAGCTCTATATTTCACACTGGTTAAGAAAATACAGGGTGGAGAGGAAGGAAGAGATCGTCAAAACTGAAGAGGGGACCAAGCTACCTTTCAGACTAAATATATTTTAAAGAGCTATTGATAAGGGTTTCTGGGCACAGCTGTGATCTCAGTTCTGTGAAGCAGCACAGAAGTTATCCTCTCAGCATCACCATCATTAGGTGCTATACAATAAGACCTAGGAGATACCCTGACAAGTTTCATACCTAACGCCAAGCCAAGTGAATGGCAGAAGAAAGTGAGTGGTATTACATATCATTTTCTAGAAGGAACAGACTGAGCAGGGCAGAGAACAGGCTCTCTCAAGCCTAAACCATGCCACCTTTCCTCCTTTTAACAGGCTACAAGTCTTCAGGCCCTGTCAATTCCTCTTCCTCTGCCCTTGGGGCTCACAAAGGCTAAATAGCAAATGTCTGCTGACAACTGAAGGGTCAAGGACTTCTCATGCCTGTGTACAGCTAAGGCTGGGTTTATCCCTGACTTTTCAGTAAACTGTGAAGATATTTGTGTGGAAATAGCATTGGGTGGCAAAGGCAATGTGATTTCAAAGCAGTATTATCATTTTAAAGAAGAAAACAATCTCATTAATCAGTTGTGACCAACAAGTTGCAAGAAACCTGGTGCAGGACAGGAAGATAATCAACAGGAAAGTCCCCCCCACCATGCTGTCTGTGATGGATGATGCAGGAAGATGTTTTCTCACCTTGGAAGAGTTTCCTGACGTAGCCCTCATTGCTCACAATGTATTCGATGCCTTTGTGGGAGTTCATGACCGCTCGCACACAGTTAATGCAGGTGAGCTGAAGCAAGGCATCAGAAATCCTGGCCACTCCGCGCCCAGACAGCCTGTCCAGAGCCTCCAGGAGGAGGTCCAGCCCACACAGCTCCAGGAACTGGACCATCCAGGCATCATCGCTGTTCTCCAGCCGCTTCTTCAGCCCGGAGTAGTTCACCACCGATGGCATTTGCAGGAGACGGATGCACAGCTCTGGCTCTGCATTTTCCAGGTTGGCCTCCGAGTGGTCAGTCTCCTGGGGTCCAAGTTTCTCCTTCAGGGCAGCCCACTTCTTGTGGGCACCCTCCTTTTTGATTGACATCGTGAACAGTTTGTCCTGAAGGAAAAGAAAAAACAAAGTGAGAAGTTTGTCTGGACTGACCAACAACTCTCCGGCAGCCCTGTTTTTTCTCCTAGTGATCGGGATGTAAAGCTCAACTGCAGCAGGTCTCCAGCTCTCCAGCACATAGAGCACACACTGGAACCAGTCCTCTGCTGAAGAAACTCAATATATCCCCTCCTTAACCACATACATTACATTCAGGCCCTGAAAACTCTGTAGAGACACTCTTAGCACATCTAAGTCAGCAAATACAGATTTAAAATTAGCCAATTTACACCAGTCAACAGCCACTACCTATTTTCATGCAGCAAAAGGATAAGGTTGGAGGCGGCATTATCAGCTCTGAACTCCTTATTCCCATTAAACCACTTTAAAATCTCACTGCGCTGGAGAGGCTGTGCAGTTTCTAAGCATTTGTAATGGGATGGAGAAATAATTTTGAGCATATCCTGCTCATAAGAGCATCCGATTACCCTGTTATTTTTTGCTTTTGTTTCTTTTGACTGATGCGGAGGTTAGTTTCATAGCACTCACTTAATCTCTTCCTGTCTGCTGTAATAGCAAATATGTTTGCAAAACATGGTGCTTGCATGTGATAATGTGAGAGCCCAACAGGTTGCAAGCAAAGAGATGGCAGCGGGAGGCTGTGAAAACAGCAGTGTGTCTTTTCGGAGATGGGGAGCATCTCTTCAAGGCCCATCTCCCTGGAGGACATGGCCTGTCTCAGCCACGCTGTTAGCAGCAAGGAGGGTGAGGAGATTATTCAGCACAGAGAGACAGCAAAACCAAGTCTAATTAACTCTTGGTGCCCAATTTTATGTTTTTAGGCAGGATTATTATTTTTCAGACTCACATCAATTAAGTTATACAATACAAGTCCTTTTTTAAAGCTGAATGCAATCATTTTAAAGCTGAATGCAATCGTTTTAAAGCTGAATTGCTCCCACAGAGGACAGTTTGTCCCACAAAAGGGGGATAAACCTGCTGGATCCAAAGCCAGCCACTAACACTACCTCCCCTCCCTGTCGTGCCACTGGGACCTCTGTTACCCTGGGCTGGTGAGCCTGCATGGGGCTCAAAATAACCTGGGGGCACTTGGCACCCAAAACCCAACACTTGGGGAACTGAAGGGATTATAGGAGAGTCTTGGTTTCCCTTATCAGCTCCAGCACAAGGGTTTCTAGCCCTGCAGCGTGTAGGAAAAGGCTTGAAAAATCTAACCCGAGAAATCTCTGAAAGGCCTTATTTTCCAGAAAGCCAAGATAAAGGATGGACCATTTACCACAGTTAGTAATAACCTCATTATTTTAAAGCCTGCCTTGTGATTTCTCCTGGGGACTGCACTGCTGAGAAAGGTCCTGGCTGCTTCGCTGCAGCTGAGCTGCATGGCTTCTGCTTTACCCCAAAATCTCATTTTGGCAGTCACCCCTTGGCAAATACACAGCCAAAAAGTTTGCTCACTAATTTGTTGTAGGCATGGCATTATAGGTCTAAACATGCCTCTTGGAAAGATGCAAAGTGTGATGGGATGGGATATTCGAGAGAGCTTGAACAGCTCCCCTGGGAAAAGGTGCTGATGGGACTCTCTGGCGGGGCACTCAGCTCACAGCATCAAAGGCTGTGTTGAGTAAGGGTTAGGGGGGTGGTGGAGTTAGCAGGATATGGTCACAGAAAATCCTTTCAGAGAGCTCTGGAGAAACTCTCTTACAGAGTTTCCCTTTGCTTCACTGGGAAAAGAGCTGGCCAAGTGCCCAGTTGTTCACAGCTCTTATCTGAAAAACTGATGGTCATGATCGAAAAACGTGAAGTTGCGAATATACCATCTGAAAACACACTGTACAGCTGAAAAAAGGACCATATAAAAAAACTGAAAACCCCAAAAACAAACCCTCTTGCCAAAGTAAAGGCTTGAGTTTCTAAGACTTGTCATCACTGTCTGCAGCCCAGAGCCCTGACTCACTCTTGGTAAAATTCTTGTTGGAGTTAGTCATCCCCAGTCACTCCTCTGTACCCAAGCCCAGGAATTTGGGTTAGGCTCAATGTAAAGGAGAAAAGAAATCCTCCCTCCCTGGAGGGAGAGAAGTGAAAGTGTCCTGCCTCAGGGTCACAGCCCTGTTGATAGGGCAGCGTCCTACACCTCTCGTGGAAGCAAATTTACATGCATGGGGCTGGAGAGGCGCTCCTAAGGAGCTGCGGTCAAATCCTGCCCCGTGCTGTGCATCAAGCCCATCAGTCCTCTTCCAGTGCCTGGGGTCAAGGCCAGACCTTCAGTGTGGGGCAGTGCTGAGGACCATCCAATCGGAGTGGAGCACAGCTCATCCTGCCCATCCCCGTTCTTTGGTGGCTCCCCCAAAGAGCCAAGATCCCTCAGCCTCCTACCTGGGAGGAGGAATCAACTGTCCTGGATTTTTTCCTTCTGCACAGGGGATGGGCACAAACCCAAGTGCTGGCAGTGGGGGCCGAGCCCTGGCTCACTGGGTGGGACTCCCTCCTCTGGGCTCTGCTGTAACCCAGACTCTTTCTTCTCCCCAAAATGAAAGTGTGCACCAAGCAGAGGATCCGGTTTTGGGCCCTGTGTGTGCACAGAAGAGCCTCGTGGTCCCACCGGGTGGGAAAGCCTGCAGGAGCAGCTGTTGGAGGAGGATGGCCCTGCCGGCTCATGCCTGGGCTCTGCCCTGCCCAGAGCTGTGCCGGGGCTCGTGCTGTAGAAGGGGCTGCAGAAGTGGCTGCCAACCGCAAGCTTCCCTCTCTCTCAGTGTGACTTCTTTTTATACTCAGCAAATAATTTTTTAAATTTGCATATGACTGAATGTTTCTTATCAAACCAGATAAGTGGGCTGGCTTTTTGCTCCCAGTTGTACAAATACTTCGTTATATATCGTATCAGCTACAGAAAGTCAGAGAAATTATAATAGCATTATTGACCTTAGGTTTAGCTGATTTCTGAAAATTAAGCTCAATCAGTACAACAGGAGGCAGGAAATACCGACAGAGCATCCTGTTTACCAGCGGATTTGTTCTGAATTATCCTTTCCTCCCCACCTGCTCCGCACAGATGTGAAGAGATGAGAAACAAACCCAGGCAGGTACCTCTCTAAACAGTACCGACTTGTGTTTTTATGCACTAAACTGAACAAATTGGATTGATTAAATATTCTTTCCCACAGAATATGCACTCTTTTTGTAGGGAATTAAAAAAGACGGCTAATGTATCTAATAGTAAAAAGGGAATAAAATAAAGAGGAGCTGTACTATATAAATGGAAAGGAAATAACTATGGAGGAGACTGCAGTACGATTCTGCAGATGGTGTGATAAATCTGTTTACAAACACAGATATGAGTGATATATTATGAATGCAACATCTTTCCATATTTTCCATGAAGCACAGTGTTCCAAAGCCACGCAGAAACATCCTTAAAGGGCTGGTAGTTTTACCCTTTATCTCTGACCACAGGAGCTTATTAGCAGGTAAATGATCTCAGCAGAATGAGACAGATAAGGGATTAGAATGGAACATATCTATCTGGCTGTCTCACAGAGGCCATTTAGACTGTGCTGGCTGAGGGAAGGAAAGTTCCCTGACAAAAAGAGACAAGGCACTAGACTTAAAAGGCTGAATACATCTCACCTCTCACCTCCTGCCAGTAGAAGGGCATGGGGAGCTTTGCTTTTTGCTGCACGGGCCATAGAGGAGGATGCAATGGTGGAAGCAAGGTCCCCAGCCTCTGTGTCCGACCATGCCTGCAGCACCCATGGTCTACCCTCCCCAGCTATAGGCTCGGCATCAGTGCTGTGTGCTGCTCCCTAGGGCACATTCTGATGGCACATCTGTGCATGCTGCTGTGGGGACACCCACGGCATTCACCGTGATAAATGCAATCCTCTCCTCATCTTGCTTCTCACCCTCAGAGGTTGGTTAGGCCTGATGGGGAATGACAACTAAAGAAACGTCAATGCAAATATACTCTTAATTTGAAGAGATTCCTTTGGGAAACATAAAGGCATCATAAAGGCTTGTTTTCTTGCATCCAGCCACAGCAACATCGTGGTTCATGGTGCTAACTTTTTGGATCATTGCGTTTGCAAAGCTGTGATGTTCCTTGCATCCATCCAACCCAGCTCATAAAATTTCCTCCTTTCTTTTTGAATCAGCTGCTTCCCAGATTCAGTTTTCTGTCCCCCTCTGTCCTTCAAGTCAGCTCCTAGGGAGATGACATCTGTGGGAGATAAATCAGGGCATGTCAATACTTTCTCCATCGTGTAAAGTTGTGGAGAACAGAGCTGCACAGCACAGCTTTCAGTCTAAATTATTGCATGCCACCAGGATGACATGGATCACAGCAAGGACCTGGGAGGACATGTAAAATCAGATTTATCAGGGCAGCTAAGTATAATTGATTGAAAACAAAAGGGAGAAAAATTACAGGTCAAAACCATTCCGATTTTTTGGGAGCAGACCTCCTGCCCATGCTGCAGGATGGGGGGTGTGAGGGGGGAACAGCAGCCCCTTGCTGCCCTTTGAAGAAGTCTGAGAGCATCCCAACCCCACGTGCTGCCCTTACAGCCCTCCACTTCCCTCCACAAGGCTGCTGGAGCACACCACCGGCCCTCAAGAAAAGCTCTTTTTTGCTGCTCAGCCCCTCCTCCCTTCCGTGCTTGTTCCTGGCGCTCAGGAGCCTGTTCTGCATGGCTGACTGCTAATGATAGGTTTTGCTTCTGGATAGTTCCAGTTTTCACTCTGCCGCTGGGAATATGTCGAGCCTTTGTATTTTGAAACATGTCAGACTGCTCAGTCACTAAAAAGAAACAACATCCTGGCTTTCTGCTTTCTAAAACCACTTCAAGAAGCATGATGGGTTTGTTCCTCCTCTCCTCTTGCTTTCATTTGTACTACTGTGTGTGCCTGTGCAGCGTCTGAACAGCTTGTGTATGTACAGGCTAACGAAATCGCCCTCCCATGCACCAAAAGAAGTGGGGGGGGGCCCCACAAATCTCTCTTTTAGAAACCAACCTGACCCCTTGGTGTGGGCCCATTAGCATCAGTAGGAACCAGCAGCATACTTAGTCTCCCAGAGGAGCTGACGGTAAGGGTATGGTGGGAAATGGAGGGGTGCAAACATAGTTTGCCCAACAGACTGCCTCAGCATGCAAACCAACTGCTGCTTCATCCTTTTTCTGCCATAACCAGTCGTCTCAGTCAACTTTAGATCTATGTATTCTTGATTCTCACCTGTATCAGAGGGCAGAATGAGTGATTTATGCTTAAAAAATTAAAAGGCCTTGGAATGAGTGCCCAATCTTGCTCTGCATTACTGAAGAAGTTAATGAAGTCTCTGGTATACTATGCTTTGCTTTGGCACAGCCCATGTGTGAGGCAAGCAGGAGCTCTCACAAAGCAGCCCGAGTCGGCTGTGTCTTCAGAGGCACCGCACCGATACAGGGAGGGTTTTGTCTTTAGCAAATGAGGGAGCACGGCCACGCAGCCCGCTGCGGCTGGCGGGCAGGAGCTGTGCCATCCCCGCACTGGCTGGGGGTGGCACGGGGCTGGCAACAGCTTCTTCTGGCAGCAAACTCCCAGAAAAGGACTTCAGTGCATAGACAAGAAGGACCATGGCCATACTGGAATAAATGTATATGTATTTTGCCAGTATAGCTTATTAGCTTATTCTTTTACAAAGAAAGGAAAACCACATTGTCCTGATTCAGTCCCATCCACCACTATTAGGATGCTGTGTGCCAGCACATTCTCTCTCCTGGGCAAATATAAACTATGATCTCGTGTGATGTCTTGTACAAGGGGTAAATGTGTCCGTTCAATATGTATTTGTAGTGGTGGGGTTACACCAGGATTAACCACACCAGCAAAAATAATCACCAGTGCCTTCTTCCTGGCCAGTAAATAAGTAAGTAAATCAATCATCAGGCTGCTACAGGTACCACATACAAATCGAGCTCAAGCAAGATGCTCAAGAATGTTTATGTTAGGATCTTCAGTGGCATCTAAAGCCTTATTTATATTTAAAGGTTGCACTAGCTTAGCTTTAAATGGGTTTAAAAACACTCTTCGTTACAACAGTAACACTGTCTGAAGACACTTTACCTTAACTTGGTAAACCAGATTTAAATCAGGTTGGTGCAGCTGTCAGACCTTTGCTTTGGAAATGGCCACTGCCACTGGGGAGACCTGGCCAGGAGCAAGGCACCAGCCTTCCCTGTTTGAGTGCCAAGTCAGCCGACCCAATTCAAAAGCTTTCCACAGTGAATGTGAGCCCTGAAGCAGCCTCGTATGATACCACAGGCCCTCGGAGGCACGGCAGATTTCAGGTTGGAGGGATGCCAGGTGGTGGGGCTGCAAACACTTCACCCTGGTCTCACCAGCGCTTCCTCCCTGCTGCCGTTAGCAGACCCACGGGAGCCAGCGAGGTGTCCCAACCCCAGCCAGAAGTGAACTGGACTCAGGTCGGGAATCCCACAAAAGTCCTGACAGGGTGTAAGGTGGGTCTGGAGGCTCCCCACGCTCCCTGCCCCAGTGCTTGGGTAGAGGCAGCACCTCCACCTACCAGTGATTCCAGCATCATTCAGCATTTTGGGATGCAATTTATTATTAAAATTTGGGGGTCATGTGAGAAGCAGAAACTGTTACCCAGCAACACGGACAGTGCAGTGGAAACTTTCTAAGACTCTCCCGGCTCCTGTTCAGTGGGAAGCTGTCACACAAACAGATATTATGAGAGCCAAAAACCTTTACTGCTTTTTTGTTTTGTTTTTAAACACCTCCACAAGATGCCAAGAGGACAGAGAAAACAGGCAGAGGGAAGAATTCCTACCTCAGAGCTGAAGCCAAATTATTCCCTTGTCTCTCTCACACGGAAGGATCCTTCTTGACTGGCTGTGCGAGCCCTCGCTTCCCCAGCCAGCTCATTTCCCCTTCTCTGCCAAGAAACCTTCAGTCAATAAAGTCTAAATCCCCAAACGAGCGTGTCTGCAAATCACACGCTCTAAGAAAGTTCAACAGAATATCGGTGTCTAATAGTATGTAAATGCCAGTCTTCCGAAAGGTGCAAGGAAGTGACTTTTCTGTAGCCTCCAGGGAAGGCATTTGCATGTCATTTCTCATCCGCCTCATTCACTCTATGCTGGGTGACACTTCTCCATGGGCTCCAGGGAAGGAGGAAGGCTTGCACCGAACTGCACACGTCTCCATGCACTTCCATCCGTCAGCACGAGAAAGCAGTCCTGGCATGGGGTGACTCAGAGCAGGGAAATGATCAAAGCAGGGAAATGATCTGGCAAAGGAAAGGGAAAAGAAAAAGAAAAGAAAAAAAGAGGAAGAAGTATAGCCAGGCTGGGTGGGATGGAGAGCGTGGGGGTGGCAGGCAGCAGGGACAATCCTGTGCACTTTGCATCAGCTGCGCAGGGTCTTCTGTCTTTGTAGCACTGGGGCTTTAAACACTGCAAGATCTCAGAGGTCTCTGAAATGCTGGGAGAGCCAGGACAGCTTAAAATAACAAGGAAGTCCGACCCAAGGCTGCCCACCCCAGGATGGGCAGCTAGGAGAGGGGCGGCACAGCAAAGGTCGGAGGCTCAGGCGGTGTCCTTTTGGTCAGGGGCTCAATGACGAGAATCCTGCTCTCACCAGGGCACCCCTAAGGTCCCGCTGAGCTTCGGTCCAGCCCAACATTTATGGGCTGAGCAGGCTCTGAAGACTTTAAAGACTCTTTTTAACAGAAAATGTCTCTGTGCCTTTCTGGTTGAGATTTCACATGGAAACTAGTTTGTGAGCCACAGTTGTAAAATGCATCCATTTCGCCTCTTGGGAGGTGTTAACTGAAAGCCAGTTATTATTAAATTGTGAATATTTCAACATGGCCCATTTTAGCAGAGACCTCCTGCCTGGCTCAGGGTAGCGGTTAGGCTTCAAATGCTGTTTTTTTCTTACTTTGTGTGGTCTCTACACTGAGTCGAACCCCCTAGATCAAAAGCTGGAGCCCACAAGAGTTTTCCTGCCTTAGTGGGGAAACTCAACCCACAAGCACAGCTTCACCAATATCAGAAATACACTGATCTGTCGTCTCTTTGGTCCAAATTCAGCTAGCCTTTACAAGATGAACTTGCCCACGTGCTTTCTAATTAAGGCAGTTTCATCATAACAATTCAACATCCAGGGAAATGACTCTGCACAGCTCCCCATCCTGCCGTAGGAAGCACTCTGAGGGTATGTTTATACATTTCAAGACAAATGTTAATTCACGATGGGTTTTACAACTGCAAATGAATGTCACTTTACAGTACATGCACTCCTGAAGTGTAATCTGCAAGTCCTCAGAAGATTAGTCACTAATCTGGTTCTTGGGAGCAGGATGGGGCTCACAGCAGGTTTCAGGGAAAAAATAAGAAGTTATGAGAAAAAAAAAATCATGCAAAGAAAGGATTGTTGGTGTTGCAAAATCTTGTCCTTGCAACCATGAAGAAATTTAAAGGGCTATCAGCTCCCATCAGGCTTCATCTGAAGCCTGGACCTATGAGATATGCCAGAAATGTTTGTGTCCACATAAAAAATAAGCAGAAGCAGAGAAAATGAGCTAAAAAGTGCAAAACCCAGCTCTAGGGCTGCAGTGTCCCTCTGCAGGCCCCATGGCACGTGAACAGCAGCAGCAATGGGCAGTAACTGAGAAAAATGAGGGGGTTTGGATGCCAGCTCCTGCTCCCAGCTCATGCATCACTTGTGCTGCTTCCAGGTGTTTGCAACTCTGCCCGGCTGCTGCAGGCAGCTGCCTGCGCCCTCGCCGCGCTCTAACACCAGCCTGTGTGGGAGCAGCTCATGGACAGACAGATGCTTCTGCACCCTGCCAAGCTCAGCCCCCAGCCGAGGTCCATCCACCCGAATGTCCGTAACTCAGCCCCAGCAAAGGCGTTTGCTTTTCATGGCACAACCAGAAAGAGTCCATGCGTGGGGTTGTGTCTCTGACTGAACGCTCTGGGCACTGCCTGGGGACTGAGGGTTTCCTCGGCACCACTGGCCTCCTCTTCCTCTGGAGGAAGCAGCAGCAGCCCCATGCTGATGTGCTTGGAGAGCGGTGCTGGTTGGGAGTTTGAAGGCTTATCTCCCAGGAGAGAAGAGTGCTGTCCTGGGGAGCAAAGATTTGCCCCCAAACCACAAGGATGTAGGGTGTTAAGGACATAAAACCTTTAATGGATCCATCCCCTCACATCCGAGCTTTGATCCCAGCAACTTTGCCTTCAGGTTGCTCAGGGAGAGGGCTAATGGTTTCCCCCCAGCAAATCAATCCAACCCTGATTTTCTAGCAGATGATTTGGTGGGCCTCTGGATAGTAATTACATCAAAACCAGACAGATTAAATCAAAAACTAAGAGTTTAGTCCCACATTAGGTAAAGAAGAGCCAAGACCCTCTCCAGCTCCAGTATCGCTCTGCTGCCTCCGGATCGCGGTAAGGTGGCTCCCCCGCCCACATGGTAGGTCCACAAAATGCAGGAATCCAATTAAACAGAAATAAATACACCCCATTTGCCCTTAGGAATTAGATTATTCCTAATTACAGCAATCAGTGTCTTCTCGCTGCTCTATGTTTATGTGACAAATCAGCTCCTGTGCCAGTGGCTTTTCTTCTAAGTTGTGTCAAGGATTTTGGAAAGGAGACACCCAGCTCATTTCTGCTGGCAGGGAGAGATGCCAGCCAGAGGTCTGCTGCAATGGCTCTTTTTAGGTGATCTTGCCTAAAATGCCTAGCATCACCCGCTACTAAATTACTAAACATCAGCACAGACAGCATTCAAGAATTACAGGTGTAATATTTGCCTCTGCATCTCTGTGATCGGCTTGTTGGATACTGCGGCTCCTATGGAGACAGTGAAGACAACCATGTTTATAGGGGAAAAAATAGGGTACCGGAACGAAATATGGATAATTCAACAACACACCTTCATCCATTTGAGAACTGAACTCTGTGTTAAGCAACCAGAAGAACCAATGTCAAAGAAAGTGCTGAAAGGGCACTGAAAAGGGGGTTGGCCAGGTGAAGACATACAAATTTAGGAGGAGAGCCCATTCTTCCCGCTGCCCACAAGGAAGGGAAGGCGTCTGGCCTTTGCAGGCTGACCCTGTGCCATGGAGACAGCAGGAGATGCCAGAGGAGCTGCTGGGGAGCAGGTGAGGTGGGCCAGTGATGACCTTCACAAGTACTGGGAGAGCACAGTGAAAGCAGCCAGTTTGCTCCCTCCTTGGGGAGCAGAGACATCTGAGCATCCTCAGGAAGTCATGGGAGCAAGACAGGAGCTGCAAAGCTGACTGCTGGCCCTTCTGGTCACTGAATTTCTCTGCCCTTCTTGGAGACTGACACCCCTCCAGCCCTCTTGTCACAGACCAACTCTCTGACTGCTTTTCTGCTGAATACATTCACTTTAGATGATGCTGTAAGGAGAAAAAAAAAAGCCTTCTGAAGTACTCTTTATCTGATGGATACTTCAGATAATGAAAATAAAGGACTCTGCTACTGCCAGCACATGCGTATTTCCGGGAACTTTGTATTTAATGGGGTCGATCTGCTTTAAACATCCGAAATATTTGCTCCACAGCTCTTTTAGGAAGCTTCTGCAACAAAAAAACATCCTGTTTTGGGGAGGGTGCTTCCACCCCGGGAGATTAAACCATTAACCCTGGGGAACTTGGTGTTTTCTTTGGACAGGCAATGACAAAAATTTTCTGCCCAAATCCCAAACTGCACCAGGACTTCTACCCAAAGCAAAGGGCATAGACCCATGCAAGGGTCTCTAAAGGATGTATGTGCTCCTAAGCACAGGCTGAGTAAAGAGCCTGATACTTATTTAGTTTATTTATCCTCCATACATATATTACACCCATGCTAAGGGCTGCAGGGGAACCGCTTAGGAATTGCCAGGATGAAGGCTACCAAGGCGGTCGAACTCTGCTCCCTTGCACACACACTGGTGCTGCAGTAGTGAGAAGATGTAATTACAAAAAAAAGACCTTTCAAGCCCTGCCCCAGAGGGAGAGAGGCAGGCAGGTCCTGTGCAGGTTTTAGTCATGCTCCTCTGGCACAGGCACACACTCTTCCCACTTGCACAAGGATTAAGATCTTCAGGCAGGGAATAGCTCTTCCCTAAAAACCAGTATGATGCAGGAGGATCACAGGGGAAAGGGCTGTCATCACCACTAAAGCCAAAGAGCTACCCAGATCCATATTAACACTTATGGACATTCCCACTGAAAACAGCTACTGAGACACCAGAATAGTGCATAAGGAAGCAGCGTTTTTCCAGCTGTTCTCCAAATAGGGTGCAAACGTGACTCCCTCCTGTCGAGATCAGCTTTTCCATTCAACTGCTGATGAATCATGGTGGCTGGCATCTCACCTGGTGAACAGCCCAAAACCAAACATCCCGAACATTTTTGTTCAGATAAGGCTGACCATAGCTAGGATTCCTAATGGCCCAGGCAAAGTACATACTGCACATGTTAAGAACAGACCCAGATACTGCCAGATACTCTTCTGTGAGTTTGTCTGAATATGAACATTACTAAGAGTAATTAGAGAACGTGCTCAGCTGCTAATTCAAGAAGTTAAGCATTTGAGCTGTTTAAAATAAATTCTTGCTGAAGAGTGGCTTAGCATGATTTCAAAACTAATCCACTCCAAAGACGTCTTCTGAATATTTTCTCTACTGTTGGATGAAAAAGTTTGAAGTCCTTATTTTATAACACAGTAATCCTACAACACTGACTGGCTTAACCCTTCACTTTGCCACAGTACTTGGTCCAGCTGTTTCGAGAAGACCTAAAGTTGTCCTCCTAGATATTATCTTTTCAGTTCTAACTCAGTTGTGGAATTAATGTGAAGGGATTTTAATATAGCCCAGTGCTTTGGAGGCTTATGATGGGAAATTTTCATGCTGGGGCAAAATGGCCTCACTATATATAGGCCTAACTTACATGCAGGATATCTTACACCATCACTTTCATCTCTTAGTTTTTCCTGCATAATAATTTAAATTACTTTAGAAACAAGTAGTTGGTATTGTTTTTCTCTTTGCAAAGAAATGAGTTGTTCAGTCATATCCTCAGGTTTTCATAGTCCAAAGAGCTGCAGTGCTTTATACCAGCTGAGCATGTGGCTGTCACTGATCTTCAAGAGGAAAATCACTATATTTATCTGATAAATAAATATACAACCAATATTAGGATATAATTTTATAAGTGATTCATCTCTACACATATGGCTTGCTTCAGCACTTGCCTACCAGAACAGGGGTTTGGGGATTACAGACTTGTAAATCAATTTAGCTTTGTGATAGTTCTTTCCCCTACCTTTCTTCTAGATAAATAGAGGCCATGTTTAGGGCTTGGTAATGGTTGTGGAGATTCAGTCCATTTCCAGCAATGGAAATAACAAAACCCAGAATTTATCCCCCAGCTTATAAAAGAAGCCTCAGGACTTGGTAAATACAAAATAACTCATGAATATTGGACAGCTTGTTCTGAAATGTGGAACTACAGCCCATCAGTGCATAAACAAGCGAACAGAGCCAAGCAGGCTGGAAAGCAGCCTTCCGAGGAAGAAATGGAGCAGCTCAGCCAGGCTTCGGATGCAAGCTAATCGGGGAGCCGGGTGCCACATCAGCATGATGTAAACCAGAAGGGAAACAAGTTATAAAACATATCAGGGAATAAAAATATTTGTTTCCCAATTCACCTTCATGACAGGCTCAAATTTGCACCACTTGTCATAGAAGTCAAGAACAAGACATGTTCATGAATACTTCCTATATTGCAGACCCCACTGCTGAAGCACCAGGTAAATATTGCAACCCATAGTTTCTTTTTTCCATGCAAACTTTTTTGCTCTGGCTCAGAGCACATTTGCTTTACTGCATTGTACACGCAGCTGAAAGTTAAGCCGACGAACTCTAAAGGATTCTTCTTCTTTTTTTTTTTTTTTTTTTTTTTAAAATAGCAGAAGTAATTAATCTGCTTCAGAGAATGAATCAGCCTTTTCTGAGCTACAAACTCACAAAGGAGGAGATTGTGGCTGTTTCTGGGGCGGGAGGGAGGCTTACTCACACAGCCAACACAGTAGAGGCAGCCGCCCAGGGTACACAGCTGTGAGCAGCAAAGGGGCCAAACCCCCAAAGCCAGACCCTGGAACCCCCCGGTGCCACCCCGTGCCCCTGAGGGACCAGCTGCACTGGAGGGGATGAGCCTGGTGTTGGGCAGCACTGCGGCTGGAAGTCAGGCCAGTGCAAAACTAATGGTACAGGGGGGCTGTGTGGCTTTGCCTCTCCTCCCGCAGCCCCCCTGGGTTGCACACCCAGCCCGTGAGGGGCTGCACCCACTCCTCAGAGTAAACTCTTTGGCAGCAGGGACCATCCTTTTATTTAGGTGAACTACCTTCACCTGGGCCAGGCGGTAGAGAGAGCTGATGTGCCACGGCTTGGTTTCTTGGCAGGCTGTGGGAAGAAAACCATCGCTCGCAAAAAGCTGCTACCTTGTACTATGGGAACTTCTGTTTCCACCTGGGGCCTCTGTCAGAAAATAACGCTAATGCTTAGCTCACTGCTTTCAGCGAATGCCGTGCAATGACTTAACAGAAAAGCAGAACGGACGAGGAGTAGACAGTTCCCAGATAGGGGAAACCAGCACAACAGAAGCAGCATGGAGATAGCTGCCTTATTAAAGATAATGCAATTTAACTGACAGAGTGGAGGGTAACAAAGTTATTCCTTAGCTACACTGACACAAACAGAGCTGCTCACCACGGTTATAAATAAATAAATAGAAGTGATGCCATCCTCATTCATCAATCTGGAGAGAGGAAAGGGGCTCTGCTACTGCCGCTTCCCTCCTTCATCCCCTCCGCCTGCCGGGGCAGGCTGGGGACAAGCTGTGTCTCCAGCAAGGGACCAGCTCCCTGTGCAGCCACTAGGATGGGGAGGGGCTGGCACATCCCCCTGTGGGGCACTGGCCCTGCTGGGGGGCAAGGGGGGTCAGGCAGCTCCGACTCCCTGAGGAGAGCAGGCAGGAGCGGAGCAGACCTGTGAGTCTCCAAATTCATTTGACCTCCACAGGGGCAAAATCACCAATATTTTCCATTTTAAACTACAACTAAATTTAGAGGTTTTATGGTTGCAGTGTGCCTCCTTTCCCACACTTTCCTGGAGTGATCTCCAAATTCCTCTCCTGTCCTCGCTCATTAAAACATGACTCAGCTCTCCCAGCTGGAAAACTGGAGACCCACGCAGTCCCGAGGTTGCCTGCTGCCATTAGTGATGTCCTGCATCGGCATTAACCATAAAACTTGGGAGCAGCAGTGGCAACAGAAGGCTTTGCAAGTCAGATTTGGGGAGAAATCAGTGTTACTGAACCTGTGAGTATCCTGTGAGCAGCTATGAAACCTATCAACTGGAATTTCTCTCATGTCCCTTTTGGGAAAGTTCTCCCAGCACCAAGGATTGACCAAGGACACCTGCACAACAGACTCTAATGGAGCAGCAACACAAAGAGCAAATTCCCTCTCTGCCCTTAAACATTCCCCCAAATTAATACCATATACATCTCAGCCAAGGCAAAATAATGGTCATGGAAAGAAAAACAAATGCAAAGTCAATGCAAAATAGCACCACCTGGTGACACCTACTATAACAATGCCAAGTTCAACATTGCGCCCTACCAACTACAAAATTTGGCAGCTCTTCATTTGCCTTTACTTTTTTTACTGGACGTAGTGCTGGAGCAATGTCTCCTCTGAAGTGAGCTGTTACTTTTAGGGTATTTAAACATTTTGGAGAATCGGCTGAGTGACTCCAATGCTGGGATGAGGACTTCATCCACTGGCTTTCACTCCTCCTTCTGGCTTTGTCCTGTCTCCTTTATCAGCTCAGGAGGTTTCTCAGAGCACCTTGAAATACACCATCAATGCTACAGAGCTTTTTGCAAACGCTTGCTTCAGATTTTCATTGATCTGTGGCTTCAGCATTCCCGGCACTTTGAAATGTCAGCTCAGGTATCAAACTAGTAGAAACAGCTGAATCTGTGAACAATTCCTGTTCATTACATCAAACAGAAAAACCATCATGCTGTTAGACCCTCTCCTGATGCTTTCCACAGATGTGAAAGGCTAGGTTGACAAAACAGCAACAAATGTTCATTTGCCACATCATACAACTGCTTACTTTTAACTGCAGCCACTCTTGTAGATGTCAGGCTATGACTCAGGGGCTCATGAACCCCACACACCCTCTTCCTATTTTTTTCCACATTCAGTTCCACAAAATCAGCTTCTAGTCTACCATTGATGAAATCTAGTAGCAATCATAAGGCTTGGCTGTTGCTCACTAGTTATTTTTTCCTAGGAAAAAGGAACTAGACAATACTTGCCCTTGACAAGGATCTAAGTGGCACTGAGAAGTCACACAAACGTAGCATAAACCCTTTTTTGAAGCATTCCTGTCTTGCGCTTTGCTCCACTTCATACAGCATGCTTGCAGAACTGGAACCACTGGAATGCCATGACAACTCCACACCAGACCTACCAGCACGATGCTGCCCTCTGTTAGAAGGAGAAAGCCAAGGCTCAAAATCTGACATAACTTTTTCCCTTCTCCCAATTTGGTCTTAGCATCTCGGTTGACAGCATGGGACCCAAGAGCCCTCTTTATAATTAAAATACAGATTGTTTGCCCGCTCTGTTGCGGCACTAGGCACTCTCAGTGCTTTTTCTGGCCACTGGGAGATGAAGGCAGCCTCTGCAGCACAACGCTTACAAGCACTGTATGATAAACTGCTGCACACGCAATGCTGAGAAACACTGGAATAAACTTGAGTTTGGTGGATAATACCAAAGGGATTATAATATATTAGGTCAGAAGCACACAGGCATTCTCGAGCCTCCCTCCTGCACTGAACGCTGGGCGTATCACACTACAGGGCTCTATCTAGCTTCTGCAATATGTTTGGCTATTTTTCACCTAGTTAGATAAAAAGCAATTACAATGTTAACGAATGGAACAGGGATAACTCCTTGTGATATGTTTGTTTGCACCTATCAACTGCGGTATTTTGCATCGAGCAGAGCTGGATTAGTTCAGTGCCACTGTGTGATCCTATGAGTTGACTTTGTTGATTCAGTGGGTGGTATTTCCTCTGAATCATTATTGATAGACCTTATAGCAAATATTAAGAGCAAGGATATTCAACTGGGAGTTAAATCTGAGCTCAGATACGAGCACTGAGTTTGTCTGAAGTTCCCCCAACTGTTTCAGCTCTATGAACATTGTTCGCTGCCTAATCTGTGGCATTGTGTTGCTACCCATTGCCGAATTACACCCATCTTCTACTCATGACTGGTTATGGTACAATGGTGGGATTAAGAATCCCTCATCAACAGAATAATTGTCGCAGAAAAAAAAATAATTATTGAAGACATGGAAGTAAACGGGGGGAAGGAGGGACAAAATGCAACGTACTTTGCTTTGATAAGAACAATTTTCTACTCAGTTGCTCTGGGAAACCTATCCGGCACACCTAGCGCACAAGAAAGGAGTAGAGTTCAGCTTCCAACACATCTGAAGTGCAGCCACTTGCTACGCAGGTCAGTGAAACCAGGAGTTAAGACACAAAAGACGAAATTTTGTAATAAATAGGGCACAGACCTAAAAGGATCTGACAGCCAGTCTCATGGAAGGAGTCAGTCTGAGTTTGGCAGGGGTCACTACTGAAAGCGAGGGAGACTCCATCCTACTTAACATCTCCCTTCACAACAGAGTGAGTAGGGGAAAGCTGGGAGAACACCGCACCAACACAGAGCATGGGGATATGTGATAAAAATGGGATTAATAAAAGGGCCGGAATAAGATCAGAGCTGAGAACAGAAAACAGAAGTCAGATGGACACCTGGAGATGAAAATCCCAGTTTCCCACCCCCATTACAGGACAGGAGGAGCCTGAGGAGGAGGTTAATTGCAGTACCTACCAGGTGAGGTATTTATTTCTAGATGAGGTGTCAAAGAACGAGAGGCACCAGATGGACCTCTGAGCCTTGAAGCTCTGCTCATCCACGGGGAAGTCAAAGAGTGAGAAGCCCAGTGCAGGACTGCTGGGGATCAGCAGAAGCTGGAGTCTGCTTCATGAAAGCAGACAGCAAGTTCTAGCTTGTTTGGCATTGCACAGTGAAGAGAAAAGCATGCAACTCCTACTTCTATACTGATAAGAGAGAAAAGCATCAGACTGGGAGAACTAAGCAATCATAATGCACATACAAAGTAAGAGACATGGATATACTGGGACAAAGTAAGAGACATGCGTATACTAGGAAAAAAAAATTCTAATATCAGTTCAACAAAGTTCTGAAACTTCCCCTTCCCGGGAGACTGGGAACAAATGAATTACAGTGGTGTGCAGTAAGGCGTAATATCATTCAGAGTTTAGATTTGCTGACCTGCCGGGTCCCTTCCTGTCCTACATTTAGATTATCTTTTATACAATGGGTCTTGTACACTGCTTGCATTTTTGAAGCAAAAATCTTGGATGACAGCCTAGAATGGGATTATTAACTTATAACAGGACAAAAAAAAAATCACATATCCTCATAGGTTCCTGCAATCCCCCCTCGCCCTCCAGTTTTGGCAGCCACTGTCCCTGTGCGTAGTGGAAAAACAAGCTTAAGTGGATCGAAGATAAATGAGATTAGTAGCCAGACAGCCCAAATTCTGAGCAAGTTCAGTAGGACGATTGCAACCTTACTGTAACTCTGCTGACTCCAACTTTTCTTTTCAACTGACTTAGGCCAGAAGTTTCCTTGCAGCCTGACGTGTTTCGCAGCCTGCAGCATGTTTACTCAGAGAAATTCCTCAGTCTTAGGAATCTGGGAAAAACGACCAACAGTTCACAATGCTGATCTAGTACAGGGAGGAAGGACCATGAACACCGTCTGGGGGTACTTCTAAGATCAGTGTACGCGAGCACCCCTTCCCCACCCCCAAGCTCTGGAATTCAGCTCCTGGTGCTGATGTTGCAAGAAGCCACTTCATCATCGCAGAGCTATTGAGCAAAAGGGAGGACGAGGCACAAGAGAAGTATGTGAATAAACCCAAGCAGAACTTGGAAGACCTCGTCCAAAAACCACTGGATAACAGCATCTTTCAAAATAAAAGCCTGAAACCGGCCCAGCGCCGCGCGCAGACGCAGCAGCCGTACGCTATACGCTAGCAGATGCGCTGTCACACCCAGGCACAGCCGGACCACGGTCTGCCTGCACATCGCACCGTCACACCTGCCATCTGGACCACGTCGCCCCTACGCGTCACACCGTCGCGCTGGCAATCTGGACCGGGTCACACCTCCACGCGCGTCGCCGCACCTGCGATCCGAGCCGCGTCCAGCCCGTACGCGGCATCTTCGCAGCTGCCGTCCGGGCCAGCTCCCACCTGGCCGTTCCAGGGATGCCCTCGCCGCCTGGCCCTCGTCCCACCTCTGCCCTGCACTGTTGCACCAGCTGCAGTCCGGGCCGGCTCCCGCCGATCCGACGTAGCTCCAACCGGCAGCGGGGGTCACTGTCACACCTGCAGCCCAGCCCAGGTCCCACCTACGCCTCCCCCCCCCCCCCGCTGCACCTGCAATCCCCCCGCCGCTCCGAGCAGCCCGCGGAGCCAGCCGCGGTCTTTCCTCCCTCGCCACCAGCCTCGTCTCACCGGCCGGGACCGGGGGAGAGCCGGGGGGGGATGCCCAGCCGGGCTGCAACCCCGGGAGGGGCGGAGGAAGGTGGCGGTGGGGATTCCGCCCAACTTCTCCCCACCGAGAGGCGCCCCCCCCCGTTCCCGCGATCGCCCCCGGCGGGGCTCGGCCTTACCGCGGCGGCCTCCTGCGGGCGGGGGGCGGCGCGGCGGGCAGGGACCCTGCGGCGGGGCGGGCAGGGACCCTCCGCCGGCGCCCGCAGCCGCCGGCCTCTGCCCGCCCGCGGGAGCCGCGCCCGGTTCCGGGGCGGAGCGCGGGCGGGGCGGCGGGGCGGGGGGTCCAGCCCGGCCCCGCCGAGGAAGTTTCTCCCGGCCGGGAGGGAGGTCCTGCCCAGCCGGGGGTATCCCCGACGGCGGCCCCGCTGCCCTCCCCCGGGCTCGCCCTGGCCGAGGTCCGGGCAGAGCCTCCCCGGCGCCAACCTGCTGCGTCCCCCCCCGCACCGAGGGGTCCTGATCCGCCCCCCCGGGAGGTGTCCCCCAGGGTGCCCCCTTCTTCCTGTCGCCTGTGGGCATCCTGGAGCCAAGCGCTGCCTCCTGCCCCGGCGAGAGGCGTTTTACAGCCCGAGCTGCTCCATGCCCCGGTGGGATCCCTCTCCGCCCAGCCACGGGGGCTTGAACGCACGGCCCGGGGCTGGGAAGGGAGTGGGGAATCGCGGACGCTGGGGACAGGCTGCCCAGGCGGCCAGAGACCCAAGGGACCCTGCGCCTCGGTCTCAGCAATTTAAGTGCTTCACCATCAACATCTGTGAAAGGAGGGGAGGGATGCCTGTTCCTTTGGTAAAACACGTCAGCTCTATAGATGAGCACTGAAACCGGGGTTAAGATAAATATCAGCCAAGTGGGGAGAGTTTGGTGGAAAAGTTTGTTTCCCTTCGTGGGTCAGAAATGCTGTCCTCTATAGGTGTTAGGGGCCAGACTTGGTTCTGGTTTCAGGCAGAGCCACTCAGCTTCACCATCCAGAGAGAAAAACTGGCAGAGAAAATCACGGGTGGGGGAGACGGGGATAGCTGATATAAAAATCATGCTAAAATGTTTTGCAAAGGGCTGCTGCAAGCCAGTGAGAGCTGAGGTTAGACCATTGAGTGTGATTACAGGAGACTGGAGGATAGTTACAGGGTAAGAACACAGTGCTGAGCATCTCTGAGACTTCAAATTGGAAAATGAGACCTGAGGTTTTACTGTTTGCTCATAAAACACTCCTCTGTTTTTAGTGGAAGAGGAGAGAAATGGAAGAAGCCTGCATCGTTCAGGGATGGTACAGCATGGCTCATCAGTTTTTCTTTTACTCAAAATAAATGTTTATAATTGGTGTCTTATGCAATACTCAGGTGGGTACCTAATTTGTTTTACAAATCTACACAGCAGGAAAAACGGATGTGTCCCCTGGAATCTTTCTCTGAGGGTATAAACCTGATTTTGAAAGAGCTATTTGTTATTTAGGAGATAGTAATTGTCTTTTGCTGCTGCTGCTGCTGTTTTAGTTTAGACTTTTTCCCTTCTCTGCAAGTTTTTGCTACTTCGGTGTGTGAAGAGGAACAGGGAAAACAAATCTTTTATACTTGAGTTCATTTTTCTTCTTCTTTGCCTTTGTCTGTTCCCTTTTCATCCTGGGGCAGCCCTGGCACATGAGCAGGGTTGGCCGTGCAGAAGGCAGGCAAGACACCTTGCTCCTGGCCATGATAGGACCTGTGGGGCTTCCCCTCATGCTGCCTCATGCATAAGCCCATTTTGGGTATTTTCAGCATCAGGTTTGAGACCTCTCTTCCACATGGTGACTGTGTGTGCTGGGGCAGTTGTCCAGTGGATCCTTTAACCCATTTATCAGCTATGTCCATACAAACATGGGTAGCAGGGAGGCTGGGGAGATATGTTACCTGCAGCTCTCCCTCTTCCTCTTCGTGTCACTGTTTTACTCATCTTTACCCTAATGCTTGAAACTTGTCAATCATGCTTTCTGACCTGAACATGAGTGGGGCAGTACACGTAGCCCTAAAAGTTACTTACGGAAGATAAATTATAACTGCTGGGCTATAAAGGCTCTCACCATCATGTAGAAGTGAGGAGCAAAGCTCAGCAAAGACAAGACGAGAAGAGAAAATGAAATTCTGTGTAAATGCCCCACATTTTCACCAAAATCCTTTTGACCAAAGTAGATATGAGTGCGGGGGTGAACAGTGAACACACAAATGCTTCTTTGTTGGGATAAAGCCACATTGTGCATGTGTGTCCAGAGCTGGAAGCACACATGATGTGGCTGAGGGGATGCAGGAGCTGATTTTCTTCTCTGGACCTGTATCTGCAGTGTGCTTTGCACCTTTAAACCTTGCAACCTTGAAAAGCAGGCTGAACTCTCTCTGGGTTCTTCATCTGCCTGCCTGGAGGGGGTGTGATCACTGAAGGTGCTGTTCAATGTCTGTCTGAATTGCCATTTCTGTTTGGTGCTGTCACTGCCAATTAGATCAGAAATGTGTAAATAGAAGTTCACCACATGGACTAGCTTCTTTGGTTACACCATGAGCCACTTTTTCTCTTGTAATCCACAGCTGGCCACTTCTTCGCTTTGGTTCAGGCAGAATTGCTGATGGCAAGTCTATTTTTTGTTCAACAGCACCTTTATGCTTGTCCTTGGTTGCTCAGTCCCACAGTAAAAGGGATGGAAAGAAACATCACTGCAGCTGGAATATGGGGCTTTGAAGCTTAGGGGAATTGTTGCCCTGGCTGGATTGTGCTTAAAAAGCAACTTTTTCAGTGGAACAGGCTACTTCCAAATCACTCTTAGCTTGTATTGCTCTGTGTTCTTACTACCTATACTAATATCTAATCTAATCGAATCGAATATTTCAGTTGGAAGGGATCTATGATGACTATCTAGTCCAAATATTTGGATCAAAGTCTTTCTCATCTGGTCTCTTTTTTCTTGCTGTCCTGGGATCCATGTCAGGTTTCTGATATTTTACCTATGGTTGTGCCCTGTCCCTCAGGAGGACTGAATCATTTATTTGGGGCTTATGACATGAAGTCAGGGCTGCAGTAGAGCTCAGGAATGTCTGAGACATGAATGTTTGTGCAGACATTCCTCTTCCTACCAATTAGCAGAGCTTTAGATAGAGATCTGCCATGCTGAGAATGTCATTACTGCACAGCTGCGGGAATTGTTGTCCCAAGGTCTGATGACGAGAGCTGGTGTTTGTCCTTGCTTGGATTAAAGCAGGACTTGTTGCCAGCAATGGTGGAGCTTAAGAGCATGTACTGTGCAGAAGGATTCCTGATCTTTTGTTTCTTCGCTTCAACCCTTTGCAATGCTTACAGCGAAGGTCAGAACGCTGTAAGAGGAAAAGTGCTTTTTGGTTTTGAGTCGCAAAGCGGTGGCAGCAGTTGAATCTTCCTGGGGAAGGGGCCCCGGGAGAGTTAAGAACCTCAAAGATGAAGATATTATCTGTAATATCAAATGCACGATAATCTTTGTGTTTTAGTGTTCCCTGAACCACAGGAGATTAAGAAAGAACACTGGGGAGCAATCTAGTGTTTGTAAGTCACTAATGGTGCATACACACACGAGGATTTAGACACACATTTTCAGTTGTAAAGGGAAGAAGAAAAAAAAAACCAACTTATGAAGCCTAGAGACACAGAATGGGTGAAATGCCTCAGACTATAATTTAGATAAAGACTTGCTGATGTCCTATTATATAATGTAGCTAAGCACAGTCAATTTTTCTAAGGTGTTTTCAGTCACTCTGCCTCATATTTTGTTTTGTTAGAGATGACACTTGGAGAGCGAGAGAGTCCTTTGTTACATAAGGGCTTATCTGCTCCTCTTGCCTACTCCCATTTGAGAGCAGTATTTTCTTCATGTGCCATCATGTTTATTTCCCCAGCAACAATGATTGCTATCAAACATGATTTCAAAGAGGTTAAGAGCTTCCAGAGCAATCGTCCACTGCAGTTAAAGAAGAGGCTAAAGTCTCCATCCCCTCACCCCCAAATTTGTACCTAATACACGTGATTGCAATTTAGGATTAATGGCCGTGTTTCCCATGTAATGGATTTTTAAGGCACTGTAGTTCTGGCGCTGATGTATTCAGGCACACTCAAAAAATGAACTAACGGGACATAATTTTGTACTGATTCAGTGCTCTGGCTTTCCTATAAATCTCTTACTCCTCAGTCTGCCTGGTACTCTTCCAGGTACACAGCAAAGCCATGCTTGCTGGCACTTGCCATGGATAAGGAACTGGTTACAAACTCAGGAAGGAACATTCATCCAGGTATCCCATTCAGTGATGGGATACACGTCTGTGAGCCAAACTGGGGGTACAGGTAATGTGTGGCTCCCTGCCCCTATCTCTTATCCAGATGGCGTAGATTTCTAAGTCTGCCAGAGCTTGGAAATGTTTCCAGCTCTGGCAGGAAAGCCTTCTGCTTTTATGTCCGGCTTGCTGGAGTTCAGGTCCCCACTGCTAATAACTCAGCAAGGAGCGTTCTTTGAAATGCTATGTGTAATTCTCAATAATTCCCAAAATGGTGAATTTAAAGTGGAACAGATGCTGAGAAGGGGAATGCTAGTGGTGGTTTACAGCATAAGATTAAAAGACTTTGGCTGATATAGCGTAACAAAATGAGGGTTGAGAGGGGATGTGATCATCTCTGAGTATTTCAGGAAAGGTGTCAGTGTCATGCAGGAGCAAAATCCCCCCAGCTATTCAAGCATGTGAACTATACTGGCACAAGAACAAATGGGTGTTAATGAGAAATGAACACATTTACACTGGAGAAGAGAACAGGTTTTTTAATGGTCACAAAAGTGATAACTCTCTCAGGAGATGAAAGGCCAAAAATCCTAGGCTGAGTTAAAAGAGAGCTTCACTGCTTTATAAAAAGTGATTGAAGTGGGGTTTGTCTGCAATAGCAGACTTCAGTTTCAGTGACCACAAAGGGGTTTGATCCTAAATTCTCCTTTCCTATTACTTAAACATCTTTCTGTAGCCCAAAGGAATGAAGAAAGGTTGTGATATACAGTTTTGCCCTCCCATTTTGGGTAGTGATCAAGGACAGCCAGTCTCTCAACGTGAGGTGCTTTTGGATAGGTCACCCCTCCTTTGGTTCCCTCCTTGTTCCTGAGATACTCACGTCAGGCTCAGCCTACATCTCATGCCTTGGTTGTGGTCTGCTGGTAACTTCCTTTCTCCCTTCTCATCCTGTATGCCTGGTGTGTTTCATACACTTTGAGACAGAAGGAGATAGTTCATGGGCTGCATAGGTTTGACTGTCTCTTGTAATGGAAACTCCCTCCATCAACCTTTGGATGACCCATCCACAGCCACAAGAAGAAAAACCAACCAGCTGAAGATGTGTGTTACGGGGAATAGTTATAGTCAAATTACTACATTAATGACACAACTCCTACCTCTTTGCCCTCCCCAGAATACTGGAGGTGCAGATATAGCAAAAATAATGTTAGATTTCTGGGAAAGGATTTTTACAAATGCTTGGGCCCTACAAGTTTTTGGGCACTGTGGTTGGATCCAGCAAAACACAATACAGCTATTTAGTGTCTTCTCCAGAAAAAGAATTTGAACCTCCAAAACAACTAGTAGAAGAAAAGTTCAAGGAGAATAACAAGATGATTCTTCCCACAATGTGACATAAATTGTGAAACTCCCAGCTTCAGGATGTTGTGGACACTAAAAATCATTGAAGATCAATTCATGGAAGAAAAATAGACTGAGGGCTATTAAAATAATAGTTCTGGCTCTAGAAGTCCCTAAGGTGTAAAATGTTGGAGGCTGAGGAGGTGTTATGGCTGGTATCACTATATGCTGAATTTAAGACAGGACTAGCAAGTGAGGCATCTGATTTGCCATTTACAGAGACTAAATGTGGGGCTAGTTGGATGGAGACTCTGGTGTTGCCCAGTACATCTGATCTTATGTTTTAAGGCTTTCTTCCAGCCTGCTCGTCATAGGTGAAGGTAGTCCTCCACCATCTGCAGAGCATGGTACATTATTCATTCTTTGAAACAATGTCTGCAAAACTCTTAGCTAAGTGACTAATTAAAAAGATATGATGTCTGCAGAAGGCTGTCTCACTTCTTCCCCAGAAGGTCTTTGTTCTGGTTTTGAGCAAGGCATGGGATTTTTTTGTTTCCAGAGACAGCTCAGTGCTAAGCTAGGGCTGATTTAGCCAGGTTGCCTGAGCTGGTGAAAGGATGGAAGTACCATGGCAGGGCAAGGCATGGTTCCTTCTCCTTTAAGATCACTGTTGCCACTGTCCTAGCTTGCCGAGAAGCAGCATGTTCTGCATGTTAAGTATCAACATGTCACTGAATTTCATGCACAGTTTTGATAAATAAAATCTGTGTTCTAAGTGAAGGCACCCAGACAGAGCCCCTTTGTGAGAGAGAGACTTAGACCTAGTGTGTGTCTTTGGGAGAAATGCAGAATTCATTCTGGGGAGGGAAAGTGATACAAACAGCAGGCCATTTTCCTTTACAAAGCCTCTCTTTCAAAGCTGGTGCATGCAGCAGAACAAAGGCTGACCCCGTAATCTGTACTCAACAATAGCTTGGAATATTTGATAATTTGGCTATTGTACATGCATACATCATGCTTGGCTGTAAATAAATAGACCCATGGTTGGATCCACTGTGTGGATATAGTCAGCCTGTTTCCCATTACCATTTTCATTTCAAGGAAATGCTTATTTTGTGTCTCTGCCTTCTCCTGGCCAAACTAAGTCCATCTTGCCACTGAGGCCAAGGGGTCTCAATTTCAAGCCCAATAACAAAGACACAAAAGATTTTGCCACCATTTTAGAGAAGAATTCTTTACTGATGATAAACTGGTTCATCACTTCTGTCTCTTACCCCTGTAACTTCTGTTTCTGTGAAGGACCTTTTCCTGGCTGAATTCATGTCCAACAAACAAGTACCCCAAGAAGAACTTGGGCCTTACAGGTAACTTGAGGCTCATGCTATGGTAGATATATAGACTAACTTACTGCACTTCTGTTCCTCATGTAAAAGGAGGAAGATGACAGATATAACTTCTAAAGCCTATCCTTGGATGCCTGAGATACTCCAACGATAGAATAGAGGCGCTTGCTCAAACACTGAAAGCAGCGGTAGTATGCAGATTAGTGACAGTTTTTATAAGTTATCCACAAAGTTCTGTGAGGATGTAACATACTTGCTCAGTTCATTTTGTGGTTATACTCATAATGCAAGGAATATTTGTTGCTGTACTGGAAACATAGAAAATCACTGGCTTAAGACACAGTGTGTTTGCAGTGTAAATGTTTGGGCCTTTATTAATATAGCTGTCTATAACTGGAGAACAAAGCAACCAGAGTGAGATTTGTGAAATCATCAGTTGTTTTACTGGGTGAAACAGTTTTTACTTGGACATTTTAATCACATTCAGTTCATTGATTAGCATTAGGCAAGAGTTTTTGCAGTGGCAGTTGTCAGAGCTTGGCATGAATGACTCATCTCCTATGGCATAACATCACATGGCATAACAACACATAAACATTTTCTAATAACGTCAAAATCTTTGTGTATGTTTCACTATTCAGGCCAAGAACACAGAGATCTGTTCCAGCAGAAGAGCTGATGGCATGTATGACTCAGTACATGGCATTGCCTCTAAATACATAAACACTTGACTAACATCAGCATTTACGCTGAGGCTTTGTGACATTCCTATAAATTGGACTTTTTTTTTTTAGTTTTTACTATTTGCATTCATCAGATATTGTGATATTGTGAAGACAGTGGTGATGAAGGGGCCAATTTTATGGAGAACTCAACAGCCAGGTCCCTTAGGATGAGGGTCTACAAAAGTATAGGAAAACTATATGGGAAACATCAGATTGTCCTTGGAAAATTGGTAGAAAAGAATAACAGAGGATTAAATTAGTGGTCAAAGGGGTAAATATAAAAGGAACAATCAAACCACCTTTTAAAGGAAGCCTGTTGCATGGATTAATGACTGGTTAAAGCATATGAAGCAAAAAGTCTTCACAACTGAGAAGGAATGGACTGATAGACTGCTATAGTGATTTATTTTGGGTTGTTTTTCTGTGTATTCATAAGTGATCTGGGAGGAGTGAATAAGGAAGTGACAGCAATTCCTGATGATATAGTTTACTGAGAATAATAAAAATTAAAACTGACAGTAAAGATTAACAGAAGGATCTCATAATGGTTATTGGCTGAATGGTAGAATAGCAGATGCTAGTACTTAAGGAAAACAAAGCAATCCTAACCATGCACAGTGGTGGGGTCTAAAATTAGCTATTGCCACTCAGAAGGAACAGCTTAGACTCATCACGTATAACCCTCCGAAAATGTCAACTCAATGCTCAGCAGAGGGAAAATGGCAAATCAGATGTTAGGTGTCATTCAAACAGGAAAAGAGTACAAAAGAGAAAACGTAACAAGCTACTCTAGAAATCTTTTGCACTCACGGCTGGCATGCTGCATACCCAGAGCAGTGCCTGCAGTTCTAACTCCCTTGCTGAAAAAAAAAAAAAAAGCTGAAAACAAGAAGAAAGGATGTGGAGAAATGCAACAGGAATGGCAAAAGGAATAGGACTGCTTCTCATGAGAAGACTTCTTACTGACTATGAAGACAGGTGATTGAAAAGGTCTGTGATTGAGGCCGCAATGTCCTAAATGCAACGGAGAAGGTGAATAGGGAACAAAATTATTCACTTCTTTTCCCCAAATGGGAACCTGGGGTCATAAAATGAAGTCATTTTTTCAGTAACACAGTTTTTAAACGAACAAAAGAAAGTACTTCTTTACACAGTCTGGCATTAAAGCATAGAGCTCACTGTTCTGGTGAAGAATAAAGGGCTTCAAAAAGTGGTTGAAGAAATTCAAGGAAAAAAAGTCCATTGAAGCTATTAATCATAAAGATCCAATAGAAACTGTGGATCAGAAAGCCTGTAAACTGCACACGGATTAGGAAGGTATTGGGATTAGCATGCCATGTCCTTATTGCCTAAATGTTCACTGCTATCAAAGACACGATATGGCCCCATGCTGTGCATGGGGCATGTGTGGTCCTGCAGTATTCCCCCTGATCTGTAAAGAGCTCAGCAAACTGCGTGCCAAGCTTCTTTCAAAAACTGGCCTTCAGATTGGTGCTGGACCTTGAAACTCTGACTTTTCCAAGGTTACGGAGGAAGATGGCAACGGAGTCTGCAAGAGCACTCAGATCTGTGTCTCCATGGGTTTACTTAACCATGGGACAAGGCAAACCCGTCCGCCTCCCCATGTGCAGATCTGCTTCTGTCCTCTGCAGTTAAGGTACCATTTAATCATTTGCTAACATTTTCAAAACATTTATCCCCTGCCACTGACAGGTTTTGAGCAGACTGTGGTACAGAGAAGCTGCCTTTTCAGAAACATCTGAAGACAGCAGTCACAAAGCTGATGTGACAGGGAGTTTCCATAGCTTGCTCTCGCCACACAAAGGTTTGCTTCTTATGACTCAGCCACTGATGTGACTTGGTTACTCATCAGAAAACTGCTTGAAGAAAAGACTAATTTTGAGTTGAATTTGATTAAGATCTGAACGGTCGAGCTGGGACAGAGGCTTAGAGCTGGGGTTAGCGGTAGGATGGGGTAAGGAGGACCAACAGCTTTCCGCATCTCACTGGTGTGGACTTCTGCTTTCATAATAAATCTTTCCCTGCTTCCTGCCGCACAACAGCTGCACTGAGCCCCAGGGGTTTGTGTTAACCTCAGAAAGCAGCGTATTTAGCCCTGGAGCCTGCTCAAGGGACCTGCCTGCCTGTGTTCTCGGCCATGTACAGACTGACGTGTCCCCTGCTGCAGGTAGGTGGGATGTGTGGGGAATATGCCACGTCTGCACCCCATGTTTATGGGACCAGGCAGCTAAGCCAGCATGAAAAAGGCTGTTATTTAACATTGCCGTGGGCCAGCAGTAAACGTTTCTTTTGGTTGCAGGAGGAAACCAGAAAGGGAGTGGTGATTCACAGTGAACTGAGTCATAAGGCTTACACTGGTTATATTAGGGTAGGGCAGGATATACCTACCCCTTACTTGATGGCAAACCTTCAAGTCACTGTCTAGCTCTTGTTTCCCTGCCCGTAGAAGTCTGTGCTGTCTCGTGCTTATTTCATTCGTACTCTAATGCCTTGCCCTTCGCCTGACTGTTTTGATAAAGAGTGAAAATCATGTTTGTGGCCTTGGCATTGTGCAGTGAATTGCTTCAGGCTGGACAAATCAGTCCTCTCACCGCAAGGCCAGGCTCAGAATGAAGGATGGGTCATTGCAGGGGGCTTTTGTCAGCAGCTGCAAAGCCAAAGCACTGCTGTTGCTTGTGTGCCCAGAGAAACTCATTGCAGATGCAGTGCAGATCTGTGGATCTGGCCCTCCTGATCTTTTTAAAATTTTAAGTCCTCCCTGCCTCCTAAGTGTCCAGCAGACAGGGAGCAGAGGGGACCTGAAGCTGGTGAAAACAGGAGAGAGAAGCGTAGCTGCAGGAGTCGGGGAAGCTTTGCCCCTTGCCTTGCCAGTAGCAGAAGTTGGCCCTAGACGGAAAGCTGGAATGGCATTTCCAGTGTCACCTTTCTGTGCTTGGGTCTCACACAGGTTTAAGAGGAGTCACACCTGCTGAGGGATCACAGGTGGGCTGGCAGCACATGGGTCTTCTTTCCCCAACAGGTCTTCTTGGTGTGGCTGGAATAACCACTAAAGATGGCTTATTTCAGGCTGCCAAATCTTAAGGATTGGCAGTCCATGTCGCAGCTCATGATTGCACAGTGCAGATCCTACAAACCACAGCAGTGCTGGATGCTCTTGGCTGCAGAACCGTAACTCTTGCCCAGAGCAAAGGAAGACCTGAATCCCAAAGGCCATCCTGTAGGAAGTCAGACCAGATTCTGACAATGCTTCTGAAAGCTGCCATGGACACCCTGAATATTCATGTAGCCAAGTATTGCTGTAGCTGTGATGCTCTAAGGATGTAAGCAGTGTGAGACATGCAGGGAGAGAGATCTTTTGTTATACTCACTTCAGTGTTCTTTTATTTATTGAGAAATCTGTGTAGGGTTTAGGAATACTGGTCTTTAAATCTGTCATCAGCTATTAAAAAGATGAGCCCAAAAGCTTCAGCTTGGCATTATCTGACAAATTTGCAAGACAAAAGCTGGGGAGGTGTGTAGGTGCTGAGCTCTATTTTCCAACTCCATGAATGGAGCTGTAAATGAATGGGGAATGGATAGTTCACATGTCCTAGCCGCATCAACAGCTCTGCCAGAAAAGGGCATTTCTCCACTGAGCTCACCCTACTAGAGGTAGTTATGCCGGTGTAAGACACTACCAAGTCAGAACAGCAGATTTGTCCAAATCACATGCTGAGCGTGGGGTTTACTCATTTGATTTATTCTTTCCATTCCCTCCCTGCCGATGAAGCGTGTTCATGAGCAGTATTGTACCATGGTAGCTCCTCTGGGCTGGGATCCCATGTTTCTGGTGCAGCTGCTCCGCTTGGTCTGTGAATTCCCCATCAAACGTGTAGAGGAGATCCCAGATGGGAGGATGGAGGCAGGGTCCCTTACAAACACCTTGCACTCATTTTCACTCTGGAAAGTCCAGGCGAGTAAACATCAGCCTTGAAGTGGTTTCTTATAGAAACAGCATGCTGTTTGCCCTGAAAATGAAGAGCCTTTTCTCATTTCCAGAAGCAGTATGATAAATATTTTCATTTCAATATGTTTTTTGTTGGGAATCACTTTCATTTAGCTTCTTATCACAGTGACTTAGGGGCTAAGAATAACTAGTCTAGCAGCTCCTAGCTGGTGAGACATGTATTTTGAGAACTGAGTTCAAACTTGCATTACTCATAAGTAAAGAAGCAAAAGCTGCTCCTGCACTGAGCTCAGCTTCCTGTGGGCCTGAGAGAAAGAAAGATCAATTTTCTGTTACTTCATCAAAATGAAGACCATTAGGAACATGCAACTACTCCAGTCTCTTTGCTTTGAAAGAGCTTAATAACAAGCAGGACAGCAATAGGTGCCTTCAGCCCTCTTGCTGGAAATAGCTGATATTTCCCAGGTAGCCACTGCTGGAAATACCCACACAAAGCTTATTAGTGAGGTGCTGGATTTTGTTCTGAAGGTTTACGAAGATGCTCTGTGCACAAACCTCTATGTGTTTGAGTGCAGAGAAGCCCTTTGCAGGTGGCAGGTTTCCAGTTCTCTGTGGGCATGGCCTGATCCGCTGCTCAAGCAACACGCCTGGAGCCTTCCCCCAGCAAGGGGGCTGCCTTGGACCCTTGGAGAGCCACTGTACACCGATGCAGCAGTGTGCAAATGTGCCTGTCTACACTGGCCAGCTTTTATCATCTAGCAGTGGTCAAGTGAGTTGTGAAGACACAGCAGGGCACTGTCCACAGAGCACAAGCCAGATGAAGCATGTGATCTGGTGGCTTGGCTGTGGGGTGAGCAGCTTCCTCAGATTAAGGCTGGTGCAGATCTCTGGGATGTTGTCTCACTTCTGCTTTACAAGGGTGATTTCTAAATTGGTATCCTTGATGGGTCTTGGAGGTTTGTTGAGGGATCTTCTGATGGTCAGAGGAGGAAGAAGGGAGATAAGGCTAGTGCTTTTCAATTAGAGGAGCTCAGCAGGGCTCTGTGTGCTCCAGCTGCTCTGGGTACCCAGTGTGGGGACAACGGGCTTTCAACCAGGCAGCATTATGCGTGTCCTGGAGTTCCACCGCTCAGATATCTGCAAAGCCCTGGCACCAGAGGTGAAATCTGTGCTTTCTGAAGGAGAAAGGAGAGTCTTGCCTTTTCTCTGAGAGCAGATGAGGACAGTGTGAAAAGGTCTGGGTCGCCTGTAACGTGGGAGGTGAGCAGAAATGCCGGAGGAGTCAGGCACTTGGAATGGGAGGGGCAGATAAAACCCACGGGACTGCCGGGAGGAGCAGGAGGCAGTGTGGGAGGCTTCACAGCCATGCCAGGGGCAGGGGAATTGTGGAGATCTCCAGTTTTTGGCTTAGAAATGGGATTGTGAACCTCAATCCTTTTCATGTTCTTCAGGCCAAAAAAAGTTTCTTTTAATTTTTTTTTCTGAAACCCACATTTTAGTGTGAACAGGAGATGGAAAAGAGATTCATTTGTGTTGAATGAAAAAAAAAAGAAGCAGAAACAAAGATGTATGCTGAAGTGTCTGAAACATGGTATGAAATGAATGGCCTGTTGCTGTTTGGAGTTACAGCTGGGTAAAGGCAGTGTCATTGCACTGAGGTTGATGAGGTTTATTAGATTTCTCTACTGAGGATGAGATTACACCCCCGAGAAGCCAAAAAGGAAGCTGTGAATCTTGGCCACTTTTAGAATCACAAATCAGTATAAGGGGGAGGAAATTTGGGCTCTGATTAAAAACAGAGAATCACAGAGCCTCTGGGAGTGGGGACTCATGCAAAGCAACACTCAACTACACAACACTCTGGTGACCCAGAGATACGGGTATGACAGGATGCTCTTGAAATGGGAGCACTGCCAGCAAGCTGTGGTGCTCTCTGAGAGGGTGCAGGAAGATGCTGATAGCGATCAAAAGCAGAGAAACCTAAGATGGTTTTCAAGGTTTTCACCTTGTGCGGAAGAAGTGCTATCACACTCCCTCCTGTAGTAGATATTAGTGTGGTGCAGCCACTGGGGAAATGATGGGGGCAACAAGGAAACAACGAGGAGAGTCAACATCTGGCCATACTTCTGTACGTGGATGGTGGTGGGACTCTGGTTTCAAAGACCCCTAGGTGCCTGAAGGCCTTTGGAGATGTGTATTTTTGTCCCCATACCCTTCCTTTAAACAGAGACATCCTATTTGAGTGTGTTAAGTGCTTTGAGATCTGCTGGGCTGTTAAGCTCTGGGTTATGATCCCTGCCAATTTCATTGTGGGATGTGGAAGGGGCTTGCTCACAGACTCTGTGATCACTTCACTCAAGCCATCACTGGCCCTGGGGTGGTCGGGGCATCCACACCTGCCAAACCAGGCACCAGGCACAGATGTAAAGATCACAGAGGGTGATGCACTTTGGACAAACGACTGACTGCTGTTTCCAGGAAGATACAAAAGGGTTGCTGGCAGTTACAAAATAAACAGCTATGAATTGTGGTATCAGGAGGCCTGAGAAGACGCTTGCACAATTTCTTCTATTTTTTTTCTCACATTTAGTAGGGACAGCTTAAGCAATGTCTTCAGCCTCTGCACTGTGCAGGTCAGATATGGGGTCAGTGAAATCAGCAGAGACTCCCCTAAATTCCCCTCTGAGGATCAATCTGAAAACAGCAGTAACTCCAGCCATGCTAGTTAGTCACAGGCCAGGTGGGAATTTCTTGCCACAGATGGAAAGGTGAGTGTGGGAAGAGCTGGGCTATCATTTCTACCTGTCATGGCTTAATCCCAGCCATCAACTAAGCACCACACAGCCTCTTGCTCACTCTCCCCCAGTGGGATGGTGAAGAGAATTGGAAGGGTAAAAGTGAGAAAACTTATGGGTTGAGATAAAGACAGTTTCACAGGTAAAGCAAAAGCCACACATGCAAGCAAAGCAAAACAAAGAACTCATTCACTGCTTCCCATTGGCAGGAAGGTGCTCAGCCATCTCCAGGAACGCAGGGCTCCATCATGCGTAATGGTTACTTGGGAAGACAAACGCCATCACCCCGATCATCCTCCCCTTCCATCTTCTTCCCTCAGCTTTATATGCTGAGCATGACATCATATGGTATGGCCTATCTCTTTGGTCAGTTGGGGTCAGCTGTCCTGGCTGTGTCCCCTCCCAACTTCTTGTGCACCCCCAGGCTACTCACTGGTGGGGTGGTGTGAGGAGCAGAAAAGGCCTTGACTCTGTGTAAGCACTGCTCAGGAAAAATTAAATCATTCCTGTGTTATCAACACTGTTTTCAGCAGAAATCCAAAACCTAGCCCATACTAACTACTATGAAGAAAATTAACCAGCACACCACCCGAGATGCAAGCGCATGTGCTTATTGTGCCTGTAACTGGATGTAAACTCCCTTCCTGAATTCACGCTGATGTAGAGGGGAAAAGCCTTTCTTCTAGCTGTCCTTGATGAACAAGATGAAAACATGCCTTGCCAGCTGATTTAGCTCTTACATGGGGTTGGAGGTGAGCAGGCAGCCATGTTCTCTCTGCTTCCAGGTCTCGCTGCTCTGCAGAGCCCCACAAGTACCGCAGGCAGCTGGGGAGCCAGGGGAACCGTGGGACAGCCCCAGGGTTTGGGGAACAGCGCCCAGCGCTGTGCCTGCAGGAGAGGCAGGCAGGAGGAAAATCAATAGCATTAAAATTGGGAGAGGACGGCCAGTAGCAGGCTTGTAGGGAGAGTGGTGTCACTGACTGCCAGGCTCCTTCCTTCTCATTGTGGCTGTGGTGCAGGAGCCAGTAATGCTGTAAATGGGCACTGAAGCGGTGAGACCTGCTCTGTGGTGAATGTGTCCAGGTGTGCAGGGAACACATATGGTCAAACCCCGCAGGACATTGCTGTGCCAGAGCAAAGAGACTAAAGGAGAGACCTGGGCATCAGTAACCTTCCTCAGCTACTGACTTATGCTGCGAATCCAAGTAGTCCACCAGTACTTTGTATGTGTGTGTCTGTGTGTGTGTGCATGTGCATGCACCCAGTGATGGCAAAGGCAGAGCAACTTTACTTTGAAGGACACTATTCATGCACAGGCTTGGGTGCTTTGCTGGAAGGGACCGTGGCTGAGTGGTTCACACCACATGGTGCCTGTCTCAGGGGTGCTAACTGTCCAGGGTTATTCCTTTCCTGAGGCTGGATCCAGTGTGTAGGGGGCTGAGCTGGAGGTGAGGTCACTGCAGCGCCTATGTAGGCTGGCACAGTGCACTCAGGGCTCTTGTTCAGCACAGGTAAACCCAGTTCTGGGCTCAGAAACCTCCAGGCAGAGACGTGCAGGTGCTCATTCCCCATTCTCATACCCATCTGCGCTGTAGTGACCACAGACAGAGTAGTTTCTTTCTACTTCCCATTTTTGCAGCTGTGGTTTTATTTCTTATGCAGGGCTGTGCTGGGAGCTACAGCCACCCTGACAAGATTCAGCTGCCATTTGGGAAGGGCACCTGGAGCCAGAGCTGCAGGAGAAGGCCATGCTTAGGGAGTTGGTGAGACGGGGTTTGAGCCCTCTCTCTCACTCTTGGGTGAAAGCTCTTCCTTCCCCGAGGATGGGGATGAAGGACGAGGTATCTTAGGCCTGAACAAGAATGACTGAATACTTGCCTGTGATGCTGACAGTGTGACAGCCCCTTCTCCTTTGCCTGGCTAGAACCATGCGTCATCTTTCTCATGAAAATTATGTTGCATGGAACAATTAATCTGCATGGAGAGGGAGAGGCTCAGACATTCAACTGAGTAAGAGGAAAGCCTGGGCCTTTGGGACCCTTGATGCTGCTCTGGGTCAGCACTGTCAGCCTGGAGCAATACAGGACACACCAGCCACAGCCCTATTTCTTTTCTCCATGTTTTGAGAAAAGACCAAGTGAGGTCCCTAACCCCGGGCAACAGCCAAAAAAGCACTCCTTTTCTCTGCCTCTGGTCTGCTGGGGCAGCTCTCTGCAGGTCAGGCTGGGTTTTGGTTTGACTGTCTTCCCTGATGTCTGTAGCAATGTGGCTGTGCAGCTGTGAGGAGACCAGGGTAATGCCCAGAGGGACAGGAGCTCCAACCCCACTCACCAGCAAGCTGCCCAAATGCCTACACCAAAGGAGAGGCAGATGGCCCTTGTAACAGTGGTCAGGATGAATGCTGGACTAAAGGGGTCATGAAACCACTGTCTAAATCCCCCCATTTGCCATTTAGGGCACGCATAGGGCTCCATGAGGAAGCTGGGGCCAGGACACTGTGTGCTGCAGGGAGAGACATGGCACTTGGGGGGTTTCAGGATTGCACCTTCAGCTGATTTTCTGTCATCAAGAAACAGCCCCACTTCCAAAATATTCATCCAGATCCTGAAAATCACCTAAGTCCCCTTGTGGTCCCTGAGCCAGTAAAACATGCTGCCTCAGCTTAAGTTCAACCTCATGGCTCATTAACATACCTGTGAGTTGGAGTGTTTTGCTGATGATAAGGGGCAACTGATTAAGCCTTCTTCTAAAATATGGCAGTTTGGCACAAATTGTGACATCTGGTAAACATCCCTTCCAGGGACATTACTGAGTAGAGTTGTCAAATGAAGATCTGCCTATACTAAGTGTGCCTCAACTTGTCCATCCCTCTTCTATGTCAACATGTGAGTGCCCACACCATTTTCCATACCGCTGGTGTCCCCGTTGATGTAGTGCAACTCTCTCTCTGGGTACCACACTGGAGTACATCTTCATCTCTCTCATTTGCAAAAGCATTATTTATTGCCCCCAAACTGCAAGACGGTGAAGTGGCTGAGGGCAGCCATGTAAAATGGCTTACAGATCATTGATTGCCACAGATGAGAAGACAGCAATTACACTATTTACACCACAGTTGTTTTGTTTTACAGCCTAATTCACATTCATTTCCCTGTAACAAATTCGAAAAAAGCCCACTCGTTCATTGGTGTTACTCATCTGTATAATTAAACAGTAAGTGCCTGATCTGTCACATAGATGGAGGCTCATTCAGGTTTTGCTTGCAGTGTGTTTGCTCGGTGGAAGGGTGGAGCCTCTCAGAATTGGCACAGCTCCATTAAAATCAGCTCTGTTAAAGTGCTGAATGAAGGTCTAGATAGTTACCCAGGCTGCTCTTACAATGGGTAAGAGTGCTGATTTCAGACCACAAGGCGCTTGCTTAGATTTTTGGACTGTATCAGCACCCCAAAGCTTCCCAGGTTGAGTGGGCTGAGCATTCAAACCACTTCAGAAAAAAAAAAAGAACTGTGTCCCTCACCTCCAAACCCTCTCCCTTTCCCAGGGTACTGGAGAGCATGTGAGCATGACCTCTCCCCTTCTTAAATCATAACCTGACAGTTTCAAAATGGGGATATCTTGTAACAGCTCTTTACCATCTATATCCTTTGCACTTGGATTGTGCACAGGGAGTGAATGACACTGATCACACCAGATGGAACAGCTATTTGATTTTCTGGTTTATTATTGACTTGTATTTCCTAGTTGCTATGTGCTCTTTGCTTTTACGGGGAAACAGCATAGTGGAGCCATGCGATCACAGCTCTGTCCCAGACCACCCTGCCTGTGATACAACCCCATGGGAGACTGCATTGTCCTGCTCTGACTATGTCTTTGTGGCTTAATTTGAATCCCAAGGAGATGCTGCTATGCTGTTCCAACCCTTGCTAGCCTGGCTTGTAGGGGCTGACTTATTAGCGTTGTATAAGCTTTGCCTGCCTATGTTGCATTCCTTTAGGTGGTCTTCAAGGTTCTGTGTCTGCATCCCCAACTGAGACTGCAGTCCCTTTTAAACAAGGCTTGTAACTCTTATTCTGCCTTTTCTCACATGCTTTGGGTGCCAGTGAATTCACCACAACCATGCAAGACTATATAAACTCCTTATAATGACCAGAGCAGTGCTCCTTTACAGTACTTTGTCCAACCACTTCTGTCTGTGTCTACATTTTCTGCACTTCATTGTGTTGCTGGTTTCACCAGACCAAATCCCCTGCAGGGACAAAAATCAGGCTACACTGAAGAATGTTTGTGCTGGCAGAAGACGAAGTTTTCAGTGGAGGAATCTTCATAGGAGCCTTTCAAGGGAGGCTTATGGAACAGGCAATGTCTATCAATGCAAGGGATGTGCCTTCTGCGGATGAGAGCAGGAGTTGTGTGTACTGCATGTGTCATTTTGCATTTATCCAGAAATACTAAATGAATATGCGCTGAATATGTGGGCCTTTGGAAAAGAAGGTTTCCCTCCTAGAATGAAGACAGGCATATTCCAGGTTTTTCCAAAGGGTCCTCAATTCTTGCAGCTCAAGCTTCAGACTTTTTTGTGCTTAGGCATTGACAGTGCAAATGCCCTTGACGCGAATGAAGGAGAAGACTGTAGATGTGTGCTGGGTTCTGCTCTGGGACCTGTGTGAGTGGGTCTGTTGGCCAGCCTTTGCTGTGAGTCAGACTGGTGTCAACGTGCCACCTTCGTATTTCATGGTTCTGGTTCCTCGGGTTGGGGATTTTTAAAATATATATTTTTTTTAATCATGTATCTGGTTCTGTGTTCTTTTATGGTTTTTAGAGAAGTGATACCTTCAGACTGAATGTTCTTCCTGTGCAGGCAGCACTGGGGGCAATGGGTAGTGACTTGAAATAGGTATGAATCAGATTTGCTCTGCACTCCTGTGAACTTAGAAAGAGGAAGTAAAGCCACCTAAAATGGATCAGTCCTCCCTACGTTACCCACACACATCTTCCAAACTTCTGGCACCTTGGCATACGCTGCTTACCATCAGTACTGCTGGTGAGTCAGGCACAGAAATGTAGTGCTCTCCCCCATTTAGGTGCATGTGTACCCTTAGTGCAACAAATATATACTTCAGTGAGGAAGTATTTTACATATGCATATCTTTTTAGGTTTCTATCCTTTCTACCAGAACTTGATTGGCATCAATGAGGTGTATGCTCAGGTTTTAGATTAGATTCCTAATAAAACATTAGCTTGGATGCCCAGCTTGGGAAAAACTAAGCTTTCAGTTGCCTGGGGAGATACTTTCCTACTCAGAAATATGGATTAGCTGGGTAAATAAACTGTATTTTGCTGAAGGGAGAAAAGAAAAAAAATCTGGAGGCTCATCCTGTTCTTGCTTTGTAGACTTCCCTGTCTCTTTGCTTCTTTGGCACCCCAAACCTCCCAGAGCTGCTTTAGGTGATGGTGACAGCTCACCATGAATTCTTGGGTGATTAATTCAGATTCTTCTCCCTGCTTGCAGTAATAACATTTCCCCAGCTTTCTGCCATGTCTTCTCCTCGAACAGAAATACCTCATAAATGTATGGAGATTGCAGAATTTCAGGTCTTTAATCTCTTTTCTTTCTTCCAGATGCCCACAGAGCCTCTTCCCAATTTGCATTTTTTTTTTTTTTTTTGCCGGGAACTTAGGCTTCATCCAACCAGCAGTGTCTGCAGCTTCAATTAGGATTTAAGAAGCTCTAAGGATAAGCAAAGAATGGTGCCGGGATAAGGCCAGTGATCTTGAGGCTTTCCCCAGGGAAGCAAGAAACCTGCTGAGAGGCAGGGCAGGACTTCGCTAGCATTACACTACTAGGTCAGCCTAGTGTTTCTTTTCTTGCTGATTTTCCCTTAATAACCCAGGCCACTCTATGGTCAACTTGTGAGTCTGAGAGCTTATTTAGGCTGAAATTCCCTCTCCTCCTGCAGTCTCTTTGTCCCTCTTCAAGCAGCAGCAAAGTCGGGAGGCAACTTGTGAACTGGCTAATCTGGACAGGTTTTCATGGGCCTGGGAAAACCCATGTTCATGACCCAGAAGTTACTTCACTGCTTACTTCCACGTCTTGTCCCTAAACCATGTGAGAAAGGAAGTTTTGGGTTTTGCATAGGTAAAGCAATGTTTCCTCCACCTTAACCTTGTTGTTGGAAAGAGATAAATTCCTTTATACCATGTTTCTCCAGATATTCAGCCTGAGATGTGTACACAGTGGATAAAACTTCAGCCCAAACAACAGACATTTGAAAAGCTATAGGGAAGAAAAGCAAGGTAAGCATAGAGTAACCTTCCTCAAGCTAGTCCTACCAAGCTGATCAGTCCATAGCAAAGTGGTGCTCAGTGTTCTTCTGTCTGGTGTTCTTGCGGGTAGGCACCACTCCACTTATGTGATTAGATAGTGTATATCTGCAAAACCTACTAAGCACACATTGAATCAGCAGGCATCTTAAGAGGAGGAGGTTTATCTCAGTTCTCAGGCAATCTCTTTCTTTGGGCTCTTATCCCCTTCGATTTAAGATGTGACAGCAGGAAAATAAGCCACCAGAGTTATTAAATTTAAATGTAAGTATTAGTTCTGTGCTATGATTCTTGAGTAGAGGAAACCTGAAAAGATGGGTATGTCCCTAAGAAAACACTGCCTTAAAAACTAAAACTAAGGAAGTAGAAATTAGGATCTTTGTAAAATATACTATCTGTCTGATAATCTCAGTATTTCTATTGTTGACAAAGTTTACTGAAGTGGACTCAGTTCCCACTGAAATCGCCAAAAAGTTTGCCGTTGACCTGAGGGGGATTTGATCCAGGCCCCACACAGAAAATGAGGCAAAATAGTCCAACAGTCAGATTGTCACACACCGTATTTTGTGTCTCAGCCTCTGAGAGGTGTCTGAGGCTGCACATACTCTGACTGTTTCATTGCTCCAGAGGCTCAGGCCACTTGTCCACACTTGCCCTCTCTTGCAGCTTGTTCTGTCCTACTCACTGGCATATTTTTCTTGTGGAAGTGGAGAGTGTTGGTAAAGGGTGGGAAGGGCTGACACACACCCATGTCCAGTTCTGATAGCAAACTGGGAACTGGCTGCAATCTGGGAGATCCCAGATACCTCAGTTTAGGTTTATCATAAAAATATATATATAAGTCAGTTTAAGGAATGCGCTATTGCTCTGGCCCTGGAAGTAAGCCAATGAAGCCATGCTGATTTGTACATCTTAAAAACAAGAGAAAGCAAACAGAGAACTCAACCAGAAACTTGCCTTGCAGTAACTCTGGAAAGGAACAGGTTATTACACTCGGTACTGCTAAAACAGGAGATCTTAACTTGGAGCTGTGACAGTTTCAACATCCCTTGGGCTCCTTAAACCATGGGAAGATCATTTTGGGGAAGACCTGCTACAGCTCACACAGCAGCGACAGATATTTTGGGGTGATGTTACCTGTAAGAGTCCAGGAGTTTATAAGAATAACTAAGTCATCTTCTCTGAAGGAACTTCAGGCAGGCATGATTTCATTCAGACTATTCCCAAAGTGCATGTCTGAGGCACGCCTGAGCAAAAGGGATTTTTGGTGACCACATCCTTCTCTGTGACCTGCTCATGCCTCAACCAAGACACAGGCCTGTCTGTGTCACAGCCTCCAGGAGCCTCCTGTCCCAAGGAGCTCATACAAAGGGGACAGACACTGTTAGGGAAACATGACAGTGGGATGTCCTGCCAGAAGCAGCAGAGCAGTGCCCTGCTTTTGTGTCTCAGCTTGATGTGTCCTGCCAAGTGGACTTCCCTCTTGGCATCTCCAGCAGAGAAGAAGTATTTCAGGGCAGGTAGCTGGACTGGGCCAGTGCAATGCCCAGGTCATGCTGGCAATAAGATGTGAGGAGGAGGTTCACTTTGCTTCCTTGGCTGCACACTGTGAGCGCTAGGCTGTTGTAAGTACCCAAACCCCCTCTGTGGCCACTCTTAGGCAGCTGTGCCCGCAGGCTGGGAAGATGGGCGCTCTGCCTGCTTGGGCACACAAGCCAACAGCTCTGCTGCTAAGCCTGCTCTGGCATTGTTGAGTGAAACTCTGGGTTGCTCAATCCTGGCAAGCCCGGGCACTGAGGGTGAGAGCTAGTGCCTTAGAAGTGCTAAAGAAGAAAATCTAGGTATTTCTGTGGTCAGGTAATAACTGAATGAAGACTTTCATGATCTGAGACCTTGGCTTTGCACTGAAATTTAGCTTAAATACTTTGTTGCATCAATTCCTCGTTCTTGGTCACAGTCCAGCTCCCTGTCCTTGCTACACATTAATACTTCCACGCTTCTTAGAGGTGCATTATTTTTTCTTCATTATTTGTCTAGTCTGACTAATTGCCTTGGCATTATTTCTGTTCCTTGTTTGGGACCTCCCCCCTTGTCCTCTCCTATTATAGTGTGATGACAGCATGAATACTTCTGACGTGAATGTTTCTGTGAATACAAATTCTCACCAGCTTTTGCAACGCTTCATGTGTGCTAACACCCAGGGATAGTGTAAAGCTGAGGTAGCAAATGCTGCCATGCAGTCTTCCTTTGAATGAAATCTCGTGAAAAAGGTTGTGGGAGACGTCTGGATCTGTCTCTAGTTTATCCAAACATCTGCTAGGAGAATGGAACTCTCCAAAAGCGGTCGTGATTACTAATGAAACTCAGGATTTGTATGTGTTAGCTGAATTTCATACCTCCCTCCAAGTAATGGGGAAAAATATTTAGGCCTGACAATAATAAGTAATGAATCCAGATGTTTTGAAGAAGATGAATGCATAGCCACAGGTTGTAAATCAATCCCCCTTTTTTAACAAAGCATTTTAAAGAAGGGTACAAACTATTTCAGTAGTTTAGAACTACTGAATGCTGTATGAAATTCCCATTCATCTGTCCTCCAGCAAGGCTTTTGCTTAGAGCATGCAAGAAGCAGCATCCAATGTTTGTTTTTTCCCTGACCTACTGCTGAGTAATTGAATCATCCCAAGCACCGAGCTAATGTTTTTCCTCCCTAGGAGAACATAGTGTTACCAGGGAAAGCAGAGGAGGGAAAAATTAAAAAGGCAGCTGCAGGTGTTTACTCCAAATGCCATACAGTGTGTATCTGAGACCAAGAAAGAGCATTTTTGTAGCTGAAGAAAATATTCAAAAAGCCAAATGAGCATGATGCTGGGTGGTGCTGAGCCCCTGCCACCAGTGGGGTCTAGGAGGGTACAGCAGACCTGGCTGACATCATGTAAGTGCAGATAGGCAAAGATGAAAATGTAGGACTGACTTCTGGAGTATTTTTCAAGACTCCCAGAGCAGATACCTGAATTATAGATGCTTGGTGCTGCCAGAGCACCAGCTCAACAGACTGGATATTTCCATACAGCAAACAAGATGCTGAGAGGGGACAACATGGGCTCATTTTGACTCTTAGTGAGTAGCCAAACAAGTACCCATCTTCCAGTGGTGTCGGTGGGCTAACTACCTTGGGCCAGAACCTGCTGTTGTAAGTTTTTAATTCACTGTCCTGTGGGCAGGCAGAGAAATTAGGCAGAGGCTCCCAGTCCACTGTTCTGGACAGAGGTTGGCAAACTCATCACAGCTATTGCTGCTATCACCTAGCATATGTGAAGGTATCCATAAGCATTTCTTTGTCATTCTGTGTTTTGGCCTGTGTGCCCTTAGAAGGGTAGGAGCACTTACTGAAAGGAAATAATTTTTTCCTAGAAGTGTTGTCACGTAAGAGGAATAACACTGGGGAGAAGGATGGAGAGGAAGCTACCAAACCATGTTGGGATGCATTAGCAAGAGCAGAGGCAGTACAGTTCCCCTTGTGCATGAGATCCAGAGATGATACTGTTACATAGAGAGACTTCAGTTGTCCAGGAGACCATAGAGAGCAGAGAAACAACACTAACAGACAGGAAGCCTGGTGACTTCTAATTCACAGATAGGGCATGTCTGTGGCTTTTGAAGCCTATCACAAGCACATTCTCCCTTGGAGAATATAGAAGGAAGAGGAAAGAAATTAAATTATTTAAATTAAGCAAGTGTTTCCTGCATGTCTGTTCTTTGCTGCTTCCATGGACAATGTGCTGGGGCAGCCTGAAAACTTCCAGAAAAGTATTTTTTATTTTGCAAAGGGAAAGTGGGTTTTGCACAGAATAGGTGTCTTTTGAATGTCTGGTTTCTGTAAAAAGATTAAATTTTGTTTTTTTTTTCATGGATGAAATGTGTCCATGGGGTTTTATTGAAGTGCTGCTTTTAGTTTTTCTTTTTAGCTCTACAAAAGCTTCTTTTTCCAAAAGAAAAAGACATTTTGTCTGTTTAACCTGCTCTCCAGAGCACTAAGACAGGCAGATCAATGGCTGCGTTTCACCCATTCATTATGATCAGCATTGCTATTATCAGTGGTCACATCAGTGGTGACTGGAATGTGTCCCTGTTCAAAGCCCCATCCAGGATGAGCCACCTCAGTCACTCAGCTCCTCCACCCTGAGCAGTGTTCGGAAGTGATCCAGGTGGGCATGTGTTTGCCCTGCTCTGCTGTACCTGCTTTGCAAAGGGAGGATTTCGGCTCTCAGATGTGTCATCTCTGCCTTGTTTGTGAGCGCTCGACTCAGCTAAAAATATTAGACTGTCATCTCAGAAGCTGTATCGCTGTGGCCACCTGTGATTTCAGCTCAGCTGCAGCATCCCAAGAAAGCTGACTTGTCTGGGTTTCCAATCATATTAGAGCACCAGCATAGAGTGCATATGGTAGCTGCGATGTGGGGGTGCAGATTACTGTCTCCATTATGTGGGTGTGGAGCAGAAGCAGCTCAGCTGAGGCTGGTGCAATTATACACGCACAGCTTGGATCAGAATCCAACCCTTGACATTAAACAGCCCTCAGTGATTTTTTTTTTTTTTCCCCAAACCCCAAGATTTATTTTTGAATAATGAGATCAGTGCTCTAAATAAAGAGTTTTAATGGAAAAACTTTTCAAAGGTTCAATTTCCTGCTACCACTTTTGCACTGCAGGTACAGTTCAGGAGCATCTCTGCTTTGTCAGGGGTCCAGCTGTAATTTGTTCACTGGGTTGACAACCTCCCAGCATTCCTGGCAGGGACATGGGGACTTCCCAGTTCTTCAGGCCTCTTGTGTACCGTGATTTGATGCTGCAGTCAATCTAGCTTTAGGGTTCCCGGTACCAGAACAAAAATATCAGAATCCTATGCCACAAAGTGCTGAGGTTGCATAAACTCCCTCTGCCTGTCCAAGCGTGTGCTGAAGGCACTGCTGGTGTAGCGCTGCACGGACAAGCTTTATGTCACATCGGCTGTCACCTGCCTTCCTGCAGCTGGAGAATCACCAGCCCAGACTCTGACTTGTGTTTTTTGGCTAGCTGGAGAGATCAGGTGCCTCTGCCTGATGCAGATCCAATTTACACTGCTGAGTCTGGGATGCAGCCCGGCTGCCTGGGGAGCTGCATCCAGAGCTGCAAAGTTGGCCTCGGCTGTGGCTTGCCTAAAAACAGGCAGCACAGCTCCACTCTGTGGGGAAGGAAGGGAAGCAGACGGGGAGCTGGCAGGGAGATTTCTCCACTCACAGGCACCCAGTGGCTTCATCTGCTGGGATGCTGAGGGGGATCCGCTGGCTCCCCCCACCCCCAGGTCTCCTCGTGCCTTCTGTGGTGCAGGGCTGGGAGCCCCAGCCGTCCTCAGGCTGCTTTGGAAATTTCCCGAGATGTGCTGCGACTTCTTCCTCTTCACATTGTTTTCCACTTACAGGCTTGGAAAACAACATAAGCTGACTTTGGGAGGATATCGGCCATGAGACCAGCAAAGCCCCGTGGAGAACTTTACTTTCCATCTTCAGAGGTGTGTTCCTGCCCGCAGGGGATGTCCGTGGCAAAATTCCCCGTGCTTCCATGGGGGAGCGGCCCTGAGCAGTGGTTAATCTTCAGCTGCTTCACCCACTGCTGCCAAAACCACCTTTTCCAGGTGCTGGGCCCAGCCTTTACAAGGGAGTGCCCACTTGCCCATGTGGCACACAGAAATCTCTAGTACCATGCTGCTGGGCCTGGCTCTCCACTGATTAAAACTCACTAGGATGCTGATAAGGTCCTCAGCATCCCTGGTCCTGAGCATCGCTGGCCCTGCCAGAGGGTCAGCTGAGTTGGGGGTGAACCCTTTTCTAAGGGATTAACTGCTGGTGGCAAGGCCAGTCCATGGTGCAGCAAGAAAGGCTAGTGATGAATCCAGGCTGCCTCTGACGGGGCTGCCAGCTCTCCGTTATGGGGATGAGAGGGCTGAGTACTGCCAAAACACCTGCCTGATGCACTATTCCTGGTGAGCTAGGGAATGCGGCAAAGACACACTTGTTTTGGGATGGTTCAGGCTTGGGTCCAGCCAGGATAACTCGCAAGGGTGATCTGCACAAGTCACTGCTCCATGTGCCCCCTTGAGTAGCAAGTGCTGAGGGTGTTTTGGGGCATCTGGCAATGGTTAGTCAATGACTGTTAGCACCTGATTTTTCCTTGAGTAGTTTTGCTCTGGGTTGAACTTCTCCCAGGCTGTCCTCGGAAGATCACCAAGTCAATAGTGCAGCAACGTACAGTTTCAGCTTGGTATTACCGAATTGGTCCAATTGCTTTGCTATTATTTTGGGTGACAAAGCCAGTTGTACCCTTTAACTGTCACAGCTTCCAGCAAGCTGTCTGCTCATCTCTGCCCCTAAATGTCATCAACAGTGACATGGATCCCTGAGAGTCTTGTTAGTGTGTCTTGCTGGCGGCATCTCTGCTTTTGATCCCAAATGACAGTCTCAGCCATCTGTACTTCGATCCTGGTGCTCAAAACAAGGCAAGGAGGCTGCTTTCCTTGCCTAGTAGCTCATGCCAATCTCCCGCATTGGCATCCAACACTGGGCATATCTTTCTTTTCCTTTTGCCAAGTCAGGCAAGGTTTCTTTGGTGCTAGGCACTTGGATGGAGGTGTGATCAGTGCACTGTTTAACTTGCTTGGATCTGTTCAAATGCACAGCTTGTTTGCTGCCTTGATAACTGTGCCATGGCTGGAGACTCTGCCTTGAGCTGCCTTTTGCCATTCATTGTGTTGCTCTCATATTTTCTCTCAACACGCCGTGTAGTCAGGGAGGTACCTGCTGACTGCTCATGTGCTTGAAGACTGGAGTCTTTTAGCAGGGTCTTTTAGCAGCTTGGATCTGAGGAGATTGGGGATTTAGTCTGCTTTGGTTGCATGTTTTCATTCTGATCATGTTTTTACCATATGAATTTTTCATGCCAGGTTTGGCCTCACCTGGATTACAAAATTGCACAATTTTATTGAAGCTGCTGTATCCAACACCAATGGCAGCCTTATTGCTTCTTCCTCCCTTCTCAGGCTTGTCATATCCCAAACCTGGAACTCGGTCATTCAGCTTTCACTTGGTGCCATGTGGCAGCTGTCTCTCAGGCATGTTGTGACACCTCTCCAGCCCCTCTCACCCGTGGTGTTATATCCAGTTGTCTCACGTGCTGCCAAAGAAGGTACTTGAGTGTCTGAACATCTTGTGTGCAATTTAGAATCTCCTCAGGGGTGTTTGGATCCTGCCAAGCTTTAATTTTGCTTTGTTTAATTGCAGGTTTGGCTTCTTTTCTGTGTGATGCTGAGAAATGCCTGGGAACCCAACCTGCTTACCGTTGGTCCCTTTGCCTGTTTACCTTCTGCTTTCTTCTTAATCCATATCATTTAAAATCAGTAATACTTTTTTCTTCCTTTTTCCTGAAGCTTTGACATAATGATTTCTCTTGCAATAATTACTGTTTATGACCTTGTGTGGCATTTGCTGATATACTCTGCCCTTCACTGTTCAGAAGTAAAGCATTTGCAGTACATTTTTTTTTTTTGCACTAGATTTTCCTCCTCTGCTTTGTCCTTTGTCCTCCTCTTCATTTCCTTGTAAATAGCTTCTGGTGCTGTTTTTCCATGTGTTTTTGGGCTTTTCCAGGCCTGCTTAGCAAACCAGCTCTGTGTCTGCTTCACACAGGTTGCCTTTGGAGGGGCTCTACTTAATTATGTCTGTGCACATCTCCAGCTCTTGGGTGGCAAATGGAGTTTCTTTGAGCATTTCTGAGCACTGCCCTGGCATCTTGGTATTGTCTCTGCTGCCTGTAAATGACAGGCTGTTTCCCCTGAGTGCACAGACCTATAAGTCTCTCTGAAACAAGTGGCTGAATTTGTCCTGGCTGTGGCTTGTGTCCCTGCCTTACCCAGGAGGTCCCAGGGACATGTTTTCATGGTGCCTTTGTGCAGGTGCTGGTGGTGTGTGTGCAGCAGAGGACCTGCAGCGTGTCTCTCTGCACGTAGCCACACGCAGCTGGCAGCTGCTCCCCCTTCTCCTAGATGTGACTCCAAGCAGGGGCTTTGGTCACTGGCCTCAGGAGAGAGCAGGGCTGGCTAGAGAGTGGCACAAAGCCCTTCACAGCACCAGGATGCTGTAGGGATCAGGGTGGATCAGTGCTGGAAAGTGACTGTGAACACAATGGTGGTTGCAGTGCTCCTGAGATGTACAGACCAGAGCTACCAGTGAGCTAGACCCGAATGCAGATCCAAATGCCACCGCTCACTCTTGGAGGTCATGGAAGTCTGTGTTATGTTGTGGGCAGAACAGCGTGATGGGACTTGGAGTCAGCTCTGCTACCGCCTTGCTGAGTGCCCTTAGTCTTGTCACTATGCTCTCCAGACTGGCATTTCTCTGTCTGTTACATGGGGGTTTTGTGGCTTTGTGGTATATTTTAAGATCAGCACATTGACAGCTGTACAAAAGATAAGATTTAGTCTCGTATCAACATGTTTCCTTCAGCAGGGCTAACCCTAAACTAACCACTGATCCAGACACTCTTGAAATCAGCTGGGAGTCTATACATCAGTTCCTTGCTGACATGGCATCATGTCCAAATTGTAATTTATGGTGCTAATGCTCTCTCAACACCTTTCTAATTTTTTAATAAAGATACTTATGTGAAGTATCCCTCTTCAAGCCCAGCCTTATTAATGTGTTTAAGGTATAAACAGAGTAATTGGTGAAGCAACAACTTCATTCAGTTCAACAATTTTACAGACTGGCATGGCTGAGAAAGAAAACCTGCCTCCTCTGCAGCTACCTCCAGGTGGGGGAGTCAGGAAGGCAGAACAGCAGATTAGTAACTGCTCCGCTGATGTCTTCTTACTACATCAACATTATATTGGCAAGGAAATTGCAGGCTTCCCACTTTGACATAGTTATGGTGATAAATTAGGTATACAGAAGAGTTAATGATGAAATTAAATGGAGTTATGAATATATATTAGATCTCTTTCCCAAGGTCAACTCTGGATGACACAGCAAAGATATTGTAATAACAGGTAAGCGTCACTCAGTGATGGGCAGCATGTTGCTGAAGACTGGACACTAACGTTCGTTAAGGGTGTACAAAGAGAAGGTAGAGATAGGAGCTTTCAAGTTCATGGTATCTCCCTCTGCTCTTGGTGAAGCCCTGTTTTTAATAGGCAGTTTTGCTTGTTGCCATCCTGATGATTAACTAACTCCAGCACCCCTCACGCTAATGTGCTTTGTTAGGAAGCTGCGCAGGTGCATGACTTGAATGCTGAGCTCTGGGTGCTGGGTGCCACAGGCTCATACCCTGTGGGGACGTCCAGTGTCCCAAAGGATGGAGACTTGGGCTTTTTGGATGCTACTCAGCAATTCAGGAGGCAGTTTGATTTACTTGGCCCCATCCCAGTCTCCCCTGTATGACCCAGGGCAAGTCATTTGGGTCAACATTTCAACAGTGACTGGTGATTTTTTATTCTTTTTTTAAGAACCTTCATTTTGATTGTTTAGCTTGGGGCAACTAAACTGGCTTCAAGCCAAAGCTGCCAGCCTCGTCTCTACAAGCAGCATATCCCAAATATGGGACTCAGAATTGCCAGTCTCTTCTGAAAATTGTGTGCTTACATCCTCTGTCTCCCAGTTCTCTGTGGTGCCCACAGAGATAACAGCGCTGCCTTTGCCTCCAGGAATGCTGAGGGCATGGACACAGTAAAAGTAGAAGGGCACTCTCAGACTCAAGGGGATCAAAAAGCTGTCTTAAATAGATTATTTTTATTTTTTTTTAAGATTTGATTCTGTTTCCAAAGTCTTTGTAATTACTACCATTTGGAGTCATACAGCTCTGCAGGCTTTGCCCCACAAGTGGCTGCTACGTCATTCCAGAGGAGCTGCACACCCTGCAGGGCAACTCTTTGTGAAGTGGTTCTTGAGAGACGTCCCTGTGCCTTCTAAATGATATGAGAAGTTTTATTCATGTTTCACCAAGTGACCTTGCCCAGAGCTGCTGCTCTGAAGTAAAGTCTCTACAACTCTGCAAGTTGTGTGTATGCAGCAGACTTTTGTCTCTACTATTTTTCAGGTGAGGATGTCCTTTTCTAAGGTGAGGGTATTAAACTGATCGGCTTTCATGTCACTTTTGTTTGCAGTTTGTAGAATAAATGGAAACGAGCTGGATTTGCTTTTAATTGGTGACCTACCCGAATAGCAAAGAGGGGGGGATGTATGCTCTCAGAGGAGTGCCTGGGCTGTCCCAGGGTGTCTCAGCTCTGTAGGAACTGGGTGCTGCCGCTTCTCAGGAAGGAAACATATTACAAGCCTGTGTCATCTTGTGTCAGGGCACCGAGGTCCAGCCTTGGGGGAGTCAGGGGTGGCGTGTGCTGGCGGTGGTGTGGGACGGGGCTGTGAGTGTGCCCTTGCAGAGCATCTCTGCTGCTCCGGGCTGAACCCAGCTGGCCCAGCGCTGTGGGTCACGCAGCCACCCGACATAGTAGCTGGGGTGGGACATCGCAGGTCCCTGTGCCAAACCAGACGCTGACCCCTATTTCTCTCTTCGTCATCCTCCCGAGTACTTTCTGGCAAATAATCTAATGTATGGGGTTTTTTATTCCTCTTAATTTCCAGCCCTCGGAAAGGCGCTTGGAAAGCCCTTCCCGGTGGGAATGCGGCTCTCCCCGTCCCCTCTGTTGCCTGAGGCTGCTTGTGCTGAAAACCTCCACTTCCCTGGCAAAACCGCGCTTGTAGCAGTAGCCGGTTTGTGACAGCAGAGGGAGACGAAAGCCCGGCGAGGGGCTGGGGCTCCGGTGCGGACTCTGCAGCTGAGGGTGCTACTGCCCGGGGGAGCCCCTCGGCAGCTCCCACCCGCGCCCTGGCTCGGGGAGGCGGTTAGGGTGGGCATGGCAGGGGTGCAGGGGTCCCCAGCTCGCCTTTGGGGAAACTGAGGCACCGAGCGGCTGGGATTGTCCAGGGCATGGGGCAGGACGGGCTTAGTGTCCCGCTGGGGCTTTCATGTGGTTTTTACTCCTTCCCAGCTCTCCCAACAGCACATCACAGTTATGGGACTCCTCTCAGGTTGTGTGAGCCCTCTTCTAAGTGCTGGCTCTACACGCACACGGGACATACCTGTTCGGTTCCCTATCCCCGCTGGACACACCGAGGTGGGGGTGGTCCCCAGCACTAAACGCAGGCATCAACGTATTCACTTGTTAGGGTAGCACATGTTGCCCTAATAGTCATTTCTGTCTCCTGTCAAGCACTGGTGATGAACCAGAGAAATAATCTGCTGCGTCAAATCTGACCCACAAACCATCAGTTGGATGAAGTGGGGAGGTGTACTTGGGAAGATGTACCCATTTTTTCAGACAAGAATTGCCTTCAAGTTGTCTCTAGTGCCAAGTGCCATCTACCTGAAAATTTTATCAGGTAGGGAAATATTATATTTACAATGTTATATAAAGTATTGAAATTCCCAGCCCAGTGGGAGCCAAATTCTGAGGCAGAACAGATTTCTAGCCTGCTTGTTTCCAGGAGGCAGCATCCCCTGCAAAAAAAAAAAAAAAAAAAAAGAAAAAGAAAAAAGAAAAAAGAAGAAGGAGGAGCAAGAAGCCAGTAGCTGCTGATTAAGGATCACAGCACAGCCAGAAAAACTGAGAAAGCACAGCCTGCAGGACTGGCATTGGACTCAAGAAGGGAAGAGGTAACTTGGTGCTCTCTACATAGTCTTCCATCCCCTAGAAAGTTTTGCAGCCCCTCCGAAACTCCAGGTAACAGGTGCATGCTGCTGCAGGCTGCTGCCTTCACATCCCTTGTCTCTGGAGCACGCTGCTCATGTGGGGTGGAGTGAAGCTAGAACCATTGTCAGCCCACATGAAATGCCCGATGAATGTGGACTCTCTGCAGTAATGGGGGATATTACTTTAAATGGCTCAATAATGCTACAGCTTTGCTATCTCCTACTCCATAATATATAAACTCTTTTACAGACCTAGATGGAATTTCTTTGACATCTCCTCGAATTGCATTGTTTTAAAGTACTTTTGCATTTTTATTGGCAACCCAGTTGTAATAGAGGGAATCCATATAGCATTGATGTTGCTTTCTAGCAGATGCCTGATAGCTGTGAAATATAAACCAATAAGGTCTCGGACTATAGCTTAATCTTATCAGCAGAATTCAGGTAGCGTGAGGCAGAAATTGTGCTACTAAGAAGTGTTTCCAGCCATCACTGCCTTGATGAAATGGGATGGAAAAATCAGAAAATAGAGCTGTGTCTGGATCCACACAGCTCCTGAATACAGCAGCATAGAGAGAGGAGAGGGCTGTGCCAGGCAGCAGCCTCGTGATTAAAATAAACAGTTCTGTGCTTCTCATATACTGTAACATTAACACTACTCTGGTGAGCCTCCCAAGCCAGGAGACATCAATCCTCTTCAACTACAGAGACAAAGGCAAGTGATCGCAAGAAAATGTGGATAGTTTGCTGATATTTTGAGGGACTCCTCTCCTGCTAGGTTAAGAAAGAAGTGAGGGCTGTCAGTGCCTTGGGGATTGCTGTGGGTGTAAGTCAGCACCTCGATTTATTTCCATTCCCTTAGGAGCAGAGATATAGGTGAGGCATCATTTTAGCTGCTGGGATTTTGATCTCTGCAGGCTTTTTGAATGGCTGACTGGGTTTTAATATCCACTTCAGAAGACGTGCAAAATTCACCCTAAGAGCTTACCAGTACCGTCTCTTAATGCACCCCATCTCTCCTGTCTAATGTCCTACCCTGTGGTGCTGTGTAATTATTAGTCAGCTTACACAGCATAGTTTAAACTGGAAGAATTTCTTTTCCTTAACAATTTATAGCCCCCAATTATTGGGGTCTTACGGTCGCACAAGCCTATGTTCATAAGGTAGCTCTTTGGAGAGCAGGAGGTGACTACTCAGAAATTACTGCATCTAGCTCAGAAATTTTGCTCAGAAAGAACAGCAGAGAGATGCTTAAAGGGGCCAGTCCTTGGAGTGGGACAGCTGGAGGAATTTAAGATGTATGTAGACTCTTTGCTTCCTGTGATCTTAAAAGGGCTGAACTTTGTTACCCCCCTTCTCTGGCTGCAAAGGGCTGCCGTAATGGTCATGGTCCACAGCCAGATATCCATGCTAAGGAAAGCCAAATCTGATGGTTTTCAGTACCTAGAGGGCTTCTTCTTCCTGCCTGACTTTGGTGCATCTCAGACCCTAAGGTTTCCTCACATCCCAGCCCTGAAGAACCAGCCTGAAGCAGTCCTTCAACCCCAAATCCAACCAAGGAAGGAGGCAATGCACACACTTGTGCAAACAGACTCATAGTCTCCCAGGTATCTGGCCTTCTTGTCCAAGTCTTTTCGTGCTGCATTGCTGTTAAGCAGACATCCCCAGCACCCCTACGTACATGCCATAGCGCTGTTCCTCTCCTCCTCTGCTCCTCACATGGTCCTGGAGCTGTGAGATAAACCCAGCAGTGTCACTGAGGCACTTGTACATCCCTTGCACCACTATTTGTTTCCAGGGTATGTTCTCTAACTGTTTAATTAGTCCCTGCAGTAATTAACTGTGTACCATTTGTTGTTCCCTTTCAGTTGATATTTACCCTGTGGGAACTGGGGGCTCCTGAGAGCTATCACACAAGAGTGCTACAGGGACCCCAGGGGAGAGGAATCACATGTGACTTGGACTTTGGTAATGGCCCAGGCAAGGGAGGGAAGAAACCAGCCCCAACCCTCTGCTTTTAAATACTGAGCCAGGGAGACTGGAGTTGGTCTATAATGATGCTTTTTATCTGGCTCTCTATCTCTTCAGCATTCGTGGGACCTGTGCATGCACATTCCTTCAGCATCCTGGTTTCAGGGACTCAGGCAAAGCGTATCAAGAGTTGTTTGCCAAAATGGGTCTGGCCAGAGCCAGTGGGATGATGGAGAGGTGATTCCCAGGGCCCCTCCACCAGCAGCAATCCTGCCCTGCGAGCGATGGCCGAGGCTGGGCTGTAAGTGCACGTGTGGCACGGGATGGTGTGCTCAGCCAGGCCACCCGCGTGGCCATGGCCATGGTGTGTTCTCGCCAGCCTGAATTTCCCAGTTGGGTGTTTCTGGGGTGAGAAGCCCTGGAAATTTTTGATGGCATGCTAAAAATTAACAGCAAAATAACCCCCCTAAAGTTGCTCCCTTGTAATTTTCATTACTCAACATTCAGAAGCTTGCTGTAGCCTCAGTCCTTGAGTTTTCCTCTAACCTATATGTTGGAGCAGGTGAAGCACCCACTGGCCTTGGTGGGAATTTGGATGCAGGGACTCCTTCACTAGCTAAAAACACAATATAAAAGGTGGCCTTTCTGTTCAGGTGCTGCGTATTGCTCTCAACTTGTACCATTACATACCTAAAGAAACACCAGTTCTCGCAGACTGATGGATTTGAACATGTCAGCATCACTAAACACTCTGTTTAGAATTTTTAAATGTTTAATTTCTAGTGATGGAGACTAAATTGAGAATTAAAGCCGTGCACATCAGTCCCAGGGGAGTTCCCCCTTTCCCTCCCACTCCATCTGGAATGAAGAGGAGTTGGAATTATACATGAATTAATGAATAAGTAATAGAGAGTCACACAAATAAATTTCAGATGCAAGGATTTTTTTTTAAATCATCCACAAGTTAATATTTATTTATGTAACTTGCAGAATTCCAGCCAATGGCTGCATAAATATTAATTACTAATTAAACTTTAATAGCAATGCAAAACCTTGCATTTGCTCAATGTATGTATTAAAGTCATCAGCATTTGTTTGGAGAATTGGGTTTGTTTGGGACTTTGGTCAAGCAGTGACAAGAACAATTTTAGAGCAGGAGACAACCTGAGTTAATCTTGCTTTTTGCTTTGATTGCAATTGCTCAAAGAGAGGATGAATTAATTTCTTTTTTTTTTCCTCCCATGAGAAGATGATAACAGATTTTAAAAGAGCCTTCAGCAAAACCAGAGCATCGCTGTACTCCCAGTTGTGCATCCCCACTACATTTTTGACTGATTTCCAACACAAAGAGGAGAAGGATGGCTTCTCAGCTAGTCAGCACAGCTCGGCTGGCTGCAGTATCTGTACTCATTTAGACCAGCTGATTCTCTGGCCTGTGGTGGTAGTTTAATGTTTACATGCCTTTTGTAGCCTGAAGGCTCCTAAAATTGACATTTTTGCAGGCTACTGTGAGTCCTTTTATATTAATGCCTTGGGTGTGTAAGTCCATAATAACCCTGTTTATCAGCTCTTGGTGCGTGTTGCTAAACTCACCTGGGAAGAAGGTTTACAGGGATGAGCTTTCCTCTTCTGCGAGGAGAGGTGAAAAGCTGGTGAGTCCCCACAGAGCCGTGGCTCAGCTCTGAGTCTTCCCTGTGGTGTCTTGCACCGCTTCGCTGGCTGCTCTGGTTGCTGCCGTTTTTTGCTGCATGTCGTCTTACTGCTCTGGGGTGCTTGCAAGGATTTCTCAATGCTGTGGTTAAACCAGGCATTGCCCCCTGTGATCTAGGCTGGCTGCTGCTCTCCTGTTCCCAAGCGGCTCTTGCTGGAGCCTTGCTGTGATTTGGGGCTCCTGGGCTGTGGCTCCCTTGGGCTCAGGAGACAGAAGCAGGCGAAGCATCTCTCACTGTCCAGGACCTGTGACTAAAGAACACGGCTGGTGGTACAGCTGGGAAAGGGGCAATTTTGCTGAGCTGTGGCTTCAGCAGCGCTCAAGCTTGGGTGGTGTATCACGAGGTGAAATTACCAAGTGGTGCAGCAAACATCAAAGGGGTAAATAGACCTAAGATACTCTAAGAACTGAATGCACTTTTAGGTAGAATGTGGTTTATAGGTATCTATGAGTTTTTAACGGGGGGAAAAAAAAAAAAGATTCAAGCCAAAAGGAGGGTTCTGGCATTTGCACTGTAATCTCATGCAAAGAGTTGGTGGTACTGCCTGTAGTGCATCCCTGTTCTGGGGGAGTCAGGGAGGTCCAGTAGCACCGTGGTTTGGGTTTGGATTTATGCTTTGCAGCTTTCTTCTTTTAAGCCAGTAATTACAGACTTAAACTGTTGAGACAAACCCTGAGTAAAGCACATCAGGCCATTTCATCCTTACAAGGAGTCAAGGTCTGCCTCCTGGTATGGTCCCACTGTGATCCCCTGGCCCCATGGTCTGTTGTAACTACAGTCTTGGAAGTCAGTGAGTTGAGGCCCAGTGCTCACCGGGACATGTCTGTGTAAGCTTTTGAAGGCTCAGGGCTTTAATAAGGATGGGGAGCAGATAAAACATTTGTTGCTGTATTTTTTTCTTGGGCCTGATTTAATTGCAGGGACATTACTGGTTAAAGAATTTAATAAGCAATTTTCTTAAAGCATACAAAGACTTGAGTTTATTAAAACCAGCCAGGCCTCACCCAAAATTCAGAGATTAGTAATCTGTAAAATCTGAAAAGACAAGCACATGACTCAGGCTTCTATGCAATAACCCCAGATGTCTCCCCAGTGAACTCCCCTGGATGATGTGTGTGCTTTGATTCAGTAACAGTGGATGGCCTTTGAGTGTGTCCATTTTAACTAGAAGGAAGAAACAGAGGCAGAAAATAAATTAAGATGGTTACAAGCACAATAAAACTAAGTGCACAAATTTAAATGTAAAACATTGAAAATGTACCAGAAGTAATAAAGACAAACCAGTGATAGGACTCTGAGCAGGAGCCCTGGCTAATTCTGTACTGCAAAGATATAAAAGAAAATCAATATTAAAAAAAATGGGACCTTTAGCACAGAACCTGTTAAATGGTGTATGCGACAATTTAAAAGAAATAACTTGGAAGTTAGAAGTGCAGCATAGAACATCTGAATAACTGACATTTAAAGAATTAACATAAAATTATTCCAAGATAGCAATGTAAGTAGTCAAGCACTCTTCTAATGCCCATGTAAAATCAGGCAGCTTTTACAGTGCACCCTCAACCTTGAATGCATCTGCTTAACGATTAGCCCTGTGTCTCAGCTCTCTATAGGCAATAAAAGCATTCCGTAATGTGTGGACCAGACTGTTTAGATCACATATTTTTTTCCTTGTCCTTGGCCTCAATATTAGGTGATTAAATGGCAGGCCAGCATGGGGATTGCTGTATCTCTGCTCCTCCTGATACCATGGGCAAAACTCTAGATGGACAGAGAATTAAATCAGCATTCCCTGAGTAAGTCATTGCTCCTTTGGAGAATGGCTTTTTCTGTCAGTGGTTGACATAAACAAATAGAAAAAGCTACAGTATTGCAAGGCATTCTTCGTTGATCCAAATCTTTATTTCAGTACAGTGCTATCCTTTTAATGTTATGTCACAGATCTTAATTAAACAAATACTTGTTATTTAAGCAAAGACAAAGTTAAAGTCTGTCCTTAATTTCTCTTCAGTTAATTGTTCCTTTTCCATTTACAGCAGGTAAAAATTGGGAGACAATACCAATGCTGGTGTGCAAAGTTCAAAAGATTTCTGCATTTTAATGACTGTGCGATGATCTTGAGTTGTTTTTCAGACTCCCCGGGCAGTTTTGGACTGGCACAGCCCAACACCAGACTGAGGGGCAAGGACCTTTAAATAGGCAATATTTATGCCCAAGCGATGCCTGTGCAGCCAGGCCAGTGGTGAGCTGGTGTTCACAGAACCAAGGCCCTCCATCCTTCAGGCATGAGATTAAGGCTCTCTCTTTACCATGTAACTCACCACAAGGCTCAGAGCAATGAGCCACTGCACTGCCAACTTCTGCTGTCTCCCCTCCTGCATGCACAAGGAGCAGTTGGCTCTGGCTGACGTGGGCAGTCCAGGGATCAGAGGATGGGAACATCTTTTAACTGCTTTGACCAGTGCAAAAGTGGTTTTGTCCCTCACTCAGATAAAGATTTGCAAGTGGCTGAGGCTTAGAATCTATCAGATCATTCCTCTCATTAATGAAATACACACCATACACCTATATCCCGTCCCGTAATTGTTGAGCTGGCTTTCTGTTGTGTAGCTGTGCAGGCAGCACAACACCTGAGCAAGGAGTTGTGCTGGTTTTGGCTGGCATAAAGTTAATTTTCTTCATAGTAGCTAGCATGGGGCTATGTTTTGGATTTCTGCTGAAAACAGTGTTGATAACACAGGAATGATTTTGTTACTGCTGAGCAGTGCTTACACAGAGTCAAGGCCTTTTCTGCTCCTCACACCACCCCACCAGTGAGTAGCCTGGGGGTGCACAAGAAGTTGGGAGGGGACACAGCCAGGACAGCTGACCCCAACTGACCAGAGGGATGTCCCACACCATATGGCATCATGCTCAGCATATAAAGATGGGGGAAGAAGAAGGAAGGGGGGTACGTTTGGAGTGATGGTGTTTGTCTTCCCTAGTAACCATTACACATGATGGAGCCCTGCTTTCCTGGAGATGGCTGAGAAGCTGCCTGATGATGGGAAGTGGTGAATGAATTCCTTGTCTTGCTTTGCTTGCGTGCGAGGCTTTTGCTTTACCTGTGAAACTCTCTTTGTCTCAACCCATCCCACCAGGGAGGAGAGAGCAAGCAGCTGTGTGGTGCTTAGTTGCTGACTGAAATTAAAACAAGGCAGGTTACTGAAAAACAGTGTCCCTATGTTTGGGACTCAGGCTATTTGCAAACTCTGGCATGCCTCAAGGACTCCTTTGCACAGGCTTCACATCCCAGGGTTATCTTCAGAACTAGTGGGATGTACTAACCAGGAGATGGGTTTTTCATTACACATCTGTGGAAGAAGGCTGACAGCTAACGCACTTGATACCTGATATGAGCCCCACATCAAGTCATGCCTAACCTAGAGTTCCTCTCTCACATGGACTATCCGGCTTGTCCATGGGCTAAAACTTCAGCCTTTGCATTTAGGAAACATTGCCTCCCTTGCCTTTGCTTGACCTCTTATTTTTCATGACACTTGCAGGAACTTAGCACTCTATGAAATTTAGCCTTGTCCCCTGGGTTTAGAGGCCACCAGGAGAAGACCTATATGCAGTAGTAGGATTGCAACTTTCTTGTTTCTGTAAGAAACCAGCCTAAAAAGAAAGCCAGGAGCACCATGATGCCTGGAGGATTCAGGAACGGTCCCACGGCTTTGCTTATGTGGGAAGAGAGTTAAAGCCAGGAAAGAGCAGCATACCTTGAGCCTGGGTGTGTGCTGCTGCTGTAAGCTCAGGCTGCACTGCAAAGTGCTTGCAAAGCCCAGGTACAAACCTGATGCCATGGATGGAGCTGGGAAATCCTGAACCGTGAGCGTTGTACTTCATTCTCCATTTCTTAGAACTCAGACAACATATTCAAAGAGGTTTATATGAACATTTTTGTCTGCTTCCATCTCGCTTTTTTCCATTTGCAACTACTATATACATCCAGGGCTGACATTACCAGGCATGATATTTTTCTCCCTTTTTTCCCTTTTTCATAAGCACAGTTTTTCTAATTATATTTTTTATAATAAGATGCATTTCTCCATGTCTTAAGTTTTACTCTTTTTTACTTGAAATTTTGTGAGTGCTAGATCTCCATTTCACAGTTTAGCTGACTTGGGGGCTGGGATGTGTTAATTATTCAATGATTTAAATGAAATATCAAAGGAGTTTTTATTGATTTGCATATAAAAGTTATGAAACCCAATATATGGCACAACAGACAAATTACTAGGCCATAAAAAGCATGAGTGAATTACTGTTTTATTAAAGCTTTAAGATAACATGCTGTAGTATCTGAAAAGAAAGGTCAAAAGGGAAAAAAAAAGGAAAATTTAAATGTGTGCACATTAATAGACTGGGGAATGTGGCTTTACTAATAACTTCTGTGCATAAAAATTTATATTTTTCAACACAGCAATCATTTCTTTTACCCTGTTGGGTATTTTAAATGTGCTCCTGTGTATATAATATTAATTTAGTCATAAAATAAAAGGCAGTAATTCAGACAGTAGCCCATGTGAGCTATTAAATTCAAAGTACCGTATGAAGTATTTGTGGTTATGCTTCCTTGCAGTTCTGGATAAGACACAAACAAACCACTCCTGACAAGATGAAAGTGTTTGCTTTCACAGTACCTGCCCATGCTTAGCTCTGGTTTCTGCATTTCCTTCTTCAGCTGACACTATCTCTGATTAGGTTGTTTGGGTATAAATTATGAGAATGTTCCTTGAAAAAAAAAAGCACTAAATGAGGATCTGTGCATTAGCCAGGCTTTTAAAGGGGGATTGCACATTCTCCAAGTCTATCTAAACTAGCTAATGTTATAGTCCACTTCTTTTTATGCTAGACCAGTGAGCTTTGCTGCCTTAGGAAGTGAAAAGATGTTTTCGCTTGTCTTGTTCATTCACTAACACAGGGCTGAGCGTTAACCAACAGCAAATGGGCTTGACTGCAAAGCCAGTCAGCTGTGTAAAACATTTTCATGTTGTCTCTGAAAAGCTTGAAGCAAATATTCCATCTGCTGCAGTGACAAATTAATATGCAGCAATTAATCAAAATTCTTCTCACTTGCTTTCTCTGTGCATGTACTCTTGCATTAAGTCTTGGAGTGCCTGGTTGTTCTCCTGTTAAATGCGTCTATGCTAAGACTCAACACAAGCACTTCTCAGCAAGAAATTAAGCCTGGACTCAGGCTGAATCCTTCAGAGACCTGGCTCAGTGCCTGCAGCTCAGCTAATACATATCTGTCAGCATCCAGCCCTTAATGGTACCAGTGCAAAGACTCAGAGACTCCTTGTAAAACCTTCTCTACGGATTCTCTCTATATTAGGATATATCATCACGTAGCATTTCAGAGCCATCTCTCACCTTTTAATACGACTGCCTTGGAGAGAGATCTCCTTCTTGCCCCCTCCCCCTCCCCTCCCAACTCTCTGTACAGAGAATTCAGGCTCAAATCTGCTGCTGGGTATAGCCCCTGGTATGGGGGAGTTTGCAAGAAAAAAAGGATTTCCATGGATCCTCCTTCCTGCAACACTCACAGCTCAGAGACCACATAGCAGAGTATCTTCTAAAGCCATGTCTAGACAGAGTACACTCATGTGGGGGGGAGGATGTGCATTTGCCATAGCTGAGACACAGTGGCGGTTACTTACACAGCTCCTCAGTTCCATAGTTCCCCAAAATAATTCTGTGGCACGAATCAAAGACAGTTGGTAACACAGTAAAAATTATTTCATTCCTCCAACGCTTCCTCTTGTCAGCTAGGGGCAATTTAAAAGCAGCTGGTGAGTTCGGTGCAGATTTGCATGCTTGATCCTTAGTCAAGACACAGCTCCAGCAAAAAGTCAATAGCAACTGCTTGCTTGGTACCACCTCTGTCTGCTGGCTGTGAAAGAGGGGATGAGTGGGTTCCTGCAGGTGTCACAGCAGGATGGATAATCATGACCCTGCCGGCAGACCTCAGAAAAGCCCCAGTCATGTGTGCAACTTGTTTTTCACAGCCATATGGCAGGGCTGGTGGCTTGGCCCAGGCTCCTTCTAGCGGTGCCAGCCCAGCTTGACCTCCTCAATGCCCGAGGCTCAGCCTGGGAGCCTCTGCTCCACGCTGCCTGGAGTTCTTGTGGTCAGAGCCACTTGGACCAGTCTGCATCTACCATCATAGCTGTCTTCAGTGTCCCCTGCACCTCGCTGTCACTTTCCAGGACATCAAATGGTCTTGCAGGATATGAGAAATGTCTCCATCCAAATTCAGCCCTCCTGTCAACCAGAGAGGATAAAGATGGATGGATGTCCATGCCAGTACCCCAAGGACACCTCTGCCAGCAGTCTTCCCAGACAACTGGTCCTGTGTGCCCTGAGACTCCCATCCCACAGAGAAACATGGGAGAGCCATGGGAAAGCATCCTGGAGGTGGTCTGAGCACAGGTGGTTTTGGTATTGGTTTCAGTGAGGAAGAGATCACAGCTTGGCTGGGGAAATCAGTACAGGCCAGCCCCATACCTAAAATGGTTAATTCTCTACCAAGAGAGAAGAGATATGTGTGGGCAGGCACAGCATCCCCACATCTGTGGTGAGTCAGACACCCCAGAGATTCAGCCGGCAGACGATTAAAGGGAGAAGTAGGTCAGAGCAGACAAAGACACCGAGGGATCCATCTGCCAGATCAGACAAACCGGGAGATGGCAGCCGGGGGGGTATCTGACCTGTGCATGGTTGATATGCAGAGCAGTCGGGAGAACATTCATCATCCCACGGCCTGGTAGAGGGGTGATGTTTAATGACTGGCAGCTGGAAAAGCAGGTAGCAGGCTGAGGAAGGTGCTCCACCTGGACAAATAGCTGCATAAGATTGCAAAGCGATGGGGAGTCCTTTAATTATGTGCTTGCTGCATCAATTAGTAAAGGCAAAAGCATTGGCCTGTCTAGTTTAATTGGCAGAGCCAGTGAGGAGGGCATCTGACATGGGCACCCTCAGACTCCCTGGGGGCAAGGCAAGCCCAAATGACTCTGAAGTTGCAGGAGAGGAGCTGCGGCACAGCCTGCCACCTTCACGCCGATGCGTTACTGCACTTAAAAGCAGCTCCTGTGGTGGAAGCAGCACTGAGCTCCACGCAGTCCTTGACCATGGCCTCTGGGAAGGCTCACTTGAAGCTGGTGAATATGCACAGAGTGAAATATATGTTTTAGAAATCAAGGCTCCAGAAGAGAAAGGTCAGACTTTTAAATGAAAGGCACTTCCCTTTCTTCGGCAATGCTAATGCAAGGTGTAAGTTGTTGTATCACTGATTTATTTACTTTCTTTACCTTCTTGGCAGGCTTGGGGTTTTCCAGGCCTCAAAGGGAAGCAGACACTTCTCTGTGGAGAATGCAGTGTCTGGGGTCTGTCAGTGCTCAGCAAAGTGAAGATGAGTCAGGTCTGTAACAGGTGTACATCATTTCAGGCCAGTTAAATTCCTGCAGGGATGTTCTCAGTCAGGCTTCAAGTGACATTTTCTTGCCGCTTCATTTTCTTCACAGGATTAAAGTAATTCCTGGTGATTATTTGTCTTGATTCTTCTGGCGCTTCCCAGAAGCTCCAGCAGCCTTAAGCTGCAGGAGGAAGGTCTGGTTGCTCTAGGCACGTCTAAGCCTGTATCTTCACCAGGCACCCAGACAGCATGGGATTGATGGATAATTATATCCTCCTCTCTCTGGTAAGCAAAAAACCATCACAGGCATTTGAAGATGGTCCCAATGGCAGGATGGGTGGGAGCTAGGTACAGGAGTCAGAGTGGTTGGAAGAGCCAGGAGGAAAGCAGGGGCTGGGTGAGGGACTGCCCATCAGACAGAGCAGGGTTGGACATGGCAGTGGGGTCGAGGAACAAGCCTGGCATCTTCCATCAGAATATCATACCAGGAAAGTGACAAGTAGGGGAGTATGTCTTTCAGAAGCCCCTGACTACATGGAAAGGGAATTAAATCAGTGAGCAAGAAGTTACTATAGCCATGCCTTGTGTCCAGTGGGGACTGGGAGATGTGCATGGGCTTGGGAGGTTAGGAAGGAGATTGAGATACTTCCTTCATCCCAGGATCATGAAGTTTAACTAGAAGAAGTCCTTCGGAAACATTTTGCAGGGTTCAAGTCCACTGGTGATTTCTGCCTCTTCTGTGAAACTCTGACTCTGTCACTTTGGATAAATTGCAATCAAAAGATTATGTCGGTGAAGTTTTCAGCCTGTGTAGAAATGCTCACTGATGAAGATCCATGAGAAAACTGCTTGGCTGTATTGATCATTGTGCACCTAAAATTATGCAGATCCCTAAAGGATCTGTCCAGCCATGATCTCATCTGACACCATGGTTTTGGCAACAATAAGTTTGTCTCAACTCTGGGACTTTATTCTCAGCTGCTTTGCATATGTTATATTTGAGTACCAGAGCAAAAAGAGTGTAAAACGCAGCTTTTGCCACTTGAGAAGGGCTACTTGCCCATTTCATGTAAATTTAAAATGATGGTGTGCAATGCAGCACAGTGGAGGATGCTTTGAAAACCCATCACCCCAAGAAGTGGATCTCTAAGCAAGAGAGTGAAAATGAAAGTGTATTTTCTAAGTAGGGAGACTTCTCAGGAGAGCAAACAGTAGGAGCAGTGGATGGGAGACAGCTCATGTCAATGAGAGTGAGATTGGTGCTAGCTGCTCTGAAAAATCCTGACCAAAGGAAATTGGAACCTCAACATATCCCCTGCAGCAGGAATCAGGGTTTCACCTGTATGCTCCTGAAAAATAGAGAAAACAACAGGTTTGATGAACGATGCTGTATTTACAGCTCCAGGAGACGTTCATGTGCTTGGGGCTGGGTTGTTAAGACTCTCCATTCAGCCTGTCCACTCTGTGTGCCCCAGTGCAGGGTGTGCTACCAGCACAGCAGCATCTGACTGGAGCTAAGGGAAGCCATGGTGACTTCTCAGCATCTCCATGAACAAAAAAGAGGGACGCTGTTCTGCAGGGTGCCACAGAAACCTGGCAGATGAAATGTCCATTTCCTATCCCTCCCCTAGGTATTGAGCTTGCTGGTATGTCTACAACAACAGAAAAATTAAAAAAAAAAAAAAAAAAAGCCAAAATTTACTGGTGGTTTTGTTTGCATAAACTTTGTAGCTCTGCCTGGAGCCAACTCAATCCAACCCATTGTGTTGTGTGGCTTTTCCTGAGGGTCCTCAGCTACTGGGGTGACAAGTGTCCTCTCTGGGGTAGGCTGGTAGGCTGGAGATGGTGGGGAGGGCTGCTGTGGGCTGGGAGCAGCAGAGGGGCCCGTCAAGCAGCTTGGAGCTCTTAGGTAACCACATCACACAGTGCCCGTCTCGCATCTGCATAATCCATCACTTTTAAAGACATTTCCTTATATGGGTTAATATAAAATGTTGTTCATTGTGTCAGCCAGCAGGAGGTTTCATAGGTCCTTTAGGCAACTTAAACAGTGATTAATCAAAAAAAGCCTCCACCTTCTTCGTGCTGTTAATGCTGTTGTTAGGTTGCAGGCAGCATAATTTATGGCATTTCCTGATCCTGTTAGCTAGAATGTCTGATTAATTTTGGCTCTGGGATTAAGTCAGCAAAAGAAATTTGACTTCCACAAGCAAGTGATATATATCATCTACCCGAGTGCAGGAGGGACAGAACACTATCTTTCTGGCAACGTTTTTATTGTGTCCTCGACTATAGCCAGAAGGTGGCATTATGTACTCATTTTATTACTGCTGCTGGCTGGGGGCTGAATTGATTTTAAAGCCCAGGACATGGTCAGCTTCTTGATCTTGACACAGAAGGGAGAGCACTAGCATATGATGCTGGAGACCCTGCCCCTGCTTCCCCACATGGACCACAGTGTGCAATTTGGCACGTTTCTCATTCTTTTTGCTCCCAGATATTTCAGAAAATGACGTATTAAAGCCAGGAGTTTGCTTTTTACATGTTTTTCATTCTTGGTACTCGGGTGGCTTTTTGATGCTGTTGTTTCATTTTGTTCTGCCGCTTATCTCTTGCCTGTGCTTCTTGGGGCCAGAGAGCAAAATTTGCAAATAATACAGATTTTTCAGTTCTTCCCTGCCTTTCCTTCATATAGAGACCTCTTTCATTTTTCTTTTTTTCTTATTATGGAACCTTTTATCAAGCAGGCAAAAAGGATCCATTAGTAGCTCAGGGAATTTGTCAGCTGATGAAACAATCTGTCTAAGTGTGTTTCTATTAGGTAATCTGAGCGACTTTCAAGTACACAGATACAACATGAGTGTCTTCATCCCGTAGCATAATATTGGTCTTGTTACGTGGGATCCTTACTCTGGATGCCTGGCAATACCCAAGCTGCTCTCCATGGGTACAAACAAGGCATGGCCATGCAAAGCACCATGCTTCTTTCCCTTTCTGTGCCAGTCACCTCCATTCCTTCAGTTTGGGTAGCAACGTGCAGTTTACAGACCAAAGAGCTCTGTTTGCTCCATTTCTGCAGGATGATAGGAAAGGGGTAAAGTCATGCAGACCTCAGGCTGCTGCAACAGATTCAGCCTTTTAATGGAAAGTTCAAGAGGAAATCTCTGTCCCATCTTGATCCTGCAGGCCATAAGGAAAGGCATTTCCACACCACAGCTGGAGGTGTGACTGAAGCCTGGACAAACGCAGCAGAGATCTGGATCTGAAACTGTCAGGAGGATGCTACCGAGGTGACTGTAACCCTAAGATGCTGTAGTTTATATTCTTGCTCCATTAACTCTGACAACAGACTTCTGAGACCAGAGTTTTCTAAACCTGGCTTATAAATCATGCTGGTAAAAATGCACTGGGATTTACTTGTGCATAGTGCGGAGCTCTGCAAATAAAATTAACCCTTTGTGCAAGGACTGCAGCTAGTGTGAAGCAGATGCTGAGCACTTAGTGTTAGACTGCTCAAATTTTGGGCTGATATTTTTGACTTGACAGCTGATATTGCATGTCTTAGGCTTCAGATATTCATCTGCTCCCCAGCTGGACCCAGAGAGCTGAGAGACCAGCCCCAACCTGGAAGCCATTCTAGGCACATCAGTGCTGGACTATGAACCATCCACTTTTCTTCCTAGCAACTAACTATGCTCAACAGCTTCCAGACTCAAACTGGGTTTACACCTGCCTGCTGAGTGTGGTGGAGCGTAGTAGTGTTTGTACCCAAAGGTTTACTCTGACCTTAACTACTTTCCAGAAGCTACCAAATACTCTTCAGTTCTTTGTGAAAATATGAGCCTTTAAAAATAACTCAGCTGTCACCCAGAAAGAGACCCACTTGAAATCATAAACTGTTTTTCCAAACCTTGACCTTAATCTCTGAAAGGATGCTACCTTCTACTTAACTGAGGCATATGTAACTTGAAGCTATGCCTGTGCAGGTCTCTGATGCATACAAGGCTTTTGTAGCACCTGCATGGCAGAGCCACAGCAGCTCTGCAAGAGTGAACTGTGTCACCTCCCACCTTGTTCATCAGCAGCAAAATTGGGAGCTCAGTTCTGCTGGCAGGACCTTTATCAGTGGTGATGAATGGCAGAGGGGGTTTTCATCTCTTTGATTAATTTTGCAGAGCTGACAGTTAGAAAGATCACATCTTGACTCCCGTGCCAGAAGGTTTGAGTAAGAGAGTCCTTGGGAGGTCTGGGTGAAGTAACTTTACTTCTGCAATCCCCAGACCTTGAGCTCTCGCAGCTCCTGCATGCCCGAGGCTGGAAAGTGGGCATGCAGCTAAGATGGCAGGCTTGGGGAAAGCACACTTGTGTGTCAGGCTGGAAAGAGAAACACTGATGGATCTGAAGTCATTGCCTTTGTAAAGGAAATACTGAGGCAGGAACAATCCATTTTTCTCCTTTTCTTCTGTGGGATATCTATAAAAAAAGAAAAGCAGGATGAATTTGACCTCTCTTCTGCTAGGGGCATGAACCTGGTATGAAGTGGAGCAATGACTGGACAAAGCCTCAGTGTGAGAGTTTTAAGCAGACGTGAACTTTTCTTCTGCTCCTCACCTGCTCCTTGCTGCTGTGTCTCACCCATTCTCTCTGCCTTTCCCCAACACTCGCTCCTGAGCATCTCTGTCCTCAGTGACCCAGGTTGCCTACATAACTCAGGTCCCCTATACAGGGTATTTTCTTGTTTTTTCTTTGACTAAAACCATATATTTCTCACTCAGCTCATTCCTCTCTTGCCCTCATGCCCTCCTCTACAACCACAATAAGGAGCTGGCTATCTCCACTTGAGATATCTACCTACGGTCTGTATCTGAACATTTTTTATTAGGGCAATGCAAATCTAATGTTGCTCCACTGCTCAAGATAAACTACTTTTTGCCTCTCCTTAGGGCAATGTGATCTTCTTCTTTGTGCTTCATAGGGCATAATATGTGAACAATATGTGATATTTCAGCTGGGACCATGAACTCAACAGATGAAGGAGCCTTCCACAAACACAGAATATTTTTCTCCCCCTTTTGGCAAAAAAATCATCTTAACTAGGTTACAAGCTGTGTAGCATGATGAGCAAAAGGAAGGAATATGCCATTTTTTTCCAGTCCCATGGGATGCTCTGCACTCCCTATGGGACTTCAGACACAGTGATCTTGCACTTAGCTTCTTATTAGACCAGGGAGTCCCAGGCACAAGTCCTAAAGAGGGCAGCAGAATCAAACCCAGACCTCTTGCCTATGGCTGGCTGAAGCAATGCTGGTGCTGCTAATTGAATGTGCTTTATGTACGAGTGCAGTTCAGTACATACATCCAGAACATGCTGCGTATCGTTTGGTGATATACAAACCGACTGGGACAATTTACAATGGTGATTTTTCCACTGACGGGTAAATTAATGCTCTCTATTATAGGCATTTAATCAATGCCAGCTCCCTAAGTCTCTAAACAGGCCACCAAGATAGAAGATTGATTGGTCTGAATGCATCATATATAAAACAGGAATACTTCATAAGAACATAAATGACGTGTTTGTTTCCCAAAGCCACAAAGACAGCTCTGTGGTAAGGAGGAGTGTTGACAGCCTCCTACCGAGACACAGTGAAGGGACAAGATTTGGGTTTGTTGTGGGGTTTTTGTCTTGGTTTCTGTCTGGTTTTTTCTCAAGGCAAGACTGAAATTACCTAGCGATGGGGAAGAAGATCCTTCTAGCTCTGCACATGGGCATGGTTATTTGTCTGGAAGGGATCCTGGTGATCCCTGTGCTGCCTGTGTGGCTTATGGAGATGTTGCTCCTACACTGTGCTTTGCAGCAAAATTGGCAGATCACCACCAAGCTCTGAAATTTGTCTTTGTAGTTACACAGGTGGCCAAAACTCCAAAGGTGCCAATGTCCCACCCCATCCCCTTTATTAATGCTATTTCTCTTTTTATTTAGAACAATATAATGCTTTGCTGCTTGGCTCAGCCAGGAGGCTAAATCTCATTTCCAAGCTGTGTTTTGGGCACCCAGGTGATTTTGGTGGAGAGGATTTGCTGGGGCCATGGGAAGCCAGGGTCTCCCTGAATTTGTGTATGCTCTTAACTGGGACAAATGCAAAGTAAAGCATACTAACACAAGTACCTCTGACAGAGGTATAAACTGGTTCATTTTATCTCATATGAGCAATGGGCTAAAGTACACAGGGGGTCAGTTTGCATTGCCTCCCAACCTTTGAAAAGTCATTAAGTCGAAGTACTGAGCACTGATTTAATTTTGAAACTGAGACCCATCTTCCTAAAGCAGTGGGATAAAGTATATCTTTTATTATTATAGCTAAACACACCTGTAGTTGCATAAATAAAAGGGGGCAGATAAAGTGATGGTCATTCTGTCAGGATCCGGAACCCAAACTGTCTGTGAAAGCCAGCAAGGCCAGGGAGGCTCAGGTACTTAAACCTTAATCATGCTTTAAATGGGATTGAAGTGTCCACGTACTTCAGAAGTTTATTTCCTTTGGCTTCTCTCAGGTCTGTGAGATTGTGATTAGGAAATCAGGCTAACTTCACAGCTGGAAAGATTGTCGCCATATTCCTCCCAACTGGATGGCCAGAGCCATACGTGGTTTCTGCTGATGGAAAGCCACAGAGCTCAATAAATAAGACCTGGTGTCTTGAAACTTCATTACTTTACACCCACAGAGTGTCTTGTGTATGCCACTGAAATTAAGGAGAAAACAGGAGTTTGTGGTAGTGTTTCTGGGGTAGCAGGGAAGTAGTAGCATCCTTTTAATATATTCTGACTTTGTTCATGCAGCGCTCCTGAGTTTAGTTCAGGGATCAGCGCAGGTTTTTATCCTTAGTCCTGCAATCCTCTGCTTTGTGAGCTGGTTTGCCTTCTCAGTAAGGCACATGAGGGGATCATTTACAGTCCAGTAAATTCATACCTCCTGCATTCCGTGACATGCGGCCTTCGGGCTCCTGGTTAACAATGCACAAGCATGACTTGCTGCACTGTAACTCATGCTTTGTCACAGCTTCTGGCTTAGTTACAAAGCGCTAAAAAAATGTGAAATAACAAAAATAATTACTGTAATAAACTAATGAAATGAAATATGTTTTGTTGAAATTAAAAAAGTCTCTGTCCTGACTGAAAGGTCCAAACATTAACCTATTTGTAGGGACTAATTATGGTCTGAGGTACATGATGGTAATGATTATTTCTGTTGGAAGGCTCCGCTTCTGAGATCAGACCTTAGTTGTATGGAGAATATGTCCTTACATTTCCATAACATTTCCAACAGATTTATTTGTCACTGTGAAAAACTGAAGTGTACTCCCCGGTTCCACACTGCTGTTATTCTCAGTGTCACTGTAAGGCCATAGGAGGAGGTCTGTGCAGAGAACCGTATCATCCACCTTGCAATAAGGACTTTCTCTTGTAGTACCCACACAGAGCTTGTAAGTTGTTCTGTGCTGCCACTGCTATAGCACAAACATGAATGGGAGATATTCAGGTGTGTTTGGGGATGGTGATAATTTCTGTAGGTAAACACTGAAGTGGAGTTCCATTCTAAGTTTTAGTTCCCTGTTTTTTGAAGGAGACACCTACGTGAGTTGCTTTGTTCCACATCCTACACCCCCACCAAAAGACTGGAGAACTGGCAGAAGGAGGGAGTGAGGAATGTGCCTGTGTATGCAAAGAAAACATGGACACCCAGGCACCTGAAATAGGTAAAGCTTTAATTCACTTGCTTTTTTTGGCTGTGAAATGCAGGCTTTAATACATCAGCCACATGTATTTGACTTCTAAATTCAGCCAATACTGAAATTGGCACCTGTTTGTTTCATCGGAGCAACCAAATATGAGGCTTGGTGTCTTTTTGCATCAATTGGATGTATAGTAAATGTTGTGAGGACAGCAGTTTTCATTAACAATGCAGCCAGGCAGGGACAAATTTGCCTTGTTGACAGGAGCTAAGATGTTTGGGGAAAAAAAGCCACCAGTTGTCAGGGCACTAGCAGTCTCCATCCAAAACGTGTGTCATGAAAGACATAAATTGGATCTGTAACACACAAATTGTGTCTTTAAAACCAAACTTAGAAGAGACTGAAGCATCAACCTGTTTGCTAAAGTTGCATTTGGAGCAATATCCCCATGACTCACCACTGCAAATCCAAAATCTAAAGGACTGTGGGAACAGGCAGCACCACAGAACTGTGTCCTTAACTGGCAAAAGACGGAGAGTAGAAATATTCCCACTATCTGCTCATCTGACAGACCCGCTATGACAGTTCTTGGTAATGTTTAACACTGTTTTTCACAGAGATTAAATATTTTTCTTTAGAATTTTTGTGTTTTAAAGGATTACACATGATTCCAGTTTTCAGACAGGGCCCAGTTCATCCACCACAGAAGGAACTTCTGCTTCTCCCTCAGTGTTACCTGGCCATGAAATGGCATCTGGGCATAGCAGCTACTCACTAATCTGTGAAACCAAGAATGAGAATTGTGTTTAATGGGCCTCTTGAATAATGCATGTACTCAGGATTTCACACTTTCTGGCGTTATCACTGATTGTGGGCTGCCATGCAGATAACTGCGATTTGCAAAAACGCACAATTGTTATTAGGATTGACTCTTGCTATTATCCGTGTTTGTGTGTCATTTATGGTAAGAGCAGGTTTTAAAAGGTATTTAAGGGAAAATCTTCACAGTGTTGGCCTGCTCCCATTCTTAACCATTGAAGTTAAAATAAGTTATAGTCACCAAATGTTATAGCCAGGTCTTAGCATAGGACTGGGCTCATTAGAAAATGAGTGTGTGACAGCACTACTGCCCTGGTAAACTCCATCAGCATATCTCTGCTAAACCTAGACTGGGGACAGCAGAATTCAGTCTTCTTCACACAGATCTCTGCCTGGTTTCTGTCCCTGCTTACACGCATCCTCTGAGTGTCTGCAACAGCAGGTCTTCATTGCAAAATAAACCCAGCTGTAGGTTTGTGCTAAACACCACTGTCCCTTACAGGCTGAGTGCACACCAGTTCATTAAGCAGAGAGCACAGGAGTGCAGTGGCTCATTTTCCACCCAGGCTAAGTGGGACCCAGAGAAGGGAAAGTTTTTGTACTTATTGCACAGTCTTTAGAGCTTTTATGGAGTCTCCACACCAGTCATGTCCTTCCCAGGCTCACTTTGGCAGTGAGTGACCCTGTTTGAAGCTGCCAATAGAATTAAACCATAGAGTATGAAAAACACCCCTTGGGGACTAAATGTGCCTCCTCGTGTGTCACCTTGTGGGAGGCAGCCCTGGTGCAGCTGTGACCAGCTGTGTGTTCTCAGAGGAGGTGCTGAAGGGGATGTCCAGATGTAGCTGGCAGCATTTACTCAAAGCTGCAGATTGTCCTTTAGGGTCATATTAGAGACTGGCACTTTCCTTTGCAAAGATAACAAGAAATTTCATGTTTAGGATTATCAGATTTTCCATCTACTCTGCAGAAACAGCTGTCAACAAATCTGTGACAGCAGATGTTGGGACGTTGTTCAGTGTACTGTGTGCTAATCTGCTGCTCTGCGCTCCCCAATTAGACAGTCTTTTTTTGCTACCACAGAAGGAAATTTGGACAAATACTGCTATAAGAATATGCAGCAAAGTAGTCTGGGTCCTTCCAGAGTAAGGAGCCTTAGGCAGGTGCTCACTTTTGCAGTTAATTGACCTTATTTAAAGACTCCTGTCAAGACAATTGTCTTGTGCTTTGCTTTCCCACTACTCCATGGGCATTGTCAGGGTGGATTGTCTCAAAAGATCAGGGAAGAAACCTGTGGGGACAGGGACTGTTTGGAGGTGACAGCAAAAGCAACACACTGCCTGACCTGCACTTCAGTAATCTCCAGCTACCTGGGCCTGATCCAGCTTGCAGGCAGATTGGTGTAAATTGTGATATACCTTGCAAATACCATGTCCTTTGTATGTGAGATGTACATTATGCCTTTGGGTATATGTGAAAGGATCCACCAGCCAGTCCACAGGGCTAATTGCTAATGAAATCCAAACCTGTGCTGTCCTTTGACATCCCAGCTGGAGCTTTGGACACAGCATTTTTTAATGCTCAGACACTAAAGCTCAAACTCAGAAGAAGCATCTAATGTAGTCTGGTTTCATATGTCTCTTTCTCAGCAGCAGTGTTGATTTGAGCAGATCTCCCAACTCACTCTTTGAAACTTAAAATCTCAGAATTCCCCATCTTGAACAGCATCTTCCCTCTTTATGACGTGGAAACACGCAGAGCTGGTCTTACTGGGTGAAACTCACTGACTGAACTCCTGCTTGTGATCTTTGGGACTATGTTATGATGTTCCCTTGTTTCTCTGTTAGATGAATTTAACTCCTGAGTGAGTTCGTACATGGACAAATCCAAGACATGATTTCTGTGTGCTTACCTGTAACTGTGACATTGGACAATCTGAATTTCAAGATGTCATACAGTTTGTACAGTCTGGCAAACCTCCTTAGAAATCTCAGATTATTTTTTATCTCTGCAATTTTTTAAAAAAATCAAAAACTAGCAGAAAGAAAAATAGTGATTTTTTTTAGCCAACTAAATTCCTGTATTATGGGAAGCCCAGTCATTACAGAACTGAGATTACAGATTTGAAATTAGAAGCAAAAATTAGGTTGCTTTCCTGGATTTTCTCTATCCAATAAAGACTTCTACAAAAAGCTGTCTGTCACCTGGCTTGTAACATCTATGTCTACTTCAGAGCTGGTCATGCAAGGCCCCTGCTACAGTGAATGGAAAGAAAGTATTTAAGGCCATGGTTCATCTCATCTATTTTAGAATGAGATGAATGATGCTTTGGAAGTGCTTCCATGCCTGTAGACAGAGTCAAGGTGACTTGCTTAGATACAGAAGTCACATTGCTGACTTCTTTTTGTAAGAAAAATCCTGCCTATGGTGATGATGCAACTGGGTTTAGAAATATACTGTAGAAAAACACAAAAGAGAGAAGGAAAGGCTGTATTTATATTGCACTGCATTTTGTACTCAGTTATTATTAAAGGCAAATGCACATTTTTAAAAACAACCCAGGTCTCTCAATAGAATCATCTGTGTGAGCTGACAGGAAAGGTCTACAAAGCAGTGTTTCATAATGTCTGGTGAGGATGCTGTGCACACTCATTGTTTGACTTGATCTGGAAAGAACTGCCCCTGGAGAGGAAGAGGAGGAAGCAAGATACAATAACTATGGTTTCTGAGAACCTTTGCAAGGAAATGAAACAATAACAGAGTAAAAGATCAACAATTCCAGGTAAACAACATGCCAATATGTTGATTTTATATGTATGGGAATTTTCATCCTTATATTATTAAACTCCCATGGCTAATGCTGTGATTAATGTTCTTCCAAAACAAGTCAAAGATTAGCTGCAGTGTCTGTGGAAGGGATTGATAAGAATTCCTATGTCATATACAAAAAAATAATGATTTCCATGGTGACGTTCTGATAGAAAGTTCACTTCTTTTCAATTTCTATATGGAAATGCACCATGTCTTTTTTGTTTCAGCAACAGCTGGAGTAAGTCTATACCACAGAGCAAGGCTGTTGCTATCCCAAAATGAAATCCTTTGCACATGCTCTTCATGGTAACTACTGCACTTCTGCTCACTCTTGCAGTTTTATGCCACATTCACATTTGCATTGGTTCATAAAGCTTTCCACGCCAGTGAAAAAATCCCCTAGTTTCAGCTTCCATCCCCTTCCTTCCTTGTGATCATTGTGACCAAACTGGTGATTTCCTGCTTAGTTTCTACCCTGGTAGAATTTAGGTTTAGAAAAATAGTTTTGCTGAGGCCATAACCAGATGTTGTCCTGCTAAAGCACAACTCCTCACTGTTTCTGGTCCTGACAACCTCCTATTTCAGAGATGGCCATTGAGTCCCAATCCCATCTCTCTTTAACATAAGCTGTGAGCCTACAGCAAATGATGATCACAACCCATAAATGCACAAGGCGCTCATAAAATCACAGCTGGAGTTCGTAAATTGGCCATAGGTGGTCCCCAAACTGCCATAATGTGCTGGTCTGTCTGCCTTCATGGATGCGCTCTCTAACACTCTCTCTCTCCCTTGACCAAATGCTGGCCAGACAATCACTTATTTCAGGATCCATAATGCAGTACTTCTTACACTGAGATTTGTTTTATTTCATTCTTGTAAGCTCACTTGCTGCTCTCTCTTGCACAGAATACAAGATTACCCTGAAGAATAAAATAAAGGAATTAATTGACATTTTAATTAATTACAACTTTTAATTAATATTCACCAGGGTGACAAGTGTTCTGGAATGCAAAACAGGAGTAATTCCTGAGGAAAAAAGGGAAAGGCCCTGCAGTTTGTGTTCAGGTTAAATGAAGATCTTGTAGCTGAATATATGATTATATCAGGTATCTGCTGACTCTGTTCAATGCCTGAAACTTTTGCTCATTTTGAAAGAGCATGGGCAGTTCTTTATTAACAATATCAGAGGCTGTGAGCAGGGCTCAGAGGCAGAGTACGCTGACTGAGTAGAAGCCATGGCCCATAACCTGAACAACTGAATATCTAAAAGTCTTGGTTGAGCTCAGGCACTGTACCACAGGGGGAGAGAGGTCAAGGGATGGGAATGACAGGTGCCATTTCCTTCTCTTGCTGTTTTCAGCCTACCTGCTCCCATGTGCTGAAGAAACCTGTGTAGGAATCCACAGGAGCCTGTTGATGACTCTGCAGGAGCTGAAGGACTCCCCACAGCCACTCACCACCCATCCTCGCTATGAAATACTGAGCAAGGCTATCATGAAGCTTTGCATGGATGTGCTGCATTTTATTTGCATAGCAGGGATCCCTTGCCTGAATTGCTATAAAAAGTGTCCTGTAATTTTCTCCCAGGCATGAACTATAGCTCTTTGACATGTCTATGAAAGATGGGGTCCTGTTACTCACTGGTGGTAAAGAGGGGAAAGGGGAAATTCTCCTTGTATATAAATTAATATTCACTTTATAATGCAATTTATGTGTTAGTAATACTCCACTGATTGCAAGGAATAGTTGGTACTTACAGGCTGTGATCCTGAAGGATGGGACAGGGCTGTACTACAGGCAGGATCAGGTGCTTGGCAAAAGAAACCATTGGGTTTTTTCTGAGTTTAAACAAGTGTAGCTGTTTGTGGAAAGAGATGAACTAAGAGTGGTGGAGAGTTCCCTGTCCTGCCTTTTCAGCATGAATATCTGTACCTTCTGCAGAGACAATTAATAAAACACAGTAGTGCCAAAAATTATCTTACAGCCCAGAAATAGTTCTTAGCTCATTTGACTTTGCAGTAAATTTGAAAGGACAAAGGTAGAAGAGACTTTGCATCCCTTGGTCATCCTCTGAAACACAGATATTTCCCTTCACCAATGGAGGGCATGATTGTGCAACAGTCAAGCTGACCCAACAATTGATAACTGAAAAAAGAGCTCTTCTGCCTTCCCTTCTTTTCCTTTACTCCTTGCCCTCACCTGCACTCCAGCAGCAGCCCTGTCCTGACCCTTGCATGAGACAACTCAGCTCTTTTGCAGGGTTAGTTTTCTGCCAGGTTAATGAGTTCAATCAGTTCAGCAAGGACCAGGAAAACCACCCCAGTCACAAAGACAGAAGCAGAAACACAGAGCTGGGAGCAGGGGAAAAAGAAAGCATGGAGGCAGGAGGGACAAGGACTGGGACTGCTTTCTCTCATCAGCAGTGACCATTAAACTGGCTTAAATATGTGATCCAAAGGTCCTGGAGAATGTTTCACTGAGAAGATATCTTTATGATAGCATAGCAGTCAGGATACTCCTTTACCAGTTCAGAGAAACTATTATCATCTTGGATAACGTTTTCATCTGTTGTTAGTGCCACTAACAAAAGTTAGACTGAAATCCTGTAATCCTTTCTCAGACAAAACTCCCCTGGGCTGCAAATGAGCTGTTGCAACACCAGCGCAGTCCATGACAGAGGCTGAACATGCTCCTTTGGAGATCATAGGTCGGTTATGTTCAGTTATTGATGGTGGTGATGGGTTCCAAGCTGCTTTAGATGTTAACCCATGACTTGTCCCAATCTTTGGTGACCTCCAGGTAGTAAGAACCATTTCTGACAAAAGTTAGGATTACACGCATGTGCTTTGGAAATGGCTTGAAGGGAGCTGGGGACTGTTCTTGGGCTTCTCTGCTGATATTGGTTGCATGATATTATCACAGTGGAGCAGGAATAGATGGAGTTGGACTTATCTGTCCATCTGGCAGCTAAGCTCTAGGTTATGCTCTGAGTCACAGAAGGCTTGACTCCTACACCAGGAGGAAAAGATTAAGCTGAAATGACTCAGGAGGTGAACAGGGAAGAGTCACCAGACCTGGTCTTGTGGCCACTCCAGCACTAAGTCAAGAAAGCCAGCTGACTTCAGGATGAAAATATAGACCTTTCTGTGCATCAGCTATGCAGAATCAGACCCTAAACAGCAAAGGAATTTATTGCAATCCCATTTTTGCCAATTAAATGTCTTCTGCTTCTAAATTGAAGGAAGCTTCAATGTTAATTTTAAAATATTGCTGGCATTTATCACAGTAATTACCTTAGCCGTGTAAAACTCCAGACGCCATAAATAGTGTTGATACTATAGATTAAATGCTCCCAAGGTATGTGTTACTGATGCTACAAAACACACATGCAGACAAGGATATTCTTTTCCAAGATCAACATTTGTTGGGCTCATGCAAAACCATTTGAGCACACAGTTGCCTCATCAGATTTCTGAAAATGACTGATATTCCTTGTCAAAAGCCATCCATCTTTATCAGTGATCATATTTTGGAGGAGCAAAAGAAGTATACCTAGGCAAACACACTCACAAGCTGCAATATGAAAACATAGAATCAGAATCATAGAATGGTCTGGGCTGGAAGGAACCTTAAAGATCACCCAGTTCCAAACCCCCTGCCATGGGCAGGGACACCTTCCACTAGATCAGGTTGCTCAAAGCCCCGTCCAACCTGGCCTTGAACACTGCCAGGGAGGAGGCAGTCACAAAATCTCTTGACAACTTGTTCCAGTGTCTCACCACCCTCACAGTAAAGAATTTCTTCCTTAAGCCTAATATAAATCTACTCTCTTTCAGTTTAAAACTGTTAACCCTCATCATATCACTACAGTCCCTGATAGAGTCCCTCCCCACCTTTCCTGTAGACCCATTTAAGTACTGGGAGGCTGCTATAAAATCTCTAAGGAGCCTTCTCTTCTTCAGGCCGAACAACCCCAACTCTCTTAGCCTGTTCTCAGAAGGGAGGTGCTTCAGCCCCCCAATCACCTTTGTGGCCTTCTCTGGACCTGCTCGAGCAGGTCCATGTCCTTCTTATATTGGGAGCCTCACATAGGACTCCAGGTGGGGTCTTATGAGAGTGGAGTAGAGGGGGAAAATCACCTCCTTTGACCTGCTGGCCACACTTCTCTTGATGCAGCCCAGGATGTGGTTGACTTTCTGGGTTGTGAGCACACATTGCCGGGTCATTCTGAGCTTCTCATCAGCCAACACCCCCAAGTGCTTCTCCTCAAAGCTGCTCCCAATCCATTCTCTGCCCAGCCTGTATTTGTGTTTGGGATTGCCTTGACCCATGTGCAGGACCTTGCACTTGGTCTTACTGAACTTCATGATGTTTGCACGGGCCCACCCCTCAAGCCTGTCCAGGTCCCTCTGGATGGCACATCCCTTCCCTCCAGCGTGGTGACCACACCACACAGCTTGGTGTCTTCAGCAAACTTGCTGAGGGTGCACTCAATCCCACTGTCCATGTTGCCAATGATGATGTTAAACAACACTGGTCCCAACACCAACAAATTGTGCTGGTGTACACCACTCATCACTACTCTCCACTTGGACATCAAGCTGTTGACCACAACTCTTTGAGTGTGACCATCCAGCCAATTCCTTATCCACTGAGTGTTCCATCAGTCAAATCCATGTCTCTCCAATTTAGAGACAAGGATTTTGTGCAGGACAGTGTCAAATGCTTTGCAGAAGTCCAGGTAGATGACATCAGTTGCTCTTCCCTTATCCACCAACACTGTAACTCCATCACAGAAGGCCACCAAATTTGTCAGGCATGATTTGCCCTCAGTGAAGCCATATTGGCTGTCACCAATCACCTCCTTGTTTTCCATGTGCCCTAGCATAGTTTCCAGGAGGATGTGCTCCATGATCTTGCCAGGCACAGAGGTGAGACTGACTGGCTTGTAGTTCCCCAGGTCTTCTTTTTTCCTCTTTTTATAAATGGGAGCTATGTTTTTCCCTTTTCCAGTCAGCAGGAACTTCACTGGACTGCCATGACTTCTCAAATATGATGGAGAGCGGCTTAGCTACTTCATCCGCCAGCTGCCTCAGGACCTGTGGATGCATATTATCAGGTCCCATGGACTTGTGCACCTTCAGGCTCCTTAGATGGTCTCAGACCTGATCTTCTCCTACAGTGAGTGGTTCTTCATTCTCTCAGTCCCTGCCTTTGCCTTCTGCTACTTGGGAACACTTGCTGATGAACACTAGGGCAAAAAAGTCATTGAGTACCTCAGCCTTCTCCATATTCCAGGTAACCAGGTCTTCCATTTCCTTCCAGAGAGGGCCCACATTTTCCCTAGTCTTCCTTTATCACTGATGTATCTATAGAAGCTTTTCTTGTTGCCCTTGACACTCCTAGCCAGATTTAACTCTATCAGGGCTTTAGCTTTCCTAATCTGATCCTTGGCTGCTCAGACAATTTCTCTGTATTTCTCCCAGGCTACCTGTCCTTTCTTTCGCCTTCTGTAGGCTTCCTTTTTGTGTTTGAATTTGTCTAGGATCTCCTTGTTCATCCATGCAGGCTTCTTGGCATTTTTGCCTGATGTCCTCTTTGTTGGGATGCATCGCTCCTGAGCTTGGAGGAGGTGATCCTTGAATATTAACCAGCTTTCTTGGGCACTTCTTCCTTCGAGGGCTTTATCTCATGGTACTCTACCAAACAGATCCCTGAAGAGACCGGTCTGTTCTCCTGAAGTCTAATGTAGTGAGCTTGCTGTGTGCAATTGCAATAATTACTTCATTGCAATTATGTTTTTCGATTAGTAACTTTAAAGGTGGGAAAGGTTTATCTCAGGGACTTTGAATTTCCACGTTCTTCAGTTTCCAAATGTTTAGTGTCTGAAAATAAGACTGCTTTGATCTCTTAAAGATTTTGTGGGTATATAAGCCATAAATGAGTCATTCTGAATTACTAATCAGCTTAGAAAATGTTCATCTTAATCTATCATTGTGGACCTCTGTACCCAAAACCAATGAAAGCTGTCTGTGCAGGTAGGAAAAAACAGAGCCTTTATCAGACACCGTTCCCTAGTACGAACAGGCATGTGCAGACAGGTATGAAAAGGTGGATAGTGCAAGCGTTTAGGGACATCAGTAATAAGCTAGAAACTGATAAGATAGCAAGCTGTGGGGTACTTGAAACCAGAAATTACATATTGGCCAAGTTTACGCATGTACATTGTGACCATTACTGTAATCAGTTGATGTCAATACTATCTATAGTATTATTGATTATAGTCATGCCTGACAGGGAAATATATTCTGCACTTCTGTGAATATTAGTAAAGGGCATTGTTGCCAAAGAACGCAAAGAGATTTCTCTTTACATTTGGCTCTGAGCGCTCCCTGCAGACAGCCTGCCCCATCACCTGGCTGATGATGCTGATGAAAGGCTCCCTGGGTGTATGTTTTCTGTAGGTTTGACTGTTTACAGGAGGAGGCTATATAGAGCCTGCATACAGTGGGAGGTGGCTGCACCATTGGAAGCAGCAATATACATATATATTGATGTGTATTGTGTAAAATACACATTTATCACTCCATTGCTCTTTATTAATAGGAGGAAAGATACTAAAAAATAACTCAACCCCAAGACACAGAATGGAGATAAAGCTGTTTTATAGCATCTGAAAGCATGTGGAAAAATTGTTGCAGAGCTGGAACTTATTTGGCACTAGGGAAACCATTTGTTGAGCTGCCAGTAAAACTGTAGAAGAGGAAATACTTATAAGAAGACATCCAAACAAGCACTGAGCTTTCTTCCCATGAAAATCAAGGTCAAATAGAGCACTTGAAATCATTAGGAACACATGAAAAATGAACCCATATTGCCACTGGGAATGACTTGGACAACGGTTGGAAATACGTGTTTGTAAGGACCCAATAGCTTCCTATCACCCAGGGAACTTTTCAGAATTTATTTCTTGAGCACAGTGACAGGCATAACTTGCGCATAGTTCCCAAAATTCAGATTTTGTGGCCTGAAGGGTGAGCTCTGTCTGTAATGCCATCACTCTTGCTCATGTTTAACCCAAGGGGAGATTTCATTGCTCATTAACTTCCATCCAGGAGATGTGGCTGCATGCTCTGGCACAAACCTGGTCAGCTTCTGCAATGCAGTGCTTTGAAAAGCTGTATGGCTAATCCAACTTCTTAAAAGGATGCATATTTTTCTGTGGAAAACTGCATCTAATTTGCTTTTATATGGAAACATTGGCTTAACGTTAATATTTGGTGTACTGTGGCCACAGTGGCACAGTCCTAAATATATGTACAAGTATTGTTGCTTTATAATCTTTATATAGGAAATATTCAGTGGCAGTAAGAAATCACAGGCAGCCAGCACACTGGAAAGTTTATTGTTGTAGGATTTTTTTCACTGAAACTATGCTGGCTTTTTCCAGATGACGAACTCACTTCAAAAAAGAGAAATAAAACTGTATATTTTTACATTATTTAAAATCTTCTTTTACTTTATATTGCATTTCACACAAGAAAGAAGGTTTGGTATTTTTTTGTTTATAAAGTAAAATACATCAATATATATTTTGCTTTGTTTTCATTCGCTGTAACTAAGAGTCTTCTGTGATCATCTTTTGCAGCCAGTATGTTGCTGGTTGTTTAAGAACTTGTGGTCATTACGGAAGATAAATGACAGTCCTTGGAGCCTGTGGCTGAAGCACACATTAGTCACTAGTAAATGATGTATAAAAAATATTCAGCTTGCAAAAAGATAATGGTGGTTCCTATTTGAAAATGCAGAAAAATGCACATATCTGGAGTACAAAAGCGTCTCATCAATATCTCTGTGGGTAGAAAACTAACCTGTCAAGAAGAAAATGTTGAAGAGTTGGAGATATTTATGTACTCACAGCACTGATCATAATGATGTAAAGGACTATTAAAGTAAACTTAAAATATTAGATAGTACAAGTATACCCCTTAATTGTTTTTTCTGAGCAACCTAGGAATGCTCTAAAAAAATTCAATTAGGAATTGTTCATTCCACATCTTTGACCTCCAATGATCCATTTCACTGTTATCCATAAATTTAATAGTCATTCCTGGTTTAACCTTTTACTAATGGCAAAAAGTCCTTCGCCCCCTCCAGTGCTGGAGTTGAGGACTGAGACTCACAGGGGGGCGAGCCCAGAAGACAGAGTCCGTCTTGGCGACTCTGGTATTGCAAGGGCTGTAGCAGCATCCACAATGGGGATGTGGTGACATCATGGCTGCATTCTTTGTCCCTCTTCTCCCACATGAGACATCACCCCTGCATTACACAAAAAATTTCATTGCCCTCCCAGAAGAGGGCAATTCTGCCATTTCCTTGCTCTGGAAATTGGGTGCAATTATCGCATTTCAGGGCTCCAGCCCCCAGGCTTTCGTTAGGACCAGACCTTGCTGAGTAAGCCACATTGCAGGGCCAGGCTGTTGGTGCGCGATGGTTGAAGACCTGTCGTGGAGAAGGCAGCTGCCTGCCAAGAGAGGGGCATGTATTTCTAGCCAGTGGCTTACGTCCTTATGGGCCTCTTTTCCTTGCCTTTAATTCCTGGCTCTGTTAGCTTACCTAGCAAAGGATCTTTTCTGCAAGGCTTGTCAGTAGGGCTGAACTGAGCTAAAGACTGGCAGACCCAATCCTCCTTCACTTCCTTTACCCTTAGGCTTAGTGCTGTGGCCTTGCCTCCTCCTTTATGCCAGATCTAGTGCTTCTCTGACTCTACACTGAACCAACTCGACTCTCATCTGGAAGAAAACAAAGCTTTTATATATATAAATTAACTGAATTTTTAACTACGTTAATTTTCTGCCAGTTGTGTAAGATCATCAAGACATCCTCTGAGGACCAGGGCAAGTGAAGGGAAACAGCTGGAGAATGGAAAGGAGAATAGGGGAAAAGAAGTGATCTGGTGGAGAGAGCAGGACCACTCCTTCCCAAGGCAGTGAACCATTAAAGAGGCCCAGCTGTGTCTTTGAACAGTCATTTAAGGATACAGGTACAACACGGGGAAACTTAACAGGAAGCTGAGAGAGCCAGCAGGAGGGCAGGCAGCAGTTCGCTGTTGCTGTAATGGGCAATTCAGTACCCACCTGGAGGGTTGGTACTTAGACCTAGAGGGAAAAATCAATTAATTGGACTAATCTTAATTTTCTTTTTCATTGGGAACTACAAATTCAGCTGGAGAGGAGAAAAGTAGCAGAGTGACACCCGTTGAATGCTACAGATGCCAGAGAAAGCTACTTGTACCTACTCCCTATCAACACATAGAGGCAACGCAAACTCCTTCATGGGAGGCCTTTCTGCATGTGCAATGCTCTCTGTCACTCTGTGCAGCTACCGAATGATCTCGTAGATAAATATTCACCTTTGGTTCCTTCCTGGCACTCTTTGCTTTGGAGGGGATGGCATGACACCACAACCTGAAAGGTTTTATAGTCCTTTTACAGTAAAAGCCTGTAAGATGCAAAAGGGAAAATTTGTTCTGTAGATCTGGACATCAGTAAATGGTGTATGTGAGTCAGTCAGATGCTGCCTAGCTGCTCAGAACAGTGCCTGGGGTCTTCAGCTGCTCTCAGCTACACTTGAACAGTTGGTTGAAGCTGTCCTGTTGTAGCAGAGATGTCCTTGCTTCTGAGTACTTTCCTTCATCCTGTAAAGATGCCGTACTGAAATTCAGTACTTAGCGTACTGAAATTTTGATATTCAGTCCCTTTTGCAACTTCTATAACCCATGAAAATAGGGAAATATTTTGCAGAAAAGGAAGCCTGGAGAATTTGCCTGTCTTCTGTTAAACCTTGCCTGTGTGGTCTGCACTTAGGGGAGATCGAAGGTTAGTTTAACTCCCTCAGCATAACAGAAAGCTGTTTGGTACTTGTATACTGAGCCAACAAATTGAACCTGCCCACCCTCTGACCTGTTCAGCTCTTCTATAATGAAAAGCAGTCAAATTCAGCATGTTGCAACTTTATTATCAGAAAAGAGAGAGAAATCTCTTTAGCAACACTTTATTTACTTCAGAAGTAACCTTGAGTTGTCAGCTGGAGAGGAATATGTTCCCTCTCTGTATCCACTTCACATTTCCCTTGATTCCAAGGTTCCAATTTGAGGCAGTTTCTGCTGCTGCGAGAGAAACAACAGCATGTTTCTGAGTGCCTGGTTAAGCTATTTATAGGTGCACATTTAGAGCCAAAGACTGCACTGTAGCATTATGTTTTCTAGACACAAAGAACAGTTACATGTTTCCAGCTAAAATGGTTTTTATTTGAAATGAAGACACTCAGTGCCATAAAAAGTACAAAATCAAACTCAGCCAGAGGCAGCCTGCTGCACATTTCTTATATGAACTCTGCTGCAGAAACAATGAGAGCAAAATTGCTGCCTTTCCAGGAGTACAAGAAGGGACTTCAGAAAGTCAGTTCTCCACTAGCAAAGGTAGTTACCTCACAGCTGCTTATTAGAGCAGGTTGGGGAAGGGTGCTCACTCTCATTCACTATGTTCTGAAACAGTGTGTAACCAAAGTCTCTGAAGTTTTCATTGAAAATGGGGAAGGTGAGGGAGATTCTGGAAATGCAAAGCTCTTGTTCATCTCTCTTCCTTTTCTCTGTCTCCTGGCTGGGGACTTTTACTGCTATACTGCTGGGGAATCTGGGGTGGAAACCAGCTTCGAGGCTGTCTTACTTTGCATGAAAGCTTTTTATATTTTTGCCCTTCATCCTGTGAAGCAAGGAAGATAGATACAAAAAAGGGTGAATAGAAGAACAATTCAATAGACTGGAACTCTTTAGCATGAAAACAGATGACTGATTGACGTCTACCTACCCGCATTACCTTATATAAAACAAAAAAAAACCCCATATGTGTCAATTGGGAGATGTTTTTAATTGAATAAAACGTTGTGGTTTGAGTAATGTGATATCTTTCATAAACAGTTGACTATGGAGATTAAAAAAAATTATTCAATGTAAAGTCGAGCCAACAGAAATCATGGCTGAAATCGTTTTAAATGTTCCATATGTGCGGGTGAAGTGCAGCTATGTACTGTTATGAGGAAAATAAAAATGCAGAATCAGGCAGGATGCTAAGAGAAGTTCAGTGAGTTTTCAAAGTTTATGTCTACGGCCAATATGATTTTATAAGGCAAATTATCTATTACACATCCCTACAACTTGGCCTTTAGTCATTGAGAGTCCTTTTAGTTTATGTTTTTTGCCCTCCTTTCACTTTCTTCCCCTCTAAAGAGGAGAAAAAGTGACATCTGAAAAGTTTGGTTGAGGAGACAGCACCTGGGATGCTGGAAGACAGTCCTGTGGTAGAGTAGATTTGATGGGCAAGGCAACACTCTGGGAAGAGATGCTCTACTGAGGTTTCTGGCCCTTGCCAGTCACAGTGAAAGTCTCCTGGAAGTGCTTGGAAAAGAAGAACAAGCTCTCCTCTAAAGGAACAATATAGGACCCTGCCCAAGCTTCACTAGGTACACTAGGAAAAAGACAAAGTTTATGAGCAAATGGTTTAGCCTATGATCATTGGCTGGAAATTAAACTTGAAAGGTTACAAGAGAGACAGTGGCTTTTGGAAAATGATGTCCTGTAAAATCTTAGAAGTTGAGGTTAATTAGAGCTACATCTTCCTTTGGAAATGAGTCATTTGTATGTTTATTCTAGGACTAAAACCAAGGCTAAATTTGGCTTTTGGTGGATGTTTGTGAACAGTGATGAATAGCTTATATATTTGTTTTAAAACATCTCCAGGATTACAGTTTAGAAATGGAAATGGAGAAAAGAGGCAGACTTTACCAGAATAAATAAGACCCTGCAGTCTAATTTGTCATTTGAATAAATAATATTAATTACACAGTGTCTTGGAATTTTGCATGCTGGGTTTTGATAGGGTTAGTCCCCAAATTATATCCTACACTGGAGAAGTTATCACTAGATTGAAGACCCTGAGTCAAATCAGCAAAGCATCACTCCTTGTAACACATTTTTGTTAATAATTTCTGTTGCAAAGGCAAACAAAGCAATACAATTGCAGCCTGACAGGGCAAAGAAAGGCAATGCAAACAGCACCCATGCTGTCCATTAAGCACAAACCCGATCAGGGAGACAGGAGGTTTCTACCTGCCAGATAATTCTTCTCCCAGTGGTCAGGAATTAACACAACAACCAAATGCAGGGCGTTTTCTTTTCATTCATTCAGACAGCTTCTCATTCAATGCTCTCAGCTTTCAGGAATCCCATTCCTCCCTGCTTAATTATCCCCCCGGCGCTGAGCACTGGCTATTCTATGGAGTAAGTAATCCCGTTGCTGTCTGGGCAGCTAACACCTCTCTTGCAATGCCTGGGTCACTAGGGGACTGCTTCTTTAGAACTAGTGCCTTCTCTTGATTTATTTTTTTTTTAAATATTGATAACCTGAAAGCCTGAATCACTTTAACAAAACAAAACGTGAGGCTGCTTTGGTTTGAAGATGCTCTTCTGGTGTACTGGAGGGAGCAGATGGCAATTCATGCGAGGGAGAGCACCCTTGCCCAGGTAGCCCTCAGAGAGCAAAGAGAAAGTGAATTAGGGAATCCTAATTGTAAAGCACCATCAAATATCCTCTGGAGTGGACCTGTTTTATGCTCCCACATCTCTGAGACCTTTCCCGTCTCCATACTGGAGGTTTGCAGCAGCGGGGTGATGATGCTGATTGCTGGCATATGCTGGGAGACTGACAGCCAAGCTCTGCAAGTGGAGCTGGCAGCATCCTCACTGCTCCAGGGTGATGAGAATGGAGGCCTTGTCATGGGATAATAAAATATTAACGTGTTTGGGAAACATGTATTTCCTTCACACGTGGGTACTGTGGGTCAGAGCTTGTTCTCAGTGACTGTGGTGCAAATCCCAAATAGCTGCTTTAACGTCGGGATATGTCTGTATATGTGTGTGAGACTGTTTTTATACCAGTGTGAGAGGTATTAGGGAATCTGACACCTTCTATTATTTGGAATTATTTGGAAGCTGTTAGTTCAGGAGGATACTAGCATCAGCAGGCTCTAGGGATTGCTATTTATACATATATTTTAAACTGCAGTTGTAGTCAGAAAATCCGCTTTAAAAATAGCAATATGCCTTTGTTATTCCCCTGGTTGCCATATGAGATGCCGTGTGTTCCCAAGGATATGTTTGGGTTTTTTCCTCCCTAACTGCCAGCACTAGAAATTCAATCTCAGGTCTGAGAGCAAATAACATTCTTGTCTTCTCACATATCATCACCAGTAATAAAAACCTGAAGATCAAAGTGTGCCCTTGGTGACACCTCTACAACCACTTTGTCTGCAAGTGATCAGCCCTTGGTAGAAATCCTGCCAGCACTTCTGTCCTGGGTGCCTGAGAAAGGGCTGAACCTGGATTGCTCTTTGTGTTGTGTCTTCCTTGACAGCAAAAGAAAAACAAGAGTAAAACAATTACTTTCAAAATGGAAGAGATGGGGGTGTGATTACATGTAGTATTACCTCACTGTTACTAGATGTAATATTGCATCAATGTTATTCATCTGTTGAGAAGGTGCTGATTTTACATTTGTGGACAAGATGTGCACTCAATGCACCTGGCCTGACAAATGCCAAAGTCTGATGTTGCTGCTACTGCCCCTGACAAATCTCTTTTAGGTATGGTGAGTAGAGGAAACTAACTCCGAAGTCTCTAAATCATGGCTTTAAACACGAGGACTTTAAACTCCAGTGACTCTCCCTCAGGCTGCAACTCATTCTTTGTTTCTCATGCAGCTTTCCTGGCCCAAAGAGGACATACCCATGCAGAAAACAGACTAAAACACCCTGATTATACAGAGTGCTTAGAGCAGCTGATGAGCGTTTGATGCATGACATGCTCAAATTTAAGCATTTATTGAAATGGGTCCTACAGGCAGACAGGGATGTGCTTCCTACACCAAGGGTTGCAGGCCGGGCTCGAGATGCCCTGGAGCTCTGGTCCATGCTCAGAGAGCCCTGCAGCTCAAAGGGATGCACGCGCTGTGTTGTCTGCGGGTCCCAACCCTCATCTTGCTGGCACCAAAGCTGCACCCAGCCTTGGATGTAAATTTAATCTTGTTGGGAGCTAATGGAGTGAGGAATTTGACACACCTTTTCCCTCTCTGGAGATGGGAGCCATATGGCTCCCGACTCTCACAACGTTCCTCAATCTGAAGATGAATGATCATTAACATATGTTCTCTAGAGTAATTAAAAATGTGATCATAAACATAGTCTGACTCACTGGAGGTAGAATCAGTTACCAGGGGACCCACCTCCAGCAGCGGGGCAAGATCTTTGGAGAAAATTAAGGAAATGGGAATGGTTGCCAAGCCCATTCCAAGTGTGAGTTAAACTGCAGCATTTTAGCCCTTTTTTTCATATTCATGCAAGATAAGTTTGATGAGATGCAGGGAAGTCTGTTTACACTTTGTCACTATGAAGAACCTGTGCAGATTGGTTTTGCTGGAGGCAGCTACCAAAAAGTGAAATCAAGCCGGTGCTAAAGAGTCAAGCATCTACCTGTGGTCCCAAATGCAGACGAAAGTGTGGCAGTTTGCATTCAGCATCAGAAAGAAGAGCACCAGGAAGAAGAAAGGAGACTTGTTTTGTGCAAACCACATCAGCTTAAAGGTCTCTCAAGAGATTTAGAATTAAAACATTTTAAATTGTTTGGATTAAGGCATTTTATGGTGTGGACAGAAACAGCTGCTGCAGCTTCAGCTGGGGTGGGGTAACTCACTGAGCCAGAAGGAACTCTGTTACGTATCCGAGCCTCAAGAAATTCCGATTGCTGAGCTACAGTGAAATTTGAGGGATATTTGAGAATTTCCCTGGAAAGTACCTGAGGACTGGATAGCTCTGGAGACAGAGAAGCAATCTCTAAGGCTGGAAGAGAGGTTTTATGTGTCTTTTACAAGAGCTGTATTTCACAGACTACCAGCAACATAGCAAAAGACACAATATTTCCTTAGGGAAGTTCATGTAACCCACCCTGGAAAGCTCTGCGAAAAAGTAATAAGATTGCTGTTCCCCATCTCTCCTGAGAGAAATAAGTGACCGGGCATGAAAGCACTCACAGAGGGAGAGCTTTTCCAAATGAGAAACCTCCAGAGATGCTCCAAAATGAAAAGCCTGGAGTCCCACCACTTACATTGGGTTGTGCCTCACACATCCTCACCGTTTCAAAGAACTCTCCCAAAATTAAAAGCAGACTGATGTCTGGCTTTGGAGTTTTGCACTGTTTCCTTCTGTTGCTTTTTTTTTCTTCTGTCCTGTGAGACAGCGTTTCATGACATGCTACTGCTTTGCCCTGCCCTTGGCACAGAAAGCTGAGTCTCACTGACAACCCATTGCAGGGAGAGCAGCTCCCCCAGGGCTGGCGGGTCTGGGGTGAACCCTAAGGCCACGAGACGCATCACAGCCTGTCAGTGCTACCAAAGAAGGAAGGATTTGACATTTTGTCCTGTGGACATGAGTGATATGGCCGCTCTCAGAGCCAGGAATAGCAGTACCCCTAGAAAGGGTAATCCAGGTCACCAGGTCATGCCTGGGGAAGGCAGCTTGCCCACTTCTGGAGAGCACTAAAAGCTAATTCCTGTAATTTGTGAGAGTTGTGGCCAGTTTGCCCAAGCATATTTTTTCCATTCTTCCATCAATATTTATTTTAAAATTGCATTGTGTTTGACTCCTCAGTGCTATGGCGGTATGTCCCATCCATTCAACCTGAAAAAAAGTAAACCCAACTCCTTCCACTGAATTTTGGCCTTCTATTTTTTGGGACCATGTTGCCAACAACTTTGAGATCTTGAAGTTCTGGTAGCCAATAAAAAAAAAACATGAAAAGAAAAAAATAATGGTTTATATCAAAGAATTAATTTTAGGAAACTAAACTATGAAAGGCTAATCTGAATGCCACTGAAGTTGGTGGGGAAACTAATAATATCAAGTGTAGAAGGATTTCACCTCAGGAAATAAAACATTGATAAGTGTACAGGGAATTTTCAAGGTTTCAAGATGAAAATTTCCAGTCGATGTTCATGAATATTACCAAAAAGATATTCTTTAAGTGATTAAAGGCTCTTCTTTCTTGGGAAATTCTAGACAAGGTGTGTTGACATCTCTGAATTAATGATACATTAATGGGAAAAAAAAAAAAAAAGAAGAAAGGAACAAACTCTTAAAACTAGGTTAATATCAGTAAAAAAACCCCCCAACAAATTCCAAACATATCCATTTGAATTCAATGTTTGGTCTGATGGTGTCTGCTACTTTAGGTTATTCTCTGCATCTTTTGGAGAGCGGAAGGTTTTTTTAAATAGCTTTTCTACAGAATTTCCCGACATATCATAGGTCAAAAGGCAAACAGAATAAAAGGCAAATTTTAAATAAATCATTTATCGCAAATACTTTGCTTAGTGAATGATGAACCAGAATAATAGAACAGATTTAGATCTTCTGCCCCTGTAGGTCATGATATATTACTGTCTGCAGGTCCTTTCCCATTCTTCACCCATTCACGTCTCCATAAAATGTCTTGAAAAGAAAGTGAGTAATAGCCCAAGTCCTGATGTCCAGACACTGTCAAATGGGTGGAGAAAAATATGCGACAAATGTAAATGTAAACTCCACACTGCTATGTAATAGTAGGGCATAATTTGCATAAATATTGTTTGCAAAGAGCAATTAGCACTTCATTTACATTCAGTGAAGTAGCAATTTGCACATTTTCAGGAAACAATTTCTTTACCCATATGTGCAAATTTTGTGCACCGCAATTGACACGCTAATAAAAAGATGTTAATAGACCAATTTTTTTTTACTTTATATCACAGTGTACTGAAATATTGATTCACTCTCCTGAAATATTGATTTGGTGGGCTATTTGTAAAACCAGAAAAATGCAGATTTGAATTTTTAAAACTTGCTTTTTTTAAAAAAAAATCAGAATTAATTTCAGATGTCTGCAGCCTTCATGCTCTTTAAGTGGTATTTTAATGGGTATTTTTGTCAGAGAAATATAATAAACATTATTAAAAAACATTAGCAAATTCAGTCTCCTAATCTGCAATAACAATGAGTATATTTGCATATTGCAGTATAAAAATAATACAGTCCATTTTCTAGTGTCAATATAGCACTCAATTCTCCATTAAATGCTAATAAAAATATTTCACATTTATATAGCATTTTTTTTCAGAATGCAGAAACTTCCTAATTAAGAGACAAATTTTATGCTTGTTGGGGGTACAGAGCATTTTCTTAAACAACAAGAATTTATATGGGAGTTGGTCAGGAAAAGAATAGACCTGTGAGTTCAGCCAGCTATTGTCAATGGATGTTTCTGTGCTTTGCAGCAGAAGAATTAAGTGAATTTTTTAGACCTCCTTCAGCACTGTCACTAATGTTTATTCTGTTTGGTGTGTTTCCTTCACTATTTTGTCATTTCTACCATGACGTGCATTTGGGGAGAGTTAGGGATGGGAGATCACACAGAAGTTGGGCTGTACTGTGGTTAGTAGCTATTGAAGGAGTGGAGAGAAATCTTTCAGGTAAAACTATTGTTTTTTGGAGTGTTACATTTTTCCATTCCCAATCTGAGTTTCCTAGAAGGGGTTGTTTGTGGAGATTGTTCAGTTGCCCGTGCTGAAGAGGGGTAGGCATTAGGATGGAGCAGCAGAGAAGGATGCAGACAGACATGAACTCCCCTGCCAAGCAGACACAGTCTGCCATGAACTCCCCTGCCCCTGGACACAGTCTGCCATGGAACACGCAAGCCATGGAACAACGTATTCTGGCTAGTAGGTCCTGCATCTCTTAGCAGGAGACTCTCAAATGAACATATTAGCTAAGTTTGTCCCAGTTATGGCGAGCTCAGAGTACAGACACAGTCGAATGGGTCAGTCTGTTACTGTCTGTGCAGAGACAGTGTTAGTGGGACATCCAAACATCAGAAGACACCTCTGAAAATTTTGCTCATACTGTGCATTTTAATAAAAGGCATTATTTATCAATCGCTGATCCATCACAAGGGAAATGAATACCAAATATGACAACAAACAGCAAAAACCCCACCAAATCCCCTTTTTACATGCTTATTAAAGTAATTGTTGCAATAATGAGCTTGTATTCCTTGTCTTTTCATCTGTGCCACAAGATATAGTATCACTATGGTTGCACCCAGGAGTGTGACATTCAGATCTGCTCTGATGCCTTATTATTGCTGTTGTTGTCTTTTTACTTTGCAAATCACAGAACTATATTTCATCTCCTATGTCAAGTATTCAAAGCTTTGCTTTGATCAGTGAAAATGCATGTGCCCCTGACACAAGGTGGGACCACTGTTTGAAACTACAAACTGTTAATTTTGAGCTCACATGTGAAACTCTGATTTACTAATCATTATTTTATTCTATTTTTATTTACCCTTTTTTTTTCTTCTTTTTTTTTTTTTCCCCCCTAGAACCTTGAGGCCCTTGGCAATAATGATGCACAATACAGCTCCATCTCAGCTATACAATAACTTCTGGGACCTCTGGATTTACCTAAGCAGTGGACATTATCCTCCCTGTGCAGACCTTTAAATACAAAGTCCACCACACAATTTTATAACTGATCCTTGAAGGTTACAAACAAATAATACCCTAATGAGAAGGCGAATAAATAGTTGAACCTTTAATGTTTCCAAAGCCTCAGCAGGACTACTACATACTGCAAACACCTTGTAACATTACAAGAGAGGCTAATGCAATAATGACATGCTAAAGCAATAATGACATGAGATATTTGGGAGTCATCTGACCTTCAGAAAGCTCATGGATTAATTGCGTTCAAAACAAAATAGATCTATCGAATTTTCTGTTGATTACCAATAACTAAATCCAGTGACAGCAACTGATGCATACCTGACATCCATGCACTGTGGCCAGCCAGTGTGGGTTAGCTGGCAGGTACTTTTGGCTTGGACTGAAATATGGAAATGGAGTTCTGCAAAACCGCCTGGTTTATACGGTTTCATCTGCTGGGTTGAAAACTGCACCAAGACAGGAATATGATGATCTGGGGCTCTTTTTTTAAATTTATTTCCACTTCTTTCTCAGTTGCCTCGAGAGATGATGTACCAGGTCAGACCTCCTGCTAGCTGTAACTAGGTTAGTACCAGCGCTGTCAGCTGAGGAGCTGAGCTGAGGAGCATTTGTCCTTATCTCACATATGAGCAATGTTACTAATGAGGCCACAATACACTCTGGAGATATATGAGGGCCATAGTCACCTCATTTCCCTCTAAGTCTTTATGTCTCATGTTTTACTGGGACTGGCTCTCAGCTTTCACAGCTACCTGCCCAATGTGAATTTTTGTGGTGGGACTTTATTTGGGTTGACAGTCTTTACGATGCTGAGTGTGGGCTGGGACATGATTGTATGATAAAGAAGTCACAAACCCCTTGTACTTCACCCTTAATCTATGGCTCCAGAAGCAGTTTAAGTCCACTTTCCCCCATTACAGCTGCATTGTTTCGTCCACAGGCAGCAGCAAAACCCCTTCTTAATGTTTTGGGTTCTTTTTTGCTCACTGCCTCATCAGAGGTAAACAGTCACCATGAATCTCCTCCTGTCTCCAGGAGTTAAGGATGCGTCTCTCTGTCCTGATTTATTCACTTTTAAGACAGAGTTTAATTTTGCAAACTGGTTGTCTCCTCAGTCTTTGCATTTATTTTTGGCAGGAGCAGTTGCCTGCGGCAGGAGCACTGAAGACTAGCTCAGTGTTAATAGTTGTCAGGGAAAATGAAGAGGCTATTTCTCACATCAGACTTTCACCCTGCATGACAAATGCTAGTTTGAGCAGATTAAAAATCAATGCATGGTACAATATGTCACACATAAAGCAACTACATGCTATTAATTGTCATGCTACCCATTAGTTGCTCTTAGTATATATGTCTATGTGAGTGGAACAGAAACTGGTGAAGATAGGTGGGTCAGAATCTTCTTTGGTGTAAAGTAGTGCAGCAGCATTGGAACTAATAGAGATATGCTGATTTATAACACCCAGTTACTTGGACAAGGGTTTGAGATGCTTTTTTTTCCTAAAATGTTATTCAACTTGTGTTTAATTAGAAAGAACAGCAGAGATACTCTGTGATACACCTCCCTCTGCAACCTAAAACCTTTTTAATCACACTGGTAACTCATTTAAAAGCATGATGTAGTTTACAGAAGGGATTTTTTTTTTTTTTTTTTTTTTTTGCTTCTTTTCAGCTCTCTTTGTGGTGGATCATTGATTACTGACCTTGAGAATTTCCCAGGAAAATGACCTCATCTTAAGCTACAAATTAGTTAGTGGCTGTATATAAAGATGATTTTACAAAGAAAATGAAAAAAAACCAACAAAGGCTGAAGTTCTTTTTCAAAGCCATATTAGGGCTAGGAAATATTGGAGTGATTTTCAGGAAAAAAACCTGAGCATGATTTTCAGAAGGCTCAGAGTTGGAGCGGCAGCATTACGAGTGCTGGGTACCACCTACACCTGGCTCTGGGCACCAGACTGACTTCTGTGAAGTGTCAATGACCAGTAAAGTCAGTTTTGTCCTGAGGATAAAACAGTTCAGAGGTCATCCCCAAAATTGCTGATACATATCTACATGTCATAAGAACTACCACGGTTAAACACACCCTCCCTCCTGCAAGAGGTAGAAACAGAGAAGAGGACGTGGACAACACCAGGACTTTGCTGTTATGTGGCTGGTGATGCCACAACCTTGCCTGCAGGTTCTGCTTGGTACCTCTCATGCTACAGAGCTGGCAGGGGCAGTAGAAAGAGGCACAGGATAGACATTTTCTCAAGGGAAATAGTGTCTCCCAGTAACTGGCCAGCAGAAAAAAGCAGTTGAAATAGAGCAGAGCACTGCAACAAACTTTGTTATATGCATGCAAGGGGCTTTTGGATGCTGGAGGTCTGTAAGTACAGAAAGCACAAACTCTGAAGTGCAGAGTTGCAAGCAGATCCAGTGCTGTTCAGATGCACAAGACTACAGTGCCTTCTTGACTTCTGAATCTGGTGATATTGAAGTCTTTGGCAGTCACAGATTAAGCTGCAGATGTAAGATATTGATGTAATATGTAATGACCCCATTTAATCTAAAGTGGGGCAGAGTTACATTTATCCTCAGGCTAGGTTTTGATTGCTTGGACTCCATGGGTTCTTAATTTGCTGATCTCTCTTCTGTCATCTTTTTTCCTCCCTTCATTTCTTTTATTCTTTTAACCAGTCTCCAACTCTTCCATGTTTTTCTAACATCTTGTTGGTGCCAGAAGAAAATATGCATTCGCTCCTGAAACTTGTTTTTTGATGCACTCTTCACCTGTGCAGAATATGGGATCAGAGCCTTGCTAGAGTTTGTCCTACCCTTGTCATTACTTCTGTCCTCCTTGAAAGAGGACAGGAGGGGCAGGTGAGAAAATAATATGCTATTTTGGGACCGTGCCTCTACTAGATGATATAGCTCTCACAGGCTAAAAGGTGCTGTGTGGAGTCTGACATGCACTAGTCACCCAGAGCTTAGGGGTAATGATGCTCTGAAAAGCTCAAGCATTCTTTGTGGGTTTTTTTGTGGGTTTTTTTGTTTGTTTTTTTGTTTTGTTTTGTTTTAAATTTATATATTAGCCACATTCTGGCCTTGTTCAGTTCAGAATGGTTTGAATATATCTGTTTTTCTTTGGGTATCAAAATACAGAGGTTACTCTATTTGGACATATTAATGACATTCAGTTGCTTCCTGATAACTGCTGCATTATTGTCTGTCAGCACGGCATGTTCTCTGCCCATAACTTCCTTGCAGACAAGACAGCTTTCCTAGCAATATGGAGATACTTTAAAAAACAATGCTTGCAAAAAAAAAAAAAAACAGGCAAAATGTCAGGACGTTCCCAGATGAGATGCCCTGAGAGATTCATGATGCAGTGGTAGCTGTGAAGAGATGCAGATGTGACAGGTGGCTGACAGTTAGGTACTTTGTCTATAATCTCTCTGAACTAGTGGCAGACACCTTCGTAAAGATAGTGATTATCATGAGAAACCTCTCCAAAAAGTGGTATTTGCAGTAACTATCATCGGATGATATGTGGGATGCCTGCATCCTTTCTATTAGTTTCAGAGGACAAATACCATAGGTCAAGACTTGTGGAATAATAATAATGGATTAATATAATAATAAAACAGACCAGAGAGTCTGAATAAAATAAACTCCAGAGCCTGGGGCAAACTGAATTTGCTAAACAGATGAGGCAGCCGTTTGAACTCAAGTAAATCAGGGAGAAGTTGCCTTTGGGTGTCTGAAGGGCTGGTTCAAAAGCAGCCATTTGGACTGTTTTTCTCTGCCTAGAATACAGACATATTGCACCACAATCATCCTTGTGCAGAGATACTGCTGTGACTCTGTGCTTCCTCTCCAGAAAAAAACAGCACACTACTGGTATCAAGATGGTAGCCACCTTCTAGACATGAAGCCATTATTTTTCTCGGACCACAGAAATTATATATCAAAGGTAAAATATATATATATATAAAGTTGCTCACAAAAATGTTTTTGCCTGAATAATTATTTCCTCAGCAAATTTTCCCATAATAAAACATGTCCTAATGAGCTATCAGGAGGAGACGAAATTCATCACTTACCTCACAAATATCAACTTGAGAGCACTGCTCATGTCAGATGACATTATTAATGACTTGAGAGGGAGTGTGGAGCAGAACAGCCAAAACCACAGTCCCCATCAGTCATTCCACATCATTCCAACTCATACAGTGTTACCTGATCTACAGAGTATTAACCAGGAGGCTAGAAGGAGATATTGGGCTGAAGGGAATACAGGCAAATATGGTACGTCTAATCTTGATTTATCCAGGCTGGTTTTCTGCTTATCACTGAGGTGCAATGGCAGTTGATTGTGCAGCCTGTTTTATTTTGGGGGCTTTTTTTTCCCAGAAAAATAGAATTCATAAACTTTTGACTTCACCCACCCTGATGCGGAGCAAGCCATCTCCAATCCCATGTCAGCACATGGTCCCCCTGGGGTTTCTTCCCTGCAGGAGATGGGAGTTCAATTCCTGTGCAGAAATCTTGGGTGGGTGCCCTGGAGCAGGCAAGCCCCTCCTGAGCTGCAGGCAGGAGGTCTGGGATGTCACGTTCAAGATGTTGTTGGCCACGGAGGGGCTGCAGTAGAAAGAAATGGCACCACCAGAGCTGAGGTAATATGCAGCCTCCTTGGTACAGGCCCATCTCTCTCTGTGCTGAGCAGTTGCAAACAGTAGCCCACTGGCTTCCTCCACAGTGCAAAAGGGACAAAATGCTGACCACATGTTTGCTCCAGCAGTAACCCCCTCCTAAAGACATTTAGAGAAGCTAAGGCATGGGGGGATGCTTTGGAGGAACAGCTCTCCCTACTTGGACAGGAAAACTGAGACAGCAAGCAAGTACTGTCAGCTGTTGTAACGAGAACCTGAAATGGCCATAGTGGGTCAGACGAAAGGATCATCTCACTGGGGATCCCATCTCCAAGGACAGCCAGTAGCAGATGCTTGGTTTAAGGAAGAATGGAGGATTCTGGCAAACGCAGAGTGATCATTTTGTGCCTCTACTTTCCCAGCAACCTGCTGTTCAGGAACTTCCTGAGCAGAAGGTTACTTCCCCAGCTATGTGTGTAACAGTCCTTGATAGGCTTTTTTTCCATTAGTTTCTCTAATCTCTTTTTGAACTGGCATTTATTTTTGGCCTCTGCAGTGTCCTGTGATGAGTGCCACAGAACAATTATGTGCTGTGTCAAATATGTGCAACTTTCCCTCTGTTTTAAAATTTCTGCCTGACCTGTATATTTAATGTCTTCATTCCCTGTGATATGAGAAAGAATGAATAATCATTCAACTTGCTTTTCTCCCTCAGTTTCACTATGTTAAGGAAACTAAGCCTATTTAAGTCATCTTTGTAAAACAACATCAAATTTACTCCACTAAAACAGCTGTATATTTCAGAGACCAAGTTCCAGCCTAGTGTAATTTTATTTTTTTTTTTAGGATTTACATGAGAGAAGAGCATAATAAATACAGGCAGCTGCCAAACGAGTGATGGTTGACAGGTTTGATTTCTACCTCTTTGATCACTGCAGTGTGTGGTCACTCCCTCTGACCAAGTACTGCAATTCAGTAGCTGTCAGTGTCTTACATGCAGTTGTTTCACACGTCTGTAAACATTTCCAAATGCCTAAGTGTATTTTCCGAAATTCTTCGATAAACTCTCGCTTGAGTGTTTATCAGCAAAGACAACTTTATATGCTCTATAAGTGACCCTCACGTTTGACCTCTGCAATAACCCTCCTGCAACAGAGCCCTGTGGTTGCTGGTGGTAAGATCTGAGCATTGGGCTTGCCCAAGGCAAAACGCCTTTGGCATCTGCTGGCCCCTTCTGTGGACTCCAGTGTAAGGAATAACTGAGCTTTTATGTTGGTGTTGACCTCCCAAGTTAACTTCAGAAAACATTATCTAGCATATCTGATGTGTCAGGTTTCAAAGAAGAGAGTTTTCCAGCTAAATCCAGGTCTGATTTACTTCCAGATAAAGGGCAGAACCCTTTGGGAATCCAGCACTCCTTGGAAGCAAGGTTAAGAGCAATAAACTTTCCTCCTTACTACCAGACTGAAATATCAGCGAAATCTTTTCTATTAGGAGTGCACGTCTATCCCCACAGGGTCAGGTCAGTGGTCTATAAATCATCTTGGAAAACTGAAATACAATTTTTGATGATCAGAGTTGGGTAAGGTTCAGAAAAAGTGGCCTGACAATTTTCATATATACTGACGAAAGTTTTTATTCAAGAAGCAGGTTCTGCACAAAAATTACTTCCCTGTATGGATAGAACAAGATTATCACAAGATAATATGAGTTACAAATGATTTACAATGAAGCTGAATTAATGTCTTCTCTGAGAATCCCCCTAGCACCTGCCTCAGGACTGTATCTGTAACCTCTTAGCCTAGAAAAAATTGTTTTATTGCCCAATGGAAACACAATCTTGAAATCCCATGTGCAGTGTATTCGGGATCCCAGTCCCTCATCTAGTCCTCTAAAAACTACCTGGGAAATGGCACAGTGCCTGAAATGAGTGGAAACAGCCCTGGGATTAAGAAGCAATCTGAGACCTGCAGTTGATCTCAGACTGGATATAGCTGGGAAATTGGATTAGGAAATGACTTTACCTGGAACGGGAGATGAATTGCAGTGTCTTGGAAAGAGGATTCATGTTTAGATGGAAAAATGAAACTGGGATTGAGCGGAAACTCTAATTTAGGGTCAGTTTAATTTGGATTTTTTGTGCTGAGGGGGGGAACTGAGCACAAGTCACATTCCTGTCTCTGATGCCTTTTGCTTTATTGCATCCCAGCCAGGCAGTTTTGGGCCCTAGAGCTGAGGGGATGCTCTGATGTCTTTCCAAGAGTGGACAGGGGGCTGGTCCCTGGCAGTGCAGAGCAGGGTGGATGCTCACCCCTGGGAACTGAGGGAGCAGTGACTGTCCCTGCCATGCACATACCATTGCTGTGCTGATCCGTTCTCAGCATGATGTTCAGCTGGAGTTTAGGGTTATTTTCTTGCACCCCTACTCTGTCTGCCAGCCAGAGGACAATGCAGGTGATCCCAACCCTGGGCAGCCCCTAACTGACACCAAGGCTCAGCAAAAATTATTCCACTTCTGGTGAGCCCTTGCTGCCATTTGCAATATCTTGTTGTGGGGGTGACAAGCTGGGCTAGGAACAAAATCAGTCAGTCTGCAGGTCCAGGGGGGGCTGTGCGCCCTGCCCCTTGTTGCCACCATCTGAGGTTAGTGGCCAGATTTCTAGAAACTGGGGTCAAAACTTGCTGGGATCCAGCAGCCAAGATGAAGCTAGTTTGGCTTTTTTTTTTTGTGGCAGAGGGGGGCGTGTCACAGTCATGAACACGGGTGACATCAGTGTTTTATGTCATTAGGGGGATACCCCATTGAGAGCCAGTGGTACCCAGCCCTGCTGGGGAGGTACGGACTGATTTAACTCCCTGGTCGCCAGGGTGTATCGGCGGCCAGATTTCCCTAAGAAGAGGGATCCCCTGCAACAGCTCTTCCTCTCCGTTCCCTTCCACGAGACCTGAAGTCATCAGTGGGGGCAGCTCTGGCTGCGGGAGAGGCAGCAGCTGTGCCCGGAGGAGGCATTGCATTGCATTGCATTGCATTGCACTGCGCATCCTCCCTCCCCACCCCCTACTGCTGCAGGCTTCCTCCCCTCATCCCCCCATCCTTCCCTGCCTCCTGCCCCGCATCCTTCCCTCCTGCATCCCTTCCTCCTGCATCCTTCCCTCCTGCATCCCTCCCTCTTGCATCTCTCCCTCCTGCCTGTCTCCCTCCCTCTCTCCCTCCCTCTCTCCCTCCCTCTGCCTGCGCAGAGACACGGACATGGCGCTCAGCAATTTCCTCTTCGCTCAGTGCATCTGCTACTTCCTGGCCTTCCTCTTCAGCTTCATCGTGGTGGTACCGCTCTCCGAGAATGGCAACGACTTCCACGGCCGGTGCCTGCTCTTCACCGAGGGCATGTGGCTCAACGCCAACCTGACGGTGGAGAGGCAGCGCTTCACCGTGCAGGAGTGGGGGCCCGAGGCTGCCTGCCGCTTCAGCATCTTCACCGGGCTCCTCTCCCTGCTGCTGGCCACAGTGCAGGCCTGGAGGACCCTCTTCTTCCTCTGCAAAGGGCACGAGGAGTAAGTATCCCTGGGGAGGGCAGGGGGTGCCCATCCCTCCTGCAGGCTGGGGCAAGTGGGAGAAGCCTGGGAGTGAAGCACTGGGCTTTGCACCATCCAGGTCATCCTAGTCCCTCGAGGGGTTTGGGATGAGGCAGTGTATTGCCTGCGTCTGTCTGCACACACGCCACGTCCAGCCCCACCTGTGTCCAGGGCCCTCTCTGGAGGATGCTCCCCTGCAGGGGTTTGGGGTGGAGGGCCGGATTCACCATTATGCACCCGCTGCCCTTTGGCAGTCTGGGAACAGCATCTGGCCAGCTCAGCTGTGGTGGGCATGGAGGGTGCTGGGGGCCGTGGGGCAATTCTGGAGGCTGGGGCTCGCAGGTGCCTCCTGACCATGGTACCACTACATGTCCCTGCAAAGGGGGGGCCTTCCCCAGATGTACACCAGGTCTATGAAAAATCTTGAAACAACGTGGTTGTGCAAGGGGGAGCAGAAGGGAGCAATTCGTGGTCCCCCTCTATTTTTTATCCTGCTTTTGTGGTGGACATGGCGACTATTGCAGGGAACAACTATTGCTTGGTTACAACATGAGAGCAGCGCTGAGTGCTCCCTGCAGCAGCTGCAGAGCTGCACTGGCAGCTGGTTACTGTGCTCAAACCAACCAAGGGGCATCAGACCCTAGCAGGTATAGTGAGAGGCTTGGTGGTCCACGGACCAGCCCGGCAGTGCTGTGCTCTCTGCTTGTCTCTCTGGTGGCCTGTCCTACCACCTTGGATAAAGCCCCTAACACAGATGACCCAGCCTGTGGGTGCTATGGGGCCAGGACCATCCAAACATCCAGCTGCACAGAGGTGGAAAGGCAGGTGCACACACTGGTGGCTGGCTAGGCTAAGAAAGATATTTTCCTATGGTTTAGGCACCATGCCAAGGGTAAATCACTCATGTCCAGGTTTATTTGGACTGGAGGTTTCTTGAGTCAGTGGCTGTTACTCACATCTGGACTTGTACAACACCCTGATGTTGGTAATACTGGGGACTGTGTAGCAGTGTTGCCTCTCTGGCTCTTTCTGACCGCTCTTAACCTGCCTAATACTAAAATAAGCTATAGGAAATATTGACTAGAAACTTATTTCCATAATAAACCTTACCTTACAAGTTCTAAATATGACCATGTAATTTTTAATACATTCAAATTCAACTTCCTCAAGTGATCAAATACCCATAGAGGATTAGCTGAATCTAGATGCTTTTTTCCAGTTTTGCAGTTCAGAACTGGAAGAAACCAGCAGTAAAAAACTTGTAATAGTGAAATTTGGATCAGATGTTTGGCCTGCTTCCAAATGTGGCTATTTAGTTCAAAACTGTTGGGCAGGCCCTTGAAAATTGTCCCTTTAGGATTTGCTTTCAGGCTCCTTTGGACTGCGCGTTAGCAGTTGTATAACATTGTTCACAGTTGTTCCAGGCAAGAAAGGAAGCAGAAGGCTGCAGGGTGGTGGGGAGCAAAGGTGGAGCAAGTTGGCATGATGAGATAACCACAGAGCATCACAGAAGGGTAAGACAAGATGAGAGGGAAGCTGCTTGAAAACAGCAGTTTTCTAGTAAGAAGGAAGGTCTGTCCTGTACCAGATCTGCTGCTGTCTGTCTGAAAAGCAGGCAGGACACATGCTGTTCTGATTTCAGACAGCCATTTGTTGACGCTTCAGATGGGCATGAAAACAGCTCTGTTTAGATGGAGAGATAAATGCGAGCTCCTCACCATGAATGATAATTGCCATTTCTGATTAGAGGCAGTTGATGAAGAACCAGAACGACATCACTGCTGATCCTATGACAGTCAGGGTTAGCACCCTATGCATCCTAGCAAGGTGGCCAGTCTTCATGTGCAATGGCTTTGAATGATTGCTATCAGATAGTTAGGACTGTAAAAAATCCTTCTTAAAAGGGTCTCAGCACCCCTTGCCTCAGGGACAGACAAACTGAGCTTGAGTTGCCTGCAGGAGTAGGAAAAGCAAATGCTGGCTGCCAGCCATGCTCTGGGCCTGGGACTATTCAGCTCAGCTGAAAGGTAGAGGTACAGCTCAGATACTTCACTACTAGGATTGTAAAGCAACTTCTACTTTGAGTGTAAGCATTTATCATTACAAGGCTTCCACTCGATCTGGAACATGTAGCTTGGAATTCTGACATAAGCAAAAAAAACCAGGTGAGGCAGAGAGCCAGATTAGCACAGTTCTCTACCAGGAAGCCCTGGCCTGAGGAACCTCCAGCACATGGTGATGGTTACTGCTTGCCTGGTGCAAATCAAGTGCAACACTCAGCCCTGCTTTGCCACTGGAAGGTCCAGCTCTGGACCTTGGCACCTCTTCTGTACTGCAGGGTAGGAAGTAGAGGGAGAATGAGAGGTCCTGGGCTGGCGATGATCCACTGAATACTCCTGGGAACTGTTCCTTTTCTAGAGATGTTACTAATTCTGGTGTTAACTCTATTTTAATTTGGTGGACAACTCAAGTCTTTTCTGCCTCTCAGGCCAGCGTACCATGCTAAGGTGTACCCAGTGGGTATGGCTTTAGCAACACTTGGAATGAAATCTAGGCAAGGTGTGAAATCAAGGCAGGGAGAGTGAACAGGCAAAACTGTTCTGTACTTGCACCAACTCCCTCTGCTGTATGGGTGACCCTGGTGCTCTGCAGAGGTGAGCTGATCTAGTCCACCAAGTCCAAAGGGTAGGAGTAGGATTCATCTCAACATTCATCATTCATCAGGTGTCCTGGCATCCAGCTCCCACTAGAGACTGTAAGAGAATTTCTGGAAGGTGATTTATTTCACTTATTTTCTATCAGTGTTGGGATGGGACAACCGTCACTTTGGAGACAGCCTAGACAGCCCCTCTAAAGCCATGTCAACCCAGAAACAGACATCTGAACCCCACTGGTAATTGTTTACCCATCTCATTTTGAAGAAGTCCTACTGAGGTTGCATATGTCTCACCATGTATAACCTGTATAAATTAAGATTGACCAGCCCAGAACCTTCTCAGGATTCAAACACTGAATCAAAAAGCCTCTTGGCTTTTCATTTAATAAGCCACTAGGGAAAAGAAATGACTGTTTTTTGGTCTCTGGGGTGAGCAGACTCCTTTTATTCTCAGCCTAATGAGTGGTACTGGCGTGAAATTAATCATATTCATCCTTACCACCTAACCTGAATAGGATGACCTGCCTCCTGGAGTTACCAGTCTTTCGCCAACCTAGAGCAGATATCCAGTTTTCAGATGATGAGACTTTCCAAGTGCCACCTAGAGCAGTTTCAAGTAGTGAAGCACTTGGCCAGATGAATGAGAAAAGAATGAGAAAGTTTTCACTAATTAGAATTAAGGGGGAGAGTTAAGCAGTGAGGTTGGAAGATGAGTAGACAATTCCTTGGCCTTATGGGACTACTGAAAGCATTCCACCCCCTACCACTCCAAACACAGCACGTGCCTAGGGCTGGCTTTCATTGGGCAGACTTAACAGGGCTGAAGTAAATTGACATTCAGCTGGCAGAAATAACATACTGACACCAAAGTCAGAGAAGTCCCAGGAGAAACTGGCCTGCTCTGCAAATTGCCCATAAAACTGAGATTCGTGTCCTATGATGGCAGTATCTTGTGTTACATTGCTTAAAATGATTATATCTATCAGTACTGTGTTGTTTTATTTTTAGTTTCCCTCTCCTAGGCAGTTTTGTCCCAATTATCACTTTAGTCATGAAATAATTTTAGCTCCAGTTACTATATAATTTGAGCTAATGACATTTATTTTAACAATGGTGATTTTCATCATTACAGCTAATGAAAGCCATGCTGTGTATGAACAATTGCTACTTAGTATTTATGATTTAAAACCCCATCCTCTTATGGTGGGAAAAAAAAATCAAAATCAGAAGCACTTGGAAATGAAGTTAATATGACTCAAAATCATAATCCATAGTTTTTCTATGTATTAGGTGTTCTTAATTAAAGCAGATGTGTTTCAAATGGAAACTGATATCTTTGTGCCCAGTGTATGCTGCTTAGAGAGACTGCTGATGTTGTGTTTCAGCTGTTTATGAGTTACATTTTTCTTCCTTTTTATTGCAGCTCTTTCTTTTATGCCTTCCTGAATCTGCTGATCAGCGCCTTTGTGGTGTTTATCACATTTATTGCTAGCACTATAGTGAGTGTAGGATTTAACATGTGGTGTGATGCAATTACTGAAAAAGGAAGCATGCCAAATAGGTTAGTATTGAAGAATACATTTTCTTCCCTTTTTTTTTTTTTTCATATATGCACAAATGAACAGTGCTGTTACAAACTGTAGTCATTACATGTAAGGTGAGCAAGGGGGAGAAGGCATCTGTAATGTGGAAATCTAGATTTTTTTTCATCTGGAACAAAAAAAGCAAATCAAACTTTTCTTGCATTTAGTTCCCCACAAAGAAAAGTACATTTCCATGGCATTTCATGGTCTCTTTAAGAGTCATAGTCATATGCAAAAGAAATCCATCAGTTTAAAATTTTTCATTTCCAAAGGAGAGCTAGATTTGGACGTGCTGTAAGAATGGGGGGAGTGTGGCCTTGTGAGCAGGACAGGGGACTGGGAGTCAGGGCTCCCGGCTTGCTGTCCTGGCTCTGCCACTGACCCGCTGTGTGACAGTGGGCAAGTCACTCATCCTGCCTGTGCCACAGTGCACCATCATCCAAGGTGCTGTGGACGCCTGAGAGCTGAAGAACGGAAAGTACTTTTTAAGTGCAAAGTACAGATGATTGATACTTTCTTACAGTGCACAAAATGTACAGCTCCTAAAATGGTCTACTGTATCGCACGATGCTTATGCTCCTTATAGGAAACATGCTAAGCTGAGATAGATTTTTTTCCTATCAAACAAATAACAATGAAGAGAGAGGAAAAGGTGACATTTTATGTCATATGATATTGAATAAACGTACTACTTAAAGCATACATTTCTGTTGCACATTGTCATATGTTGTAAAATGCCATAGTAAATGTTCTGTTTAGGGCTGCAACGATTAATCGAATTATTCGAATATTCGGTTAAAAATTCAATTACAAAAAACGTCTAATCGAATATTCGGATAAGAACCCAAGATGGCCGACAGCACTGAAAAGGAGAGAGAAGAGGCTGCAGAAATCAACCAAGAGATAGAAAGACAACCTCAAAATCCTGGAATTTTTTTCACACCAGTAAAAGTCCAAGTTATTTGTAAAATCTGTAGGCAGCCTCTATCTTACCATCAGAGTATCGTCTCCTTGCTGGAGCATCCGAAACAAAAACACCCACACAATCCCTTCTTCTGAGGCTTTTCCTGATGAAGTCAAAAGGTAACGGAGGCTCATACACTTTGTTTCGTTGAGGGGTGAAGCAATCAGCCTGGGGTGATGCCAGATGTGTATATGTGGGAGGCTTGAGGGTAGTGGGAGAAGAGGGTTTTAAGTATACTGTTTTCATAATAACTATTACAATTCCACTTACGGAAGACTGGTGTTATTACTTACATAATTATATATATATTTTTTTAAATAAAGTAATTACATGCCTTTTTTAGCCTAGTTTTAGAGAAGATTGGCAAGCAAGCTGGTTACTGCAATAACTTAAATATCTTTTGATAGAACATGCTGTTACAGTGACTCTCTGAAACACTTCTAAGATGTTGCTTTCTTACATAATTGGTTTGCCTGTTTGGAATCTCTGAAATAATTTTCTTTTTTCCCCTCCAAATGCCTTCCTTGGGTAGCTGTGAAGAATTACAGGATATAGATCTTGAACTGAACTTAGAAAACTCTGCTTTCTACGACCAGTTTGCTATTGCACAGGTAGGTCAGACGAGGTCATGGTTCTATTCCAGTTCATTTGCCATTTGTCCATTGATCTGGGATTGCTGGCACTGAACTACCATTCCTCTGAAATCAATGGGAATGTTTCCCCTGACTTCAGTAAGTGATGAATCAGGATGATAGTGATGGACACATTTGCATTTCAAATTCAAAATGTATAGTTTTGAATGCGGACTTGTCAAAAACTGACTCTGCACTAATCTTGTTACTCATGATGGAAAATTTATTGTTCCTCAAAAGGATGAACTCTGCAAAAGTTACAACACTCAGGTGTCCTGGAGCTCTTCATTGCTGTTCAGAATAATGCCTGACCTGCACCAGATCATGGGTCTATTAGCTTTGCCTTCCATGAGTTTGTCTGAGATCGCCTGAGTTATATACATATCAGACCACTGAAAATATATAAAGATTACTGTCATTTAGATAGGGCTGTTTTCTGATGGATTTTTGAGAATCTGACCTCTAAGGCTGTCAGACCTTTCTATTGAATGTGTTAGCTCTAAGTCAACAATCAAAGTCTGTGAACACTGGAACTTGAGAACTGTGCATTTGAGCACATACTAGTTCTGTAAGGAGAACAGCCCCATCCATGCAGGGTTGCACCCATACACATGTTTCTTATGTTGTCCAGCATGGAAAGAGGCATTAGCTTGCCTGGGGCACTCCTTGAAGGTAACCCTGCCTCTTGGACACAAGCTAGTTTTGTGTCTTCGTTGCCAGCACTGTCATCTAGACACCCAACTCAGGCGTACCTGCACGTAGGACAGAAATATGCCATAGAAGCGACTCCTTTATACAATGCTAGTCCAAGGCCAAGCTGTATTTTGTAGCAGATTTTGCCATTAGCTCCTAATTTGCCAGCTAGTGGTAGGGTAGCAGAAGTAAACCTGTTATCAGTCTATAGCTTTGTGTTCATGGGAACTAAATGTCCATGTCCACCTTGTGATCTCAGGGTGGACAGTTGGCAATCTATATGCAGGAGAAGACATTTCTCTAACAGTGAGCCATGCCTAAATGTCCAGATCCATGCACATAGCACTTCAGTTGCAGGAGAGTTAACATATCACAGTGTAGATGGATCAGCCCAAGCTGTTGGATGAGGCTCCCCAAACCAATCCATGTTCCTCCAGATGTCCTTGGGTAGAGTTAGCCTACAAGGTCCAGCCACTAAGCTCTGCACCCATGTATAAAGAGTCTGGGAGCTCCAGGGAAACACCGTTTGGCTTCAAAAGCTGCATGTGGTAGTGTCAAAGTGAATCCTGGTTGTGACTCTTTGAAGAAAGGACCAAGCAGGGAACAAGATCCTACATCATTATCTTCTGATAACCAGGGTGTGGTAAGCAGAGTTGGATGAAGGTACAAGAATCAATCTGTCTATGAAGGGCAGATAGGTTTCTGTGAAACAGTAGAAAGAAAACCCCAAGAATATATTAGATTTACTGGCTAAAGCAAACATTTCCTTATAAGTCAAATAATTTCCTACAGTAGGCTTTACTTAGAAGAAGTCTCTGTCCCTGTCTCTGTCTGCTTTTCTCCATTCAGATCCTTCTAACACATCAGAATGGCTCTGGGAGTTTCACTGAATTTGGCTAAATCCAAGTAGATTCTTTCATATCAAATATGCTGAGAAGACCACAGCAGTAGCAGATATTAGAATGCCTTTAAGATAATTATTTCATTAATGCAGGGGTGCTTAAGAAATGAATGCAAAACTTCCAGTTCTCTAGATACAGACATATAAAGCCAAATTAATATCTCCTTATTTTCAAGGTTTGTAGAATAACTCAAAAATATTTTTTACTGGTGAACCGAGATAATTCTAAGTATGGGCAGAAATACTTAAGAGAATTTCCAAAGTGCGTAAGATATATATGAACATAAGCTCCCTTTAAAAAATAATGGCCCATGCTTATCTAAATTGGCTATTAGAGTACACAGCTGTGTTACTGTCTGGAAATGTTTAAATAGTTGTATTTTTTTAATTAAAAATTCAGTATGTCAAAACTGAAATACAGGGATTCAATTAATGTTTCTTTGCTAAAGGCATCATAGAATTAAAACGGAATTTCTGCCAGAAATCCTTACTACAAATGAGCCTCCTATGAGGCAGGGAGGCCAACATTCAAGTACCTGAACCAATCAAAGTGTAATTATTTATACAAAGTTAAGCAACAGAGACTAAGTTAGTGATGGGACTTATTGCAGATCCGAGGCTTTAAGCCCAGGTCTCTCATGCCAGGTATAAATAAGCCATCAAGCACTTGGATGCATTGTAGTGGGTTTCTCTTGCCCTCTGAGTTCATCCTAATGTGAACCAGTTACCCCAGAATGTGAAAGTTCAATTTATAAGATTTTCTCAACAATATTTTGAATTGAAATACCTTAAAACTAACACTTCTGAAGGGGTAGTGGAAGGCCTGAAGGACCTGTGAAGAAAGTTTTGGGAAATGTCTTAAAACTTATTGCAATTCTGAAGTAACAAAAATGAAATAATCCCAAGAATTTGGGGCTGGCCAGAATGTCAGAAATGTGAAGTTCAATGGATGCACCTGAATTATACAGATTTCTTTTTTTAATTATTGTACTTAGTACATTTTTGCTTCAGTTTTTCTAGTACCTAAAGAGTCTTTCCTTTTAAGCTAGGAATATCTTGACAGAGTTGAGGAACAGTGGGGCCAGGACCTCACTGGGTGTAACCTTAGCATGAGTCCATGGGTTTTGGTCCAGCTGAGATTTCGATATTCACCTGGACGGTTGACTTTGTTTTTACAATACAGTACTGATCTCTTTATCATTTATTTTCTTCTCTAGTTTGGTCTCTGGGCTGCCTGGCTGACTTGGCTGGGAATTACCATTCTGGCTTTCCTGAAGGTTTATCACAACTACAGACAGGAGGACCTGCTAGATAGCCTGATCCATGAGAAGGAGCTGTTGCTAGGAAGATCTGCTTCACGAACCTCTTTGCAAGATGAGAAAAGTGGCATGATCTAAAGTGTAAGCAAATTTCCAGGGCAGGATCTAGATTTTATTATTCAATAGTTGAGTCAGGATATCAAGTGTGTGAGACCTTTTCTTTGCTGAAAAGAGATGTACTTGCGAATCACCCACCCCCTCCATGAGAAATTGTTGGCAGAAATACTTACAATTAGGATACAGAGAATGAACGGTCCCATGTGCCATTGGCACAGCAAACTTTCTGTCCTGCACAGGCACAATCTGTAACCTGCTCTTACTAGCAGACCTCCTATGCGTTATCACTGGTTTTTGGGGCTGGGGACAGTTTTGAGGACTGAGCTGGCACAACCAGGCTAGAGAGTCCAGGCTATTTCTTCAAACTATTCTGCAACAACAGTTGTAACTGGTGCTGTGTCCAGTCCCTCTTCTCTCCCTCTCCTACCTTTTTCCAGTAAAGCTGCCCCTATTCTCACTTTATTCTGGGTAATTGCAGCTTTGTTGCAGGTGCAGACTCTCACTGTCTCTGCTTTTGCTATGTATGGACGCAGTGATGACAAACTTGTTGCTCCTGCTCTGATTTTGAGTTCATTTAGAACAGAGACCTGTGTTCCAGACTTGATATTTAATATTGGACAGTGTTAATGAATTTCATGAAACCACTATATTATTACAGTATCTGTCAAAAACTGTGTATCATTTGGAAGGATGGTGGAGAATTTTTGTGGTTTTGTTTCTTCTTAGATTTTGGCATGACCAACCTTTATTATGACTCCTGAAGTGTAGTGTAGCTAGCAATTGCTGAAGCTTGCTTACTATGAAATTAGGCTGAATTGATAGTATTAATGCTTGTGCATTTATAAATGTAACTTGGTCCCTAACATTGTATACTATTCAGTTTTGAGTATTAGAATTTACTTGTGATATTTATTTCATATAGGGTATGCAAAATTACTGCAAACATTTGCATTGTAGGTATCTCTATATATCTATAAACATAGCAAGGAGCTTGAACAGCTGAGTTATTTTATAGGTAGTTCAGTGTTGAATCTGTCTGTTCTCCCCACTCACAGGCCAGAGTTCCAGGGCTGATGAATTTTGCTGTGAAAGGGAGAAGAACTGTTATTTACACAAAGTTCACTAGTGGCTTCATTGTTGCTTTCAGTTTTGCTTGGCCAGTGCTTGAACAAATAAGGTGGATAGTTGAGATGAGACGAAGATCTGTTAACTAAGAAGAGTCACTCAGATGAGTGTGGGATTTGCAAGGCAGAGAAGTAAAGTTACACTACAATTAGGTAGTTATCCCTGGGTACACATTACACAGAAGACCCTGATTCAGCAGAAAACTTAAACAAGCAGTTAAGTTTAGGTTGAAGAAGATTTTTTGGGAGTACGCTGACACTGTCTGTGGCAGCTGTGTTTGAGTTGAGACTGAATTTACTGCAACATGAGTGCAAACTGTGCACAACTATACTGCCTAGTAAATAGGAAGGAGGGGAGGAAGATAGCAGGCTTCTACCCCATCAGAGCTCAAGCCTGGGGCTAGCACAACCATACAGATTTACTGTTGTCTTCTGGGGACTATCTGATGCTTAAAGTTAAGTACTGGCTTAAGCATTTGGTTGAAACAGAATTTGAAGTTATAACAAATCCCTGAATTGGTAAGCATTTTAGGGCAGAAAATCTAACATTACATTTAATGTCCAAATTGTTCTCACAGGTTTAGGGAAAAAACCCTCTGTGGGCTGTAAGCAGTGAGCAGCCCTGTGAGCATCGCTTATAGCCCCAGCTGTATGTAGAGAGATCTTGTTTTTTAGCATGATTTCTGCACACAAGGGAATGCAATTCCTTTGAAAGTTCTGCAGTGGTGGCTTTTTTGTAGCTGTGAATTGGCATCAGAGAAGAAGCTCTTGAAGAGGGAACCAGAGATCAAGTTAGTTAATATCAATTGACTATTCAGAGATCAAGACTGTTGAAGTGCCTTTTTTTATTCAGTTGATCTAATAAGAGAGACACACTTGCAGATACCTAAGCCCTTTTCCAGGACATGACCTTCCCCTTCATACCCTGAAGAAGAGCTTGGGTCCTGAAAGTTAGCCTGTTTACTATGTTTCCCCAGTTGCTTCAACTGTAAAAGGCACTACTTCTCCTTCTAATCTCACTTTGAATTTAAGATTAAGTAGTGATGTCTCTTCCCACAGATTACTTCAGTGTATGTCTTACTCTTCATTTGGAACCATGATGCTGCTTTGTATATTTTATGTATGTGCCAAATCAGGATTAGGCTGAAGTAACTTTTGGATTGGGACCACTACTGCTGCTCTTGCCTGGGTGTTTGAAGAGCCAGGAGGCAGAAGATAGCAAGTGTCTCCATCCTCATTCATTCAGTGCCCATGAATGCAAGCATCTTGGCTGTTGGTGTTGGCATGTAAATTGAAAAGAGGCTGAGACTCTTCTTTGAGTCCCACATGCAGCCTGGTCTCTTTCCACCAGCTTCCCTCACTTGACCAGGTGGGGTGGGGCTGGCCCCCAGACTGCAAGCATCAGTGTCGCTTAAAGGCAAAGCTAGTTTTGAAGGAAACCCCTGGGCAGATGAGAAGGCAGAGCATGTAGGGAGAAGCTTTCTGGCTGACTTGAGGGGAGGAAGGGTATTGTGCAATGCCCAGTTATTGGACCTGCTTGAGATTTTATGTTTGCATTTAGCTTTGAGCACCGTCTTCTCCTAAAGCTTGGACACTTAGGCCAACCTGGTGATGCCAGGCTGAAAATGTGTTAGAACAGCAGTATTATTTATATACACATACATACCTACCTATGCTCTCTTTCACATACCTGTCTCTTTTGTACATTTCTGACCTCTGCTTTTAGTCATCCATTGCCAACCAGCGCAGAGCGTGGCTGCAGTAGGAATTTCTCTGACTCAAATGTTGCATTTCTGTGATATTTCAATGCCTTCTTTAATTTTCCATCTCCAAAAGCAGGCCTCCGAGAACACTCTAGCAAGAGGTGTATTCAAAGAACTAGAACCCTCTGTGGTATTTATACTTGTATTCATTTACTGTCACATGGTGGAAGGGGAAAAAGCTTTGTGGCCTTTGCCCATGCAGCCCCTCCTGCTGCTGGCCATTGAAAAGCTGTGAGCCATTCCGGTGGAGAATGTGGGATGCAGTTGTTTAGTCACCATGTTCCCTGTGATGCTAAAACCACAGTCAAAAGGTCTTTGTTTTGGGCTGTGAAAATTGCTAATAATGCAGGGAGAGCCTTACTTGGTCAAATGCAAGTGGATGCCGCTTTCTGAGGCACCAAGGTGTTGCCACACAATTATTCTTTTATACCAAATATATTCCCGATGTTCTGGCTACCATCTGTGGTTAATTTCCCCGCCAATTCCCTGCCAGCAGTCCACATTGGGTTAGAAAAATCTGAGCTAACAAGTGTCATATGAGCTTTTGGATCAATGTTGTTTATTATTATTTTTATAATGGAGCCACTTTGGGGGATAGAATTTCCTCATGAGGGCGCAAATGCTCATAACTTTTTATCCTACTAATTCATGAGGCATCTTTCAGCTGTGAACTTTCAATAGGAATTGCAAAAATAAGAGCATGATGATTCACTTTAAAAACTGAAGGACACTTGAGTGCTATGGCAATGTTTCTATGGTTCCTTAGCAAACTGGTTGTTATAATAACCAGTGATGGACACTGAGTATACAGACTTTGTTATGAAAGTATTCCATGTCAGGGGGGTGGTGTATGTGTGTATGTACAATGTACACAGATACATGCCAGGAATAATTCCGCTGCTCTTCTGTAATATGGATATAAGCTCTTCTCTTAACAGGCAGCTTAGATCGGAATAGTTGTTAGGTTGCCTTATCTTTATACGCTGCCTTTTTCTTACTTAGTATTAGGATCTGTGCAATAATACATAGCTTATGATACCCAGAGGTGGATGTGGATGTGATGTGAGTGGAGTAGGAAAGCACTGGCCAGTGCACAACCTCCCAAGGACTGAGATGGGTTTCTAATGTAGGTTTGCAGATGTTTTAACTCCTACCCTATCTCTGGGTAATGTCCTGATGTTATCCTGTAGTAGTCCTGTTAGGAACAGAGAGTCACATTTTCCTTCAAGGGCTTCCCTCACCAACATGAAACAAATTTAACCTATGTATTATCCAGGACGGAAGCAGAGCTGCAAGGAACAAGAGCACACACTTTACAGTTATGTTGCATGAGTGAGGGGTACTTTTCCCCCAATTCAGGAATTCTGCACCATGGACTCCTAAATGGCCAAGGACACTGGCATGAACATGGTCCTGTTATTAATTAATTTAAAATACCGACCAACAGGTGACAAACAGAACATATTTTGGTAGGAGTGTCAGTTCTTTGGTTGTCAAACCATACTCTTCTGCAACACAGTACAATATTCTGGCTCAAAACAGCCAGCATGTCTTTTTATAAACAGTCATTTAATTGCTTTTAGAAAAAATAAGGTGGCAAAGGGGAAAAAAGATGAATTTATAATGGATTTATTTAGTAGTGGGAGGATGTAGATGGGAGATGGGAGTAGAAGGGAGAATTCATCTGAAAACTTATTTATTGTCTTAACGGTTGAAAAAACTCAAGCAGATCTTTGGTGTAGCAAGTTTTTGAAGTTCCTGAGGGACAGAAGAGCTAAGCTGATTCATGGTGTCTGAGAATCTAACCACTGTATTTCAAGTAACCTGAAAACTCACCTTAAGAAAACAAGTGTACTTGCCCTATTTCTTCTAAATCGCCAATGTAAACAGCGGGTTAGAATGCCCTAGTTTGTGTTATTCTCTGAAATGGAATGCTAGACTGGATAAACTGATTCATAGTTTGGGTTTGGGCTTTCTTGGTGCAACGACTGTTGCATGTGAAGTGCATGACTGGTTGGGAGAGGACACTCAGGATTCTCCTGGACACCTGAAGGCTCTCATCAGTGAGATATGAAGCCATGCTTCACCTTCATTTGTCTTCCAGAATCTTTCAGTCTTTGTTGCATATTGGTCCAATCTCAATTGTTAGCACCTCATGCAGCTTAGCCCTTCGGTTGATGGTTGGAGACCATCACCTGAGAAATGGGGGAGGTACATAGGAGTCTCTTCAGGCTGATCTGGGTGCAGAGCGTGGGGTCCCCTTGCTAGGGAAGTGTGAGCTACAGGCCATTGTATAGGCTTTATGTGGGAAACAGGGTTTCTGCACAACCTCAAATCACACATCAATCTACGTGGTGGGTCTCAGAAAATGCAATATCAAATGTGCAAATTCAGAATGGATGCCAGCTGCAAAATATTCTGTGCAAGAAAGTACATACAAACTTGGTACTTGGGTGAATGTGGCTTTTATAATCTCCCTTCTCCAAATCCAGACAGTTATTTATACTGGCAAGACTTACACTATATTGTGACAAACCAATTTGGATTTTAACAAAACTTTTGTCCATTCTTCTAAATCAGGTGGCCTGGGTGTGAACATCCTTCAGCTAATGGGAATCCTGTCTGTATCCAGGTCCTAAATTTGTGCCTCTGAGCATTTCCTTTGCTGATGGAAAGAGCCCATTTTTATCTCATTGGAATGTTTGCTTTGGAGACCACAAATATCCTTTCCTTATGCTTAGGCAATCTGGGAAGAGAGGCAGGTTTTGCCTGGCTTGTTTCCACACCTGCATGCAGTCAGAAAATGCTCATATAACTTCATGAGCACTGAAATTGTTTTAGAATTATTTTTGTCCATGGTCTGAATGCCTTGAAGTGCATGTTTCTATTTTTGTCTTCCATAAGAAAGAGGAAAACTAACCTGAGCTGTGTCTTTCCATTCTGTTGTTGAGAAGAGTATTTACATAGCAGTGCTTTCTCTTTAGTTTCTTTCGTCCATGCCAAAGAGTGTTACTGAACTGCTATTGTAAACATAGATTAACGTGAATGTATTCACCTGAGTGCTTAAACTTTTCTACCTCTCATAGCTACTATAACCGCTTGAACTGTTATTGCACACAGTAGTCAAAAGAACTGAATCCATGTGAGAGTCTAAATCCTATTTTCGTAGATAGCTAAAGGATTTAGGATTTAATGCTTATTAGCTTCCTGTCAGATTCTTGTTCCTAAAAAGTGGTCATAGGCACCCAAGAAGGGCTGTGTGGATAGCCCTTTTGATTGGTCAAATAATGATTTTTGGGGTTTTTTTTATATTTTTTATCTCACCAAAACAAAAAGCCAGCAACTGTGATTTGTTAGACATGGAAGCTTATACGTTACCTGAAAAGCTGCATTACATAGGGGTGGCAGAAAGTGATGAGTTACTTGTTAAAATGCTTGTAATGGTCCTTCCCCAGCCCTCCCCACTGGCAGGTAACTGCGAGGCAGAGGTTTAATTTCCCCCTCTGCCTTGAGACACAAGCCTCCATCTACATGGCAAAAACTGCTGCCATGGTGTTATCCTGGCTCCCCCTCAAATCCTCCTGTTGGAGCTCTTCTACTTGGCTTGAAATTCCTAAATAACAATGTTTTAGCCTGGTGATTCTGGTGTTTATCAAGGAGATAAAGTACCTGGCAGCTCACTGAAATAGCTTGAATTATTTGTGTATGGTAGAAACCCAAATTGCGAAGTTTTTGTTCCTCCTTCCCACTTGACTATGTTGAAAAGTGAGGGTTGAGACAACCTGCCAGGAGGTGGGAATGAAGATTCATGGTTACTGTTGATATCTTGGGTGATTTCTCACACAAGTGAGTAAACGGTCCTGTGACAAAACTATTCTTTATCTCTCCTTACTTTTCCCTCATTTCCCCCCAGATCTGGGCAAATTTGATTCCAGTTTGTATACAGGTTCTGAAGAGTATTCCGTGAGAAAAATTGCAGCTCCTATGACAAACTTTACCTTTTGTCAAAAATTGTAAAAAAGTGTCGCAGATTTTCCATGTTCTCACTTGGTCTCTCTGGGGTATGTCAAACCCTCCCCTTTACATAAACCAGGCCTGATTTGGGTGACATGTTGCTTTAGGAGGTTTCCAAGGCTGGTACCAGCAGTCCCTTGAGGAACCCAGTGGACTTAGATGAGTGCTATGTTAAACCATAGATTTTAAGGCAGGGAAATGTTTGAAAATCGTCTGTCATGGTATCCCACATAACACAGTCCAGAGCTCTTCACCTCCTCACTCCTGCAGCAGAGGAGATTATTTTTCCCTGTTAACACTGTGAAGTCCATTAGTTTGTGTCTGAAATACAGCACATCTTCCTGCAGCACACTGGCTCTTGATTGCATCAGTTAACCCATTCTACTTTCTAGGCTGCTGCAACAGTTTTAACTGTCATGGTTACAACAGTGTTCAACATTTGATTTCAAAAGGTGCTAACAGTCTCCTTATTAAATCACAGCCTTCTGGAGTTGCAAGCAGTCTTTTTGCTAAATGATGCCAAGAAGCTCTGTGCTGAACAGCATCCTTCCAGGGGGAGGACCACTGCATTGGCATCCACAGTCAGTGCAGACCAATGGTATCAGAGCAATTCTGGTCAAATACTCTCTGAATAAAACTATTACTGTTTTTCAGCCCAGGCTACACAATTGAGAAATCAATATACTGTGATCTGAAGTACACTTCTAAGATGTTTTTGAAGGTTTATAAATAAAACAGCAACAACAAAAAAGCCCAGCAGTTCCACTGATATCTTCCCCTGGATCCTTTCATCTCCAAAAATATTCCTGCAAACTTCACAGAGGGTTTTATTGACTTCAAGCTGATCAGGCCTAATTTCTCACATCTTTTCCTACTGGGGACAAGGACTACTGAGGGGAACAGGAGAGTGCCATAAATCAGAACAGAAATAGATAGTGAGGAGAAGTGTTAGTGCATTTCTTATGAGGGATTTTGGCTTTCAGGCTGCAATGTGAGGGATCCAGCATGGCAGTGCTTGTGCTGGCAGCGCTGACACCGATTTCAGCCTTTGCTTGGCCTGCTCAGCTGCTGCTGGCTCTTGTGGCTTCACAAACTGCAGAGCATCTCTTTGAAGCATGTGTTGGCCTAAACTCAGCTTCTAGAGAGAACCACCTGTCAGCTGTGCAGATATCTACTGTAAAGGTGCTGGCATTGCCAGCAGGTTTGGAGGGGCTGCTTTGGAAACCTCTTCTTTCCGTATTGGCAGATCGTGATACCCTACAGCTGGCCCTTTGCCCTGTGCATCTTGAGGCTTGTGTGGGGAAGGAAAGACTTTTCCCAAGTCTCTGTAGACTTGCCATTTTTGAAAGTAGCTCATTAACACCCATAGTTTTAAAAGGTTTGGGTACAACCTCCAAAGATCTGAAGGAGATCTTTCTTTCTTATAAGTCACTGAAGAGCCTGAAAACATTTAAGCCTCTCTGAAATGTATGCCCTGTGACTTATGTATTCAAGAGCTACTGTCTCTTCTTAGCCACATGGGAAAAGCTTTCTAAGAGTCTAAATTAACTATTGTGTTATGCTGCTAAAGACGTCCCCATGTAATGGGTATTTGGGGACAAGACTGAACACTTTTTCATAATTTGTTTAACTGTTGAAAGCAGCAGAGGGGCAGATCCTTTGCTGGTGCATATAGCTTGGCTTTGTGAGCCGTTCTGGAGCTACGCCAGTCCACACAAGCTGAGGGTAGAACCTGGTCTGTTTTGAATATTATCTCTCTTGATTTATATGGTCTTTTGCAGTGTAATGACTGCTGATTTGGAGCTTTAATTGCATGCATTTGACAGAAGCAGAATTGGAGGGAGGTTTATTATTGTTTTGATACAGTCTCAAGGGGGAAGCTTTTTACTAGCATTTTAATACAGCTCTTTGTAAACACCTAGCAAATAAAAATTCTAAGTCCAATCCTTCTGCTAATGGAGTCACTGACGAAGTTTCCTTTGGCTTTAGTAGGAGCTGGACTGGGTTCAGTATAAGTGGTACACTCTAGTGTTACTGATAATGAGTTAACGTGTTTTATATATTGATGCTTTTTGCTGGACAGTGCATTGGCTTTTTATGATTTGGTGATATATACAAATAAATTATTTGAAAAGTCAATATTTCTGTGCCTGTTTTTTGAAGGCAAATTTAAATTGTTACAATGTAAGATAAAAAATTGTTCTCAAAGCCAGTGGTAGCGTCTTAGTTCGTGTACTCATTCCACAGCATCTCCATGCCACAGCTTGTACAGTCAAGTATATGGCCAAACATCCTAAAAGGCCTGAGCCCTTTTGGTACCATCTTCCAGCAGTGAATCCCAATGCCACAGCAGGCAAGGAGAAGATGCTCCCATGTCAGCATACAGCTGAAAGGCAGCTTGATACCAAATGTAAAGGACAACTACAGACTGCATGGGCAGGTTCGTTTTCTAGATGCCAGCTGGTTAATTTCCTTCATGTAGCATCAGCCTTTCTCTTCAGAGGTGGGCCTGAAGGTTCCCAACAGCTATCCTGGAGCAAAGAATTAATAACAAACAAGTCCATGCTATTATCTTAAAGGTTCATGAATTATTCCTTGAGGGCAGCTGGTAATACCCTTTTTCTAGTCACATGCTGCCAGCCCTTCTGCTTGCTTCAAAGTGGCAAAAGGCAGAAATGACAATTAAAATTGCTGCTATGGGCTTCTCCTGGTCCATTAACTTGTTTCCAGACTAGTGGGTTGGAGAGATGAAGGGAGGGAGTGGGACTAGAAGCAGTCTTTGGGGCTGCCTTTTACCAGTGCTAATGCTGAGTGCTTTAAAAGGTTAATGTAAAAAAAATCCATTGTCATCTCACTGTGTCCTTTTCTATCTCCTCTGATCATATGGGTATGGATACGCCTGCTAGTGCAATCAGGTGCTGCTGATGTGGTGAGCCTGCATGAAGAGGGTTTTGGCAGCTGCCATCCGTTTATCCTGCAGGAATGTACTGAACACTGTCAACACAACACTTACCCCATACTGTTGTGGTCTGCTGATTTCCGTTGTGCATTAATTTCATATTCATTGCATAAGGGATATTAGGCAGCACTTCTACCCTTAGGCCCTGTCACTAGCCCATTTTCATGCACAGACCTCCTTCTACTCTCGTCTGGCCCTTTGACTCCTGCTGCCCTAGACATTGCTCCTGGAAAGCTCACCTATTCGCTGTCTGCTTCAAAAACTGCTGCAAGAGTCCTGTCCTCCATCATTCCTTCTTTCAGCCCTAAAAGCTAAAACATAAAATCTAAAACATGACAATTTCCAAGCTGGATTAAATAATTGCTCAGAGCTGGTGGCTGCAGGATTCTTGACTTAAAGCGATTCACCACGCTGGCACCAGCATGAATTCAGGTGAGCATCTCGACCATTTGTAATAAATTATGTACTCCCTCTCCTTTTTTACCTCTTTATGGGCAATTCTCAGGAGTTATACTGAAGGGAAATATTACCCAGCACGGCCAGCGAAGGAATTACTACCCAACATGGCTGCTTTTGTGTAACTTTAGAGCTCCTATTGGCTCCTCCAAACTCACAAAGGTGTCACATCTAGAAAAACAGCATTGAACAAGAATAAGGAGAAATCCCATCTGGCTCACAGCAGTGAGGATAGATCCATGAAGGATAAAGAACAGAAAGAAGAAGCAGAGTGGGAAAAGGGTGTGTGTGTCTGTGTGTAAGCAGAATGGATGTATGGGAAAAAAGCTTCAGTGTGAGAAGGAAGTAAAACAGGTAATTTGACAATGAAGCTGTGAAGCAGTAAATAAATGCAGGCCCAGGAGCTAGGATTTTTTTCTCCTATTCCCAGCCTTGTTATTGATCTGTTTCATTCACTCACACAGATGCACTGGGTTTCTCAGTTTCAGTTTCTTCACCTGCAAAATGCCACCACTCTCCCAGGAAGGGGGCTTAGCTTTTATTTATTTCAAACTTTCTGGCTTTGTAAGGAATTTGTTTTGGCTTTCTGCAGCCTGACACATATCTGACTAACTGCAGTAAACAATTCTGATCTGGGAAGCCTTGCAAGGCCATTGCGAGACCTCAACAGACAACATTGCTGCCTTTGCCCATGTCCAAAACTGTCCCAACCAGAGCCTAGGCAGAAGCCAAGAATAGCCGTTCCTCTGCTTAATTTCCCTGACAGCCCAGATACGACAGCCGTTCTCACCTACACCGATAAAGTTGGGACCCAGCAAGGAGAACATGGCCATTTTCTGTTTGAAGCAGACCTGGTGGAAAGGTGGCCCCGTGCCCATCTCCTAGGGAACTGTGCAGGGAGGTGAGCACACATATGGACTTCAGACTGCCTCCACATTTTCCCTCACAGTCCTAAGAGGACTTCCTGTTTTCCCTTAACCATTTGGCTTGTTTTAAAGTTACTGAAACCAGGTTTCTAACATAGTGGAAGGGTTCACTCTACCACTCTTGCTCTTGAGCTTGCTCAGTTGTTGTCAGGTCAGGCTTTGCTTTCCTGTTACAATGTGTCATGACTTGCAGTGAGGGAACCATTCCTTCAAAAAAGGCTCCTGTTTTGAAGGGACTAGTTGCTATGTGCTGTGAGGACATGTCAGTCCAGAGCCAAAAAAGGAATGCCACTGATTTGCCAAAGAGTTTCAACATGAACATTAAAAAGGTCATAAACATTAAAAAATGCAAACAGAAGTTGCAATGACCCCCTTGCCCCATGCAGATACCAATCCAAACATTTTCATCAGCGATTCGTCAGCACACAAGTTTAAAACCTTTCTTCTTTATTACCTAAAGAGCAGGGCTGAGATGGGGGAGAGGGAAGGGAAGCAGTGGTGAAACTTACCCTCTGAGCTGGGGTACCCGAGCAGTTTGCACAAAGACCCCCTGAGCTAAACACTCCTCCTGAAGCAACCTCCTCTTCCCAGACTGGCAGTGTGTTGAATGCAATTGCTGTGGCCTTTGACATCTTAGGAGGAGCATGGCAACAGCCACTGAAGTCACTTCTTTCTGTCTTGGACTGCAATTTTTTTGACTCGTTCTCAATCATGTTGCTGCCTACTCTTCTCTTGAGACAAGGCTGCATGTTGTGTTTCTTTTTATCCTCTGCCTGGCTGAAGTCCTTGGGCTGTATGGAATAAAGTTGTTGGAGCAGAGAGGTATGGCCTGCTTTTTAAAAAAAAAACAATTAAAGCACCATTTTTCTTTTTGGTGGGTTGCAATGGCAGGGGAATTCAAGCCAAGGTCTTGCAGGCATGTATTCCATCTTCTCTGCAGTGTTTTCTTTCTCTTTTTTTTTTTTTTTTTTTTTCTTTTTCCTTTTCTCCAGCTCTTACAGGTTTTGATGTCAATCTTATCATACCAAATAAACCCAAGCACACATCAGGTGCTCTCTGACAAGAATCTAAGGCCTAAAAAAGCTGGTTGTGCTGGCTTGGTCTAGGAAGAAAACACAGTTGAAGCTCATAAGCTTGTACTCACTTGTTCTCCTCTCAGACACCCAGAGCACCATTCAGTATTTATTGCATGGTGTCCATTAAAATGATTCCCTTCAGAAAGGTGCATACTATGGTGGGGCAATGAAGGGATAAAGAGACTTAGTCTCCCATGCCTTTGTAAACAGTCCATATTACCATTATATAAGGCCTTGAACACCCAGGCATAAAAGCATAATCTCTGACTGAATACAAACACTGTCATAAATCTTGTAAGCTCAGCTCATGGGGTTTATGCACTGAACCAAACCCAGAGGATTAAACTACTGATTTGATACCTTAGCCTGGGATTCAATGCTACTATTTGTTATGTTAGACAAATAAACAACTTACTGTTTAAATGAGTTTTCGAGTTCTTTTTCACACCTGGGAGTCAAGTGAAACATTAAGAAACAGCTTTTGCCCATGGAGGAAAAAAATACATGAAGGCAAACAAGAAAGCCATCTGCTGAGATGTTACTAATAATAATTTCAGGTGTATACATATAGCAGCTTGCCAAGCCTTTGGCCACCAGAGCAGTGTTTGTGCAATAGCTCAGCTTTACTTCAACTTTTGCAGAATAGCTCTTAGGAAACTTGAGGAGAAAGATGGTTTAGTATTTAAAGCCTTGACCTGAGACTCAGGAAACCTTTCTTCAGAGCTTGCTTCTGCCTGCACAGATCAATGTATTTATCTCTCTACTTCTGCTCCACATATCAGTTTATAAGCTCTTTGGAGGACAAAATTCAAATACTTGTTTGCTGTTTAGAATGATGGAGCATGAGTTTGGTGGGACCTCAAAGTGCTAGTATGACCACCCACTAATGTGAAAAAAAAAAACAAAGAAGAAAAAAGAAAGGAGAACAAGTGGCTGCTGGACAGTGCATAACAGGGGTAGTTTTCTTGCTCTTCGAGGTGAATGTTCATGTGTTCCCTGCATGTGACTGGAGTGGACTGGGAGCTTTGCGCTGCCATGTGCTGGTTAGCAGTGCTCTGAGATGTCTGTCAGGCTGGAGGACATCGCTACTGCCTCATAAACCAAGTCCAGCATTTCTGAGCAACATGTCTTATCTGAAGAAAGAAGATAACAAGTCGGGATTGAAATTCCTCCAGGACTTCGACATCTTGCTTCATGCTGGTGTAGTAGAGACTCACAGCTAGGATCAGCACTGCACAAAATGAGAGCCACAGGAGCACAGGCAATCCAGATGATGACCTGTCATCTACTGAATGGTGATGAGGAGAAAAAAGAAAGCAGCATTATTTTAGTGTCATCTCAAACACTTCCCAAATTTGATCCCCTGCTGATGCCTTTGTCCCACCTTTCTGGGAACAGCAGGTTACACAGGGCTCTGGTTGTGAGTACTTCCGTAGGCATCAGTTAAGTGATAGTGAGTCACACCTCCTGATGGAGAGTGGTGAGTATAAAATATCTCATCTAATGGAGCATTTAAAGAGTTTAATTATATACAAGAAGAACAGGATTACCATAGCTAATGCATGATCTCAAGTTTTCCTCCAGCAATTATTTTTTATACTTTTACACTAAATGTTAAGTTAAATACTAGGAGAATATTAAGCTACCTCATCTTATCATTTAATACTCAAAAGTTCCATAAAAGAGAAGATCTAGGTTTCTGTCCTTTTCCCTGGTAACTCAGCTTGTTTGGGGCTCCTGTTAATTACAGTAAAAGCCAAAACATGGCTCAATTAACCAAGAAGCATATCTAGAAAGCCCCGGCAGGTTTAACCTCCCTCTAAGTGCTAGGTGTGCTAATTACACTGGAACATCCTTTGCACTTGCTTCTAAGTAGAGGGACACTGGAAACATTTTTCTTGCCTTTAAAATAAAGTTCATGTTTAAAGTGTCATAGGTCAGGCCCAGTACACATGTGGAAATCAATGGGCTACATTTAGCTTGCTGACATTGATACCCCAGCCCTTGCACATGTGTAGCCATCCATGGGCCTTGGGGATCCAGTCTGATTCAGATCTGGCTGCTCTGTTTGGCTGCATGGTCATTGCACAGTTGGTATTATTTTATAAAGCACTTTGACTATTAAACATGCAGTTTAAAACCAAATTCATGCCTGGATAAAAACTCGTAGTGTGCAGCTATTTTCCTGCCATATGCACATAATCAATAAGGAGATAAAAATGTGGTGTGTATTATTATGGGTAAAGGGCCAACATTAGCTGTAACATATTTAAATTAGCTTCTACTATGAGCCCTGGAATACACACCAGTCAATTAAACTGTCATACAGATGTACAGAGAGGAAGGTAAAAGTCATAAAACCAAGCAAGAAACACATAATAATGTATCAAAAAGTGTATGGGGAAAAGCTAAAATGTTAATAGGCAGTCATTTTATAGCTAACCAGAAACCAAATCAATGTCCCATAATAGATCTGAGTGAATTATTTGCAGCAAATAATTTATTCATTTGAATTTAGTCCTTCTGTTTGTAAATTACCCATGAGCAGACTTCAATTTTTATAAATTTGTTTATTTGGCATTTTTCTATGAATGGTTTATATGAAGGTATTTAGCCAGGGAATTACTCACCACTTTCTGCTTTTGCAGTGATTTGTGATTTGGAAGTTGGTATTTCCCTTGTGTGATCTCCCACACCACATGATACAGTTCTCAATTGGGTGACTACCTGCCTTTCAAAGCATGAGGCCTGGTAACAGTGAATCTCTTCTGTGAAAGCTAAACTGTTTTTCACATCAGCTCTTTTCTATGAAGTGCTTATAACCTTTTTCAATCTTGTGACAGTTACTTTCATCTGAAATTTCTGGGTGATCTCAAACGAAAACTTGGCTTTTCCTTATAGCCTCTCAGTTAGGGAGTATGATCAGTCCAGGAACAGAAAAAAAATAATGTGGAAGAATAATCCCACCCACAAAATAGTAATGAGCTATGCTCACAACAGGTTCAGCATATCACTACAATTATGTGCTTAAATGTAAGTTTGCTCTTTTCTAGAATACAAATAGAATATTAATGCTTAAATTTGTTAGTTTGCTTGTTGGAACAGCACACAGCCCTAGCCACGTGCCCAGTCTAAGAAAAAGGCAGTTTATCTGAGCAAAACACTGGACTGGGATACAGGAGATTTTGGTTCAGTTCCTGCCTTGGACGCACACTTCCACTGTCAGCTGATGGATATTTGGTCTTTCCTTTTCCACCTGGCTCTTTCCTGCCTAGAGTACCTTGTTCCTAGCCCCGTAATTGCCTTAGCTGATGCTGCCATTGGCATGAGCATACAACCCCTCTTTCTGGGCAATAGCAACAGCTAGGGGATATAGGGACATTTGCTTGGGAGGCATTTGGCCTCCCAAAACTATGGTTCTGTGTATACGTACACGTATATATGTTCCCCTCTCCCCTTACTGTCTTGTATACAGCAGGGGCTGGATGTTGGCCAGGACCTCTAGAAATGATCCCCACCATAAGAACATCCAGATACATACATTTGCTTGAGGGTCTGTGGGGCTGGCTGGCCTCAAACATCCTTGCAAACACAAAAAGAAAAAACAGATTATTTTTATTATTTCTACCCTGCTGCCAGCATATAAATGAATTGTCTCTTCCCCACACATGAAAGTCAGCGGGGAGAACTATTGTTTTGCTTGGGGTGCTTTCCCTGCATATCTTAGTGAAAAACCTGTGCCTATTCTATTGCCATAAAATATATTAATTATATTTAAATTAAAAATAGCTTCAGGGATTTCATTTTTGTTTCCACTATTTGTCTTACTAGATGTCTTGTTTAAAATACTGCACCAGACCTCATCAACACCTTGTGCTTCATATGCTGAGAAGAAAAAGCAACAACCACTGACAGTATGAAATGCGTTGTACATGGAAGATATATTTGCACAGTGCATCCCAGCAGCCACAAAGCAAACCCAGGTTAGTGCCATGGATGGCTCACAGTTATAATGTGAAACTTCAACTTACCCACTACGTAGTCACAGCAGGAAATGGCTAGAAAACAGAATGAAAATGTTCTTACATGCCTGGAAAGGCCTCTGCAGCAGATGAATAAGAAAGCAAGCACCAAGCGGTGTCTCTGAAATTGCCTGTCACCTTATAGTTGCTGAACCACCTCTTACACTGCTTTTGGCTGTACAGATTTATGTCAGATGAGGACCTACCCACTCCATGCAAACATGCAGATGTAGATGCACTTCAAGGAAGTGATAAAAAATTATTGTATGGGGGGAGTTCAGAGACAGAGATTGCTGCTGTTACAGGGAGGTCAGGAGTCAGCTTTTGCAAAAAAGACCTCCCTATTCCACATCGTTTCTAGAAATGGAAAGGAGATAGACCAGCAGGCTGAGAGAAGAATGAAAGTTAAGAAAGCAAAGCCCACTGTCAGATATAACTTTCATACAACAATATCCTGGAACTGCCTTTGCTTTGCAGCTGGGGCCCAGAAACAATCCAAGATGAAAAATCCAGAGAATGGAAAAATTTCGGTGGTGCCAACAACCTTCATCTTACCAACCTCTATGTTAATAATGTTGTCTGGACAAACAGCAAATCATCTAAATCACAGGCTGTTTGCAACACAGAATGCTAATTATGGGTTGGGACATTTTTCATGTCTTCATCGAAGAGAGTCAGAGTCTTCTCCATCCTTGCAGCTCCCTGGAGCTCAAGCATGGCTGTGCTGAATTCAGAGCCAGTGGGAGATGGTCCCCCTGGGCTGGACTGACTGCAGGATTACCAGCGCTGATGTGGGACATGGACTCTGGCAGGGAGCTGAAGGAGGTATTAGCTCTCATCCAAATCCTGCTCTTGAGCAGTCAGATGCACTTTGAAGAACTTCGGGCTGACTCACTGAATCTTCCCAGGAGTTCAGTTTTGATTGGAAAGCCCAGGCCATGTCAACAACCTTATCAAGAAACAGCTTTTCCATCCTGCATTAGGAGGTGCCACAAGCAACATATTGCAAAACCAATGAGAGATCTGTTTCTAGACACATCAGCAGATGCCAAGCCTGGTTTTGAGAAGCTGAGTAGCAGTCCAAACAGGTGGCTGACATAGAAATGTTACTATTCTGTCACCTGTGTTTTCACTGACTGATGTATCAAAACCATACAATTTTAATTCCCTACCAATAAATACAATTATTTTTAGTTGAGTCAGTTTGAGAAAGTCAGAATGAAACAACAGTTCTTCTCTGGCTGTGAACTGTTTATAGCACGTGCAGAAGTGCAAACTGGATCTTTGTGCTAGACCTCTGCTTAAGGTCACTCCCAGTTGACCTACCTGCAAACTGTTATTTTAAGTTCATGAATGAAAGACCAGAGGTTATGTTAGCTGTATCATTCCTTGGGTGCCCTCATTGGCAGAAATGGTCACATCCGGCTGCTTTTTACCCCAGTGGGCCAGCTAGGCTCAGACCTTTACTGTTGTGTCTCATGGCATGCATGCTGCTCAGAAACATGAAAGGGTTGGCTCCCTCCCCACCATTACATCCTAGTTACTCAGAATGACATAAGCCTGTTTAAATTTGGTCTGAGATCCTTTTCTATGAGTGGAAGCATTGTTTTGGGATAGGCCTGGGGCTCAGCCAAACCCATCGTCTACATACATCTGTGGGGGCTGACTCAGGAGTTCACCATGAGAACAGCCCTGAGGCTGCTCTAATGTGATGCAGGAACCTGTCTTCACAGAATCACAGAATTCTCCCAAGGCAGGCAGGCAGGCAGGCAAATGGACCAGACACAATTCTGCAGAGCACAGAGCAAAAATTGTCTGTCCTCTGCTCCATGCTGAGCTCAAACACACAAATAACATTATCAGAGGGGGAAACTGATGTGGACAGACAGGGTGGATGTTAAAAGCTAGAAAGGTAATGCCAAAAGGCTTAATAGCTTGAGCGTACCATGTTCAATGACTTCTGGCTCACGAAATCGAACCCTTCTCTCTGCTTTCCGCTTTTCCCCCACAGCTTGGTCCACAGGTGGCCTTTTCCTCAGTATTGAAGGAGGATAGCTACTGTCACCTGTCTAAAGAGTTGATCAAAACACAAAACACATGGCCATTCAAACTGGAGTAATGCATCTGGGTGAATCTTTGAGATTTTGTGGCTAGGTTACTATGTCCTTCGAAGGACATGATATGAAAGACACCTGTTTTGACATTTATAGTCAGACCACTGTAATATTTATAGCAACACAATGTGGATATTCCTCCATTTACATAGATCTTCAGTACTCTAAAGTTGTCTTCTCAGGGAAAGTTTTGGTTAAAGTAACGGATAGCAGAGTGTTAAGAAAGGATTTCTCTAAATTGGAGTGAGCAGTTACTGAGGGTGGCTGCTTAACAGCCCTGGGGTAGACAGACATAAATGTGATATGAAATATATGAACCATATCATTGGGAGCACCTTTGAAATGTTCTGAGCTAAGCATCTCCATTCTGAATGCAGTGTTGCCATTTCAACAGCTGAGACTATGCAGTAGTCTTGGGTTTGGACACTATCCTGATGGCTATGAGAAGGTAATTTGTTTTCATTTCGATATCACTATTATGTTGTTGCTCTGGTTTTTGTTTGGAAACCACACTCAGCCTTTGATAACGGACTCAAATTGCTATGGATTCTGCCAAATGACAAGAAACAGAGCTGCAATAATAGCAATAGGTCCTTCTGCTTAGGAATGCTCCCATAGTCAACTCCTCAAAGTGAATCCAAAGCATCTCAGTTCAGAGACACCCACTGTCCTCTGGAAGTGGAGAGCAGATGGCAAATTTTCTACTTTCAAAGACCTAAGTGGGTGGCAGAGAGTCTCCACATTTTATTTTTACTTTAAGATCGAAGTAATCTTCTCTACCCCTTTGTCTCCCTTCCCTCTGTTCCTCTGCTGGGTAAAGGATATTATTTCTTAGATGGTTTGTTTGCTTCTGGTCACTGTCCCTGCTCCTTTTTTTTTTTTTTTGTGTCATTTCCCCACTCAGTGACTGCACGTTCCTTCTTCATGTTTTTCTTCCTGCTTTAATCTTTCTACTCCTCAATGCCTGTTACTTTTGCCCATTTTTAGACTCAAATACCCTTGCCCTACACCTTTTCTCTTTGGATGTTTTCCCCACACACCCACTCTTTGGGCTGCAGAAGCAGGATTAAGTCCCATTAACTACAGTCTGGAGGTGTCAGACCCCAGAGTACAGAGGATAAATAGATTTTCTTATGCATCACACTCTGAATAATCTCAGAAAGGCACATAACATAGTCAGCAGGAACTGCCATGCCGTGAGGAACATCTTCAGCTTTGATATCTTCTCCTGAGAGATTTATAAACCAGATTTCAGTTTAACTTATCACTGATAAGGATGCTTTGTCTGATCTTGAGGTCATACAAGCATCCATATCACCTCTGTCTCATGACTGGGGACAGTGTATGTTTGAGATCTGTGTTTTTTATTGAGCTGCTCAGAATCTGGAAGACCCATCCAGGGTATGGAAAACCTGGATTCAACTTCTTCCTAAGTCCAAAGGAATATGAACCCACATCTCTTATACGCATGCCCTCATCATCAGAGCTATGGTGCACACATGGGAGCAGGGAATCTCAGTCTCTGCCACTGAAGCTGTGTTGTTTGGCCTTGAGTAATTAAATATTCATTGAGCTAAAGAAAGAACGAAAGAATGACTTTACAACCTGGTGTTTGGGTGCTCCCTTGGGGGTGGGAGAAGTCTGCTCCTATCCTTGCTCCAATGAATACTTAATATGAAATGCTTAAATATTCATTGGAGCAGTCACTGGGAACAGGGTCACTCATCTACCAGGTGAGTACCCTAATCATTCTGCTATAGCCACACACACACACACACTTTCTGGCATAATGAATATTTAATTATTCTGTGTAAAATGAAACCGGTTTAGGGAGACACTGCCCAGCTCAGACTAGAGGTGGCTATAGCTTTAGATAGAAGGGCTCGTCCCGTGGCACAGCCAAGGAAACTGAACCTTATATTTGAAAAGATTTATAACTCCAAGTGCGGCTTTCGTCCATATGAGCTTTTCCAAATACTTAACAGCAACATCACACCAGAAGAGAAAAACATTAAACAGCTAGCTGTTTGGGTAGCACCTAGCCAAGAAAGACCTTAAAAAGGAAGTGGTATTTACAATATTTACTAGACTTTAATAACTTATGGAGATCAAGATACACAGTGTCAGAATAAATGATGCATTCTCCCCTCAGACACAAACCTGGTGTTAACATACTGTCACAAGAGCTGGAAACCTACTAAAGTGCTAGTTGGGAAATTATATGCCCTTAAAAACAACCCAATTTTTAAAAGCTCCAGGCATTGGACACAAGGACTCTATCGCCCACCAAGAGATTACTTACCGGCAGCTCCTTTGTACTAGGATCAGAAGGTGGGGCTGGACATATCTGGGACATGTAATCTGCATGCCAACATGAAGCCTCCCACACGAAGCTTCAGTTGGAAAGCCACTTGCTCAAGAAAATGAGAAGGACCAGGGGAAAGCGTCTGGAGATCCCTCTGCAGCAAGGACTGAGCAGGCAGTGCCACCGAGCAGATGGGAGCTGCAGCAAATAACAGAGGAGTGGAAAGAAGAGTTTCCGCCCTTCATACCAGTGTTGGCTTGGGAAGGATGACGTTACTTGAAATGTACTCGGTAGCCAAAAATAGCACATAGTGATAATACTGATTGTGCAGTGGGAAAGCAGGGCTTTCCTGGCAACTGGAAAGGACCTGAATGGAGCAAATCACAGATAAACACCTACATATTTATATGCGTAAACATGAAGTCAAAGATGTTCTTTCCAAATTGATTGCTGCGTTTCCATGATCATGTTGATCTCCTTTCCAGAAGCCATTCCCAATCTCAAAAATCTTTCAAGTTGGATTGCTTTTAATCCTTCTCCCATTCAAAATATGTGAGTAAAGCCATCGGGAAATGATATAGATGTAGTGGGACCACATATATCTCCCTCCAGTACAGTTATGGCCTCACTTTATATGTTTTACAAATTAGATCCATTATTATAGTAATAAAATGGGATTTTAATATTAGACATTTCTACAGATATTATAATAAGATTATTGATAGGAAAAGAGGTGATTTACTGTTCAAGAAGCTTTAACAGCCCCTTGTCAAATGCTGAAGGCTGGTCATCATCAAATATACAATTTCCAGTCAGAAATACCTGCCATGACTGCTGAATTATGGTGGTTTACTGTGTCTACAAGCACAAGCTTGAGCTTTTTTTGTTGTTCTTTTCTCGGAGTTATTTATTAGCTGTGACATGTCTAAAGTACTCCACTTTTGTGTTATTTTCCAGGTGGTTGGATGGATTGTCCCATGGCATGCTCAGACTGGGCCCTGTTTTGCACCTACCCAGTGGAGCGAGGGTTGCAAGATGCTTACATTGGCACTAGGAACTAGAGGGCATAGCAGCTCGGTGGGCTTCGCTGTTTTAACCTTCCTTTCAGGAGTTTAGAGATGGGTGAGAACATGGGAAGCGTTGGGATCCTTCCTCAGGGAAAATTGAGCCAGCACAAGCTGGGGAAGCACCTGTGGCTGATGCGGGGTCAGCAGCCCCCTTGAGCCTTGCTGCCCTCCTGCAGCTCAGCCTCTGCATGGGTCTGCAGTGCTTGCAGGGGCTGCTGTGCTCAAGCCCTTCCCTTTCCAGTGGTGAAAGCAGTGTCAACATGGAGAAGAGCAGATTTTGCTGGCCTGGGGCTCTTCACTGAATGCACCAAATCTAAAAGCCACCTGGAGAGAGTCACCTTACCTTCTCTTTCCTGTACATTGGGGTGATGAAAGGCTTTTCCTCATGCTGCAACCGGCTCAGAGCTGCAGGGCTTGTGAAATGCTCTCAAAATCCCCTCTTTGGTGTGTCCTGCAAGTGTTTCACAGCAGTTATTTTGGGATGTCTAAGCTGAGCATTTCTGGGGGAAAAGCAGTTCTTCAAAACTTTGCTCATAGTAGATCCCAGACAGAAAGGTGACAAAGCCTTCCAAACCACAGTCCCTAGCTTCTTCTCTGGTTCCTCCTTCCTCCTATTGTGATAATCACTTGCTACTAATAAATATAAGAAGGAATTTACCTGCCTACTTTGGCCAGCAAAACTGATGGAGGTGAGAAGAGGGAAGTCAGACTCTAGTTTCATCTAGCTTTGACTTTCTCCATGTGAATTGTCTCATTTATTTTTATTAGTGTCATCCAGTAAGGCACATAAGAAGGTCTTGTGCAGCTTCTTATTCCTGCAGAGAACAGCAGTGACCTGAATGAAAAACTTTGTTCCTGTCTTTTTCACTGAATCTGGTTTTACTGAAAGAAAGGTCTCACATTTTTCTAAACAATTGGTCAGAAACTTTTTAGTATTTTCCTTTAAAAAAAACCCTGCAGAAAAGTGGAGGGGGTTTGTTGTTTTCAAGAAATGGACATATGGAGACAACATTTATCATTTTTGATTCCAGAAACCATTTCTTTTCAGTTCTAGATTCCCCTTAAATATAAACAAATTTTCTGTTCCTTTGACTGAAAAATAATTGGGCAGCTTATAAATGTTTTCATGAAAGATTGCTATCCAAATGCTGGGAATGACCATTTCATAGTACCATTCTCACTTTTATCCCACATGTTAATTATATTGATAGTAATGGTTGTAAATGCTTGAATAATTAGTAGTTACCTGGGCACTCAAGTTCCAGTGGATATAGATGTCAGGAGTTCAAATCTCATAACAGGGACAGATCCATTCCTACTAAGTGCTTTTGATTGCAGTTTAACAACCTAAAATTGGATATACATTAGGAATAAAACACAGTTTAATGCATGAAGTGAAAGATTCCAGGAAAATAACTTGTCTAGCCTCTGAAATCACTGGTAATAAATAATAGTTACAATAGTGGCATAATTTCTGCTTTAGAAGCTGGAAGAATTTCCTTTAACATTGCCCTTCTTTTTAAAGTAATTTTTCATCTAAGCTTTGATCTCATTTCATGCAACATATGTCAGAAGCAAAGCCGGACAAAGAATTCATAAATGAATTATTTAGCTGATGAGTGTCACCTCTATTTCTTTCAGCTAATTGTTCACAAATAGATAGTGACTTTTGTGAATGTATTCATTATTCAGATTTATTCAGTGGATAATTGCTGGGAGTAATTCTTTGTCTGTAGATTGCTTGGAAGCATTTTGCTGTGAACATTTAATAGTAAAAATCTATCCAGGCTTTCAATATAAGAGAAATTAAAAATATCTGTAATTACTGATGGAGTCCTTAAACACAAATGGTATACTGCAGGCTTAATGAGCAATGCCAGTTTTCAGGAAGAACACCATTACTTCCCGTGGTACATAGGAGGGAAAGCAAAGACATCTCAACTATCTGTGTAGTGTTGACTTTGGACGGTGCACATTGTATATGCAAATATTTTTACAAGAAAAGGGTTGCTTAAGTGTTTGCTCAGCAGAAAACCAAAACAAGTCTGAACAAAACATGATTGACTTCCCAGTGAATAAATATGAACAGTCCACACAAAGGAACTAACTGCACAGCCAATGTTTTCCTGCAATACTCCAATGGAAGATGTCTAGGAAATAAACATAACATGATAAAACAATTTTACACTCAGAGGATAGCTGTGTAACCATATGAACTCTTTTTCCATTTCCTTCTGCAGGAATAAATATTCTAGACAAGCAAAGTACTTTGTAAATGATGCCTTTGTGGGGATTCGTCTGGCCTGGTTCAATTATTTTGAAACCTAGCAATTTTCTCATATCATTGAATCTGGTTTTATTGCAAATAGGGTCATAGAAATAGTCACTCATTGTGATAATGGACTTAGTTTATCTTAACTATTAACACTTCCAGTAGGTTTACACACACGTATATATTCAATATTTATGGATATGCACAGTGCATATATATTAATAATGAAGCAACTTTATCTCCAACAATCTGAAAACAAAATCACGTAATACCATACAGAGCGGGGTGCAGTGGTAACTGGAAGCAGCATATCAGGATAACAGAACAGAAAAGGAATAAATAAATTAGAAGGGAGTCTTCCATATCTTCTTCAACTTCCAGAGTGTCAGTTGAGCCTTTGTTCAATATTCCACCTTTCGTGGTTCTGTGTGCTCTTGATTAATAATTTAGAGATGCACCTTTTGGCAGCAAGGTAAGTTTTGTGTTTGCCAAGAGTGATTTTCCACCAGTCAGGGAATACATCAGGAAATAAAAAGGCAAATTACCCCAGAGTATAATTAGCTGTATGCTTTCTTCCTTTTTCTGCCTCTGGAGAAACAGATTTACTGCTGAAAGGTGTGGGACACCCATGAGGTGTTGTACAGCACTGTTTCTGCTCCTCAGACCTTCCACAGAGGAAAGCACTGTATAAATCTCAACCTCAAGACAAAAATCAGCCCTTTGGTCTGTGTGTTTCCATGCATATTCCACGACCAGAAGGGTCACGGTTAATCTCACATCTGATGGTCACTCCAAAAGGAGGTGTTTTTGTGGACTTGGAGAAGAAAAAGATCAACACAAAGAATAATGGAGACAGAGTAATGAATGGGAAGATAGTCTGATAACATTTGGTGTGTGTAGCCAGCTAGGCTGAAAGCAACCAGTTTTAATTTCTGTATATTGGTTAATTCCTGTGATGCCCAGAGATCTGTGTACTCATATGCATTTGTCCCCAAGGAACAGTAGTGTGGTCAGTGCAAAGCGCAATATCGTCAGTCCCTGGGGTGCTCCATGAAGGGACCACAAAGGTTATCCTCCTAGGGAGACCTTCTTTTTGCCCTTTAAATAATACTACCCTGTGCTGGAAGTTTTCATGATCACAGATCTATAAGCTCCCCTTTGATGCAGGTAGGCGGACCTGAGGCCATTCATACAGGAACTGCAGGCTTTTGGAAAAATTAGATTAGGCATGGTAATATCACCATGCAGCCATCTGATCTAGCACAAGAGAATTCATTTCTGAAAGCAGAAGTCTGGCTTTATTTGTGGATGTAGCAGGTCCTTCTGAGTGACGATCGTCTTCCTAAAGCTGTGGCACCAGTTTCATATCCACAGGGTGCAGAGATTTGTACCGGTTTTGAACTGAGCTCTTCTCTAAGGCAAAGACACAAGCACTGAGCAGGATGTGTAGTAGGGTTTTGCATTATGGTGAGAATATCCCCACTGTGGGGCACAGTGATTTCTGCTCTGTTGGGACTGGCTGGAAATAATTTAACTCTGTTGAGGAACCTGGTCTCAATTCATCCCTGGCACGAATCCAGTGACTTATAAAAGGCATGGATCTGTCTCCATTTCTTAAAATTGCCTCTCTTATTCATATGTCTTTCTGAATAGATGTTACAAATGACCACAGAGTACTTGCGATGATATATAGTAAACATGGAGAGAATTTCTGGCTGCTGTAATGAACTTAATTAATTACAGAATGATTCCACATCCATTTCATAATTAGACTCCTGAGATTACATCCAAGCTATTGTTTGTGATTCAACATGCATTTTTATTTTGGAAATGTCCCATAAGCCATTAGGTTTATTCCACCTGAGGTTTTCTAATTTGATCTGTTCATCCTGCCACTGGGATCTTAAATGTAAAGCATGTATTGATCGAATAAGAGTTACCAAGTAACCAAATGCTAATACCTGCTGTTGGCTCACTGATTCTGCATCAGCCAGTCCTGTTGATGTGGGGTGTAGGGGATGGATGGGGCTGGAGTGAGTGAGGTCATTCTGAGTCAGCTTTTATTACACACTCATCATATTTTAGGAACAAAAAGGAGTGGAACTGGAATCCCTGCTTAAAGCATCTGGGCTGCTGTTGATGGCAGGGCTGCCACCAGCCATGAAATGAATGAGAAGGATGAACCCACTGCCAGCAGGAGAATGGCTGAGCTGGCATAAAACAGAAACAGAGGCAAAAAAGGCATGAAAATAAAACCCCTTAGAAAGAGCTAAAGCAGAATTATCTTCAGGAGTTCTGTTTTAGTGGTAATCGATTTCTGCTCTCTGTTGTGTTGATTGTGGCTTTCTGTAACAATTCCCCATTTTCCCGGGTAAGAATTGGCCTGAGGAGAATTCAGGCTAGGATGACTGCAGGGTATAGCCTAAAAAGGGGATTAGCGGTCTTGTCTAAATCCCAGATATCAAAAGGCTCTTGTTGACTTCTGCGAGCCACTGTCTGTCCTTAATGGATTTTAGAAACCTGGTAGCCATTAATGCCAAACTGGTCCTGAGAGGGGCAGCAAGTGGGACTGACAGCAATGGGAAGGGAAGAAGGGAATCATAAAGCACCTAGATACAGGCATCACTACATAAGATGATTTGAAGGCACTGATGTAAATGCTCTTGAGCTCCATTTGCAGTGTCACCTTTGAAGGGGATTAGATTAATGACATGAAAGAAGAACAGAAAAATGGAGAAAAGAGCAGATTGAAGCGTAAGAGAAGCCCAAATGAGTAAAATATGCATGAATTGGAAAGAGTTTGGATGGATATTGGATGATAAAGAATATAAAAAGCAAGTGGTAAATCCCTCTGTCATTGGCAGCCACTTTATATTAATGTTAAGTCTATTCATGCTGATATTTGTTCTGGATTTAATTTCTTGTAATTAGTATGTAAGTCTCTCTCCTCCACCTCTCCAAACCCAGGAGGCTGATGTTTTCAGACTAAAACAAGTAGGTTTAACAAAGAATAATTGGTACAATTTTCAAAACTGGCCAAGGGCTTCTGAAGCCTATATTAATTGCATCTCAATTTAAGCTGAGGTGAGAAAACTAAGGGAAAATTCAGGCAGCACATCAAAGAACGCTTGTGGACATCAGGATATACAGATAAGTCAGGCTGAAAGCCAGTTATGTTTTGCACAGGCAAGCTGAAGATTTAAGCTGTGTTTTTGTTCCAAAGCAGAGCATCCTTTGGCATGCCTGCAGGAGTGTTGGAGGGTCCTACTCACACTGAGACAATTTGTGTCTTACAATGAGTATCTGAGAGCAGGATGGGCTATTACTGAAGAGTGTGGAACCAGGGTCCAGCTCTGATCCCTGGCAGGTTTGGGTCAGATCCTTAACATGTGATGCCCCTAGGAAGCAGCTTGTTAGTAGCTGCCTTGTAACAGTTACAGCCCTCTCTTTTCTCCCCCTTCTCTCTCCTTCATTCTTGTCAGAAATTTGGTCTGGGACCAGGAAATCTCTCAGCTTAAATTAATATGTTGGTCAGAATCATCTCTGCTTCCACAAATGTGCTTTTTCTGATGTGGAGTGTTTTAATCAGCATATTTTTCATCATCTCAAATGTATGAGCCTTTCAATCAGTCTCCTCAATGAAACAATGGGAATTACATTACCTTTTTCCTTTAAAGCTAGACAAATGCAAAGGCAAGGAATAAGCTTCACAGGACAGCTATGGAGATGGTGAATTAATAGCGTCTGAAGGGAGGAGAACTGAAACTGAGCTCTTAGTCTATCATACGGTTCTGGCTATGTGGCTGTTCCCTGACAGAGGCAAAACTTCTGGGTACAGAGAGCTGGTTCAGTGTCTCACATTCTCTCTTTCTTGCATTATATCCACTCTAGCAAGAATTTCTGGGAGAAGTATTGAGACTGGAGTGCTCTTTTACTCTCTACCTAGTGTTAGTTTTTCTTGCTGTGTATTGGAGAGGTGGAAAAAGTTAGATCCCTCTTGGACCATACTGGGCCAAAATCTCTTTCCCACTCTAAAATGAAGATGATGGAAGGACGACGCCATCACTCCTCCTTCCCAGAAGAAGACCTCTCCTGCTTCTATGACTCCTTTGAGACTGTAGAACTGAAGCACCTTTTCCTGACACTCCTAGTTTTGGCAAGCTTTGTCACTTGCTGCATGGATAGTGCCAGAGCTGGAAAATAGACATATGTCTCTGATGGACATATCTGACAGTCTAAATCAAAAAGTTATTAGCAAGGCATGCTATAAGACTTCTTCACAGAAAAGTTGTCTTCTGTTTGACTGATTTATTTTCTTTACAAGTCTTTTTTTTGTGCAACATTTCTGAAATAAAGTAAAAGGACACCTGGTCATTCCCTGCTCCACAATCAGGGATGTCACTGACTCCAGTGAAGAGTTCTGTATGTGGAACCCAGGCAGGATTTCACCTTTGCTACTCACATCTATGGGACTGATAGATCTCCATTAAATGAGCAAAACTTATCTCTGTTAGGCTACTTTGGGTCAAGCTGCCTTTCTGCTTACACCCCTGAAAGAATATTGCAGTGAATGGAAATTTGTTAGTGCATGTGTAATGGCATTTACTCTTTGGTTAAGTGAAGTAATATGAAACACAAAGACTGGGGCAAAGTACTGTTGATCCCCAAACAATCTGACTGTAAGGTTGGCACTCTTCTCTCCTGAGCTATAGCTTACTGGCTTCTGCCAAAAGGCCAAATAATTTCATCTGGCACATTCCCACTGCCTGATCTACTATCACTAACTTATTACAACTAGTGAATTTCCAGCATTTTGGCACTCCTGATGCAGTGTAATCTTCTGAATATTTTACTCTTCTTTCAGTACACGCATGAAGAAAGTATCTGTCTGCTTCACAGTTCCTTCTCGTTAAATGAATTTTCCTCACATCCACCCATCTCTGCACAATGACACCTAGTTCCCATTTCTAAACCCAGTAGCCAGCCTATTCCTCACCTGCTCCTCCAGCCTCCGTTCCTCTGAGCTGTGCTGGTGACTTTACCTGCCATTTGTCATGGTGGCAGCAAACGCTGCAGACCTGGCTGCTGCCTGCTACCAGAGAGTGATGGGTGGTGCAGGTGTTGAGTGCCTTTCCTGTTTCAGATAGGGGGGTGTATCAAGAAAAACACGCTTTCTTGAAGCCTGTAAATTTTCCTTGGATGCAAAACATGTCCCTCAGCTAAGGCACATACAAAAAACGCATGATAGATTAGAAGAGGAGAGGATTTCCTCAAACTAACCCATAGGAAGGTGGATCCTGGAGCCACCACTCCATCATGGCTTTCAGGAGGATCTGGTGTGAACCAGAATCAGTGTTGGAGAAGGAGACCAAGTAAGTACCAGACTAACCAAGGCTGGAGGGTTTGCATGGCCATGATACACGATCTGTTCTGTGCTCCCCATTGCTATATCAGAAAGGTCACCTTCAGCTCCTTTGTCTTTACCAAATAGAAAACAAAAACCTGTAGGACAGCAAAATGGCACTACTTCTTTTTTTTTTTCTTCTGGGGATGTGCAATATAAGCAAGCAATATAGAGGAGGAAAAAGAAAGAGAATTTGGAGAATTTGGAGCAGGTGGCGCTGGTGGTTGTCACCTTTACTTGCCAGTTCAGAGTTGGATTTTGGGGCAGCTGTAGTAATGAAATTGTGCTGGCTCTGGAGAGGAGAAGCTAGTGCTCCAGTGTATCAACCAGCTCTCAGTCCTCTGACCCACCTGTTTACACAGGAGTCTCTTTTACAAAACCCAGGCTGGAGATGTCTTGGGAATGAACTCCCCCAAATCTTGGCTATGCCCAACAGCCCATGCAGTAGTAGCTCTGGCCCTAGGCATGTGCAACCAAACCCCTCCTGTCTGAAATCTTTATTTGCTCCCCAAAAAGTAAAGTAGCTGCTCCATAATGCATATATAGAACTTTGTACATTCAGATACTTGTCAAAAACTTTTATTGCAAAACATTCCTGTCTGAATAATGACCCATTCACTCTAGGTGCTTTATATGAGCAAAATGGAGTTTAATTCCTGGGTCTGGGAATGACATTAGGAAGGAAACATAGAGCTTTCTGATCCACACAATGTTAAGCAGGTCAAACCTCCTTTCTGGAGGTAAAGTGGGTTGTTTGGGATCTGAAATGTTGTCTACCTTGTTTTCCACATTAGTTGCAAAACAGGCTCTAGAGAAACAAGTTGTCGTATTGCTTTTATACTGATTGAATTCTAAAATTCTAAGAGATTTTATTGCAGCTCCTAGTAATGGTTACTATTGATCATAAATAATATGTTCATTTTCATAAGTCTTGTTTAAGACTAGGGCTGTATAAAAGCTACAGATACTGGTAAAGAGTCTGTTCCTGCCCTGAGTCTGTATAAACTGAAGGAGCTATGCCAGATTACACCAGACTAGAGATCTGGCCCACAGTTTCCAGAGAGGTTGAATATACAACATAAGGGAAAAGAAGCCAAGAAGCTACAATCTTTTGACAGAAGCAGGTTAAGCAGATTTATGATAGAGGCTCTTTCCACACCGGCCTATGCAGGCAAGAACACAAAACCTTTTTAGACGTACCTGTTGGTCATGATGAAAAATGTAGGCAGCATCTCATACTCACATGTCTAGCTTGGGAGGCCTGCTCAGAAAATCGTTCATCAGAGCAGCAGCTGTCTCCTTCCCCTGAGCAAATTCCTTTAAAGCTGTCAAAGATGCTGTAATCAGACTAGGTCATCAAAACCGGTCCTCCTGAGGACTGGAAATAAGATCCAGAGATGAGCATTCAGCTACATGGGCAAGGTCTAAAACACTAAAGTTTCCATTGAAATTAAATGAAGGGACTGTAATTGCTGTGAAAGAAAAGCGAAGCAATCATTGGAAGAGCCTGAAAGCTTTCAAACTACCTCCTGAAATGATGCTGGCTGTAAAGCAGGGATCTATGTACCGCATAACAGAATCTGGTAATAGAGCAAAGCTTTTACTGGGAAACCAACTTAGAGAACTACTGGAGCATTTGCCTGTGTGTCTCCTGCAGCTAAGGCAAATTTTAATTGAGATTTCACCACGCAGTTGAGTAGTTTTATTACCAGGTTAAATAAAAAAGGTTAATAAAGTAATAAAAATGGATTCTTTGTCGTCTTGATTTCAAAACATGAAGCTGTGGTCAATATGTTGATAATTTGTAAATAGAGTGGAACAAAGCAGAATAGCTGTGATGACCACCGAGAGGGGATTGCTGTGGATTTTCACCCTCTCTTGAACTTGTGCTTGCATCAGCAGTTTTGCAGTTTCCATAAATCTTTTGTCAGTAAGGAAGAGAAAATGGACTGAGTTCCTCTCTAGTGCAATGTTTACTGCTGTTATTGGAGATACATCTGGGATAAATTTGGCCTGGATTTGACTAAACCCAGTCTTGGATAAAATTAAAGGGTATCAGTGTATTTGATTTTAGCTGTATTTACAGTATATTGGCTACAGTGTCTCTGATTTTAGGTGATTGATCCCAGCTTGAGGAATAGTGTTAAAGTAAACAGATCAAAATGTGTCCTCAGTGTTTCTCCAGTGCTCTAACATTACACCAAATACTGGTTCCCAGCTCTTTCCTATTGCTCAGATTTAAAAAAAAAGAAATCATCACAGTGCATGGTGTAAATGTTTGCATGACTACAAACACCCTCTCTCCTAGGTGGAATTAGCTGGGGAAAGTCCCTAGTTGATCTGACACTTGATGAGCTGATGGTCTAGCCAGCCCTCTGGTATCGTTGGTCTTAGGGCTACCCTGCTCCTGCAGGCAGTGCTCTGACTACTGCGGTGGGCACCAGCGAGGTGGGGAGAGAGTGTGCCAGGCTGCCTGAACTGAAAACAGCAGGTAGTATTTAAGGGTAGGTATCTTGGGGGGAAAAATTAAATAAATAAAGGTAATACGCTCCACTGAGCTTCCAAAAGAAAGATCATTGGAGGAGAGGTTGTTGAAGCACAGGAGAGGTGAAGGTATGTCGTGGGGGCATGGGGATCTCTCAAGTTGTTAGGGAGACCCCAGAGCAGTAAGACATGGGGTCAACTGGTGCAGGCAAGGAGTGGGCAGCAGTCCCAGGAGGTGGATCATTAGTGATATTGAGGAACCCACTTCCTATTTCTGATTGCTGTGTTCATCAAAGTCTCCAAGAGTATTTTACCCAACTGCTCTGTGCTGCTTTTCCCATCTGTCAGAAGGGGAAACTGAGGCACCAGGTTGCAAAGTGACTCACCCAAGGCCACTCAGCAAGCCAACAGCAGACCTGACTTCTGGGATGAACCGATTGCTCATACCACCTCCTACAAAATCCCCTGCTACCAGGGGCAGGTGACTGCTCTGAGTTGCTTCAACCAAAGGTTTCTGCAGGCTGTGAAGCTCACAACTATCCAGGGAGAACATGCCAAGAATAACCAGAGCATAAAAACTGTGGGATAGGCTGCTATAAATCCTGTAACACCGAAGAGCAACCCTGTAAAAGTTTTGCAGTGAGGCAGAGCAGAGTATGAAGCAGGTAGTAGAGAGGAATATCGCAATGTATATAAAGCCATGTACTTGCCTGAACCCTCTTGAAGAGCAACACCCACCAAAGGCACTGTGCTGGACTGAGCTGCAGGGCTTCCTCAGCTGTTCATCCTAGTGAAGGATATTTAACAGCTCAGTCAACTGGCTGAAGTTTAGCTGAAAAACCACAGTGCCAAAAGCACAGGAGACGGAGCCAGTGCAATAAACACAAGGCTGCCTTATTTTTTTCTATGTCTAATTATATATATGTTCAGAATTCCTGGGACTCAATTATAACCTTAAAGTTGCTTTTCCTTCCTCAGAGGCTTTGTCCCTGAGTTAAGGAACCAAGAACAAAACAACAAGTGTCTTTACTCTGCAGCTCCTGTGCCACATTATTCCTGTATCAAATCTGGCAGCTTCCAGCCTTCCCAACACTATAATTAGAGCATCTTGCAAGCATCGAAATAGCACTGACCCTCACCACAGCACTGACCTGCCTGCTTTTCAGCTCTCATCTGGCACGCACACCAGCTCCTCACTCACACAAAACAAGTGTACAGAGGGGACAGAGGTTCTGCATTTTGGCTGTGCCTGGCCTGCAGCCTGGGTCCACACATCACCCTGGCTCCTGCACACCCTGCTCTGTGTTACTGGAGGCTGCCTGTGCTCCAGTTTGCTGCTGGAATGGGGCAGCTGGGTGAAATGGGGAGGTGGAGGAAGGAGGCACTTTAATTTGACATCCCTTCACCCAGGCCGCTTCTTGAATTAGTGCATGAAACTCATCTCTTCTGTCAACATTTCATTTGAGTTTTATATATGCGAACATTCAGGCAGGCTGTGGCTGACTGTACAGACTGCTGAATTAGGGAGAGCTGAGAGCCCAGGATAAATTAATACAGCCTGGTTTCCTTCCATCTGTGCTGTTTATCTGGGCTTCCAGCTCCAGAAACCCCTGACTCAGTGCTGGGGAGCCCCTGTCACCTCCCAGACTCCCCGCAAGGGCTGGGATGAGAGGAAGGAGCAGAGGGTTTCCCTGCCAAGCAATGATTGCCATGTTGTGGGTTGATGGGCTAAATTTGCCCTCAATCTACTTTGAACAGCTGGGTGGATTCAAAGTGCTCTCTGTATTTTGCCGAGTTTCATTTAGAGGAATTTATTCTTAGTAAATGGGGTGAACAAACAGCCAGGAGAGGTGTAGGCAGTCACAGAGAGCAGTGATACCATTCTAAGAGCTCTAAAACAGATGAGCTAATAACCCCCTGACAGGCTTTCTCCAGGGAGCCACAGTGGCTGCCTTAGATCAGCTATCTGAGTTTATGTGGCTGAGAAGACATATGGACTGGGTCCCCTTCTGAGTGGGACTGGGTTAGCGTAAGGAGCCAGTGTCTGTGGTTTCATTGCTGAGTGCACATCGGATTTGGATGCCTTGAGAACTGCAGGCTGTGGGGTTCAAGTGCTCTGCCACATGGGGAACTGGGCATGGACCAGGACTTCTGTTTTATTTCCTGCCATCCTTATCACACATTGACTATCTTGCTGTAAATGTAGCACCCCTTCCCTCCTTCTCCTGCTCCTTCCCGTGCTCACCAGTCTAAACTGGAAAAGCAGCAAAAAGTCCGGCTTCATTTCAACTCCTCTTTGTGTCACCCAACTGGCAAAAGTCAACAGCAAATCTATGCTTATCCAGATGGAGTAAAAGCATGAGCACTTTCATCCTATGTAGGATTTCCCCCACCCCAGAAAAGAGTTTCTCTCACTAACTGCAAAGTCAGGATTCAGCTGCTCTGACATTTGCTGCCCTGCAGATACTGCTACCTCAGCACATCACCCTAGGCTGCCACTACAGTCAAGGGTGACAAACAAGTGCTTTTAGGGCAATTCATCCACCTTAATTTAAATGTCTACAGCAGCAGCAGATAAGTCCTATCCCATAAGTACTCTGATGCAGATGCCTCCACTCAGCCAGCTGGATCACACCCACCCTATGCTCAGGCAGAGAAAATTTTTTTTTCCTGAAGGTCAGAATGACATTTTAATACATATTGCCAAGAGGCATGGAAGGGGGAGAGCTCTTGCACTGAATGTGAGTTCTCTATAGTGAGTTTGTTGGGCTGCAAGGGGAAAGGCAAGAAGGTTTTACCAAAGTGCAAGCTAACCCCCATATCTTGGTGCAGAACTACCCAGGTGATCTGCATGTGCCCTGCATCAGCACGTCTTTACATCTCTCTCTCTCTGTAACTGTGTTTCAGAGAGCTCATTTTAAATGTAAACCAAGGCTCTTTCCCCTCTTCTGGAGTCTTTTGTTGTTTATCAGAACATAATTTACATTTTCTTTTACTTTTATGGGAGGTTTGCGTTTCCATGTGTGTCAGCAGTGTACAGAACAGACATCTTAGTGGGTGAAGTGGAATTTTGATTCATTGGAGGAGAGTGCATTATCAGTAAATTCAAGAGACTAAATCTGCCATGGAGAGGACTTCTTTTGTTTCTATCATCAAGTCAGACATTATAACCTGTCAAACATCCCAAGGGGCACTTTTGCTTCAGGCACCAGAGGTAATAACTCTGCTCAGAAATTCACTGTATGCTGAAGCCTTCATCTTACAAAGCCTTCAACTGTTGTTCAAATGCAGGACACAAGTGAAAAAGAATCAAAATAGGAATTAATCCTTAGTCTTACCAGCTCTGTCATATCTCTCTTTTTCAGCACAGTCTGTGAGGTTCTTCATCTGAACTTTTTCTCCTGGTATGATCCTATGGCTGAGGGTGGTGTTGCACGATGAAATGTTCAGATTTGGATGCAGTGTCACAGCATTGCAAATATCAGCTGGCAGCGTCCTGTCACTACTATGATTGCTTCATCACCTTCCAGTCCTCAGAATAACTATAACACTTGTTATTAAAAGAGGGATAGATCCTTCATGACTTTATTCCCTTGCCTGGTGGATTATGTGATGGAGAAGTGGCCTCTCTCCCTCAGGCGCCTTGGCATTGTTCCTGGTCCATGAGCTCAGCACAGCGCTCATTGCCCTTGCACAGAGGGAGACCATGGTCAGATCCCCCACCCCAACACCTCTGCTGCATTGACACCCCTGCTACCTACAACATTAACACCATGCAAGTCACTTGTTGCTGGCTTAAATATGCTCAGCTCAGGTGGTGTTTGTGGAGAGCCACGAGGTCACCTCTGCAGTACATCCATTCCTTCACTGGGAGTGTTTGTTTGCTGAAAGTCTGCTTTTTTATGAAGCCAGTGAGACCTGTAGTACAGGAAATTACCTCAGGCAACTGCATTTTACAGCATGCAGACAGTTTTGGACTGTGCTGGTGCAATCGCTATGACACTAACCTATGACAAACCAAGCCATGCCCCAAGGGCAGTTTTTAACCAGAGCCCTCAACCTGGAGAGGAGCCTGTCTCGAGCTGGAATGTTATCCCTCCTGCTTCTCCAAATAGCCCTGTAGCCCTTCCACTCTTGACAGAGGTCTGGTAATCAACTACAACATTTAGTGACTGATTTTTGACTCTCTTTCAGGCTTCACAGGTCAATAGTGACCCACTGTTGGTGTGTCTGAATGAAGCTCACAGAAGCTTGTATAGGGCATGTTTGGTGCAAGTTGACTAAAGAAATATACTGTTTAGTGAGTTCCACAAAGCAAAGGGAGACTCACTGAACAGCCAGCTATTTATAAATAAATATATCTATTCAGAGGGGTAATCACATAAAACAATGGGCTGGCAGTGGCTGGTAATTTAAAATGCAGCAGGCAGACTGTTGCTCACATTAGTAACCTACGAGACACATTGCTTAAATAGCACAATCAGCCCCAACCAGCTCCTTGGGAATTACTGAACAATTTGTGGCCTGCTTTATTCTTAGAGAAACTTGCTCTTAAGACTCTATTGTATCTGTTTTCTTTATTTACATAAACTTGATAGCTTTAAGTGACTACAGTTTCCTTTAAACCATATGCTTTTCATTTACAGAAAACCATGTATAGTCAACTCTTAATATTACTTACTTTGGGCTCCTGGTAGGGTAATAATATTTAACAATCCGATACTACACAATTTGTTTCATTATTTTTGTCATTCTTTTCATCTCTGATGTGCAACAGATTCTTCTCACCACTAAATTTGGAGCTAACTGTATGCATTTCCTGTGTATTGATTGTGCCTTGTCCTAATCATTTGGTGCTTATACTGTCCCTTTAATTTTGCAAATACCATCTGTTGTACCACAGACACTGTAATGATGGGCTGTGTTTATATGGTGGCCTTTTTTCTAACAAAGAGCTATATGGAAAATGGAGGTTAGATTGTATGTTTGAAGTAAGAGGTGGACTTTTGAGAAGCAATTCTGTAGATCCTCATCTGACCTCAGCTGCAAATGGAAGTAGCTCTGTTAAATGCTATGAAAGGTGTTAATTTAGACCAGCTTCTCCAAACATGAACTTGAGTACGATCATAAAGCGGCATAATCACACAACTGAAAAAAGTGTAATGGAAAAGCTAGTTTTCCTTCTTTGTAGTTAAAGAAGGCATTGCCTGTTAGAGGATACTACTGACTTGTTCTTAAAGTGGCTAATGCGAAACCTCCATTTCTAGTCCAGACTGGAATAAAAATGATCTCAGAAAGTCTAGGAGAAAAACTGGCTTTTAAATACACAGCTAAAATGTGGACTTAAATAGCATGAGTAGCTGACCTCTGATGGCCGGTGGGGAGGATGACAGTCTGAGGGAGCAGCCTTTCTCTGGGGCACCCTTTCTCTGTTTAGCATAGGCATAAGGAACAAACAAACCAGATGTTACCCAAGAAGAAAGCTATCAAGTAGTTTGAGGTTTTGTGGGGTGTGGTCTGGGTCTTTTTTATATACTTTTTAAATGGTTGAGGACTTTTCTGATATATTCAACAATCAATGGGATGCAAGGCACAGGAGAGCAGTTTTTCACCTTAACTGTATCTGCCGCCTTCACCTTCATGATCTGCCTCCTTCATCTAGTCCTCTCTTGAACTCCAAACTACTTCCATAATATGTCTACCCTTACTCCTGGGATCACGGTCAGTGATGTTCGTCCTGCTCAGCCTTTCTCTCCATTAACCCTTTACTCACCCCATTTCCATCAGCTGTACCATGCTTGTGCAAGTGTCTTTGCTAAGCTGAATAATAGCAACAACAACAAGGCAGCAGTCCACACAAGTGAAATGAAAATGAAATAAAAGGTTGTTTTGGCTCTTGTTTTCAAACTTTTAGTGACTTTTTTTCCCTAGCACCTTTTGACAGAACAGGATATTAACAGCGTTCACGGAGATTGTATTGTCTCGAAATGACAGTCCTTAAAATCAACGATGAAGAAATGACTTTGGAGATCTGCTGAATCGTGACTGAGAAGCAAAAGGATGCACTAGGCATTAAATCCAATCCCCTGTTGCAGGCAATCACATCATACAATTTCATTTCTAAATGCAGCAGCCTTCACACAAACAACACCGTAGTAACTCTCAGCCCTCAGCATCCATCAGAAACCTTTTCAGACTTTCTCTTCTTCTAATCATCCTGTTAAAGTTATTGATGGCTAGTTTATACTCATTTATTCTCATGGCAACATCCTTCAGCTTCCACAGCTCTTCCACAGAAGAAACTACAGTGCCATTTTACTTTGATTTTTAATTATTAACGTCAGAAATAATGCTGTTAAATGCTAAAGATCAGGGTGAGACCTAACGTGTAGCTGTGATGGAGAAAATCATTCCCAGATATCCTGTTGAGCCCATATAGCAATTTCTATGTTTGGGTATGCTTGCAAATGTCTGATTCAGCATCAGGGAGAGACAAGGTGGTGAGGGAACAAGAAAAAAGACATTACAAAATAAATTCTCCCTCCCTCCCCCTTGCCTCTCCTCCTCTAAGTGGTGAGCCTCTTGCTTGCAATCCTTCAGGAGCAACTGGAGTAATTACTGGAATGGAGATTTTTCTCCTGCTGCAGCATCATTTCAGCAAGTCCCTCTGCTGCTTTCTGAGCAGTGCCTGTGACGATGCCAGCAGACACAATGCTGTGGCATCTCCTGCTCATGATCACAGCTCTGTCCCAGTCCATACCAGAAGCTGAGACAGAAGCTGATTTTATTGCTTCTTCCACATGTGATTTCATTTCACCCTTGCTCATGAAAGAGTGACAAGGTTTAGGATATGTTCATTATGTCAAACTGCATGCGAGTTTCAACTAGCTTTTTGGAGAGGGCTTGGCTGATACAATGTCTCTGTGATCCAGGAATTTTAACATTGGCTCTCTTACTCCACACAAGGCTGCTGTAAATGATGATTCCTCAATTTCACTTTCCTCAGTAAATGGATGTTTAGATGTTTAATTAGGAAGCAAACCATATAATCAACCTTCTGCAGATATAGCTGCACAGTGTAATCAGTCTCGTTCAGCTCCTTTGCATGCTGCTGGAGTACCAGCAACTGCTGAATTTATCAACAATGTTGTGGCTTGAGTGGCAATTTGCCCAAGGATTTCTCAATTAAGAAATATGAAGCAGCAGGCAGTCCGAGCACTGCACAGGCTATGCTGCACATCTAACATAGTGGTTTCACTCTAGTTTTGTCAGGAAACCAACTCCAAAGAAATCAGGTAGAAACACAAGTGACAATAATAACAAGCTGTGTTTACATTTTTGTGTTTAATTTTTTTGCAATATTTCCTTTTTAGGTTCCCACACAGTGTTTGTCTGAGCAGTGTAAGCTATCCTGTCCAGCATTCAAGGCTATTGCATTCCTGGTGAATGGTCCAGAGCCCACCTGCCAAGCAGGCAGAGGAACAGAAAGCAGGACAAGGATGTACAGCACACATCAACTGTGCAGTAGAAATATGGAAGTGCCCCTGTCAAATGCAGCTCACAGTCTCACAGGTCTTAGATTAAGCAGTAAAAAGAGGTAAGTCTGGGTCAAAGTGCATGCTGGCTGTGAACTGGATCCTTGGGAGGGTGGTGAACTGGAGAAAGCAGAAATGGAGGAGCATTTCTGCATGCTCGAGGTGAAAATTTCTTCACCTGGTGCTCCCCATGCAAGCATGGGAGGAAAGGGTTGAATTCAGAGGGTGAATTGAACTGTCTTCTGAATAAATCTCTCCATTATTAGTAAAGGGAGCCAAGGAATACTGGCCTCTAGCACATGCCTGCGGTGGGTCTCTATGAGCTCCTGGCAAGAGTGTCCAAACTTACAATCCGTGAGTGTCCAGATATTTTCCAGTGAGGGTGCAGACCCTCTGACAGTAGGATAGTCTGGATTCTCATGCTGAAGGCCACAGGGTCACTGATATCCACCCCACCCGGGTCCTGCTAAGGTCTAAAACTGCAAAAGTGGTGTTATTTGCATGTTCAGCTCCATCCCTTTTCCTTGTAAAGGTACAGTGGCAGACTGTCAAAAATGTCTCTGATCTGACCACGACAGCTGTTTTTCAAAACAATTTTTTGCTCAGTCCATCCGAGATCTACTCCCAGTCCCAGGCCAGGGAGTTTGTTGCAGAGGAGGCTGCTCTCCCCTGTTACTTACAGTTAACAAGGAGCTGCACATCTGTCAAAATGATGCATCAGGGGTGCCTTCAGAGACACTTTCTTGTTATTTTGGTTTTGGCAGCCCTCAGTCCCTTCATGCCACAATCATTTTAACCACTGACACACTAATCCTTTTTGACACATTCACTTCTTTACCACGTTCAAGCTGCAACAAAACATGAAGTGCCTCCCAGGCTTCCACTGCAGCCTGTTCAGGAGTGTTTGCCCTCTGTCCTGGAGGAGGCAGAACTGCTGCGTGGGAATGGCTCTGCATCTGAGCTTCACACATCAGTGAGAAACCAGAGCAAGCAGTGAGGGGACAAACTGGAACAACCTCCTGTGTCCCCCAGTCACCCAAGAGATTTTTGGTGCAGGAGAACTAAAGGCAATAGATGGAGCAAAGGGCTCAGACAAGCCATACAACTCTGGCAGCTGAGCAAGTGACTGCACATCAGCAGGTCCACCGCTCATGTGTGCTCTCACTCAGCATGGCAACTGGGACGTCATTCAACTTATCTGACGCTGCTCCGAGAGATCTACACTAGGTCACACTATTGTCCATTTCTAGCACATTAGGAACACTTATGTAGACTCTTACCAGAACTCCCCTGATGTGAAGTAGGGTTTTTAGATGTCATTAAAGTGCACATACATCCATGTAGTTCTGGAATACAGAAAGATTAAATAAGTTTACACATTCTATGGAAGAAAATGTTGAAGACTGACTTTAAAAGCAGGCAAACTACACACTGAAAAGTGTGCAATGAATTAGATGCCCAGGGCAATGTCTGAGCATTCACAATGACACGAGTGTTCCAGCCAGATGACGCTCAAGCTATGTAATAAGCCAGTAAAAATTTTTTTGGCGTGGACTCAGAAGTGGAAATTTAGAGATTGATAGATTTTTTTTTTAAGCCCATAAAGATCCATACTATTTGATTACCTCCATAACACTGAGCAAAATACATAGTGTTTGACCAAAACCTGATTTCCCAAATGATGTCTGAACATCATTTGCAACAGAAAATAACTGAAAAGTCCCAAGGCCCAATTCCCCACTGCTATGTAATTACTGTTGCCTATGTAATACACTATTGATTTGCCTCTGTTTTCCTACACTCATTTTGCACAGGTGCTAATGACTTACAAAACATAAAACATTGGAGAAATGGCCCCAAAGTCTTAACAAGATCAACTCACAGTTCAAAGGTCCTTAATTCCCTTATCTCTGTATTTATTTGCAATGTACATTCCCCACCATTCGTGTGGAAGTGAATGTGACCTGACTGTGGAAATCCTGCATATCTAAGGCCTTTAACCTGCAAATGTAACCCCACACCCTTCCTTGCTGCTTTATGCACTACTTGCTGTCAACAGTTTTCCTGCTGGTTTTGTGGACCATGGCAGAAGCTACAAACAACCGGCTGCTGCTCCGGAGATCAGGAATGCAGCGATTCTTTTCGACCACACATCCCTTTTATGGATCCCAGTGGTCCTGTCAATCAATGTTTACTTTTAATGAGTCCAATTAGGTATATCTCTCCAGTGCAGGATTATGACGATTTGAAAAGGGTCAATTTGTAATGGTTCTTGTGGTGGTTGCTGCTACCTGCAACATTAATGAAGGTTTATTAAATTAACAACACAAGAGTTTTCAGTAATCCAAAATTCACACACAGAGTTAATTAGGGTTGGATTCTATACATGCACCAGCTTGGTGAGCTGCTTATATCTTATGTGTGCAGAATTGATTAGCTATAGTCCTGGAATATTCATCCAGAACTTTGCTGTCCCTGTTTATAATCTGTTTTGTTCCTCATAAATTCTTTTAAAAACTCAGTGGAGTGCTGCCTGTATTTGAACCAGAGACCCCCAAAATTGGGTTTTTTTCAGCATATTTTAGAGTCCTCAGAGAGTAGCTAAGGTTGCAGCAGAAAGCTTTTGGGGCCTGAAGGGGAAATTGATTTCATTTTTTAACATTCCCGCCCCCCCCCCCCCCCCCCCAAGCCTCAAATTAATGCATAAGACAATAGTCAACTACTTCAACAAAATCACTCACGCATTAAGAGAAGAAATGACACCATAATACTTCAGGGAGGAATATTCATGTAACCAACCAGCCCATTAATTACATCTTTTGCTCACATTTTATCACCTTAAACAATATAGCTCAATCAAGGAGACCTAAGTATTTTTATGATATTCAAGGTTAGCTTCAAGGGAAATGTTCATGCCACATGTGTGATCTGGACTAGATATCTAGTAAATATTTAATAAGAATCTGCCTTCAGTCATCAAGGAGAATTCAAAACACCTGATGCAATGCTTTTGGACTTTTTATCTCCAGCTGCAAATGGATGGGAGGTTGTCTGGTTCTGCTGAGATGCAGTAGGTGTCTGGGTACTTTGGAAATTTTGGGAACAATTCTTCAATTTATTGGAAATTTTACTTCTGTCCTGGGCAACCTACTGTCTCTGTTCAGGCAGAGGTGGATTAGGGTTGTGTAAATAGATTTAATCTGGTTTGGATGGCTGTAGCAGAATGGGCTCTACTAATAGCATGCCTGCTGGAAATGAGACTCTTCAAACATCTATTTCCATGCTTCTCGCATTACGGGCATTACATCCAAGCATAAATCTTAATGTATTTTCCACCTGGAGCACTGGCTAGGTTTTCAGTAAGTAGAACATCCCACCCCTGAAATTATAGTTATAAGTGTCTGATTTTGAAAATACAAACTTGCCTGTGTGTCAAATCTACTGCTGGGGACACTCTCTCAATCTCCTTTATCCTCAGTATTCCTTTCTATAAAAAGGGAGCCTAATAAAACCTCTTTACCTGTCTGCTATATGGACAAATACATGAAAGATCATGAGGCTTCTCAGTTACTATTACAATGGATGCCATACAAATAATTGAGACAGACCGGGCTACTCTGCCATGTCACTTTATGCAAACCATGACAACAGTGCTTAGCTGGGAGTTAAGGTAGCTCTGGTGTCCCATTAGATGGATGCTCTGCTGCCTTTCATTTATAAGAATGAGGAGCTGTACTCCTGTTTCAGGTCTGACTTGCTGAACCCGCCCTCTGTCCCCTGTGCCCCCTTCCCTGATGCTTAGCCTGGATAATTGCTTCACATCTGAAACCAAATGGTCTCAGAAGAGTGAGGCAGCAAGGTGGCAACACTGCAAGTGCAGTCCCACACTGTATGACACTGGGAAGAACAGGAAGCGACTTCTTAAAATAATGGTGACAATTGCTGACAATACTGAAACTTCCTATGTTCTCCAAAGATTTCACACAAGTGGGAATGTTCTCTGGGCAAAAAGAGATCATCAGTCTTTAACTAAAATCACTGCCAATATTCATGCTGCTCCAGTCCTGAGTGTCACCAGATGTATCATAAATCCCATATCCCCTCTCCTCCCCTTCACACTGGAGCATTTTGCTAACCTTGCTCTCCAAGAACAGTTTGGTGGACAAGCCATTGACCTGGAACGTGGCATTGGACTGAGTGTTGGCTCCCACAATGACCTCATGCTGAGGCCTGGGGAAGTCATGTCCATCTATAACCACATATGTATTCAGGTACCTAACTTCTGCTTGAGAAAGTAAATCCCACTGATGTCACTTTGCTGATGGTGTTTTATTTGTTACCCCTGGGAATTAGCTATCGGGGATAAGGCTTTAAACAGTTTTAGTGAATATGAAATTTCATTGCTTGGTGCTTAGTCTTCTAATGGGAATAATAATATTATCACACCTCGCTGAACTGTTGTAAGACATGTACATTAAAGATTATGAGATGCTCACATGCTATTGTTATGAGAGCCATGAAAGCACTGAGAGAGAGATATGAAGTGATATCAGTGTGAGCAAGAGAACAAAGATATAGCCTTGACTGATTGCTTTTTTTGTCTTGCAATAATGTACACAATCAGTGCCGATCAAATTATGAAGATTGTGGAAGCTGCCATGGAATTAGATATTTTTGCAGTGCAATTCTGATATGAGGAATTGATCTGAAGCTGGATCCTTTGATTAACACATAAAGGTTGAGAGTCTGTGTTCAAGACCTTGTGCTGCTTCCAGCCCCCTGTGTGGATGTCTGCAAGTCACTCAGGACTCTGTGCCTGCAAGATCTCTTAATTGATCAGTGAGGGCGAAAATACTGCAGAATAAACTTCATAGAGGGGTCACAGTCTTATCTACAGCTGGTTTGTTAATGCATGTTTTGTGCTATCAGAGTTGAATGACACAAAGCAGTGTGAACTGTGACTAGGCTGAACCTGTAAGAGGTTTTGGCCTATGTGCCTTAGTGTCAGTCAGAGAGAAAGAGAATATGTGTCACTAGCAGGGGATGTTTTCTTACACCTTGTTCGCTCAGCAGTGTGCAGCGATGGGTGGAGGCTGACCCACAGCCCAGTCACAATTTTGGTGTTGCTTGACCCAGAGAAGCCCATGACATGTTACTAAGGTTTCCTTGGGTACTTTTTTGCCTTGTTGTGCTTGTCTCATGCACATGCTCAGGCACAGGAGGGACTAAGCTTTGCACTGATGAGAGAAAGCATCACGGACCTGCCATACCTCTTCTGTACTCCTTGCCAGACTGTGGAGGTGTGGGGCCAGGGGTTGTGTTTGTGTCTGCTGTCTCTGAGGGTGTCCAATGGGCTGCTCCCCATGGAGGGACAGTGTCTCGGTGTGTACTGCTGTGTGTGGCTGTACACATGCTCCAAGATCCTGTTATCATTTGGAGATGAGAACTGCAGACACAGGACCCGCTGTCCCACTGTATGCACTAGGAACATTTCTAGCATGCAGGAGGAACAACAGCTCTCCCCCACAGATGCATGGGGTGGTGGGGATGTATGGCGAGACGTTGTCCTAGCGTGACTCTCCAAACATGAGACCTGACAAGCTTGCTTTCCACTCAGAGAGAAAACCAGGATCCCAGAAATACGGGAGACAAAACTTACTCTCATTGCTTATTAGCTAGAATTAAACTGCTGTCAAATGCCTGTGCAAGAAGGAGTCTTTGTGCAAACCATAGGTTTTGTTTTTGTAGTGGAAAGCAAGAAAACAAAACCTGACCTTGTCAGTGGTTGGAAAGAGGCATGAAAGTGCTTTGGAGTAGCCTCATCTCCCCTTGCTGGTGTTTGGCGGTTATTGCAGCTCTTTCTTTTTTTTCTGTGGTCAGACTTTGCACTGTATTCCAGTCGCAGGTTTGTAGGATTTTCCAAGTATTGTCAAAGAAGTAATTATATTTTCTGTGTGCGTGCTTATGAAGCTAGAACTGAGCTTGTTTCTTTTGATGAGGTTTAGCAAAGTAAACGGTTTTTTTCTTTTCTGCAAAGCCTCCATTCATACTTAGCACCAATATTCAGACTTACTGTAAAGTGGTTCCAGCATTGCTGTAGTTGCTGGGAGCAAAAGGGAAATATTTAATTAAAAGAAAGAAAATTTTAAAAACCCACTTGAACCAAAGTAGACTTGCAAAAATGTTGATTTAATTACCTATAGAGTCCATAGACTTTGTGGTCAAGGATTGCATGAGTTATGATCCTCACCTGGGAGACCGGAAGGAGTGTGAGGAGTCAAGTCTAAAGCCACATACACTGATCTTGATGAGGCAATTTTGTGTTGCCGTGATCAAGAGCCCCCAAGTATGAAACCCTGTGCCAGGGTGCATAGGTCAACCTGGAGCTCACTCTAATCTGCTCTAAGGCCAGCAATATCCTGGGCCTGGAGGCAGCAAGGGATGTCAGACATAAGGGCAGGGAGGAGGGATGTGGCAGCTCTCTGCAGCATAATGGAGTTAAGCTTCAGAGAGCAGGATGAGCTATCTAAACTAGCAGCAGTACTGGAACAAGAGCAAAGGGGCTAAGAATACGCTCAGCTTGGAAATAGCAAGAAGACTTCTTGCTATCACAAGAAGAGGAAGAGCTTGGTAATAAAAATAGATCTGTACAAAGCCAAACTGGGTTTGTACCAGTTGATGAAGGTTTTTATATGATATGGGAACCAAATGTGTTGATCTGGGAGGTAATTTTCAAGCCTGTGTTCCCAAGAGGGTGGTCAAACATTGGAACAGATAGGTTGCAGAGTCTCTGTTGTTGGAGATATTCAAAACCTGACTGTAGATGGCCCTGAGCAACCTGCTCTCACTGACTGGGGGCTTAGATAGGATGGTCTTCAGAGGTGTCTGCCAACCTGAGCCATTCTGTAGTTCTGTGAAGCAAATACATAACCCAGTGACAGCGAAGCAGGTCTGCAGGTCCTTTTCTTCTGTGTTTATTTTTAGGTCTGCTCTTTATGGCCAAATACATTTTTATTCCCCTCCTGTCTTGATCCCCAAGATATACATCACCTGCATCTCAAGCTTGCAAGAGTGAGATGTGAATGGGACCAAGGGTGGACTTTTGTTCTGAAGCTTAAGATCGGCCAGGATAATTGCTCTTTTTTAACAAAACACAACACGTGTTGTGCTGTCTAGGACAGGAAAGTGCAAGTTCTCTCCAAAACCATAGAAGAAGAACTAACTTAAAGCTTTATCTCCATCAAAGGACAGTGCACTCAAGCATATGTGTAGGTCAGCTATTCTGATGGGCTAAATTTTGCTTTACTCCTCTTTTCCCTGTGATCTTCTTTTACTCAGTTTAGAGTTTTTATTCACAGAGGGAGAAGCCTTCATGTTGTATATTCCCACATACTTCAGCTAAGGGTTGTTTTGGGAATGGAAGAGATTTAACCTTTCCAAAAATCTCTCTCCCATGGATTGTCTACCCAGGATCATGAAGATGTGTGAAGTCAGAGCTGTGCTGGGATGCTGCACTGAATGATGGCCAGCATGCTCAGCACAGTGCATGCTCATGCCCACAGATTTCAGAGCCTGTTCAGGACCACATCCATAGCTGCCAACGTATGAGGGTTGGAACCTCTACATGTAGTTGTTGTTTTTCTATTTATCTTTGAATAAGCTTTGGGAATTAATTTTCTCACCTTTAAATTATTTCTTGGCACAAGATCCATGCTTCTGGCTCTACCGGTTAAAGAGCCATGGCTGGATTTACTGCCCTCTCTGACTTTAACCGGCTGTTCAAGGCTACAGTGATTGAACACTGCCTTGCAAACCCAGCTCCTGTATTTTTTACACCATATAACTTTTGCTGGTATTTCCCTAATGGCCTGGGAATGTGCATCATTTTTTTCCAGTGAAATAACCACCCATTCATATATTTCTCTTGAGAGACAGCATGATCTGACATTGCATTTAACCCACAGCAAGATATTTAGTTTGTTGAATGGGTACTAAGAGGGGACAAACGTATGCAGCACAGTTCATAATAGACAGTCATTTACCAGGTAAAATACTGCTCATATTGGAAATACAACAGGATTGAAATTATGGCATTTTCAGTCCCTTCTTTCTCCTTTTCTGCTGCTTAACTCTTTTATGCAACTTATACAAATAAACTTGATATACCAGGGAAACCTTATAATTAACAAATCCGTATAAAGCAGGACCAATAAATAAACATTGTTTCTGTGCTGTTTGGGGAATGAAGCAAATGACAGAGTCAAAACATGCCTGTGCATTGAGGAAAGGCACAATCACACATGGATAAAAGCAGCTGTGTTAGCTTTGCCTCATCTCACTGATAACAGCCAAGATTTCAGCTTATGCTGATCAACTGAGTACACACCAGCACTATGTACAGAAATCTGAAAATCTGTGCCAGCATGTTTTCATGTGTCAGTCAGGCATGTGGCTACCAGTATTGCAGTCACACCTTCCTCTGAAACACCTTGCAACCCTCTCTGAGACTGATGTCCTAGAAGCTGTGGAGCTTCCCAGGCTCCTCATAGGAAGTGTAACACGAGTTAACCACAGTGTATGGCATGCAGAATTAGGTCTCCTAAGTGTGTTCCAAAAGCCACTGAAATCACCAGAATATTTCTGTTCATGTCAGTGGAGCAGGTTGCTCTTGGATTGAAATCTCCCACTAATGTAATTATTCTCTATTAACAGAGGAGAATGGAAAAGTGAAGATGGCATTTTGTGCATCAAAGGTCATACATGCCAGCCAGCTCTCAGCATCTTAAATGGTACTGTACGGAGATTTCTCTTCCAGACATAGACATATGTGAAGCACATCACAGAACGCCCTCCCTTCTGCCACTCAAGGTGTGTTTTGATCGAGAGCTGAGAGAAGATGCTCTGCACCTCAGGCAGAAGGGCCATCAGGACATGTGGGGGAAGAGCATCACATCTGACCTGAGCAGAATTAGGGGCAGGGGACAGAAATTAGGAGGACCTTAGTGAGCTGACCCCATGACAGTTTTCAAATGCCACGATGGCTCCACTGACCCTTCTCTGATGACATGTGGTGCTTATTGCCAGGACTTTCACCCTCACAACCTCCTGGTTCCTGCATCAGTCCAGCAGAAAGCACTTTTGCAATCAGAATTATTTATTTGTTTGTTAAATTACCGTTTTCTTATTGTTTAGGAATTGAATCAATCTATGCTCTGATTTGAAGCATCAGAAAACCTATATCACTGTCTAGTTTCATGTTTGTACTCCGGATGAAATTATTTTAAGCTATGTTAGTTCAAATAAAATTGGATAGGGTGGTTCCTTAAAAATAAATAAAACGTAAAAAAACCTGTGTCTGGTTCAAAACTTTCTATGCGGGAAGTTTTGGATAGAAAGTTAAGTTCCCTCTAAAAACTTTCAGGAGAATACCTTGTTTGACTATGCTAACTCTATCTATTTATTGATTACATGAATCATTCAGTTCTAAAAAGTCAGTCCTCTCTGCTCTCCTTCACCCTAATTATGGACAGAAGTCAAGGTGAATCTTTCCATTAACTTCCATGATCTTTGGATCAAACACTGAAACATGATCATGAGAGTCAGGCATTGATAATGAATCCGGGCACAGTGAGGTTATCTCTGGCCCAGGTATCCTAATACCAGGGTAAAACCAGGGCAATGAGACACAGAGCTGACACTTACCCTGCAGTGAATTTGTCTAGAGCAGTTGTAAATACAGTGAAGCCAGACACTGCAGACATGAGCTTGGAAATGCTTGTTTTATGGTCTTAAGGGAGATTTGTACCTTGAAGAAAATGGCTTCTGTAACAAAACAGCAGCCCGTTAATTGTATCACATTATCACTTGATAATGGAGCAATTTAAAAGTGTGACTACAGCAAACAGGAATTTCTGTTTTGCACTAGACCACTTAAAAAGCCCTACCTTTATGTAGGGCATCACGACTTTTCCGTGTCACATTCTATTTCCGTTTCTTATTAAGAACAAAATTGATTTGATGTGCCATGGGCTTTCCATTTGCATTTCAATTACAGATTTCAGTGGCTTCTTAGGCTTTCCAGGCTAAGGACTAGTATTTCCTATAAAATATTCTGAAGAAAAAAATTTAGGGGCTGAGGTGGATGAAGTTCATTAAAAATAAAGCTTATCACAAGGACTGCCATCCCCACAGTTAAATTCGTCGGTGATTGCTTGTATTTCCATTGTTTATTAAATAAGAAAAGAAAAAGTCATTGCTAAGAGCCGTAAAACACTATATGTGAACAGATGACTTGTAAGATTTTACATGTCCTGAAGTCTTCATTCACCCTAATTTAGCAGTGAGGTAGTGAAATGCCCAGAGGTTATGTGAAAAAGGGTAAAGAAGTTGATAAGGGCAATAAAATTCCAGCTGGGGATGTGGGAGTTTAGGCTCCTATCACTGTATAGGCAACCAGGGAGCCAGAAAAGCTTCCTTCAAGCTCAAATTCCCATAGCCCCACCTTAGCTGGTATTCCCAGAAACAAGGACCCAAAACTGAAGTAGAAATCCTGGCATTTAAGCTTTCTGGATCAACTGCACTTACAAAATTTCAGAATAAAATGCTTGGACGATTTTGAAAACAGTTGAAAAACTCTTCCCTCTCCCCTCCAGCCACCGTCTCTCTTACGCTGAGCACATCTTCATTCTGGGTAGAAACTACGTATGTGAATCTCAAATCAAAGATTTTTCTCCACAGATTTTTGTGTTAAGGGGAGAGGGACCTTCACTCCCAAAGAAAAAA